>NC_040243.1:11063014-11688014 GCF_001444195.1 Xiphophorus couchianus | reverse complement strand
CCAGAACTGACTTCTTCTGGGCCCTATAATGAAAAAAAAAATGAAAAAAAGAAATAGTGGCACTAATTCAGATTAGACACGCATTTCTTGAACTCTGCTGCCCCCTTGTGGACATTGTACGCAACATTTTACACTAAAGTGGGAGTTCACTTCTCTGCAATCCCCATTTTGGCCACTTTAGTACCCATGGCAATAATCTAAAACTTTTGAAGAATATAATGTAAAACTTTTTTTTTTTTTCAACAGTAAAAATTTAGTTGTTAAAAATCCTTGTTCTTTTGATGTTAAACGCTTTTTTTGTATATAAGACAAGTAGAAATAAATTCAGGCCATGAATTATTTTTATTACTACACAGTCATATTCAATAAATTAGAATATTGAAAAGTTCTTTTATTCAATTAATTTGGTTCACTAATTGAAATACTTTACAGACTTGTAAAGGTACTTTAAATATGACAAATGAGTCAAATCATAACACATATTCTAATTTATTGAATATAACCAGACTTTAAATCCATATTTCAACATTTACATTGAATAAATATCAGCATGTCCTAAACTTGTTTATAAACATAAACTTGTCTTATCACATTATTTTTCATTTCAGTTCAGCTTTTAGATGTTTATAGATGAATCTCCTTATGTTCCTGAAAGCAGAACATGTCATCAGACCAACTAAATCTTAATGACTGCTGCTCTAAACTGTGCGTAAAGTAGCAAATTAATTAATAATAAAGGTTACTTACTGATACTTTGGTAAAGTAAGTCCCTAATTCAAGGTTGAAAGTTCAGACTTTGGTTTTCCAGCAAACCTGACACAAGTAGGAAAATAAATGTTATGACAAACATAGTTAGTGCAGTCCAAAATAATTACAAATATATGAAACTTTACTGAAACTAATGTCAAAGCATTTATTTTGGGGCATTTACTTAAATGGCCATATCTCTTAGAACAGGACCAACAGCACCTCTTTATGCACTACTGTATGTTTTCGCAGGGATGTTTGAAAGTGGAATATCATTTTCTTGTACCACTAGATGTCACAATTTGGTTATTTTTCTACATAAAATTGGTAGCAATCACAACCATGAAAAGCATTTTTCCTTATAATATCAGGAGAAAACCTTGAAAGAGAAAATTGTATTTCAACTTTTTTCACAACTTCTGTTTACATTTGCAGCAAAATTCATTTTTAGTTGCGGACAATGTTTTAGTCGCTAACATAAAAGGGAAAATGCACTTATTTTAACAAGTGTGCTTCATTTTATTTTGTAGCTGAGGCACATATGGCTACAGTCCCTGCCAGGTTGAAGATCAGAAAGAATGTAACAAACACTGTTTTACATTTTTGTTCAACAAAGTGTAAGACGTAATGGGTTAGACAAATTGAAACACGAATGACCTCTTTAACAGAAAGCTGATTCTAATCAAGCTGTAAGAAAATTTCCAATCCCCAATGGTTGCAGCTCATTTTTACACCTCTTGATTTTGTTATTGATGTCCATGGCTACATCTTTAGGCCTAAGAGCTAATAGTAATACTTGTTTACAAAATCCTTCAGATAAAAATAGTTTTTCCTAAACTTTTGGAACCTGTTCTTTAAAAGTGTATATCAATTTACCTAAGAACTAATTACTTGTGTACTGCTTACCTCAAGGATTATAATATTGCGGTTTGGATCCTCAATTTGAAGGCCTTTATAAGAATGTACACATAGTCTTGCCTGTTTTAGGATCTAAACTGAATTACAGCAACCAGTTTGAAATGCTATTTAATGTTATTTAGCAACATGTTTGTTATATCTAAACATAAAATTCTGATATATGTTAGTTTTACATTCATTCCTTCATTCATTCATTCATTCATTCATTCATTCATTCATTCATTCATCTTTCTTCTTCAATTTAACTTTTATCCCATTAGTATTGATAGACACACAGATAACTGCTGTGCATCAATGTCTTTTGCTGACATTACCCCCATGCTTGACTGCAAATAAAAAAAAATAATAATAATGTTTGATTACACTTACAAGGTGCCTGAACTGATTCAAGAATACATGATCAAAAGTTAACATTTAGTACCACTAGATGGCAATGTGGTTACAGG
Organism: Xiphophorus couchianus; assembly: GCF_001444195.1. NCBI lineage: Eukaryota > Metazoa > Chordata > Actinopteri > Cyprinodontiformes > Poeciliidae > Xiphophorus > Xiphophorus couchianus. Next base: position 11,685,903 of record NC_040243.1, on the reverse strand, counting down.
GAAAAAGGCTTGACTGCAGCTAAAAAAAATAATTAATGTTTGATTACACTTAAAACGTGCCTGAACTGATTCAAGAGTGCATGATCAAAAGTTAACATTTAGTACCACTAGATGGCAATGTGGTTACAGGGAAAATGGCTTTCCTGCTTTAAGATTAACCTAGTTTTCACTCTACGGTCACTCTGTGATCTATGGAGTAATGGATGTAGATTGGCATTATTATCTTCTTATTGCCCCTCATTCCAGCTCATCTCCCTTTGAAGATCAAAGTGTTAAAGTGCCTCTGTGTGTACCGACGCTGATAAAACCAGAGTTGCCCTCAATAAATCCAACTGTTCACCCTGTACATCTTGCTGTTTTGACCCGCTTTTCCAGCCTTGCAAGAAAAGTTATTGAATGAACAGTGCAGACTTCAACTTTTTATGACAGTTGCACAAAGTAAGTGAGGATAGGAGCTTCAAACTTGTAGCTTTGAAAATATGAAAATCAGTTACAATCAACAGGACCACAAAATGTGGCTACAACATTCATCAACCAGTCTCGGTTGTAGAAATATTGTAATGTAATTAAGCTACCTTTACTCCACCTCTGTAAATCTTGTTATGAATGAAGGTAACAGATACTGGTGACTTGGTTAAAGAGCAGGTGTGGCAGACTGTGATTGGATGACAACACAAAGCCAGATCAGGTGATATCTCTCTGTTCCCACAGTGGCCATCTATAAAAGTGTTTGTGCTGGTTTTGGATACAAGTACAGGTCAAGAAGGTTCTTTCTTATTTTTAATTAGTATCAACTCATTTTGAAGCCAAACATTTTGCATTGTATCTGATTCTTTTGAACCTCGGTTATAGTCATATTCAATACATTTGTAAATTTGGTCCAATGTAGTACCCTTTCAAAACAAGAGTCTGTATTGTTTTGTAGAGAAAAAAAAGATAAAAAAAATCCTGTCGACATGTTACCTGAAAACCCTAGAAAACTTTAGCTCATCTTGGATTAATGTGTTTCATTGTATATTAAGTGGACTCGCATACAGGCACACTGGAAAAGTCCTGCAGGGAAGACATACATTCCCTTTTTTTAATAGGAGGTTGCTTCTTTCATTGGTGTTTTTTCAGTATTGGTGATATGGCTCACTCCCAGGAAGCTATTGTGCGATGAGATAGTAAAAACAAAGTTATCAGTAGTGCCCTGTATATGTTTTCCATTGCTTATTAGGGTTTGCAACACCTTTATTGTACACAGTGTGTACACTGTAAGTAGACATTGAATGATACCAAAGTTATTGAAGTAAAGGGCTAATTCACAGGGTTTTTTTTAAGGAATCTGAATCAGCTCTAGTTTTAAATCTAAAATAAACATGTTGGTCAAATCTGAACTGGATTCTTCTTCTTTCTTTGTTTTACAACATAATTTGACATTCATGAAACTTTTCCTTTCTTTTGCAAAAACAAAAGAAGAAAGAACATTATACACTATAAGTCAAACTTAAGCAAACTTATTTTATATTGCTCATAGAATTTTCTAAACCTTAGTTTTCATTTGTGAAGCGACCTCTCATTTTGTAATATCCATGTTTTATATTATACATTGAGAGCAGGAGGGATTTACACAGAGCCTCAGTCTTGCTTGAATTGGCACTAAGTTCTTCGTATGTATGCTATCCAGGACCTGTTTTGCTAAAGCAAAGGTGGAATTCCAACACACTGCTTATCAATGTCACTGTTAACTACCACTAGTCTAATTATTCTTTTGTTTCCTTTTGACCCATAGTGAAACTTGAGAGTTTATTTCTAAATAATGTTTGCTGTCTGAAGAATTTCTATTTTCTTAATAAATGATCGCTGAAATCCTTCATCAGCTTTTGATAACAGCTACTGCAGATTAGTGGAGCTGACAACCTGACTGGGCCTGTTCTGAGCAGACAGGCGGGTACTGTCACAACTCCAGGAGATCTTTGTTTTTCCCCCCCAAGCTGTTTGCTGCAGACAATCTGTGGAGGCAGGTTTTAAGGTGGAGCTGCATTAGAGATACTGAGGAGGAAGTCTGCAATGTATTTTTATGTCCGTTTCTGTCGAGTCATTGGCTCGGGTAGACCTCTGTCTACTGTTTGAGTTAATCATTGATGCTGGACTTTTCTGTTACTCTGAACTTTGTAGGTGGGCAACGCTTTAGGAAAACATTTGTTCATTAGTTGCATGTTTTATATTTTGAACCTCAGAATGGTGGCTCTTGCATTACCCGCATTTTGCAGCTGTGCAATAAAGCGTCACATGGCGAGCCTTTCTCCCCAAGCATTTATTATCGCTCCGCGTCTTTGCTCCCTGCAGTCAATGTTAACGGGGTGTTGTTAGCGGCAGCCGCTCCTTTACAGGCTTTTCCTACAGTAAGCAGTGCACTTTTTCATCTTTCCACCGGGGTCGCCTCCACTTTAAAAGAGGCAATTAGAAACTAGGAGCCACCTCTGCAAAATGAAAATCTATGTCTTTTCCATCTGCTGCTTCCCTTCAGCCTTAATTGTTCTCAATCAGCAGCAGGGCTAAATGTGGTTCACGTGTGTAGGTGTATTAGCAGCTGTAGAAACGGAACCTGATCTTTTGTGTTGTTTCAGTGGACACATGTTTAGTCATAAAGGAGCAAGTTTAACAATAGTACATGCATGGGGCGTTTCAGTGTGGTGAAAGGAGACGGGGTTTGAGTCAGGTGGGCATGTGTTTGTGTGTGTTCCTCCAATGGTTTAAAAAGGCAGCTTTCCTTCAGTGTAAACTATGCAAGCCTAGCCTCTTTCAGACATCTGTCTTATTCTTCTCTCACTCAAGCACACATGCACATTGCTATGCTCCTCTATACAGGCTGCAATTTCAAAGCTTATGCAGCACAATGTGTAGACAGTAAACCAGGAAGGGAGACACTTTGCACGATTTCATGCATGTCAAATGAAGAAATAAATGGAGTATTTTTGATTGCAAGCTACTACTAAAAGGTTGGAGTCTAATCCAGGTGGCCTTGACCAGGCTAAAGTCACTCAGGTGAGACTTGACTTTTCCAGCCCTCCCAGAACTGTGGCGCCACACAACAGACTTCAGGCCCTCAGCTCTGGAAGGCCGGGTCTGGTTGAAACCAGGGAGGAGAGCCAGAAGGTGGATTGTACTGAAAATGTTTTTGGAAAATGTGAGTTAGGTGGTCGGGGACCCGGTGGCTACAGATGGTAAGTTTTCCTCAAGCCAGCTGCCAGCTTATCAACTTTAATGATGTGAGAGCGATGGCCAGTCCGTCGCCCCCTGAGTTTCTGTGTCCTTTATGCCCGCCAACGCAATAGGAATGGTAGCAGCGCACCAATAAAGCCCCACATGGTATTGATTGAGAGGTATTAACTTCTTCTCTGGTCTTTTTTAAAGCAAATAAGATTATTTTTTAAAATCCTGTCTTAGGACAAACTCCTTTTTGTGATCAATATTTCAAAATATTTAATTCATCATAACGGATTAAATCTTTAGTTTACAGCAAAATTGTTTGCATCTCTCATCGGTCAGTTACCAGGGTTTCAAAATGTTCCAGTTACTGTACTGAGATCATTATCATCCGGGTCTTAAATCCGCAAGACTAAATTGAACCATTTGCCTATGTGCAAATAAGGCATATTACTGCCATGCAGAATTTGATGCATACTTTAAATGTCTCATTTACTAAACATTGCATCTAATCATGATGATTATGATTTGACATGTTACATGATCTACTTGAGAGCAAAGGTAATTTATGGTACTTGGTTAATGGTCTGAATTTATGTAGTACCTTCTCAGTCAAACATTTATGTTTGATGGCCCAGTCAAAGTTAAAGACCAAATCCACTTGAGAACCTAAAGACAAAAACATAGTTGTTTTTTTTACAGATGGTCTCCACCCAATTTCACCCAGTTTGCTCTTTAAAAAAAACAAACAACAACAACAAAGAAAAACATATGTGCAAAGGTCATAGAGACATACCCCTAAAGACCTGCAGGTATAATTGCTGCACAATTTGGTTCCACATTATTGACACAGGGTGACTGAATGCAAATGCATACCACATTCTTCTTTTTTTTTGTGCAAAACCTTCTCATCTTCCAATAATTATTCACTGCTTTGTGTCAGTTTCACACCCCTCAGATACGTCTTGCTCCCAGGTCAGGTGAAAAAAGGTGACTACACTTTTCCCTCTCTGGCAAGAAAAACAAGTCTGGCAGTTTAGAAATATTTCCAGTTGCAACACAACATTAAACATCATAGCGTGGAAACTAGAGGATAGTTAATGAGGTACTGCTACTTTAAAACCGCAGTTGGCAAATTGGGAGAAAACATGATAATTTTACTCAGAACTATGGGAATGTCATACTGACCCACCTCTGTTTCCAAGCCGGAATTCACCTCCACATCTTCCTCCTATACTACTGCTGTTTAGCAGGGTCAGCACTCTGGTATCAACGTTCATTAGGAAAGCAGCGTGGTCCTAATTAGCCAAAGCTAGTTGGATATATGCCGCAATTGTGTAATGTTTCTATTTCAGTGTGCGAGTGAGTGCATGCTGTGTCAGGCCACCGTGCTAATCGCCTAACCCTAGTTTTATTGCCCTGTGCAATGTTGCAATGATGCTGAGGGGAGGCGAGCACATACACTTCATACTGAGGTAGAAGGATAATGGTCACACTGCCATTTAGAGGCTACATGCTATTTACTCTTTATGTTCGATGGATTAATTTATCATTGGACTCAGATTTACTCTTCTAATAAAGTTTGCACTGGTCCAACATAGGCTTTAGTGTTGAACTGCCAGTAGTAACAAAACCATAAATGTTTTTTTTTTTTTTCGTAAACTGCTTACACCTAAGCTGTACAGTGAGGCAATCATGTTTGCCCAGGTCATAAAGAATCAACAAGAACCATAAAAACACCTTACGATGTCTGGGTTTCTGTAGCCAAGCTATTAAACTGTAAAGCCATATTGTAAAAGCCTTGATTCGACTGATAGAGTTGAGGAGAGTGCAGCAAAGATGAAAAGAAACTTTGCTTTGCCATACTTTCATAATCCTCTACTGGGCTTGGTTTTAACCGGTAAGTACACAGGAAGATTCTTTGAATTCCCCGTCTCACACCCTCGCTCTACGTTTGCACCCAGTGCTTCTGGCTGCACGGACGCTTGTTTGTTGGACATTTGACGTCATCGAGAGTTCAATTAGTTCTTCAAATACACGCCTCGTTAGTTTTGCCATTGCAGTCTGAGAACCCTTTATAGTTTGTACGTTGGACTAAATCTCTAGATAAGAAAGAACAGTATGTAGGAATGTGTACTTTTAACCTCATCTAGTCTCTGACTAGTATCCTGCTCCTGTAGGTGGACTATATTGCATGGTATGACCACACCAGTTCATCCAGTGGTTTGGATGAACTGCTCCTCTCCCGTTTTCCTTTTGTCCTTCATCTCTTCTATCTATCTTTCTATAATTGTGTCCCAGACCCAGACATGTTCATAAATAAACAGGGTCTTTCCCTCCTCAACCAGACCCAAGCCATGTTTATGTTCAGGCCTGTGCTAGGAAAGGGGGCCATCTGGACCACTGAGCCTGCCTCACCACCTTCTGCTTGAGTTCAGGTGGAATCAAGATGTGCAGCTATGGTTTGCTTAATAAACTGACACGGGCTTAAGACACACACTCTATGATTTGGGAGATATATTTTTCAGACGTTTTATTGAGGATTAAACAATCCTTGACCTACATTCCACACATTTTATTGTTTTAGAACATCGCTATTTTCTCTATTTTCTTGAGGTCTAACATGGTAGAATAACACAAATCAATGACTGTTCTAAGGTGGAAGGAAAGTAATACATGATTTTGTAATATCTGTATTTTTAAAAGTGTGATGTAAATTTGCATTCAGCCCTCATGTGTCAATATCTTGTAAAATATCTTGCTCATTTGTCTTTGTAGGATAGCTTCAGTTCAGTCAGACTGGATAAGTATGAAAATAAGTATGCAGTTCTTCCTACAGATTAGGATTTAGTTCCAGACTTTGACTGGGAACACGATGCTGCCACCACAATATCATATTTTCTTATTTGAATTAGTAAAACAATTGCAAGCCATGCATTATCGTTCTTTCTCTTTGCAATTAGTAATATCAAGTTTATGAATGCAAGCCACAGCATATTTCTGTATGTTATTATTAAATAAATATATTTTTAAATGTATTGTCATGCCACTTTATCCTCCGTCTTACTGAGATGCACAATGTGCCCAAACATGTTTTGTTTTTATAATTACACCAGAGCACAAGTTGTTCTTTTCAGTCAGTGGCAGCTTAATTGTCTTGTTCCTGCAAGCTGTTTGAGAAAGTGAGTGAGATTTGTCAAGACAGACAGTAGAGGAGATTTCTGGTTTATTTACATTAGCTGGATATGGTCTCCTGGTCTTCATTTCATTTGCTCCAGGAGCTGAGCTATTAAAACTAATGAACACTTATTAGCCTGGGCTGGATCCTGAGCTCTTTGCTAAACATCCCTTCTGTAACTGTTTGTTTTACTTCTACCTGATTATTCAAACAGAGCGGTAAAACATGTGGCCAAGCCTTTAGCCCCTGGTCTCTACAGGTTGGCCCATAAATAGTCTGATCTATGATATGTGCCCAAACTGGAGTGGACTTCTCTTTTTCTTTCCTGGCCATCCTGAAGTGTACAAGGTTTTGCTTTGTCATTGTTTGAAAATTAAATAGTGCTTCTTTTTTTTTTAAAAATGTGATAACCTTTGTCTTGTTGTAAGGCTTTGCTGATGACTTTGAGCTAGACATCTCCCCAAATGCATGCTGGACATAGAGCCTGTATTTTATCAAGTGTCTTAGTTTTAATTTGTACGTAAATTAGAGATGCACCAATCAGAGTCTTATAGCCAGATTTTGATCTATGGTTTAGATACTAATTTAAAAGCATTTTCATTTTACTTTTGAATATATAACTAACAGCATATGAAATGTTTAATTAATTCTACAATTCCTGCCATTAGCATTCATTCCTTTTATTATTAGGTGCCTCATGGACTCTAACTGCTATAGATCTCTAAACCTGATGCACATCTTTAGTAGATGCTAAAGCACAAGGAGAATTGTGAGAACACTGTGTAATGTCAGAGAACGAAAAGTCTTAATAATATGACGTAATTGTTAATACAGTTTTTTGCCATTTTCCCCCATTGGGCGTTTATTATGTCGTTTATAATTTCTTGTGATAAATTATTTACCATGAGAAGAATTTTGATTTATCTTCGTCATTTCAAATTCCATATAATAATGGGTTAAAAAAAAAAGAAGATAAATATGAATAAACATAAACAAATTTAAAAATGACTAAATGCAGGTACTGTGCATTTTAGTGGCACAAATCACACTTTATATGATTGGTGTTTTCAAGAGCAGTATTTGTTTGTTTGGCTATGGTTGCTGCAAGCAGTTACCCTAAAAAACAAATACTAAATAGTTATTTGTGTCATTTTTATTGTTATCACAATAGTAGCACAAAATGTATAGATATATATAGCAAAATATTAAGATATGATTTTGTCTTTGTTATTTTTTCAATTAAGTTTTGTTAGTTCAACAAAAAAAATGTTCAAGGAAGATGCAATTTGATGTACAGAAAGCTCCTTTTAATAAGGAAACAACATAGTGACAGTGGACAAGCACCTGCACGAGCTCGGCATTCTGTTTTGAAGCCAAACTACAAGCCTACGTGTGTTTCTGGAAGATCCAGCTTTATAGAAAAAATAAAATAAATATTCCTCATTCAGCAAAAATTATCCTCTAAAGATTATGGTTTGTTAGCACAAGCTGGTAACGCTTCGGTGCACATTTATCTTTATCTGTGCTGTGACTTTAATGCTGCATGTCAGTCTGAACAACTTCAGTAATGCAACGTCAATTATCCCTGCGTGGAATTTCCCAGCTGTGAGAGTTGTGTGTTGTTATTTGTTTTACCTTATTTAAATCATGTGAGAAGACGTGCCTCTAATACTGTCCTCATGGATGAATACCAATGATGCACCCATCAAAAAACTGTGAAAATGGAGACAATGCCTAGTTTCACCTCTGCAGCTCTGCAGAGGAAACAAGCCAGACTTCTTTTTTTTTTTTTTTTTAATGAAACCTTATATAGTAAAATTAAAAAGTAGGGCTTCATGTGCTGCTATGTCTGGGTCTAACCCTGTTGTATTACATTTCGCTTAACATGGTATCTTTGCAAAAATCTGTAATTAAATATAAAGCATGAACGGCCACACCTATAAATCTAGCACCATTATAAAGGCCTGTGCTGGCTTGATATCTGGACTTCACCTACGTCAGTTCTGCAGCTGGCACCCGCTGACTTTGTCCGTGAATAGATCCAGGCTTTATACTATATCTGTCCCTGTTGTGATTAGTCACTTGTACAGATTTTTGCTCTAAAGTGTTCGGGAGATCTCAAAACAGTGTGAAACATTTCATAACCTCATGTTTTTTTTCACAGAAAATCACACATCTTGACAGCCGTTAAGTAAATGAAAGGAAAAGATTAGAACTTTGCACTCTAATGTGGGGAAAACATATCTCACTATTAAAACAGACCCTGGATACCCGTGTAACTTAAGAAGCAGAACTGTGACTATGCAGTGGAAGAATTAAAGACAGACAGGTCTAAAGAAAGCGTTTTTGGTCTTCAGAATGTGCTAATGTAGCTACTGGTGGAGGAAATCCTGAATCCTCACTACAGGGGCCTTCCTCTGTTCTCTTCAGCAGTGAGAGTTCCTCTGAAGTGCCTGATAGCGCACCTTTTTCTTGGATCCCTCACAAAGTCTTCCCCTCTCTTTCGGGAAACATCTGAAGATGTATTTTTTTTAAGAACAGGATAAATGACAGGGGTAATCTTTTGGTGTCCTGCAACCCCCAGCTGACCGTTTACTTCCTCTTTGTGTTTTGCTTTCCTCCGCTTTCTTTACCTCCCCCTCTCATCAGATAATCCCCTTTCGCATAGAGCAGTCAATTAAGGGAGCTTAGCTGATAGAAAATGAGACCATTTTGGATGCGAGGAATGTGTGAAAGGATAGTCAATAAAGAAGTGGGTTGTGACTAGCCCTCCAATTGCAGAATGGGAGGTGAAATTGAGCTTTTTTGTGGGATTGGTTTCCAGAAGAATGTTCTTTGTCACAACCGAGGGTCAGACTCCGACCTTCGAACAGTGGATTAAAAACTGCCTGAAAATCTTACATCCGCAGCTTCTTTTTTGTTACATAAGTGACTAGATGAGGGATTGTAGACGTCACCATTAGATAATTCTGTAACATTGCGGTGCACTGACGTTAGCAATCCAGATCTTTCTTATGGGAGCAGAAAAAAGGCAACATGCTGCACGGCACACACAAGTCCACCCCAACTTTCTCATCTGGTTATTAGATGTAAATAACTATGATTATGGCTCTGAAAAACAATCTGGCTGAATAAACTTTAGAATAACAGTTTTAAAGCTTCAACCAATGTGTTTTTAATTCAAAAACATGTGTTTCATTGGACTTTAGAGTAGTCCGGGACTTTTATTTTATTATTAGGTAACTTTGAGAAATACTTTCACAGGGGCATAAAAAAAAAGTTGAATAGCAGGTCTAAGCAAGCAAGTTTACAAAATAATATCCCAAGCTCTGGACATCTCAGGGAGCGCTTTTCAGTCCATCATCTGAAAGCAGAAAGAATAAGTCAGTGCAAATCTAAAACACATTGTAGGTTTGCAAACTGACAAGCCATGCAAGGAAAGCATTTATCACAGAAGTGCCAAAAACCACTTGATAACTGGATGAGCTGCCAAGCTCATCTAATCTTATCTTGTCTTGTTTGCTCTTAGTAATTGATACTTTGCAAAATAATTTTTTCTCTGCATATACGTCTATATACATCTGTGTACAAAATAAGGAGATGTGCTTTGAAACAAACTCCAGACTGTGCCACTTGGAGAGGAGCGATGAGGTGAAGGAGAAGGAAGGGAGGGAGGTAATTGCCACATTAAGGAGAAGGAATTCAAAATATATTTAATCTCCCAATCCCTTTAGCCCTCCCCCTAAGAGTTTTACAGTGTGCATGCTCTGTCTTGTTATGGGACACAAACAGAGTATGGAAAGGGAGAGACTGAGATGTTTGAGGTTCTGGCAGTCAACTGGCTCCACTAGGATGAACTTTTCTGGGAAGGTTCATGCTGACAAGGGCAATTTAATGTGCAAAATCTTAGTAGGTTTTATAGTGGTGGTTGTTATGTGTACACTCACCCAGAGGGCTTCTTCTCTTCTAGTACCTTTCCCTAATTGGAATTCCTTGATTTCTGACAAATTGTGAATTTGTATGAACCATTTACAGATTTTAAGATAAGACATGATGACTGGATGTTTTATGAAATACAGAAGGTCACCATATTGGTGACTTTCTGAGCCATTTTTCTTCCCACTTATACTTTATGATGATTGCCCAAAATGAGAGATTTTCTAGCTTGTAAGAGGCAGAGGCCTTGTTGGACCTATGTCACTATGCTTATTTAGGCAGCCTGTCAGGAGAACATATGGTATGCTCTATTTTTATATGTAATCATTCCTTCTTCGACAGCACTGTTAACTTTTTGCATGCTGAGGCAGGAATTCAGCTCAGAGTCCTGCTGGCTCTGACACAGCAAGCATAGACATTGACGTTAAGGCCTTCATAACACACAAAGCTCTGCATATCTATTATCAAAGGCAAAATAGAATTTATTTCTCACAGACTGTGAATATTTTTTTCCTGCAGTTGTTCCTTTTGTTAGCCTAGTTTTTAACATTAATATGCAAAGGAGTCTTTTGTCAGAAATGAGTTACAATGACAATCGGTCTAAAGCAACGTTTTTGAGCTTTCATTACCTTAGAGCAAACTAGCTAACTAACAAAGCTGTTTGTCTTCTCACCCCTTACCACGTTCACTATCATGTTTTAACAATGGTTAGAAATGTGCACACTTCTGGACAATTTTTATTACAAATGGTGATCTTTCTGGTGGAAGTCCTTACATGCTGAAGGACAACTTTTGCATTAAGGTATATTAAAATTCAGAGATGCTCACAAGTCATTTTTGCCACATTCAAGCCAAGTCTCAAGTCTTTAAAAATAATAAAAATAGGTTAAATCCTGAATAAATCAATCACAAAGTGTTTTTATTCAGAAGAAACACACATCTCATTGCAGTGACCTGAGTTTAAGCAAAAATAAATAGATGTCACAGGCAAGTTAGTTTTATTTTGAAATCTGGTTGATATCTTTGGAAAAAAACAAAGAGAGGCTCCTAGTTTCTTCTCTATTTTAAGTAGTCTGGTATTGTTTGATTATTGGGTGCTCTGGTTGAAATATGCTTTCTGCAGTAATGAAGAAATGTCCCCCCAAATTCCTGCCACAATATAGAACGATTGACAGGCTGATTGCACAGGATTGTCTTTACCGTGTCCCGACCATCTCATTAGAAAAACACCCGCCTGAATTTTAGGGCGCTGACAGGCTGATTCTGTGTGATGTGTTTTGCCTCTCGCACTAACACGCCGTTCCCCCGGCTGCCACGGTGAACACTGCGCTCTGTGTTGAAGGGGACGGCAGGCGAACGGATCACGTTTCCAGCAGAAGCAGGAAGTGAGAATTGGAGGGTTCCTGCTACCAGGCCCCCTTCTTTCCTTCAAGTCCTACATGGAGTCAAACTGAAACCATGTGTGCTCTTACCCTGTGGATCTGTGAGCACAGCCGGCCTCACTGCCTGGTTGACTGGTTGGCAAGGGATATAGACTTCCTAACAACATGTGATTTCAGGAAACATTCTTTCCCTCCCTCTTGCCATTGTTATTTGAATCCCCCCACCTCTTTGTAACTCTACTGGGGTCTCTTTGGGGAAGTGGTAAGTGATTCCTCTCTGTGTCAGGACTCTTGAGATGCATGGTCCCTCCCTTCCTGAGCTTTCAGTCAGGGTTAGGCGCACGATGGATGTGATTGGGGAAGTACAGTAGTGTGTCCCCAGGGTCACAGGTCATTTCCCGCTGCCATGGGTTAACTAGGGCCAGATTAAGAGAAATGTCTTAAACTCACAATGACAAGAGAAGAGTTCAACCTTGTTTGTGTATAGCTAAATTCATCATTGAGAATTGAAAAATGCTATCCTTTATACTAGACCTTTACAGTGCTGGACACAATAAATTATTTCTTTTTAGTCCACATCTAATATCCCTTCTTGTTTATTTGAATTATGTTTTTGCTGAACTGAACCTTCCTCTAACCAATAAAACTGTGCATAATGCCATCCATTACAATATTTTAGTCAGTCGTAACATGCTCAGACTTGGGAATACCCCTGGGATAAGGTATTTATGTTGATGGAAAGTGAGGGTGTATGAGGTTTATGATTCTGTGAAATACCCGTCTTTTCTTTCAATCCATCTAATGCAAAATGGCTGTTTACAGAAAACACTCACTGATGAAGGGATAATCTGTGAAAATATGTATTTCTTTGGCTCAGGCATTGTGCCTCAAAGAGTTCTGTTGATTTTCTGAAGAAAAAAAAAACCCTTTTAAATCTGTGGGTAAAAGTGACTTTATAAAGTTTTAAAAGTTAGAGAAAATGCAAGGATGTTGTGCTGGTTCTTCAGCTTTAGGACTTCTTTATTTTTTTCTCTCCTCTATTTAATGTGAAAGTCAGCTCTGAAAACCTACCATCCTCACTCCAGAAACCAATTTTTTCCCAATGAGACATGCATTGTCAGGACACCTGTGGGCTGCCATTTCCATTGACGGGGGCTGGGGGTTGAGGGATGGGGGTGTGGCAGCAGTACGGGCTTTTAATCAAGACGCGTTGACTAATCACCCAAGGATTAGACTCTTAGACAAGGCCTCTTTCATTCTGATACTTCGCACAGTGTAAAAACTTGTGGATACGATAGGGAGAGTGGGGTTGTGGATTTTTTAGGGGGATGAAGGAGTGCAGATGGCATACTGTGCCAGGGTTTGCTTTGTTTGATCCTGCCTGAGACCACACCCCCCCTTATGTCTTGAGGCTGAGTCCACTTCTTTAGCTAGAAGACAGCTCTGCATATTTCTCACAGCAGTCACATATGACGGTGCAATCACTGATGTTTATTACCCAACTATAGTCATAAGAAATTTAGAACAGGGTTTTGTTTTTGAGCAATGAAAGCCTTCGTGCCATCACTTGTGCTCTTGTGCATCTGTGTGCTGGCACGCTCTGACAAAGATTGAGTTTAGCATCCCATGAATTGTTTGTTTAAGTGTTTTTGCGAGAGGGCTGTGGACCTGTATATTGTTGCATGTAAATGAAGCAAGGAGACACTGTTAAGGCTCTGCGGCAAAATTCAGACCTGATGTTGCCCAGGCCCCTCTGGTGTGTATTTTAGTGTCTGATGAGGTCATTCATAATATGCAGTACACACACTTGGCCATGAGCAGCAGAGCACAGGCAGAAGCAAGTTGCAGGCCCAGATGTAACGCTGAAAGAAAGAAGTAAACTTCACATTGCTCAATACCAGGTGTTGGGTGATTGGTGCAAAATTTGCAAGGCAAAGTAGTAATTGATCACTTTTTATCGGTCTACCCTGGGAGAGTTTTTTGTTGCCAATATGGGGAGGAAAATGCAAATAAAATATTTACTTTCAATAGTATGTCAATTTTCCCTTGAACAATGTTTAACTAACCATTGTATGGCAGAAGTTAGAGCAAATTTGGTTAGTTGAGATGTTTCAGATTTTTGTACAACTTTGAGCCTCAAAAAGAGGCATGGATATGGGTCTCAAATAATGCAAGATTAGGCTTGTTACTAGACAGATGGAGGTCAACATCTTTTGATAAACCACAAATATTCTGCAAAGTTATTTGGTTATGAGACTGATGAGACTAAATTATTGATTTAAAAATATGTGATTATGCAGCTTATAATCACCACTCCGCAAGTCGGTCTAGATACATTCAGTCAGTTTCCCATGTTATCCTGTGTATAATCACCTAAGAGTTTTTTATTTGCACACTGAGCCTCAAAAGCTTGTCAGTTTCAGATTTCACACTCCTATCAGACTTACCTGCTACACACTTAACCATCTCTGAATAGAGCATGTAGAAAGTGCAAGCAGAGGCCCGAGACAACTCTTGTAACATGACAAAAGGACAAATTAGGGCAAACATTACCAGGATTTGTGTCATTTTCAAAAGCTTCTGTAGTGGTAGCACGTTCCTGAGGTCTTCTTTTGTTCATTTGATTAACCATGACTGAAGGGTGTGTTTGAACTGGGTTTCTTTAAACCGGTAGGCTGTCAGGAGATTTTGCATGGTGTCCGATTTGTCACAGTGGAACCTCTTTGTTACTCTGTGTTACTGTGTGGCAGGTGAGTAGGGAGTACAGTGTGCATTGTCAGTTATGTTTACTTATAGTTTTAACTGTGTGCACTCTCAAGTATCTCTGGCTCAAGCAAACATTGGATTTAGAAATGTACAAAAAGAAGGAATTACACTTTTTTGTTCAGGTCCTATGATTATAATCTGCTTCTTGAGACTATTGGAAATCTTATTTCCTTAGCTGAGTTACTCCAGCTATTGCGAATAGATTACATTTCTTTATACAGTCAGCAATAATGACGCCTGTTGTTTGTCTCTCCACTGCAGCAGCCTGGAAGTAACTACAAACCTTGCTTTGGAGGTGGTGCATTGTTTTACTCATCCTATGTGGAAATAATAACAAAGGAAATAAAATTAAATATCACTAAAGCATTTGCGGTTGGAGAGATAGAAAGGTGAGACACGATTTACAGAGAATGGGAGGTGCAAGAAAGAAGCTTGGCTGCAGATCCTGATTAAGTATGTGTGTCTGTTTATGTATGTGTGTGCGTCCGTGTGTGTTAAGAGGCTGTAGTTATAAAGCACAGTGCTGGGAACTAAGTGTTTGGCCCTCCAGGTGTGTGTGCCGGTGGTTGTCGGGGCTTGTGAGGCCTGCTGCGGAGGCGGCTACGTGACAGCCGTAATGATAGGTTTTGGCTGGTGAAGGCATGAGTGTGTGTGTGTATGTGTCGCTGAGGGCAAGTGTATACTTGGCTTTAGCTGACAAAGACATTCACACACATTTACACACAACAGAGCGAAGACGGTCAACAATGGGCTGCGTATCGTTCTCACATCCCACATAGCACAAGCAATAAGATGCCCGATATCAGGACGAGTGAGTACTTGCTAAGTTCTACAAGTCGGGGTCAGCCAACCTGTTCTGTAGAAAATAAAAATGCTCAGCTAAGTTGACAAAAGGGTCAAATTGAGGTTAAACTCTAATTTGGCAGAAAGAGCATTGGGTGCCTCCTGTCAGTCGCCTTCCTCATCTTTCAACAAGATAATCTGCATCTTCAAGCTCTTCTGGGAGCATCTGAACCAAAGTGAAACAACTCAATCATTCAGAAGGTTATTGGTTTTCTTTTAAATAATGAGGTTGACTCAATCATAGCGATGAGCAACAAGTTGGAAAGAGGCCCTCTGATCTCAAAAACCTGGACATGAAGACATATTTTTTTGTAACTCTTTTGAGATCATCACGAATTAAAGTTTTTGAACGTCCATTAAATGTTATACCCAAAAGTAACTTTGGTATCTGTTTTTTTAACTTACCATTTTTAAAAATGACTGTTTATTTTAATTTGATTTTTATCTCCTCTGGTATAAATTTGATTTGCAATCTGAATTTGAAATGAAATATATGGAGCTTAATATTTCAGGTCTTTATTTTATTTTCTTCAAGGTAAAAGAAAAAGAACTACAAAAATTGAAAATAAGCAAAAAGAAAATGATTACTTGCTATCCAGAATCCAGACTGAAATACTTCAATAATTTACATTTACCTTCCAAATTTAAAGACTCTGTGTCTATTATTCTATTTACCAATGCTAAACAAACTGTTTTATACCCATATTTAGATATTTTTTAATGAATTACTGCACTAAATAAGTTTGCTAAATAAAAATTGCTGAAATATAGTCTACAATGCAAATATTTTAGATATGATTTATTGGAGTTACATAACTGCGTTTTCTATGGAAGGCTATGAGCATGTGCTTCAAATTGTCAAAGACTTGTAAAGCATACTTCTGAGGGGAAAAAGTTTGAAATAGTTGGCTTTGAATGATAGTCTATTTAGATAGCTTATGTATTGTACCTTAGGAGCTAAACCTCAATGAATGCAACAATGTACCTGAACAATTTCTGCTCTATCATCTCTTCAGTCAGCATCTCAGACAGAAACTTAAAATCGGATCTGTTCATTTCTAAATTAGCTTTGTGGAGGGAGTTTTGTCAGAAGCTGTAACTGGAGCTCATTAAAGGGGATATTTACTTTTCTTCTGGTCGTCATGTATGATAGTAATATTCCTGCCTGACAAAGATGCTCACTGTTGTGGCTTGCGACAAGGCCTTGGGTCTTGGGGAAGCAGATCAGACTGTGGCTCTTCGTCCTCCACACAAGAAAGCTCTGAGGAGAACCTTTTTTTTCTTTTTCTACCGGCAAATTTAGCCATTGTCTTACCGCCCTTGCCGCATCCGTTTTGCCCCATTTTGAATTTGTCTGTTCTGTGATACCACAAAATGCAAAAATGCGCATACACGGAAAAAAGAGGAAGAGAGACAACAGGCAAACTATTGTCTTGCCTTACACAGAACACCCCTAGAACTGCTTATGTCTGCATGTCTGATCCTAAAATTTGATTTGCGGATTTTAAGGCAGTTGAACTGGAAGTGCTTAATGCCAAGATGACTCTTTAATATGTCACATACTTTCTAAAAGTGAGATACATTAAGATAATGACACATACAACAAATGATTTTCAGACAATCCTGTTAAAATTGGCAACATTCCACAATTTGCACCAAAGGGGAAATTAATAAAAATCCTAGCCGTTGACAGAGAAACAGTGGGAAACCAGTTATTTGGTTTGGAGGCTTTTGTCCACAAAGATCAGGAATTATTATCAGGTTCTTGTGAGATTATTCTCATAATGGACTTTCTATTTGAATATGACTCCACTGGGCTGAGATCAAAGACATCAAGAGGATATTTCCTGCTGTCTTGGTGCTTATGGCTAGTTCAAAGAAATCCAACTGTTGACGGCAGCTGTTCTTCTCAGAAGCTCTGACTTTGTCTTACAGAAGCTGCTACTTAGTTAGTCCCACAGCAGTACTTGGATATACACTGCACACCCTATGAACAGTGTTTAAAAAAAGCTTCACAGAGAGATACCAGAGCTTCTTTCTTTCATTCTTGACTTGTTTCTTCTCATTGGATTTCTTTTCCCACCCACCAGACAGCAGTTCTTAGTGGCAGTATCGGTGGATATATTTGTGATTTACTTTTCTCTCTCTCTCCTCTTGGCAGAAGAACAATGCTTTAGTTTAGACAGTGCATTCCTGATTGTTGACACACTGTGGTATGGAGAGGGATTAGTGAGAGCTTTGGCTTTTTGATTCCTCTGCCTTGGCTCATGAGCAACACCTGGATGTATCCATGACAACGGACATTACAATGAACTGCAACTTCCCTCCAACCGGTTTGACATAGAGTCCCTTGCCCAGCTTCTGCAAGGAGGGTCATTTAAAGCTACAATATCTAGCTTTTTTCTTTTTTTTTTAAATGTGTGTTTTTTTTATATATTTGCTACAACTGATGCTATTGTGATAGCATGTATGAGACAGATCTGTGAAAAAAATGAAGCTCTTCCACCTCCTCCCTGAGCTATATTGCGATTTGCAAAAATTCACCGCTTCTGATCAAAAACAACCAATCATAGCTGTGAAAAAGGTCTTAGTACTGTCAATCAGGCTTGTGTATGCACTGCTCAATGTACTAATATAGGAGAAACAGTTTACCCTTGTAAAAAAATTGTTTATCCACCGTCATCGGTGGCCATGCTAACTAGCCTGAGCATTCATGACAGGCTTTACTGTCTGGAAGGAGCTGTAGCATAGCAGAGAACCAGGGGGAGATTGTGAGTAGACAATACACAAGCAAGATTGACAGCGCCAAGACCTCACCCTATCTCTGATTGGTTGTTTCTGACCAAGCTCTGGGAGAAGGCACAGGAGATTTATTATTCACAGAATATCTGTCTTATGCTATACTGTCATGTCAAAGGGATAGTTTTAACAATTTTGTAAGAAACATTTTTTAAATAAAAATTACATACTGTAGCTTTAAGAGAATCGAAGATGAAAGCTTTTGTTTGTGAGGCGGTTTTATTCATTTGTACTCTTAAAATGTGTCTTTCCTCCCACCCCAAACAAGAATTGTTTTATTGGGTGTAGATGTTGCTTTAACATTTTTTGAGCAAGAGCCATTCCTGTTGTATCAAAACCGATAACCCGTGTTTGGCGAGCCCACATGTTGTCTGAGTGAGATTGCGTGATAGCCAAAAATGAGGCATGATTGTTCACTAACATGTAGACTGCTGAGAATCTCATAGTGAGATGCTCTTCAATCTTATCAACAGGAGCCCATAAGGCCCATATCAAGAATTCAGAAGATCACTTCCTCTGACATCATTGCCTGCAGAGTCTGTGCCCATTCTCCGGAATCTGCTGGTTCTTCTCGCAAACATTCATTCATCAACCTTGAGGACCTTAGGTTTCAATATCTCAATTTTACTAATACGTTTCTTCTGGCTAGAATAATGGTTTTGGAGTGCCTCAGCCTAAGTTCAAGTTTGAGTTGGGATTGGGGGAGCCAAAGATTAAGGTCATGCATAGCAAGAAGGCTTTCCAACCTCAAAGACTCTGAGTTCTTCACCAAAGAGAGGAAACAATAGAATACTTTGATTAACAGAAATAAACAAAATGTGAGTTTTATAATCGTAATTGTACCTTACTTATCATTGAACATACAGTAAATATTCTCTAAATTAAATTAAAATTAAAATCATACAACTTTAGAAGGGCTTACTTAACAGACATATGCTGTTTTTGACAAGATACTAATTCAGATTAGCATTACCATTAGCTGTGTGATAAGTTGTGAACAACAGTACCTTTCACTCGCTTACATTAAGGTGGTGTAATTTGCTGACCAAACTGCTGACTAGACGGAGCCTCATAAGATTTATAACTTTAAGTATAGTTGCCTGTCCACCACCGTAACAACTTCTATGGTGTTCGCTATGACTCAGGTCTGGTCTGACTTTACAGCAAGAGTCTGTTTAAATTCTAAATGCTGCGTTGTGTGCTGAAATATGTCTTTTCACATTAATTCTGCACAAAAAAAGCATTTAGCCTGTGTTTAAATTAAAGCGGTATTTGTTTGGTACGCGTGGTTACAAAGCAAGTAGCCTATGCTAAACAGTTTTGATATTTATTGATGTGCTTGACACTTCTATTGTTTACTAATTACATATGTTAGGTGAGTTACAATTTTAAATAGCGGATGTGCTAAAGAATAATAAATGGTAAGATATTATTGTATTTAGAGCTAATATAATCTACACAGAGGAATATAACGTATGAGTACAAAGCTACCTTTTATAAAAAGTTTTATTCCTATTTGATTCAGATTTTCTACTATGTGTCAGATGGTAAGGAATGTATTTTGCACATTTGACTACCCTTTTGTTCGTGTAGAAGGTATGTTTTGTGGCAAGCCAGACAGAGGACAGAATATGCCGAATGGGAAAAACCCATCAGCTTTATGCCTCTCTGAGTCACTCAACTTTTCCATCTTGCTCTCTGTTCATTCACCAGGTATTTATTGTGAAATAATGATTTCCACTGATGCCTGTATTGAAAACGTTCACAGGTGTTGCGACCTAATTCATTTTTCATGAGTAGAGGCATTCCAGGGAAAATCATTGCTTCATTGAGTTTCTCAGTTCTTAATAAAAATAATTATTGAAAGTCTAATCCAGTGGAACTTCTGATACAAGATTAATTTGTTTCAATAGACAGTTTACTCCGTGATGGACTGGAAACCTGTTTAGTGTGTACCACGCCTCACATCCAATGTTGACTACAGCACAAGCAGAAGGAGGGCAACGTGAAGAATCAACATGTAGAGAATCATACAATCAAGTATATGATTCTGCACGTAATTGAGGAAAATTCATAATTGGGGATGTCATGTGGCGTTGGCTTTTGAAAAAATTCAGATTCTGATGCATTCGTACTGCTGCTTTGGAATTGCTAACCAGTAGAGGGTCAAGTAGAATTGTGTCTATAGGTTTTTCAGCTTCCTACACTGCATTTTCTTTTGAATAGTTTAGATATGTTCAATGTAAAACATCCAGAACTAGGCACATTTTCTGCATATAACTGGAATTATGTTTTACAGAAAAATCCACAAATAGGTAAATTTGCAAATGCTGAATGCTGTGAATAGGTAGGGTTCATATATAAAGGCCAAGTTGTGTAAAATAAAGCATTTGTTACTGTGTAGAAATGGTTTTAGTTTGTGTCAATAGTTTGTATCAAGAAACTTTAATTGATAGTCACAACTCATCTTGTTTTTTTTTATTTATTTTTCTCTAAACTTTTTGATTTGGGTTTAATATTAATGAATGAAGATTGTTAAGCAGGGTTAGTTTAAGAGGAGGGAAACATATCTGTGTTAAATTAACAGGTCCTGGCCTGTTAACAACAAACATGCAAAATTAAAACCTAGATTGTCATTCCGAAGGTGACAGCAGGTAGGTTGGGTTTCTTCTAAATTTAGTACTTAATTTTCAAAACCCTGACGGTAAATCAACTGTTCTTCCTGATAGCAGGCATATCAGACAGACATGTTTACAATTGGAAGTGTGGGCTGAATGGAATTTAGTGAAACTGGACATTTTACCTCATCAAGAGTTCACAGGTGGCTTTTTTGGCATAGACTGTTGATTTACACAGTCAAACACTAACACCTGTTTGATAGCAATCAAACAGCAACCACAGGCTGATTCCATTGGCTGGTGTTGTTTTTAGTGTCAAATTAGATCCGTCTTCCTTGTTTGTAGTACTTGCAGAACTTTTGGTCGTTTTGGTTATATGTGTTTTTGTTATGTGACTCGCATGGATAAATGAGAAAATCTTCTGTATTCTACAAGTTTGAATTTCTGAGCCTGATTTTTCCTTCAGTCTAACTGATGTTTTAACCCTGTCATGCCGATGAGGAAGTATTTTTGGGATAGCTTGTCCCAGTGTAGGCATTGAGGTGTTTGCTATGGAAATAAACAAAATTCCCCTGTCCATGATGAAGTGTAGCAGGCATTAATTGTGGCCCTATGAAGGGCAGTGTGCAGCGTGGGAAGTTTGGTGAGCTTCCTGACCCCACGTACCATCACAGCACATTGCCCTTCATCACGTGATAAAGGAATTCTCCTCATCTTTTGTTTTAACATCCACTGCACTCTCAGAGTTGAGAGCAGTTTTGCATACTATAGAATGATCACTAGCTTGGCATCTTGCTTCCCCATTCTCCTCTTGAATTATTCTCAAACAGGATTTGTGGGAAGCTCTCTCCTGCATCTTTTAAATCACTTCAAGCGCTACTGAAGGCTTTTTTTTTTTTTTTTTTTACTCAAAGCAGGCACCAATCTAATGGCATCATTTGAACCTGCTCAGATCCAGAGAATCAACCCCTCTTTTTTTCTGTGCTTAGGTTTTTATTTTTTTTTGAGCAGGAGAAAACAAAAGGCTGGCGCAGTGAAGCGCATCTCGGCTTGCGAGTTGAATAGAGGGGCCCCTTTCATGGCTGTTTATGAGCTCCCCTCTTCAAAAACACACATACAAATCACACCCAGTTTTCCCAGTAGCTCCCTCCGAAACAAGGATGATTGCACCAAGGGAAGGGGAATGGTCCAAAATTGCATGGTGCCTCTCTTTGCTTTTCTGTCCAAGTTGGTATATATATGCATTAGCCAAACTGTTTTGATATGTCTCTGTGTGATCATATTTAAATTTTCTTATTAAAAAAAAAGCTTGACCTTTTGCCTTCTATAACAAATTCAACTCGACTGATGTAAAATTTTATTTTAATAATGAAAGAAACAGTTTGCAGGTGATGAATTAATTAGCTAACATATGAAGATGAGTCCCTAAGTCTGCAAGTAATGATCACTAACAATGAATTATTTGAATTTTAATTCTTGATTCTGATCACTAATCAATTTCGATGAATATTTCTTAAACAAATTCCCTTTGATATCACAGTAATTCAGTGGACTCCAAACCATTTAAACAGTTTGTGAGAATTATTAAAATTTGGCCTTTTGCCATTTGTTCCTTCAATTTCATAGCCACACATTTCCTTCCTATGTCTGTTTTGTGTTTGTAAGCAAATCACTTCTCACATGTTTGAACTGTGACATATTAGTTAATTTCCTATGGAGATAAATATTTTTGATGTGTGATTAAAATATTTATTAAATCTTACATAATTAAATGTGTTTATTTTCTCAAGACTTTTTCAGTTGAGTTTGTGTTTGATTCTTGTTGCTGGTTATGAAATGTAAGGTATTCGGACCTCTGACTAAATCAAAATAGCTCTTAGCAACCTCCTGTCCTGTGGATATTGTTTATTGTGGCAATGTATCCGTATTTTCCTACAGTGTGCTGTTTGTAGATCATAGAAAATGACTTGCTTGTTGAAGTGGGACAATAAAGACAGGACACAATATTTTTTATTAAAAATTATTGCCATAAAAGTCTAGTGCAACTTAACAATAATTAAAATTAGAACATCATATTGTTTTCAGAAGTAAAACTTTCCTGGTTTGTGTTTTGAAGTAAGTCAAAGGTTTCTAGCATTCTAACTAAGGGGATCATTTACCTTTGTGATACCGAAATTCTAAATGATGGTCAATAGTTCAAGGTTTTTGAGTTTTCATCTTGAAATATAGTTTCAAGTGCAGTTTCCTCTTTTGTTTTTGTGTTTTTCTTTCTATAAATGCACCAAATGTTTTGTACATCTGGATGGCAGGTAGAAATGCGTGTAAAACCTTACCTTGTCTTGCAAAATTAAACAAATAATTTTCTAAAATAGCTATTGTAGCTACAGCTTACCCATGTATAACATAATAGATGCCACCACAGACTATTGAACCCTTATGATTTCTCAAAAGATCATCATCATCTAAACTGAACTTAAATCCTGGTTTAAATGAGGAACCATCAAGTAAACAACTGTCTGATCATCTAAAAACAAGTAATACTCATAATTGTTCTAAACAAAATTAAGACTAGGATGATCTTTACAAATATAATTGTCAGTATATATGCATGTTTATTGATAACAGTAATTAAGCCAGGAGTCAACAGAAATTTCTATCTCAGTGAAATCTCAGTGCTTCCCTGTTGCTCTGTGTGATGCTGTCTTCTACAGGGTGTGATTTATTCTTCTTATACTTCAGGTCTAATGCCGATCGGTAAACAACTTCATGGAGCATTACCACCTGGTAAGGAGAGTGGACTAAAAAAACCAAAACACCCCCCCAAAAAATAAACATTATTGAAAATATAGAATATGGCCTGGTAGCTTTTACTGATTAAGTTAATAGAACTTAATCAGTATTTCTCCTTTCTCTTTCTGCCATTATCCCTGCTTAAGACACTATTGGGCCTATTAAAAGTCCTACTTTGTACTTGCAGATATTTTAATATTTTTTCTCACAATGATGTCACTAGGAGCTACTTTTAGTCTTAGGTTTCTTGTGCATTTGTGCCCTGGTTGACTGCATGAGAAACAGAATGATTCGGGGTCAACCAAAAATAAACTCTCAAAGTTTTATATGTGATCTTTTCTTTTTCTTGTAGTTTTTTTGGGGGGAGCGTTGGGTGGGAGGGATTTTATGAGCATTACATTTTTGGAAGACATTGGCCTAGTTTTAACGGCTTGAAAGTATCTCTTTAGATTTTTGGTGATTAATAAGTTACGACGACCTCTTCTGTGATGCTACCTTATCTCATAATCATCCCAGCTCCAGATATACCAAAGTGAAGGTGTAGTCAAACTTGATAATGTGACTGTAAAAAAAAACAGTAGATACTTGCCTCTCTCTGTTGATTGTCAGAGACGGCCACAGGGCTGACCTTCTATTGACAAATGAAAAGTCACCTAAACTTGAAGGAGCTCTCCCTTCAACTACTTTTTTTCCGTTCTGTGTCACATCTTGTTGAACGGGTACAAGGTTTGACAGACAGGAGGAATGCTAGCTGAGAGATTGGTTTTGTAATGCTGGCCCATTCTTTGGGTGTTCTTAAGCAAACAGAGCGGTGCTACGTCCTGTTTTTTACGGGTTTCTCACGTCACTGTTCAAACTCTCAAACAGGCCAGTCCCCGAGTGTACATTTGGGAGAGCAAACACCGCTCTAATACTTCACCAATCTGACCTTCTACTAACTTGATACACACAAATAGACAAACATGCACACACCTTTATACTGCTCTGTCCGCGCCGGTGGGAAAATTGTCAACTTTTATCTAGAATTAGCTGTGCTGACATAATTAATGCATATAGTATTTTTTTGCTTTATTGACACAAGTACTGAACCAGTGTTAACAGCCCAAAACCATTCAGCGTGGACTTTTTTAATTCACCTTAATGAATGTGTTTTTATTGTCTTCATGTGTGGCAAAAGCAATGTTTTCTTAGCGAACCGCAGCTCTTATAAACATTAAGGGTGGGTGCTGCATGTCATTTTTAAGTAACATATGAGTGCAGTGTTTTGGCTCCAAACTTTATTAAAAGTTGTGCCCTTGTGTGCATGGGTCAAATGCTTGGAAAAGCTGGTGGGAAATTTGTGGGAAAACTTGAATGCATTTAAAATGATGGATTCTCAAGTGCTCCCCTTATTCTTCCAAACTGCAATGAAATTTTGTAGAGGCTCTTTTTATTAAATGGCACCGAAAATATAAATGAAACATGCAGCTCTCCCGGGCTGCATGCAGAATGCTGCACTTTTCAGGCTTATTTGGTTTATGGAAAGAAGTTAGATGTGCATGCGTCTGGGCTTGAACAATACTGTCAAACTCTGTGCATGTTTTTTTCTTCTTCTTTTATTCAAACATAAAAGAACAACAACAACAAAAAAAAAACATCTACTGCTTTTATAGACCCTGCTGTAATCCTGTCTTTACTGTCCCTTTTTTTTTCTTTTCCTCCCTGATATACAAGGCATTCCTTTGTGGTTGTGTAACATGATTTGGGGCAAACAGTTAGAGAAACCGAGATGGAAGTGAAAGCAAAGAGATCGAGGGGGTAAACACCCTGTCATGCTGGGCTTGGTGCACGGCAGTGCGCTCGTATTTTTGAGCCCGGTTTCAACAGCAATGGGTAGCTGGCTTATCATCAGCCTGCTCAGCTTTTTTTTCTGTCACGCGTGGCTTGCCTTAATCTCTCCCGTGTACTGTAAACTGCACCTAATAACCCTCCGCGCGATTAAAGCAAACATCTTAATAACAGCCTGCCTCATTATCAGCTTGCATTGGGAAAAACGAGTGGTTAAGCCTGAGCTTTGCAATGTGGGCTCATAGGGAGGCCAGAAAACGAGATAACCTGCTTACTTAGTGCCTCCCATTGAGAAAATACAAAAAAAAATCCACTGTGATTTTTTTTCTTTTTCAGAATGTGAAAAATTATTTGCATTGAATCTTCTTATTAGGAGTACGTTTTTCGAGGTTATAGAGAAACTGAGCGCAAAAGCCAGAGAGAGTTGCAGAACTGAAAGTAACATGTCGCTCTAGAGGGTGCTGTTTACTGAGAAAACAGCTTATCACTCCTGCAGTTCTCCTTCAAATGTCTGCTCTCTTTTGCTTTCTAAAACCAATATATTAAACATCTGAATATTTACCTGATCCTGAATAAAGCAAAGGTTACTATTAAAGTTTACTCAGTTATATCTTAAATCCAAGCAAAACAAGTCAAAATAAATGTCAGTTCCAGCGAGATTTATCCAAGAAAAGAAGCTCCACTCTGCCCATGAATGTGTGGCGTTGTGTTGTGCGAGGCATTTTTGACACATCATTAGCCGTTGTAATCCCACTGTTTCCTGTTTGTGTGTGTGTTTGTGCGTGTCCCAAGTCACACACAGGCACAAAGATGTTTACACAAGTTTCACACAGCCAGCAAGAGCAGATGATGAAGTGTCATTCAGACCTATGCTGGCACAATGTTCACAGAGAAGAATGCATCTGCGGAGATGGCTACACCTGTGCCGTCTGTGATCTCCTGCGGCGAATTGCAGGGTGTAATCCCTAACATCGCTTGTGTTTATGATTGTGTTTTAGTTACAGGCCTGACTCCCGCTTGCTTTTGAGCTTATCTGGGACCTTTGTTACAATTAGTCATTACCTTGATTCCAGGAGCATTTTCCTCATCCTCCTGCTGTACATGCTTACAGTAGTCATATCCTTTGAACCTTTAGACGCTTTTGTTTTCCAATTGCACCCCCATATACAATGAATTTCTTCGGGGGTTTTGAGGAAATCTCAGTTGCTTGGGACACCTTCTGAATGTCAAAGCTTTCCACCTACTTGTGTAAAATTTAGGCTTTTCTTTCAACATTAACTTTTTTCTTGCACTGTACTATAAAGATCGGATTTGTGAAGATCCAAAGTACGTGTTGCCAAATTGACCGATTCTGAAGCTGTGGATCTTAGTACCTCTGTCAGGTCCTTTGCTCTCCTTGCTCAATTGAACAGTGCCATGTGCGATATTCAGAGGCTTGGTTATTGTTTTAGAAACTAACTCCGATTTAAACTTTTCAACAACAAAATGTGAACATTTACAGAAGCATGAATACTAAGGCATTGTAACATTTGAGAATAAACTTAACTCAAATGGTCAAATTGGTCATCTTCCAAATGTTTTCATTTTGTAAAAAAAAATTCAGCTCTAAATATAGAACACAGTAAACAACTTTACTCATGCCCTGGCTTTCCACAACAGGATCATTTATAGGAGTCTTTATTTTGGAACTGTTTCCTTATGTACTGACTATTTGAGGAGGCCTTTTTTTTCTTGCTTTATATGGTTCTTATTTCGTCATTAGTGACGGTAGCACCACCGTTGAGGTCATAAACAGGGAGGAGAAACTTTCAATGCCAGATTGAACTCACTTTTTATTTTAGTAAATATGCTAAATATAGAGTTCAGCCACTGCCAGAAGTTTGTTCCAAAGTTACTGAATGACACACCTTTCGAGAAATGACTCTTCACAAGTTCACATCTGCTATTATTATCATAATCCCACTCTCCCTCCTTATTTTTGTTCCATTCTTCTCTCCCTCTCTCTGACAGATGCACAGTAGTTGTCCTGTTTTCTGTCTTAAAATGTTTTGCGTAGATCATAATTAAGAGTAGCCTTATTCAAAGTAAAGGAACAGCATGCTTCAGCCCTCAGCTCTGACGTGGGTGGAAGAGAAGAACCAGTAAAAGGTCCTCATTGCTTACACACCCTTTGTATGGCAGTGCACTGTTGTAATGGTGGCATTTCAACCCTTCAGACTTAGCCAGGCAATTAGATAACATGAGAGTTGCCACTCTTGTGAGTTAACCCAGCTATGACAGTGCATGAAGGTACAAAAAGAGAACAACTCCTGACCAAGAACAATTACAACACTACGTAAAGTCTGGCCCAGTATGAGGAAGAGTATTGAAGTCTTATGTGTTTTTTTATTTTAGGATGATGTGATCCATCCGTCTCTCATCTGGTTTTTCTCTCACTGATTTGTCATGGACGGCACTACACACTGCTGTTCAGTGGTCAGTGTTTTGGAAACGGATCCTGCAGGCTTTGAATCCCTTTTTTCATTTGTACCCAGTATTATTCAATTTCACCCAGGGATTAATAAAATAGTTCAAACTTTGAGTATTACAGGCTTTGACTCTGTTCCTCCTAGAGTAACCTAGCTCAGTAAAGTGAAGATATAAAAGATATGGCAATGGAATATACCTGCAAAGTTGGACAAAAATACTTGTATTCTCTTACCTGTTTATAACAGCAAAGCAGATCTAAAATAATCTCACGAGTATCATACTGCTTTAGTGTAATAGTTCCATTAGTTTGAGCTGAAATGTCATTTCGCAGTTACTAAAAAAATGAAGAGATTCCATAGTGGTGGAACACTGATAGACTGTCTGTTTTAGCTCCTTCTACATGAGCTACAATTTGAAGCAACTTAACAATTTCAAACAATGAAATTAAAAGTATTTGCAACATTTGGTTGTTTTCTCAGCCAATGAACATGTTCCTAAGCCAACACTGTCTCCAATGTTTCAGAAGGTTAGTCCACTCTTGAACCTCAGAGCAGATTGACAAATCGCATCTGATCTCATGATTACCATAGTTACCTGACATTTTTCTGCTGAGAAAACCATAATACACTTAACAACTGTGTCTCTTGAATGTGAAGTATAGTGTTCAAATCAGTTAAAAAGCATACCAGACGTAAGCAGACGTAAGAATTTTCAGTTTGTGTGGTTTTAGTTAACTAAATCAGCTAAAACTAGGAACCCTCATATTACTAACTGTTTTTTTCACTGCTCTGAGAATGACATCTTTACCTTTTTACTAGGGGTAAGGGAACGTTTGCCTATAACTTTATAGAATTTCACTTAAAAAAATCCAAACTATCCCTGTAAAGGTGATGTGTGTTCCCTTAGTGGCTCACCCAGATGGGCAAAATGTTCCGTAATAAAGTGGATATGTGCCAGAAACATATACTGTTACTGTGATTAAGGCCTGTAAAATTTTTATTTCCTCTGTTGGCACAACTGGTTTCCAAATGTTCTTACATTTTTAACTTAACATGAGGACCTGGAACAGAATTTATTGGTTGATGTTTGCTGTGGTACACTTTAAATATTGCCGGTATCCTCAGAATGGGATCTTTACACAACTCATGCCTGTACTCTATTTTCCAAGGCTTCAGCCATCCTTACTGTTTGATGATTGTACTGTAGTCAACCATGATCCTGTTTGCTTAGCTACTCTCCCATCACCCATCATGCCCTCACCTCCCCCCCTGCATTTCCCTTCTCCCTTCCTGGCAGTCTCTTTTCCTTACTCACACCAAACAGTGGGAGCCTGTCACTGTGTCACCCATGGGGTGATGCCCCTCTCTCAGCCCTTTGGGGCCCATTAGCCTCTGTAGCACTCCATGTTTGCCCAATCATTCGAGATCCGGATACAGGGATGAATTGTTAACTACTGCAGGTCAGTCATTGCCTCCCTCCCTCTGCATCCCACTCCCCATTTTTTGCTCTCTCTCAACCACTGTTTACTCATCTCCATAGAAACCAAGTAGTTTTTTTTTCCTTCATGTGATCGCTACCAGTCATCCCCATTGCTTCTCATTGCCACCACAACTTCCTCTTCTCTTCATCTTCTCTGTTGGAGTGCCCAATCAAAAGGCAGCAAAGGGTGTTCACATAAATGCAAAGCAATGACGATGCAGCTCCCTCTGACTACAGATAGGGTTGAATTCAGTCCTTAAACTAATGAGAAAGTAAGATTTTATTTCCAACATCAGGTTTGCACAGTGTTACTGTAATTTGCAAAAAAAACAAACACCTTTTTAACTATAAAAACATTTTCACTGAAATAAATGTTATCATAGTTACATAAACCTATTGACTACTCTCAAAGTATGCATGTGTTAGTGTGCGTGTCTTATTTGCTCAGGGCAGGTGAGTGTTTGTCTACCTGTCTCCATTTATGAGATCAGTGTTTGCTCAAGGAATGCACCACGTCCGATTTGTCATTGACTGTTATTGTTCAGCTCATCCAACTGGTGCCTCGAGGTTTGGTCGCGTTGTGCCCCAGCAAGCGGGAAATATTTGCTTTTCTTGGTTTTTCCTCTTTGGCTTAGCATATTTGCACATGCTCTTGACAGGAAATGTGACTTATAGAGAAAACTGGCTTTCAAACTGGCTGTGAACTAGAAGATCTGTTTTATGAGAGAAAATGTCGAGCGAGTGACTTGAGTGTCGTTAATTTAGTGATAAATGTTTTCCATCGCTTTCTCTCTGATTTGAAAGCTGCTATTCTGATCTTTGAAAGTAAGAAAGAAAGTAAAAAGTAATAACTCTGAAATGACCAGAATATTTCTGACTTCTAACCGATTATCTTTAAAGACCATGTAGATAAAAGAACATCACAAAAAATGTAGTATTTTTATTATCTTTTGAGAGATATTAAAATGATTTCCAAACACGAACAAACTTTTTGGGTAAATAAAATTAAAATTTTTATCTTAATCTGGAAATCTTGCAGTGTAGAAGGAGCATAGGTCAAACGTCACAACACTTTAAGAACAGAATTATACAGACAACAGACAAAAAATGTAAGAAATGCTTTAGCAGAAATAGCTTTCTAAAAAAGTTAATTCTGCAGAAACAGATAAGCTCCGATGAGTAAACTTCACTTGTTAGGAATGAGGAAGTCTCAGCATTTCTTTCTCTTATTCTAATTGTTTCAGATTAATTACACAAAGCACTTGCAAATTTTGATTAGTTGGTGTATCTTGGCGTTTTAGTTGCTGTTTTTAGATGATGATAATTTCTGACCATTAAAGTTAAGAAAAATGTATGGGTTTATGGGTGTGTGTTTTTTTTTTTTTTTTCTTTTTTTTTTTTTTTTCGTGTGTGTTTGTCATCCTGTGCCACCATCTGGGTGGTCCTCACGGCTGGTTTGATCATAATCACCCAGTCCCATAAATCAGTGTCCGGACTCTGGCCAGGAGCTGATTCTGTGTGCCTCACTGGAGCGAGGGGCTTGAGGCATTAAGCTAAGACCCCCGGCCGCTGCCCTGCCCAAGCCTGGCCACACGTCAGCTCTCCACACCACCTTTAAAATAACTTGTCATGCATGACAGCCTTTGGGAAAGAGCCTCCTTCAAGTTAATACCAGCCATAATAGAAATATATGAATCATTTTTTCAAAACATAACATAGTTTATGTTAGACTTTCAGAAGTTTGTTTTTGTTTTGTTTTCTCTCAATTTCAACGAAATATGTTTGCTTATGATAAAATGTGTTTGTTCCGACTGCCAGTGGCTTTGATAGTCTTCTATAATGCTACTCTCAGAACAAATGTTTCCACCTGATCTAAAGATTAAAGTCATATCTTTGTCTTTGTAGGTCCTCTGCCTCTCTCTGAGCTTGAAGAGCAAGGATGAAGGCCTGTCGGAGCTGTCTGGCTTGCATACATCACTCTTCGCTGAGCTTTTATCTAGCCAGACTGGTCTGTGCTCCATCTAGACCCAGCTCCCGGCAAGTGCACAGTCCTGAGACCTGTGGCATTAATAAAGATAATGCTGTTTGGAATAATAACAGTCAATTCTTCTCAATAGTGGAAAGAGACAGCATGTACAAGTGTCATGGAATACAAAAGAAACCAAGATGAAAGGCTGAAAGGTGAGTCCGTGCACCTCTTCCGCTCTCAGGTGGGAACCTATATCAACATCTACACATGCGAGCAGTTCTAAGTGGGTTCCTATGCCAATTTTGAGCTGTAGAATCATGACACAGACATACAATTTGTTCTTTTGTCTGCCAAGATCACAAAGGGAGGCGAGTGACTTGTCTTTCCTTTTATTTTTCTCATTTCCCCTCTTCTTTCTCTTTCTCTTTATTCACAATTGTGGATGCAATTTAATTTGATGAGCAGGTGGCCTTTTTATATACATCTGACAGTGCTTTTGGTTCCCACCTCTGGCGTGTGGAGCTTTCAGTTGGAGTCAGTCATGTAGGTCAGGATTAAAGGGGTGAAAGGGGAGGAGGAGATACAGTTGGAGTCTAGGTAGTGGCAACCTCAGCGCCCTGCAGTCAGTACCATGCAGAGTTCTGCTTGAAAGAGTTATTCTGTTGCTTAAGCTCTCAGACGCACCCCAGATGGCTTTTGTGCCAGCCAGGGAATTGCTTTGGGACAGAAAAGTCCTTCAGACTTTGTAAGTCACTGGGCACAGCAGGTAAGGTGTTGTGGTGGAGGCAGGCAGAGAAAGCAAGATGTTACAAATTATTCACTTTTTCCACATTGAATCTGAAAATAAATCTGAAAATAAATCTGAAAGTGCAAAAGACTGATTTTAATGCTTTCGATATTAGAGCACCTGAATTCACCTAGTTTGAGTCAAAACACTTTCTCGGATGTCAAATAAAACAAAGCTATTGTGTCTGCATTACCAGTGGAAGCAGTTTTAGAATATAAAAAATACAACCTGTTTTCACTCCTTTGACTTTGATCTGTAGTTTTACAACACAGAGCAATTAAGCAACCCTGTTACTCCTTCAGGGCATTTATGATCCATTATGTTACCTGTCTAACATTCTTCTGCAATAACTCCATGGTGACCAGCAATCAATATTTTGTCAATAAACAAAACAGGTTTGCTGTTTCATGTTTTCATTCAGACAGAAGTCTTAAAAGAACTTTGTTTTTTTTTTTTATTAAGTTGCATGATGGTGAAATTCATAGAAACTCTGCCATCCAGCAAGAGGGTCCCTGACTTTATTTCAAGGTTTTTTTTTTTCTTAAAAAAAAAAAATCAAAACCCTTTTTTTTCCCTTGCTGGAGCTCTATCAAAGTACTCTAGCATTGTGCCACTGTCCTAAAGATGCAATAATAGAGTCTTTAGACATTACATTACCCTTAGATGTGATTGTGTGCATCCATGGTCTTTTGTCCTGTGATGGACAGGTGACCTATCCAGTGTGTAACTTGCTTCTGATAAGACAGGGAAAGAAATATGTTAAAAATGTTCCTGTCAATTTGCCAAATGAAAATAACTTGACCTTTGTCCAAAATTGTGTCATATTGATGCTGTGGATTAAGAGATACAACGATCTGACTATTCCTGGTCAATATGGCTGGCGGGACGATACTGGCAACCGTGGTAGCAGCGCATAACGTAATCAGTATGTTGCTGGGTCGACTCCCGCTCCCTCCACTTGTGTTATTGTGTGCTTGGGCAAGACACTTCACCCGCCTTATGTACTGGTGGTAGTCAGAGGGCCTGGTGGCGCTGCTGCATGGCAATCTCACCTCCGTCTGACTTCCTCAGATTGCTATACAAGTACAAGTCATTACTGTTTATCATACCACTCTGTGGTTTTCTTCAAGATCTTACCAGCCCATTTCAATTGCTGCAGATTCATTGATTAAGGGAGTAGTTTTGAATACAGCAAAAAATAAAAAAAAATATGTTTGCCTCTGTTAATGAATCAAAGCATATCTTTAAGCTAAAATGGTTGCATCAAAAAAGATTGTGAAAGTGCAAACTTTAGTATCTGTGGCTTTAGTAATCACACAATTCAAATTCTAATTTATTCAGTGTTTGACCTCCCAATCAGTCCAGATGAAAATAATGCTAAACGATTGAGTTGTGTCAGTATATAAATTAGACATGTATTTAGAATAAATGAAAATCTATTGAAAGTGTTGAAAGCCTTGTAATGTGGGTGCACTCCTTTTTGGAACAAACTGATTTTTACTATGTCAACTTCCTTTGTTTGTTTACTTGCATAGTTTTGCTTTTTGTAATGGTAAATTAATTCAGTCCAAGTGTTGCCTGACAGATTAGAGTATTTTGTCACTAAAACATGTTGAAGGTTATATCAAACCATCAGGCCATAGAAAAATGTGTAATAGAAAACTGTGTCGCTGTGAAAAATAGAGTGGTAAGAACATAGCCAGAATATCAGGCTGTGGTGTTTGAGGTCTGATCTGCAACCTCAACTCGGAGGAGTGATTTGGTTAGGCTCCTCTGTTAGCCATTTTCTGTTTGTCCCCCAAGCGTTTATCTCAGAGGTTTCACAAGTGGCCACTTCTACGTGCACTGATAAACAGCGGGGATTGGATCCAGACCCTGCTGGGTTCTAGCTGGAGCCCTGGGGCTTGAAACCACACAGGCCGAGAATGTTAGTCATTTGTTTATTATTGCTGATATTCGCCTGGTCCTAATCCTTGCAGGATTAGCTGGATTACATGTTTTCCTCATTCTACCTTTTTCCACTGTTGGAAAGTTTTCATCTTACATGGGAATATTTGCAATCCATGTTAACGCATGAAGGACATGTGCACAGAAGCATGCATTTAGGTTTGTGCTGTGATCCATGCGTTATGTCGATGTGTTTTGTTGGATGTTTGTTGTCAAGGTACTTTGACAGATACGCCCAATCCTATTTAAAGTTGTGACCGAGTTCAAGAAAACTCAGCTACATTGAGTTATGCTTTTTATTTCATGTTAGATCATCCTGGATTGTGGTTTTCTCTAGGCTAAAGGAGTGTTTAGATCTAACAAATCAGTGCTGAAGAAGTGTGTTCTTTTCTGGTTTCGGTCGGAAATACTCCTAGAGCCCTGTAGGAACCAATTAATCAAAGAGACCAAATGTCAGTGTGGCGTCACTGGATTCGGAAACTAATGATGTCATGGAGGAGGGATAAGTGATTTGAGTGGTACCAGTGTGTAGAGAAGCTACCGGCTTTGAGTCACCTGGATTGAAGACGAAACTGCATTCACTTAGTCTCATGAACTTGTTCAGCGTGACCTTTTCAGAGCTGATTCCAATCACTTCGTAAATCTCTTTCCAGTCTCAAAACACAACCTAGCACACACTCATTAACATGTCGTCCTCTTTCAGCCGCAGTGTGTTTGTGGGTGAGAAAGTCCAGCAAATCTGCTCAGACGCCCTGCACGCAATCCCTACTACCCAGTTCCTCCCACAAACATACAGAGAAGGGGATACACCAGTGCTGCAGAACTGACAGACGAAAAACATGTAATTATCTTAGTTTATGGGAGGCCAAAAGGTTAAGAATGGAAGTTCCTAATTTTCTGGGATGCTCAGGTTTAACTTGTTTGAGTAGAAATTCAGAGTAACTCAATTTACGTGATCTAGAGTGCATTTGTTACAAAATTAAGCTAGAATTCAAATTTGACCTAAATAGTCCACATAAGCATGTTCTTCACCAAACCCCAAGCATATTAGAATATTTAAAAATGTAAAGAGCGTAAAAATGGTTTCAGTTTAATTTTCCCTTTTTATAGGCTTATGAAAGTAAGCAAACCCTTAAATACTTCACATCCCTCAAACCACTCAGCAGTGGATACTATTGCTGGGTGGAACTGACAAAATGAATGTTCAGCCCTCCCTACATCCTTCCTCGCTCTGCACACAAAGTCGTTATACTTGCTGCTCATGTAAAAGCTCTGTAGCCAATGCAGTCACAGCAGAACTTCATGTGGTGTTTGTTAATTGGCTTTTTTTTTTTTTTTGGTAAGCGCAGATATGCTCCACTATGCATATCTTGCTCAATGTCCCTTGCACTGCTTGCCTTTATAAAGTGTCTGTTGTTAATTGGCTACACGGTCACAGTCTCCTGCTTTAACTATCCCCTGTGGTACCTGAATGTGGCCCATTTGACCTAGAGGCACTGAGGTGAAAGTCAAGCATTAAACAGCATCAACTTTTGGCAATTTGCCATTGTTTTTCTTTTCTAGCCACCGTCATTGTTTCACATCTTTATGGTTTTTAATATGAGCTTTGAAGGTGATCTATCTTTTACTGGGACAGTTTTGGGGTTGTGTAAGCAATATCCAGTTCATTTCAACACCTTTCCATAACCTTAACAGTTTGTTTTTGTGTGAGGGTCTGTCACCTTCTGTCAGGCACTTTTACCAACTTCCCTACTTGTCTGCCTCCTCAAAACCAATAAATATATTTTCCTTTTGGCCTTACCTATAAAGTAGATTTGACCATGCCTTCTCCTTACACAATACCAGGCCTCCAACTGAGCTGCATCAGCACTGCTCAAAGACCAGGGAGGACTGTGATCCCACCATGGGGTGTATAGCTGTGGCTCCAGCTGTGCTACACTTTAATCCCCATCTCTTTTAACCACAATGGAAAACATGTGCGTTCTCTGTGTAGGGTACCGGCCCACCATAGATGAGGCCGTTTACCTATGCTCTAAAACTAACATCTCACAGCTATGGTGACCGCTCCTGGTCACAGGTTCTGTTATTATTTGGAAAACTAATAGACAAATATTTTGTGATATTTTTATTTCAAATAAGATCATTTGACTTTCCATTATCACTTTTGGTTCCAAATTTGCTTTTAAAATAAATTATAAAAAGAATCAATAATAATGTCCAAGATATTTTTTTCTAGCTTTTTGGCCATGTGTGGCCATTCATTATTTCTACTTGCAGATTCAAATTTGTTGTAAAGTTTTGTTTTTAAATTAAGAATACATTTTAAATTGATTTTAAATCTGTCATATTAGCATTACATTGGTTAACCTATCAAGCAATATTGCAGTGAAGTATAGGTTCTTTTTATATTAACTTTGAAGCTTCCAGTATTCCAGTATTTCTATTGGGGTTTCTGCGGAGCTTCTTGTCTCAAGAAGCTCCGCAGCTTCAGAATCCAACATTTTTATTACTAGCTAAAGGTTTTTCTTGTTGCTGTTTACTCCTTTGACCTGCTCTCTTGTGGTCCACCATCTCACCCTGCCATGTTGGTTGTAATTGTTGACAATTGTATGTACTGAGGTTCAGTGTGACGTGACAAATTCTCAATTCCCTGCTGTTGTACTTTGTGACCAAGTCACATCCTGGCCTCCACAGGTGGGAAAGGTGAGCCAACAGTTGAATGATCTCTTCCGAGTGTAACAGTAACCACAGTTCGCTTCCCATGTTGTCCGGGCCCTGTTTTGCCCTTTCCTGTCACCTTATCTGAACATCCAGTGCAATCTAAGCTCCTCTATTCTCCACTCTGCCCATCTCCACTGGTGCTCTTCTCAGATGTCGCTGTGAAGACAGGATAAGCCCACTAGAGCTGAACTTGAGTTTAACTTACTGACAGAGTCCTGACGCCCCATTGAGGGCACAGTCATCTCGACTTCCAGCCACCCACAACTTCCTACCCCTTAACCTCTACGGCAAAGGAGGCACAGACAATGAACTTTACATCAGTTCTTTGAAGAAATAATTTATTTTTAATAAAATCAGAAACAAAAAAAAGAGATTTGATTGTCACTTGGGTTCGAGGAAATCCCTTTGTGTTGTATTTAGTGTATTTTCTACTTGCATGAGTAGGGACGTAATGTATATTATTTATGGCAGAGTGTACTTCCTCTTGCTGTCTGGGTTTGATTAAGAGAACTGGTCCCCCAACAGGCAGTCAACCAACTTATTTCACCCTTTCTCTGAGCCAAAAACTTTACAGTACACTCACAGAGCGTCAAAAACTTTCATCACCTGATAGTCAAAGTAGACACGAGCAGCCCTGAAATATTTGCACACTCACTCTGCTACTCTGAAAGGATTCAGCTATCCATGCATTTATTTATCTGCTAACTGAGTCTCTCGCTGGACTGTTTAATGTTGTTTAACTTGAAATCACTGACTGAGGCCAATTTGACACTAATTGAAGCAGAATAAATGACTGCGCTTTTGTGTTTTCAATACGTGGTAACCTGAAGAGAACTTGAATCATTCACGAATCATCTATCATTTGCATTCAGACCAAACGCTCTATAAACATGTTTCCACATGTGCTCATTCCACAGCGGCCCTGCCAAACAGCAGTCGGAACACTGCTGAAAGGAAGCTTATGAGAGCCCACTACGATTTTCAGGGAACTCCATAGAAAGAACTCCATTATTCTTAGGATGCAGTCCCTGAATCTGTCTTATTTGTTGAATCATTTGAGTTGTAAATTTTTGAGTTAATATTTCCTCTCTTAGTGGGACCCCGGCGGATTTTGTACTCTCACAATTTCAGGAGGGTTGGTAGGACAAAATCTGATTAGGGTGAGTGTTGTGTACGCCTGTGCATGTGCCTGTGTAATGGACATGAGCCCCTTAGCT
This sequence comes from Xiphophorus couchianus, assembly GCF_001444195.1. NCBI lineage: Eukaryota > Metazoa > Chordata > Actinopteri > Cyprinodontiformes > Poeciliidae > Xiphophorus > Xiphophorus couchianus. The sequence continues at coordinate 11,647,983 of NC_040243.1, read as the reverse complement.
TTGAATGTGGGTGTGTACATGCAGGCCTCGGCTCAGCTCGGAGATGTAATCTGATTTGCAGAAGGGAATGGGTCGTTTCACATGACTGGTTTAAAAGACCGCTGGCGCAAGGTTGTGCCAGTGTCCCTGATTGGTATGTGTGCTTTTTATTTGCATGCTTTGCATACACACACACACACACATATTATACATTTATATTTTGACAGTGACTTCCATTACGTCATTCATTTCTATAGCCTAAACCCTGACCCTTAACCTACACCTAACCATCACCATTACATGCCTAACCCTTAACTTTACCTAAATCCAATTCACAACTAAACCTAACCCCAAACTCCAAAACAGCCCTTCTTCTTATGGGGCCTGAACATTGGGCCCAATGAGGAGCAGTGGATCCTCATAACGTAGTATTTACTGGAAAAATAGGCCTTACTACATGAGAAATGCTAAAACATGCACACACACAGCATTTATTTGTTTTCACAACGCACTCTGTGGAAATATGAGTGTTTGTTGGTACAGGCTGCCACACAGTAGAAGTGGAAAGGTGTTGAAGTTTGCGGTACAGCTCAACAAAACCAGGCTGCCACATTTATTCCATTGGCCTTAGGTTTAATTGTGATTTGTTTGGGGAAGGTTATGTGAACTAAGGCCACCACTAATTAACAGCCAATTACACATCTGGAAATAAGTATAAAGCTCTACTTTGCTGTCCGAGGCAGGTTTTTGTTTGCAGTTTCCTGTTTACATTTATCTCATAATCATAGATTAATTTGAACTAATGGACCATCAGAAGTGATGTCAAATAATAGAAATAATCTTCTGTAGTGAGTTGCAACAGTTTTAATACCCTTAAACTTTTGACATATTTTGACAGGCTAGAACTACAAACCTCAATGTATTTTAGTGGGATTTCATGTGTGTATACACCAACACAAGGTAGCACATAATTTTGAACACGGTTTTTAAAATATTTTACAAGTAAAGATTTGAAAAGCATAGCTTGGTAATGTTTTTGTCAATACTTCATATAGCCACCTTTTGCAACAATTAAAGCAGTGTTTTTTGGCACAGGGGTCAAGCACAACCCACATATGGAGGCCTTAGTTCTCAACACAGACATCACAAGTTTGAGTACCGGGCTGATGACCTTTGCCGCATGTGTTGCGCCCTCTCTCAATACCCACTTTCCTGTCAATTCACTATCAAATATCAAATATCAAGAGCTAATAAAACCATAAAAAATGAAAGGCAGCAGTTATTTGGGGAGTGTCTCGATCTTCCACAGAGACTGAGGATAAAATCTTTGTCCAGTTTCAAAATAGACACAGCTCAATCAGTTTGGGTTGGAGAGCATCTTTAAAAAATCTGTGTTCAAGTCCCAACATGAAGTCCAAATTAGACTTAGGTCTTGATTCTGTATGTTCTGCTTGGATCATTCAACTATATAAGAATCTATTGCTGTAAACTGTTTTTGTTATGGTGTTGGCTGTATGTTGTTTTCCTGCTAAAAGGTTAAGTCTTTTGCAGCAGAGAAGAGGTTTACCTCCAGTATTTCTCTGTATTTAACTCTCATACAAACCAGCCTGTCCCTGCTGGAGAAAGCCATCCCCATAACACAATGCTGTCACCACTGTGTATTACCTCGGGAGTGGTTTGTTCAGGCTAAGTTGAATTATTAGTTTTTTGCCACACATGCCATGATCTCATCTAACCAGAGCAACTTCTTGCTATAACCACTACATTACAAGCAGTTGAGGTTTAAACAGTGACATACAATGCAGATGTCCACAGACATTTCACCAGAGCTGTGGATCTCTGTAGCTCCTCCAGAGTCATTATGGCCAAGTTGGTTTCTTCTCTGATTATTATTTTTTTTTTTTTGCACAGTGTGTCAGTTTAGGCAAATATCCAACACACACTGTTGTGGTTTTCAATTAAGCTGTATGCTTTCCATATTTTTAGATGACAGTAGTACAGTAGTTCACTGTGTAACTTTCATCAGTGATGGGCTGTAGGATGTAACAATTGAATGCATAATGTTTGTTTGTTCTTTGGCCTGTTAATAAATGTATTCTTTTCAGTCTTGAGATCATTACTTCTAGTCATGACAAACACTAGGAGGCTTAAGAAACACTAAGTGATCTTTGATGCCACACAATTCTCAATGTTTCCACACACTGGACATTTTATTAATGCAAAACACATCTTGCATGTGAGGAGTGACCTCAGAGTTTTCACGGTTGTCTGGTCTGGACACTTTTGAAAGTGCGTGCTTGGTATTTGTGCGTTTTCTTTTCTGTCCATGGCGGGCTCATAAGCAGGAAGCTCTGATCCCATCAGGCGTGTCAGCGGGGGCAGTTTTTCATAAGGTAGTAATCTCACCACACAAAGGGGTGTCCAATATTGGAGAAGGCCCCCACTTCTGAGCTAATCAAGACCTGACTAACTCTTCTACTTGCTCACCAACCTCTCTAAACATTACCTCATTGGAAGCTCAGCTAAACCTCATGCACCTCCAGTCAGCTGGTGTACATGATAACTCACTTAGCACAGTGTGGTAGCTTAGAAAAAAAAAAAGCTGAAACACTAGAAAGGGTATAAAAGAAGCAAAAGCAGGACACAGCTACCTGTGGCGCCTGGTGCCAGAGAAAGGTATTTTTAAAAGGAAAGAACCATTTTACCATGTCCTCCAGAAACTCTGTGAAGCAATTTCTCAGTATTCAGTTTCTCTCCCCACCGTCTTATTATTGCTGTTTTCCCCCTCAACTCTTGGAGCCTTCAACCTGAAAGGAGATTTTTGAGTTTGGGCTTTGTGTCACTTGGAAATAGTGCATTTGTTGCCAAGGTAACCTGTCTGGGACAGAGAAACTTAGACGCAGCAAGCACCTTTGACTTTGGTTTGGATGGATTTGGGCCTGGGCTGTGATTACTTTAGCTAGTGCAGCTTCAGGCTGAAACTTCTTTGCATCTAAATAACAATAGGTTGACTAAGCCAGTACTGACCTGAACCTGGCAACCTTATATAGTAATACAACTTAAATTGATAATGTGTAATTAAAAAAGCAGAGTGTTGTAGGCCCCCCCAGAAAATTTTTAATTTTTACAGAGTTGGCTGAGCTAACTTTCCAATAAAGGTTTTACTTTTAGTGGCATTTGTTGGAAAACTGCAAAAAGGCCTGAACTATTTGTAACTATAAGGCTACCTCTGGTTGAGAAAGAATCTAAAGAGTAAGAACTATCCTATTGGTATCCCCCACCATGTCTAATTTGAGGCAATCATGATCTTAAATGACTCCATGAATTAAGGAAATAATTATGCTTGCCGTCCTTCAGACAAATGAATCTGTTTAGCAATTGTCACCATTTGCAATGTTGTATGATTTAAAGCTGTTACTAGTAAATATCCGATACCAAGACAAGAAAAAAAGCCTTTACAAGCTAGGTAAAGTAGAAATAGTGGGCTTCTTTTTTCAACAACAATTCTCATCAACACTATCCATGTACTGTCAGTGTGTCACTTCTAATGAAATAGGTTCAAGCTTGTATTTGACAACATGCCTGTCTGTTTGAGGCTCTTATTTTGTGGCAAAAAAAAAATAATAATAATTCACGGGTGCTTAATTTTCTTCTGAAAATTTTGTGAAGTTAGAGGAGCAGAATGCCTGAATGCGTTTTCTGGTATGGCTGTGATCAGTCCTGAGACAAATAGCATGTCTATTGACAGTTCACAATGACAGTCATTTGTAGTAATTTCAATGTGCTGAGACTCCAAGTTGCCATCATATTTTTCTAGGGTTAAGGTTAGGGGAAGAAACAGATTTATAAATCATTGAGATACACTTTAAACACAGGCAATAGATGATACTTGGTAGTGTGAAATTGCAGGATGTTCTTTTTCAGCAATATTTGTTTATGAATCTATAGTTTTAATTAAATCACCTGAACCACTGTATGAGCCTATTTGAGGTTATAAACATTTCATCAATAATTGTATCACATGTTTGTTCTTCCTGGCCAATTTGAAGCCACTGAGGTTAGAAATCACACTTTTGACTTTACCAGCACATTTCACCCCACATATTTGAATTTTGCATCTGAAATGGTTTTACTTAAAGGCCAAATAATATATTGTGAATACATAATTGTCATTATGTTTCCCTTGAAGTTACACAAACCAAAAAATACACCTACAGCACCTTCCCCTACTGTCACATCTCAACGGCAGGTTTACTGTCTGTGTTACTAAGCCATTAAATAAGTATATCCAATAAGTTTAGTATATACAAAGTAGGTAGATATATTAAAGTTTAGACATCTCTAGAAGTGTCTACTACCCAGACTAGGATGATTTTTTGTTGTTGTTTTGTTTTTTTTGTCTTATCTTCATTTTTTTGTTCTTTAAAATGATCCCCAGTTTCTACATAGTTGGAACTTTATGAAATCAAGTTTGGGTAGAGCTGACCTAGGCTGAATTTGATTCCTTACTTATCAAGGGAAGCCTTTCTGAATCATCTTCATTCCCCCCATCCTTTGTCTTTTTCAGGTCATCCCAGGTGAGCTGCGAAAAGAGGCTGAGTAATGGAAACTCTATCTCAACAGTTTTAAAAGGTAAAGATGTCTCTGATTTCTCCTTTTTCATCACTGAGTTTGTTCACACACATTGCAGGCATATTACTAAGTCGGACAGTTGCCACACACAACTCCAGTGTGTTGGTTACTGATAAAACAGACGTTTTGAGACACATGTGATCACTGCGTACCATCCAGGGAATGACACAGGATTTGTACCCTTCATTTTCTCTTTTTGTTTTATTGTGTAATCTAAGTCATGACAGCAAAGTAAAGAATGCAGTGGCACTGAGATATCACTTCAAACACAGGAGCCTCAGATTCATTCAGTGGAACTGAGAAGATATGCTTTGATGGCCCACCGCAGAGTCGGTGGCCTTCAAAGGAACTCGGTAATGGGATTGTGCAGGGCAGCCAGCAGGCTGAATGACAGGTACTGTATAAGTGTACCTCTCACGGTGGTCGTGGGTGTTTTTAGTGGAGTTCAGATGAGCAATCATTTTCTATAGTTGTTTTAAGGCTCATAATATCTTCCTCTGCTGTCTAGTTGGTTCTGTCAGTAAGTGAAGGGGAACTGTGTATAGGTGGCACAGCGCCAACAGACGGGTACAGTAGATGGGCTTTTGAGGTAGGGCGATAGGGGCTGCCAGCCCTAGTTGCAGCCTCCGGCACAAAAAGATATACATGGGCAGGCAAAGACTCAAAGGCAGGTTGGGACCTGGATCCTATGCGCTGATGCTGCTCTCGCTGGCTGCACTCCAAGGTGAGGCACAGGAAAGAAACGTGGGAAGGGAAAAACCAGAATGCAAGCCAAAGAGAGAGAAAGATCCAGAAAATAAGCTACAAGAGCACAAAATCTGACCAAGGCAGCAAATAATGGTCATAGATTTTTAACAAAAATCATACAGACTGGATGCCATGTGATCTTTCAGTTGCAGCGGAATGAAAATGAGAAAATTTTAAGTCACATCCTGTACATTGGCGAACGTGATTCCTTGCAGGTAAACCAGCTTGTCGGTGCAGACAAGCAGAAAGAAGATGAGAAATAGTGATTGATGACTACTTATCCTCTGACACATTGTTCCTTCCCTTCTTTCGGCAAAGACCGGGCGGGCTGGGCCGGTCACACCACTTTGCTGCCATAACAACCGCAGGGTTGAGTGGCTGCTGTGCGGAGGTGGGCAGCATTATGTCATTTTTTCTGGGGAGATTACAAGAACAAGTGCAGGTACAGCAAAGTCTGGGTTGTCAAGATGCCACCTACCTGCATTACCTAATTTGAGATTGCTCACCGACCTCATCTTTATCTTTAACTGTTTTGTTGTACTCTGTTAAAAGCGTTGTAAAAAAAACTTTTTTTATTATTTCGAACCTCTGGAATGACATGAGAATCTTTTAAATCAGAACTTCAAGCATGCACTTGTTGAGGCTAATCTCCAACTTTTTTATGCCAATTTCAAAGCTCCTGCATTAATAAAAAGAACTTATAAAGGGATAGTTCTGATGCTTCTGAAGTGGAATTGTCTGCAGATGTTATACAGGTTTAATTCTTCATCTTGGATTAGTAGAGCAGAAACCAGGTTTCTGCCACTCACACAAATATCAGAGAGGTATAAAGACAGGCACTGTTTTATAAATACAGAAATGTCTTACTAAAATGAATGTTCAGATGAAGTTCAACGCATGCCCTTGATTTGTTTTGGACTCCTTTTGTATGAATTACTGCATCAAAGCAGTTTTACCTACAGGCGTTCATCCTGTTACTTTGCTAAGGGTTTTATTTAAGTCCAGGATAATTTAATAGCATCCTTTACCTCATCTGTAATATGTGATAGCTACATTTTGAAGCAGAAATTACAACAAAATTTAATAGATTAGTAGTATGTGTGTGAACTACTGTAACGTTTTTCAAATTTTATTTTTTTCTAAAATGCCTTAAATACACCCCAACCACATTTACTCTGATTAGTATTTGCCAAAGTAAGGTTGCTCTGATATCTGCCAGAGGTAAGACACTAACTATGCCAGATCTCTCCATAGAACCCCACTTCAAATAGCCTGAACTATCACAGATTTGGGTTTGGTTTCAAACATTTGTTTTAAATAACTCTTTCATCTATTAGGCAGTTAAATTCAACATATATAATTTTTAAATACATTCATTTTTTTCAGTACCTACATTATACATTAAAACATCAGGTTCCATTTTCAAGACATTTATTTCATAGAAACATTACTAGCAAACAACTGAAAAAAATACTGAAAAGCTTATACACTTTGAATTTTCTGTAAATTGGCTTGAGAAAAATGTGGATGTTCAAACTGTTTGTTTGTGGCCGTAGTCAATTATAACTTTCTATATCATGTTTCTAGGATCACACCTAATCGTGAGCTGGTCGGTCGACCTGCATCCTCCTGCAGCAGCTGTGCGCTCCTGGCCTGGCAAATGACTGAGTGAGCCACTTCCCTGACGATCTAGCTGTCAGGTTCGAGCCAGGACTGGAACTCGGAAAAAAGCTGTGACAAAAACTCTGAGGCAAAGTGGAGAGGATTCAGCAGCTCAGACATTGTGGAACACATCTGTCAACATCTGGATACATGCTCAGTAGAAAAATCGATGTAATAAATGTGCTAATGCCACAGTTACATCAACCATTTACACATTGTTTGACTTTCTCATTTTTTCCTGAATTGAACTTGGATAAATATTGTTTCTCCATGTGCATCTGCTCTTGATTTTCAGTGCTTCTTCATGCTGTGACATTTATTCATGAAAAGGGATCACCAACCGCTGGAAAATTTAAAGGATAGTAATTCGATGGACTTTTCATTTTGTGTATCTTTTGCACATGTACAGTAAAGAACATAAAATCAGTTTTGTACAGTGCCATGCAAAAGTATTTATACCCATTGAACTTTTACAACCCCAAACCTCAATACATTGTAATAGGATTTTAGATTCGATAAAAACAATAGTTTATAATTGAAATGTGAAAGAGCAGGATGGCATGGTTTTTAAGTATTACTGAGAATATTCTGAGACCTCTGTCCTGCACATGTACTTACAGTTTGCTGCAATTACATATTTTTGGGAATGTCTCTACCTATTTTGCTATTATACAGACTGACAATTAAAATAAATAAATTACCTACCTGCCACCACTGCCATATTTTACCATGGAAATGATTTAGTGTTACTTTCTTACCTTCTGGAGGGAATTTGTCTTAGTTAGTATAAGGGAGCCTAAAGACAAGCCACTAATGCATGCCCATTATTCTAAATTTCACAATTATGCACTACTTTGCGCTCACAAAAAATGCATTGAAGTTTGCGGTTGTAATGTGAAAATTTTAAGTGCTGTCAATGCGTTTTGTGATGAACAAAATCAAGCTATGTGAGATCAAGGTGCTGTGCTGAGCTTGTTTATTCAGTGGAACTGTAGCTTCTGTCTTCCAGTTTCCTTCACAAAGACACCATTGTTGCAGGTTTTTGATGAATGCCAACCGAAAACACTCCCAAACTGCATTTCTTTGTGACACATTGGCAGTCTTTTAATGTAGGCCGATCATCCTGGCGCACTGTTCGTTATGATGATGATTTATATCTCCATCCCTTTTGTTGTGTCTGCAAAAACTTGTTAGCAGAAATAAAAAAGTGTATTTAAGTCTGTTTGTTCTGTTACTGCACCTGGGGATTTATATGACTAATGCAGCTAATGCTAATTAGCTGCAGACTAATGCAGCGAGATGTTTGTCTTAATGATTGCTATGCGTCTTTTTTATTGCTGTTATAATGTTTGCTTCATTACAGGTTTTGTCGGAGGTGTCTCAATCATAAAACTCATAATTATTTTTTTAGAGAGATTCGGGATCACCCTCATTTTCTACTTCCTTGCCATTGTTAGGTTCAGTTATTTTAAAGGAACGGGGAAGTTTTGGTTTAAAAGGATATAGGCAATTATAAGTTTTGCACTCACAAAGCTAAGTAATAGAAACTATTTAGTTCTGGGCAGTGGTTTTAATGCAATCTTGGATAGGAATGTAATGCAACTTTTCTGCATTTGCTGATTATTTTAAGTGTTCTGTGTCTATTTGGAATGAGTATACTAAATACATCGGCAACACTTTTAAAAACAAAATTTAAACATTTGAATTACATTTAAAAACTAAGATTGAAATTGTTGTGATTGTTTTATATAATTTACACAATTTCAAATATACATACATATTTAATTGTACACATACAGAGCCACTAATATTTGGATACATGTCAATTTGCAAATTGGTAACAAAACACATGTTTTTTGTAAGCATTATTAACCTTCTGGTATAATTCTGACTGGATACTTGATCACTCTTCTGAACAAAATAATACAGTTTGCATAAATTGTCAGTATGCTGCCAGAATTATTCCAGAACCTTGTTGATGGCTCCAAAAACAATTTTTCTGCACATGTAGAAACCCATGCCAGCCTAAAGCATAAACATAATTATTGCTTTCAATTAGACTGAATAAGTCCAGCAAAATCACTTCCTATTCTAATGTCATTCACTGTCGATGTCTGCTGAGAACGGGGAGCTTCGTCCTTATGGGGGAAGGAGCGTGGGTGGAGGTTCTAAGAGGGTGCAGTCATCGTTTGAGGGGTTGCATATTGTCGTCACTTTCAGTTCAATGAAAAACTAACTGTATGCTTTATGCTTTTATTCTCCAGCTTGTTGTAGTTTTGACAAGTTTTGTCAAACATCATATGGATTAATTAAGAACTACATCTGAAGGAGACAACAATACAAAATGAAATAAGAAAAGAAGACCGAGGGCCCTCTCGCTGATGTTTTGTAACTTGAGCTTCATGACATCTTTATGGCTCTGGTTATAGTCAACAACATTAGCATGTCCACAATGCATTTCTCTGCTTGTCTGCCTCCCCCGCTTCTTTTTTCTTCTGTTTTTTTTTTCACACACATACACATAAACACAACTCTTCAGGGGAAAAAAAATGACCTCTATGCAGCTCTCAATTCACTGCACTTCTATAGCTTTGAATGGAGCGGCTCAACAAAAGGTGACATAATTTTCTCAGGGTTTGATTGGCCCCCTCCATGCCACAAGATGACATCATGTAGGCCCCGCAGAAACACATTAACATGACCACCAGCACCCTTACCCCTCTGTTCTTGGATGCTGGGTAGTAAAGACAAGAGTGCAAGGCCTGAGCAGTGGGGCAGGACTTGGCAGTACATCGCATTGCAGCGTGGCTGTCCATAATGAGCCAAGGCAGCGCCGCTCTTGTGTTTGTGGTAAACAGTCTTGGGAAATGATACAGAGAGATGAGAGGAAGGGGGATGTGCAACGCATTCTTGGACATAAGGTTTGAGTTCTCTTGAGTCCTTTACGTTGAGATAACATTACACAGACAGAAAACATGACAAAACCATCAACAAAAACTCTGTTGCCAATTAGCTTTAGCTTGAGTGAGTTGTAGAATGTCAAGAGAATAACTGTGGGTGTATATTTTTTTTATTACTTTTATATTTTGACAATAGCATTTTGTACTGATCAGCAGTCTATTTGCTGGTTCTGGTTTATTTCCGAGACTAAGAACTCTGCCATCTCAGAACCCAGCAGCTCTCTGTGTAGGAGATGTGAGGAGAACTGGTCAGTCAATCAGAGAGAGACTTCAGGAAACATAAAAGCTGTGTTGACCAATACATTCAAAGCATGGGTTTTAAATTGTTTATGCATTCTTTTGATCAAAAATATTGTAGCAAAGTATTCTTGGAGATACAGGCCTGTTCAATGTCTGGAGATGTTTTCACATCCAAGGTTTCAAACATGTAATTGTTCTGATCTTCGAAGTTACCAAAAAAAGTGACGTTTATATCTAAAAAACTGAAAAGTCATTTATTGCATGAATCCATATATATTTATAAATAGACTTTTGGTCCATAAAGGTTCCTTTGTAGGTATAAAAAAATGCTGCTTTGGTGTGTGTGTGTGTGTGCTTTACACTGAGAGGTGGGGTGAGGGGAAAAAAAAGATGGTTTATTAAGCTTCAAAATGGCCACAAAATGCCACCCTATATACTGGTTAACCCCGCCTTCCCAATTTACCCAGGCCAATCGAACTCCAGCTCTTATTAATGCTCCTTTAATAAAAGAGCTTGGTTTGAGGTGATCCTCCTCCTTAGCAGGGTCCTAAGAGGGCTGCTACAGAGGACACACCCACAAGGTAACAAACATTTCACACAGACAATTACACACTCTAGAATTCTAAACGTTAAAGAAAAACATATTGCTTCTTAACAGTGTGAAAGGTCTGATCTGTTTTATGAGTTTAGTCAAAAAGTAAAATGAAAAAACATTTTAGTTGAGTTTCAACGTTCTAAGCAGAGGTTGCTTTTTTCCATTCAAACTCTGCATAGAAGTTAAGGAACAAAATATGCCTGTGAAATGTCAACTCTCTTCTGGTTTGATTTAATTTGTCATAATTTCCCCTAGACATAGTGCACTAGTAATAAAAAATAAAGAGAGTTTATTCTTGTAAGCACTCCTTTATTCTTCTTATTTTGTCCTAAAGTGCAAATATGTGAATGAGACTTTTGTTCTTAAATTTCCAAAGAAAAATTTATAATGGTGTCCTTTTTTTTCCAGGCAAAAAAAAAAAAGACAGCAAAGTGGATTTAGTTTATTTTATTCATTTTACAGGTATTGTATACAAGACCATTAACTTAAAAAAAAAAAAAACAATAAACAAGAATCTTTGTTGTACCAGACTTTAACTCTTTGAGCTAATTTCCATATGCAAACCTCTGAAGACACAACAACATTGCACATAAAATCAAAACTATGCACATTTTTACCATTTAAACATGTGTGCTTTGTGACACTACAACACTTATACTCACCAGTCAATAGAAAAAAAAATCTTTTCAGTTTGAAAAGGCCAGCAAAGAATGACCTCTTTATGTGACTTAAATTGATAGTAAATACTCAAATAGGCAGGTTAACTGTATTTTTAATTTGTTTGAGCAATCAACACGTTAATTGAGAATTTTTTTTCTTCCCTGAACTGCTTTCTCTTCTCTGTCTTACTCATGATACCTCATTTGTACTTTTTAGTCTCCCTATATCTGTTTATATCAAATTACTTTGTTCTGTCATTTTACAATGTGGGAGTTTTTGCAGTTTACCCTATTTAATCAATTTATAACATAAGGCAGGAAGTCATAATCTTTCTAAAGTTTCAGAACAGCGAAAGTTCCCACTTAGTTTACTTAGGCAACACTTGGGATTCCAACTAAGAAGGCCAATTTTTTATCTTGGTGTTCATTCAATACCCTTACAGAACATATTAACATCACACACATACAAATGGCCACTTCCTCTTGGAATTGTCATTAGTGAGGATAATTTGAACTGAGGTTGACATGCTGCCCAGAGCCAAACCGTCTTGGTTCCCAACACTCCTGCAACATAGACGCCTTTAAACACACTCCAAGCCATTTCCTCAAATTGGTGCGGTATTCAAAGGGAAAGAAAAATGACGAAATTACCGCTTGGTTTTGGAACAGGTCCATGCTTCATGTTGATTGTTACTTTTTGCGAGATATTGCTTGTTTTGATGTGCATTCAACCTGTTTAAATACTTTCTTCTGTTTCTTCCTCCAGACAATTATATTTCCCATAAAAGGTTCTTCTTGAAGCAGTTAGTTTTGCTCTGTTCTTACTGTTTCTTCTGGTGTAATGTGATTAATTCTAGCGCCCACCTCGGACTTTCTTGGCAGGCAAAATTTCTGCAGTGTTTTTCTTAGACTTGGATGAGCACTGACTGGGTATTGGTTACTTTTGGCATGTAAAGGATGCGTGGGCTTCCAGTGTTCATGACGTCGAACCATTCAGCTCTTCTTGCGCATGAAAAGTGGTAGGAATCCACTACTAAGTCATCCATTTGTATTTTTGTCCACAAATGTGCTTGATAAAGTTTATGTTTAGAGAATGTTTAAAGTGAATCAACATCCACTTTATCAACAGTGGATGCATTAATGTATAAAGAAAAGCATTAATGCTTGGACTGCAAACAAGTGATATGAAAAGTACTTACAGTACCTTTGCACTCCCCAAACTACAACCACAAATTTCAATGTAATTCTGTGGGATTTTATGCAATGGACCATAACAAACGGGCACTCCGGCTAAAATGTAAGGAATTTTATTTACATATGTTTTGAAAAATATTCTGTCCATTTTGTTTACCCCACTGTCCCCCATTGACAATGACACATTGGTGAAATTAAATTTGCGTGTCTAGTTTGTCTTTACCAGCTTTGCACAGCTAAAGAGTAGCATTTTTACCTGTTCTTTACAAAGAAGCTGCCATTCTGTAAGAAGAGACAGAAGGGCTCTGAGAGAACAAATTTGCAGTTATTCTTACGGATTGGACTTTGAGCCATTATTGCTCATTATGGATATGTTTTGATCTAAACCATCCCTGTGGGATTCACTCCTCCCATTCCGCTAGGGGGCTCTGTAGTTGTTTTGCATTGGTAGTGGAGGGGAGATGAAACCAGAGAAGAAACTTACGGCAGGCCAGTAATACACCGAGACTGCCGTTAACTGAAGCTAACAATCTGAAGCTACATTAAAATCATATTCTACTGGCGTTCATGAGTGTTGCCCAACGTGGTGAGTTATTAATGCTGCAAGCTGTGGGGAGATGAGTTTTTTGTTATCTGTTCTAAGTGTGAGCTTGCTGAATTTGCTAGTGCTAATTAGCCCAATGCTAGCTGTGTTTGCTGCACTGATAGTTGAATGCCGATGTTTATTATATGACGAAGTGTTCTAAGAATAAACTGCCTTATAACAGGTTAGTCAAGCCTCGCTAATAAATCCATGTTTAAGTTGATTGAATTCTGCAATACTAAGTGTTGATGTTTTGTTTTTTTCTTACTTTATTTACAGTTTAACCGGACAGCACGTCCGTGTAAAAGCACTCGGCAATAAAAATAAACAACAACAACAACAACGACTATCTTATGTTCTTTGTAACAATCCCATTGGAGGTTTGGTTGTTTAGGGGTTTTGTCCTTCAGGAAGGTGAACCTCCAGCCCAACTTAAGTCTTTGGTGAGTCCTAACAGGTTTTCTTCATTGATGGCTCTGTATTTACCTCTACCCATTATTCTATCTGACCTAGCTCTGACTAGGTTCTCTTGCTCTGGAAAAGAAAAGCATCCCACAACATAATGCTGCCACTACCATGTGTAGTATGATATTGTGTTGGCAGTGCAATGTCATTTTCCCTCCAAATATTGAATTTTGGAAGCAAGCCAAAAATTAGACAGTTCATGTCATGTACAGATTACATTTTCCACATTTATCTCAAGTGGATTTCTTTCAGATCTCCCTTTCTTCTTGTCAACCTTTTAATATAGAGAAAGTTTGTAGATTGCTCAGCTAGTTGTTCTGACAGTTATTTTCCCAGCCGAACTGTGGATCTCTACAGATCACGAGGGGTTGTCATATGGCTCCTGAATGCTTCTTTGACTAAAGTTCTCCTTGCTCAACCTGTCTTTTTATGTGGTGGGTTTGTAGTTTTACTATATTTTAACCATTTTCAGATGATGAACTGATCACGACTATATTTGATGTTCAAAGCTTGGAATTTTTGTTTAACTTAATTCTGTTTTGAACATCTAGAAAACTTTACCTCTTACTTGTTCCTTGGTTTCTATTATTATGTGTGTTGATTAAGGTTCGCTAACAAACTACAGAGGCCTTGACAGAATAACTATAATTATGCTGGTAGAAAGTACAGGGGGATTCATTCACATATTAGGGGAACTCTGAAGGGATTTGGTTGAGCTAGATTTTACATTGGGGCTGTTTTTTTTGTTGTTATTTTGACTTAATTTACAGGCAAATGTCACTGAGACATAAGGTCTCACTTTTAAGAGCAGTGAAAACAAACACAAAGCCCGCTTTTCATATTTTTATCAAATCCATGTATCATTTTTCTTCCACTTTGCAATTATGCAAGGTTATGTTGATCTATCATGAAAAATCCCCTAAAACCATATTGAGATCAGTAGGTTGCAAAACGCTGTCATAGAAGGAACATTGTCATGTCTTGTGCATAAAAAGGTGATAGACTTGGTTGGCAAGTTAACATGGATGAGGGAGCTGCATGGCAATTAATTATTCAGTCTCACTCACTTCATCAAATCACCTCCATCACTCTCCCCTAATCCTCACTGAGACGGAAAAGGGGGAGACTCGGAAAGCAGGAAAGGACGAGGAGGAGGGGAGTGACAAACCAGGCCAAAGGCTCTGCTGACATCCATGGGAATCTGCAGATCCATTCATTGGCAATTATCGGCATCAATGCGGAGAGGCAGCGGCAAGGCGAGTGGCGGGGGCAAAGGGGTGTGGGAGAGTTTTGGAGGGTGGTGTTAGGCATAGTAAAGGCGGCTGGGGGAGGGTCAATCCAAGGGGAAAATAATGGTGGACTGGGAGAACCAATGCACTGCAATGAGAGCTAAAGTGAGAGGTGCTAATGTAGGTTTGTTTTTAGTTTAGGGAAAGTTGAGGAAAGGAAAGGGTTCTTCCTCACCCTCTGAAGAAGAACCCCTTAGTGCAACATTTCCCCTTTTTTCCTTGTCTGCTCTCTGGACATGTAATTACAAGAAAGGAAATATTAATAATATATATTACAACATCAAGGTACAGTTTGTCTTAGATGAAAAGCAGACTAAAAGAATTCATGTGCTTTTATATTTCCTTGTTTAAACACACACACACACACCGACATGCCCACATGTATCATACATCACTCTGACAGGCCGTTTCACTCCTGGACTCAGAATTCAGACTTAAAGACCACCTCAAACAGTCTGCGTTGTCCCCGCCCGGTGAGAACGTCACTCTCATCCTGCTGCACACCACGTCTGAACTCCGTCCAAGTGCGAGAGAGAGCCAAATTCTGTCCGACAACAAGAATTATGACAAATGATTTATATTCTTTCCAGATACATTTCAGCAGAGGGAGATTCTGCCTCTTTAACTTTGAGTAGCCTTTATTGACCTTTACTGGCTGTCAAAGAGGAACCACTGCATTTAGGTGAAACACTCTTGAACTTTCAAGAGTTGAATTTCTCTACAAGTGTTGCTCATTTCTTCTCCCTGTGAAAAAAAGTAAAGTCAAAGGTCAGGTCAGCACTCACCCTTTTCGCTAGAAGGTCCGGGGACATTTTGGAGTTTACCTCGGAAAACACTGTCAGTTCAGGAAGTCTCATTATGTCTGTGGTGAATTTAGATAGATGGTGTCAAGTTGTCAGCTGCAGAGATAAATGATGTTTTAACATGAAGCTTTCAAAATGAAGTATCACAGTGTTTGATATAAGATGAGAGCTTGAATAATAAATCTTACTTTCAGATTTTGTAGATTTAAAAATATATATCTTGAATGGGAGGAGAATTCATTGTTGAAACCCTAAGTCGTGTAATAATTAGAAAATTTAAAAAATAAATGTATAAAGATACTCAGTAGGTGGCAGAGGAAGAGTTACTGCCCCTAAAACTATAGCTTTACACGAAACACTTTCCATCTTTAGAAAGGTTTTTTGAACATTTTGATAGGGACAAAAGTATGCATCTGTCATGCTTTGCTCCCTCGTTCTTTTTTATTACTTGTCATGACTTAAATGAGAAACACTACATTGCCAAAAGCATCCACTCACCTCTTCAAATCACTGAAGTTGCAAGCACTTCCATGGCCACAGGTAAAGTTGGACAATCTCAAGAAAACATGTAATGCAGTGAAGACATCCATAAGTTTTGAAGAACCAAAATTGTTCTTGTTTTTTTCCCATGTGTTTCTCCATCACAATCTTACCACCATCTTTTCTGGACTTTATTAATTCAGCTGTTAAAAACATACTTCTAGCATGAATCTCAACAAACAGATGACATGTATTATTTTCATGACATATTTGCATCCATGGCACTTAAAATATGATCTACTAAATATTGCATTGGTATTCTTCTGAATAATCATTTTGGTTGAATGGATTTTTCTGTGATAATTGCGATTCAATATTTTTTTCAGCTCTGGCCACCAGGGCATAACTTCAATCTCTTAGAAAACAATGAAGTGGAGCTGATTGGGAATGACAGCAACCCGTACATGCAACAGTAGCCCACATAAAACCAGAAAGCAGGGTCTGTAGAAGCTGTCTGTGCTGCAGAGTGCACAGAGGTCAGCAATCTTCTGCAGACTCAATAATGACAGACCTCCAAGCTTTATGAGTATCTCTGGAATAGTTTGCAGAGAGCTTCTTGGAGTATGTGTCCATGCCCAAGTGGCTATATGCAAATTTTGCATTATCGTTACTCTAAGTGCCGCAGCAAAAAAATTAATTTTGGAGAATTTAATTTGGGAACTCTGTTTCCACACCAGTGCAGTCATCCCTCATCCATCCATAATGGAATGGATGAGGGAGTCTGGTATTGAACAACGTAACTGAACAGAGCAGAGCGAGTTCTGACCCACATATGTGGGTCCTCAAAGAGAATTATCAATCAAAATTTTCCTATTTTACAGAATAGTAACAAGTAGCATAACATACAGAGCAAGTCTGTATTTTATGCAGACATGGCTCCTTTTGAGAGCCATGACAAAAAAATACAGATTTTACCAATAATCATCACATGAGATGTGTCTTGTCAGTGTTTGATAAATTATCTTTAAATGTATTTTGTAGTGCCTATCAACTGTATGGAAGCGAAGAAAATAAACCTTGAATTTGAAATCGGGTGACATTCTACTTGCGTCATCAAATTTATTACAGTTTAAAGATCAGATTTCCTCAAAATAACTTCACACATTTGTTCAAATCCACAGCCATCAAGTTTAAAGTACAGTGCATAGCGAACTCCGATGTGAGGACTGTCAGAAAAAACACCTTTCGCTATATTTATTATAAAAATCCGATCCTAATAGATCTTGTAGAAAGGAAAGGTTATAGAAGCATCAGAGTAATAACCAACATATTTAATGAGATATAAAATATTGTCAGCAGTTGTTGCTGTCATTCATCAATAAGGGTAAAAGCATTTTCAGCCAGATGTGCATGCCACTGGCTCAGATTCCACATTTTAGGGTTAAATTCTTGGATAATTTAGACCAATCCTAGATGCAGCAGAGTACTGATGACTTTTAAAAATCTAAGAATACAGTAAATCTATTTGGCTTGAAAGATTAGTTTATTTCTTTTTCAAGAAACTGTGACATTATGTAGCCATAGCAATGCAATGTTTTTGCATTGACCACTGTGGTGATTCCCAACTTGCAGGAATCCTTTGGGTGGGGAAGCATTGACCTCTGGACACACACATAAATTCATTTTTATGTGCAGCACTTGAATTTAGGTGCCTGATATCTAAAACTGGCAGAGAGCTAAAGAACACCTAGAACTCTTATGATCATGAATAACACTGCACAAAGTTTTGGTGCAACAGTCTAAATATTATGGATCAATTTGGATCTTTGTGAATTTTTCTACATTATATCTAAATTTTAAGCTCATCAGAAAATAGACTTCCTGTTCACTGTGCACATATTTGCTAAATAGACATCGATCTCAGGTAGCCAATCATTGAGCCAGATAAGATCTGTCATTCTTATCCTGGCGCTGGTCGATAGCCATCAGTTCAGACGGTACTGAGCCTTTGTTTAGACAGCCAGTGGGGCCAAAGGCAGCAACATGTGAATTCACTGACTCACCTTACCACTCTTACTAAAAGAATGCCAGAGAAAAGAAGCAACATTTCAATATGTTTTTGTAAATATTCATTTTTGGTTTCATAATAGAGGAGAAAAGCTCAACATTCAGCTTGCCCGCTGTGTGTGCACAGAAATTCAGGCCGGCTTTTATCTTGAAACAGAAGATGGTCGAAATCCTGTGGAGTCGGGCTTTTTGTTCCCTGGCGTTTGTATTTCAAAGGCCGCTTTGTCTACCTGTTCATCCTGCTTGAAATGTAGCCGGGAAAGTTGATGTTTCACGATCTAATCAGAGAGCCCAGTAATGTCCGTGTTCCTGCCAGAAATTCATGAGCTTCATATTTCTTTGAAAGTTCAGGGTCCAGCGCCTTTAATAATCCATCCATCCATCCATCCATCTTCTTCCGCTTATCCGAGGTCGGGTCGCGGGGGTAGCAGCTTCAGAAGGGAGGCCCAGACTTCCCTCTCCCCAGCCACTTCTTCCAATATTTCTTTATGGAATGTCACATTCATATACAACACAGGGACAATGCTCGATTATCAGCCAATTTGCATATTAGATGTTGCTTTTAGTGCAGAATAAAACTCTCCTTTTTAAAGCTAAAATGGTTTAGTTAGTTTATTTTCACATGTGAACAAAATAAGTTCATGCAGATGAAAATGGAACAAGTTGGAACAGATTATCATTCATCATCAATCAAAATATGTTAAAGGACAATCATTTAGTTCATCTGTTGTAAAGCATACTTCAGAATAGCTTTATGAATTAAAAAATGTTTGATTCAGTTTTTTATCAATGTTTAGCAATCAGGAAACCCACTGATATCTACTTAGCAAGAAATGTGACACTTTTTACATCAATGCAAGAATATTTATTCAAACTTGCATTGACCACAAATCCAAAGTGACTTATGTCTTTGGTTAAAATAACAAACAGTGCCCTGCACGCTTACTGGAATGCAGGGCAAAACAACATTTAAATTGCTTGTGTAACTTAAGTTGCAGGAGCAAAATCTAAAACAAAAAAAAAATAGAGCAATCAAATTTTTAATTTCAGCATAACCATAAATACTTAGAATAACCCCAACAGTCCACTTAGTCTTTTAAAACATGTCACAAGGTAGGAGTATAAAAACAGAGCAATCTTCAACCACACCAACAATATTATTTAGATTGTATATGTTTATTACAGAAAAGCTAAATTTTTGCCTCATTTGGACAGAATCTTAGTTGTGTTTTTACCATTTTCAAAACACTTACATTTGTTATGGTAGGACAAACCTCACAAAATAACCAGTTAGATTGGATTTAATGGTTGTCATGGAAAGCTGATTACCCAAAGGTTCTGCTCTTAGCTGCCATTCTCTAAGCAGTGAGCTCTGAAGATATTTATATATTTTTTTACCTTCCTTAATATTCTATTCACTGCACAAAGGGACATACAGTATTAAACACCAAGGAAAAGAGCGTCGTAAGTTTAAAACATTGAGACACAATGATTATTTTTTTTAATTATAGTAAAAAAATTTAAGAAAAATCTTGTTCCATTTATTTAAATTGATTATTTTATTATGAGATTTTGTTTCTATATAATACTAACACACAACAGTGTTCCATATTGTTGAAGATCTTGTGTTATGATGAGCATAATATAAGATCTGAATGTAGCAGCAGGTTTGATCTTTTCTTAAACATGCTTTTTTTTCCTTTTTTACCGAGATGGCTTTTTACACTTTTTTTTTTTTTTATCAGGGTGCCAGCAACTACCAAGTGCAACCTATGTCTTATAAAACATTATAGTTTTATGTCTCACACTTGCAGCAGCAAAACGGCTTTTAGAGTGACTGCCATTGTGTTCATTGCTCAGTTTGAGAAAAAGCATAAACCTACAACCGTGCCGTGAAAGCCTTATTTGTGTCTTTATGTCAGGAGTATGGTACAGTGCATGCCACGATTCAGCTCTTTCTGGGAAGTCTCATTGTTTTCACTCGTGGATAAAAACAGTCCCACAGCAAATCTTCCTGAGAACGACGACCAGCAAATGTCTCATCTCCACCCAAACCAGCTTGAATGACAGTCTTAGTTTTTGGAGGTAAGTGTAATCTGGCACCTGTTAAGACCAGGGCCAAGTTTCTCATGGAATATATAGGAAACCACTTATTGTCTGGGAGCATGAAAATTACATTTGTGTTCATTTTTTCCCCCGCTTTTCTTGTTGGTGAGAAAACAAAACTGTTAAATGCTCTTGCTAAGACCATCAAATGCCTTACATCAAACAATCTTCAATTTTACGGCACACTATTCTCACATTTCACCCTGTGCACCCATTAAGTCACCTGGGAACTCCCCTGACTGATGGGAGAGCAAGAGTCAACCCAATATAAGAGAAAGAGGGAAGTGATAGTGACATTGTGGCCTAGACTGGGGAAACAGTCATCTTAGCTATCTGAAAAATTCCTTCAGCATAACATGTGCTAGCTCTGCTTTATGTGTTTACAACCTCGGCGGGTTAAAGTCCTGCTGAAAGACAGTGTGAAGCTGTATCTACCACAGTCAGCCAGAGCCAAGATTCACATATCACATGATTAGTGTGATGACCATAATGACGATGGCGGTGGTGGGGTTATCAGGAGGATGTGATATATACTAAGTTATTGGCCAGGAAAGCTGCATATATTTTTTTTTATTTGAGTTCTTGACCTTATTTTAATTTGGTGTTAAGAAAGACAATTTGAGGATATTATTTGTAGCTATTTAATGCTTCCACATGAAAGTAGTGTGATTGATTACTAACAGATAGTGTAGGAGGGAAGGAGTGTCTTGGGATTGGTGCATATCCTGTTTTTACCTCTTCTTCCCACTGCTGGTGAGTGCAACAGCTGGTCATAAGCTCCAGGCTCAGGCTAATGTGTAGGCTGGAGAAGCCTCTCCTAAGAGTCTCCAGCTGAACTGTGCCTTAGCCTGGAGTGGTGCTCTGGGGTTATCCGGCCTTTTGCCTGCCCCAGGTTAACCTTTCAGTTTCATCTCTCCCCTGGGCAAAACCCATTGCCATATTGAACACATTAACCCATTGACCCTGTGTGTCCTGCCTTCTGATACATGGGACGATTCATTTTCATTCAATTGCAGCAATCCTTATTACTTCAGGCATCAGGTAAAGTAGAAAACATGTAAGTTATTCTGCCTTATTGACATAACTGTAAAATAATTAGTCTACACAAAAACAAGATATTGCTTTTCGGTAAGCCACAAATATGTAAAGCCAATGAAATGTGAAAACTGCAGTCCCTTGCAAACATATTCAAAGCTGTTGCTGTAGTTTTTTATATATATATAACTTTAAAAGGTCTTATGAAAATATTTAAATTAAGTCTGAATAACTGTGAGGTGGACTAAATTAATCTTTTTTGAGGTGAATCTGTACGATCGTTGCACATTCAAAGACTGAGAATCTTTGCTCAGTCTTCTTAGCAAATAATTAAAACTCAGTCAGATTGGATTCATAATGTCTTTCTCAGATTGAAAGCGATCCATAACTGGTTTAGATTTGATCTTCGACTGGGTCATTCTATCCCATTACCATGCTTTAATCTTGACAATTTTACTGCAGCGTTTGCTGTATGAATTGGGTTGTTGCCTTGCTGGAAGGCGAACTTACATCCTAAATTGCACCTTCTATCAAGCTTTCCTCCAATATTGAGTTTTCTTGAGAAATCTGGTCAACTGCATCAAATTTCTCTGTCTTTGATGATGAAAGCATCTCCGCAACACGATGCTGCCAACACCGTGTTTTACTTTTGGAAGGGTGTACTCAGACTAATGCACAGTGTTAGTTTTCCAAGTGCTTTGCATGCAGACTAAAAGGTTCTATTTTGGTCTAATCTGACCTGAGTACCTACTTCCGCTTGTGTCTTCGATATTGCTGGTGGAAAACTGCAAACAAGGAATCTTATGGCTATCTTTCTATAATGGCTATGTCTGTGTCACCCTTCCACAAAGGCCAGATTTTTGAAGTGCATAACTAATAGCTGTGGACCTCCGCAGTTCCTCCAATTACCATGGGTCTCTTGGAAGCTTTTGTCTTTAACACCTTCTTGCCTGGCCTGTCAGTGTGGATTGACAGCTGTGGTTTTGTTGATTGGTGGTACAACAGTTCAACATTTTAACAGTTTAAGACAGAAAGCTGTGTAGCAGTCTGATGGTTAATTTTCCTGTTTCTGCAGCAGCTCGGTATCATAATGAAAGGACCAAGGCATTTGTAGAGTGATTATACATTGTGGACCAGGGAAGTTTAGAACACAGTCACACCAAAAGCTGGCTCAAAATGTATTCAGCCAGAATTAGCAGGACATGCTCAGCATCTGCTGATTATAGCTGAAGGCTGAGTGTTTGAGGCAGTATGCTGCAGGGTTGCTGGGTTGGTCAGGTGGGTGGCTAAAGGCAGGGAGACTGCCACGGGGTAGGACCGCTACTCTATCAGCCCCTGATCTGGCCGTCGTGCACAGGACTTAGGGCAAAAGCTGAGGATTATCTCCACTGGACTTCCACCTCTACCACCCACCGACTTTTTGCAAGGCAATACAGAGCCATAGTTCCTGCTCCCTCTCTCCTAACTTGCAAGTGAAGACAAGGCGGTGAAATGCACACATCATTTTCTTGTCAGTTGTGGACATACTGACTCAATTTTAGCTTCTGTAGAGGTTTAAACACAAAATCAGCTTTTAGCCAAACTCTCTGTGTGTGTTTTAGAAGTACTGTTTGATTTTCGGTGCAGCTCTATTTCCCTTTATCGTAAAAAGAAGCTCCAAGAAGCTGACAGGAAACAGAACTCGTTTTGCATGTTTTTTCAAATTCCACCTGAATTATTCACTCACTCAATCACTCATCACTTACTGATCAGCTCAGACAGCATTTGAAAACAAACCAACTGAGACATTTTAGGATAAGTAAATTTGGTCTTAGCTGCTTTTACTGGAACAAATATAGCACACTGCGATCATTTGACTTCTTCTTTTGCTTTAAAAGGATGCACATCATTCATTTCAACGTGACTAGCACAATTGGACGACCTCCCAACGGTTAGACTCTTGATTCGAATGATGACCACAGGACCTAAAGGCCTTTCACCCCGTCCACTGGTGGGCTTCCCTCCACAGGACGCTGCTTTAAAAGAGAGCTTGAGTTTCATTTCCTCATAACTCATGGCCTACTGGGAGCAATCCACATTTCTGCAAATTCGCCTCGTGTGTTTGTTAAGCAGGGAGAACATGGTTGTAGTGCTTTCTGATGAGCAGCTTTTCTGTCATGATGTCATTTACATTTTCTGACAAGCATCTTGTACTTATGTGGCTTAATAAACAAACATTAGGTGAATGAGTTTACTGCTGAAGTAAACACTACAACAAATCAGACGTCAAGATCAGATGACGTCGGTTGTAGCCCCTGGTTGACCCTGCAATGCGGAAATTGAAGGCTTGAGAAATTTAAAAAACATAGAAAATACGGAGAATTTATTGGGGATAGTACAATTAAGTAAATTACCTCATGATAATAAGAATAAAGCTGTAATGCTTGCAGAGATTTCTGTGATTGCTGGCTATGTCCTTTCCTTTTTGAGAGCTCTCGCATATGATTTTCATCTAATCTAAGTGTTGCAGCTGTGGGGAGAGGAGTCGAAGAGATTTGTGTCATTCCCTTGTGCATTTCTTTTCCTGGGTTTTGCTGATGTAAACTGATATCAAAAAGATTAGTGTCATATTTAAAGATAGAGAGCAGCTTTGTAATGTCTCTTTCTCAGGTTTAGACAAGCCCAGCAAGTTAAAAAGGCCTGTAAGAAGGCTGATGTGCGGTGGCATGTTCTGACGGCGCTGCCTGCTACACACCCTGGCTCAGTCTTCAGGGCAGAGGTTGCCGTTTCTGTGTTGCGTATGCAGGTACACGGTTTATGTCATATTGGAGGTAAGGATGAGGAGCACAGTCGACCCATGTTGGGCATGAAGCCAGATGAAATAGTGACAAAGATATTTAAGTGATGTGATGATAGCAAGAATGGAAATAATGATGTCATCGTTTTAAAAGCTGTTATCAATGGATTTTATCAAATGTTCTAGCTTAAACCGACAGGCCAGTCTCTTATATATTTAGTTTTTTTCAATTTGTGCTGCCTTGCAAGTTGCCTTAGACTACTATGAGTTGTATTAAAACAGTCAGTCTTATAATCTATCAAACTCCATCAATCTCAGAATTTCAAAATCAGTTTGAAGAATGACTCCTCAAACTTTCCACTGATCCACGATATTTGGATATTTTACAGGGTCAGGATTAATTTCAGAACCACTTTATAATGAGACTAATCTAATCATTGATTATAAAAATAATTAACAAGAAACAGTAATCAAAAATATTTTTTCTATCAAGCAGCCTAATAGCTATCCCAGTGATCTGCAATTCCAGTCCTCGGGGTCTGGCATCCTGCACCTTTTAGATGTGTCCGTGCTTCAGTACAACTGAGACAAATAATTAGGTCATTAGCAAGACTCTTGAGAATTTGACTGCATACTGAGGAGACATCTGGAGGGACTGATTACCCAATCAAGAGTCTAACCTTGGATAAAGCTGGTGTCTGATCTGATTGATTTTACATGTCCAACACATCAAATTCGGCTGTTTATGTCAGAAATGTAAGAGAGGACACTGAAAAGTGCTTGTGTTCTTTTCTTTTATTACTTTTTATTGCATTCACTAGTGTTCTGTGCAACTGCCAAAATCTTTAGCTGTATTTAAATACAGCTAAAGATTTAAGACCAGCAATATCTTTCTGTACTCGTGTACCACATAAATATTAGAAGCAATACTTGCTGAATACAACATCTACAAGTCCCAAAACTGCATAGCCATAAAAAAAACAAGACAAAAAGAAAACGTTACAAAGGAATGTAAATAAATTCTTAGCATTTTAAACTCTGAACATAGTCATTGACTCTTTTGTCATGTACATGCAAATTGCACAGTTGTAGATTGACTATTTACTTAAAAGCGGGTCAGTAAAAATAGCAAAAAGAGAGACTGGTTGAAAGCATATGTCTAAGCAAAGGACTTTGTGGATCTGATATGAATGGACTTGCATGTTATTTACCTTTTACGTAGTGTATAAGATATCTACATTAATGTAGATATCTACATCCTCTATAACTTATGCAAGTTATA
The DNA here is from genome assembly GCF_001444195.1 of Xiphophorus couchianus. NCBI lineage: Eukaryota > Metazoa > Chordata > Actinopteri > Cyprinodontiformes > Poeciliidae > Xiphophorus > Xiphophorus couchianus. The sequence continues at coordinate 11,622,429 of NC_040243.1, read as the reverse complement.
GAGGATTTATCTGAAGATATTCTTCCCACCATGCTCCTTGGTCTGGCCTCTGTAAACCATTTTGGAGGCACGTAGCTGCTATACTCCTGCCTCCACTTGCCCATGTCTGCATGCAGATTGCCCCGAAATAGCTGGCAAATGGCCACGTAAGTGTGCGCAGACCGCATTTGCCTGCATGACCAAAAACCCTCACCTTACAGATTGTTAAAGCGCAATGCTGGTGGGAATTGCATCAAAGTAGACTCATATCATTTAATCTTGAAAAAGCAACAGGTATGAGGACCATCTGGGCCTGCAACTCAGATTAAATGCAGAGTTAATTCCTCCTTGCTAATTTTAGCAGAGTGCAGCAGTTCTCACAGAGAATCAGGAAGTCCATAGAAAGGAAGTGAATATACAGGTTCAACAAGACAGGGTTTACAGAGGACAACCAATTTGTCTTGTTTTTGTCAGGTTTTCCAACAATATTGCATGCACTGCATTTGTAGTTGTCAGTAAGCACAGAGTAGGCCCCTTTTTGGAAGGCTTACATAAGTACCAAGACAAAACGACCACATTTCATGACTGACATTTTATATATCAATGTACATGCTTGCACAAAGGTTAGCTCATTTACTTTTATGGTAAAGTTTGGATCTTTTAGTGAAGGCTGCAAGCAGCTCAAGATAAGGTAACTGCTGACTGAGTTAGCTTAGCTTTGACAACACCTGGGACTATTTAGCATCTTGGCTAGAGCTACAGTAAGCTGCTGGAGAAGGTTCAGCTCAGTGGGAGAGAAATAAAATCTACAAAGAGAGAAATTACTTTCTAATGTAAGCTTGGAGGGAAAGTTACCACATGTCGCTTGTCAGAGTTATAAACCAATTCACACTTTATGTCTCACTTTGTCTACAGTGCATCTGGTACAATGTCATTGACCTGGTTTACAAGTAATATTGGATAGAAAGTTGAAATGAAACATATTAAGGATTAAGATGGATAATTACACAAATCAAATGTACTGCTATCACTTTGATCAACCAAAATGAAACAGTGAGAACTAGCAGACAAATATTTGACCACAAGTTTCACAATTTATGAGTTTGTGGACACAAATGCACAAATGGTTGGAGAAAAAAAGAAAAACAGCCACATCTTATTTCATTTATTTGGGTAGGTAAAACATATATAAATGCATTGAGGCATAACATAATGAACACTGTCTAACAGTGTTTTGGTTGACCTTGCTGATGCAAAAACAACTGTGCTCTGACAATTCATAGACTGAATTCATAGATTGCTGATGGTGTAATCTTGGTGCAAAAAACTGCAACTGGTGAGTCAAATTTTCTCGAATATTACATGTAAAAATATCCAGAGCTCTGGAAAACTTTCGAAGCCTTTTGTTGCCTTTTTTTCCTCACATGGTCATCATCTTGATTCAACAACAACAAACCTCTACAGCATCATATAGAAATTCAATGTTATTCATTTCCCTTGACTTCCTTGCCTGATCATTGTATATCTGCAACTCTCCCATGAATTCTCTTTTTATCTTCAGCAGCTGCTAGTTAAACTGTTTACTGATACAGTTTGAAGCTAAGGCTCCTCTCATCATGATATTTCAAGACAATAACAAGTTTTTTTTTTCTTCTATCAGCCCAAGAGCCAGGCACACTACTTTTTATTGTAGAAAAGATTCTTGCTTTTCCATTTTTCTCTTTCTCTACTTTTCATGTAGTGCTGCGTTATTTGGCAGTGATCTTTGTTTTGGCTCCATTTCCTGTACCAGTACCACACCATGGCAGCTCAGCCCCTCCACAGACTGTAAGGGTCTGGGTCACAAAGAGGGGTTTCTGACATAGTTGTGTGAGAACCTAGGGTAAGCCCTCTGTGATGGGTGGGGAAATGTTCCGCTCCTTGCCCAGCATTGACCAGACGAGACAACCGCAAGCAAGCACTTGATGGTTGGCTCAGATTTACTTTTTTTGGGGCCACTATCCCACCTCCATGTTCTGTGCTTCATTTTTGTTTTCTTGATCTGTCTTGAACAAAACCACACAAAGCAGAGGGACTGGTGCAGTAAGACTGTCGAACAGCTCCACTCTCCGCAGAGCCGTGAGGTCATAGACTTTGAGCCCAAGCCTAAAACTTGGCTTGCTGCATGTGAACTGATTTTGAATCTCCAACACTTTGAGCCCCCTATTTCATCTTCTTCTCATGCTGTTTGCATTTGTCCTCTTCTCTCGGAAATCTGACATCTTAACACCTCATCATCCTGCAATCTTCTGGTCTGGCAAAGAGGCAACGGAACATATGGGATCCATAAGACTCATATAGATTACTCAACTTAAAATTTCTCAGGATCTGATCCATGAATAGTGGACTGGCTTTCTCACACAGCAAAAATCACTGGTGTCTTCTCATTTTGGCACTCATATATAGTGCCATTATGTGATGTGTTACATAATCACTGTCAAATGGGCTACACGATGATGGCTTTCACATTTGGATTGCATTTTAAGGCATATACAGTGCCTTGCAAAAGTTTTCACACCCTTGAATTTCTCACATTTTATTACATTACCACCACACAAAGAGGCTTGTATTAAGATTTCATTAAAAAAAACAAAACACAAAGCACTAAACAATGATGAAGTGTTTAGTTTCATTGTCCTGCTACAAGTCGAGCCACTGCCCAATATTCTGCAGATTTTCTCTTAGGATTACTTTTATGCATCTCTCAATGAACTTGGACCAGCTTCTTTAGAACATAGAGGACCACCATGGTTTACCAATGCCCTTCTTCTAGCTTTTCTTTAATATTTAAAATTTTTGGGTAATATGGGTAAAATTAGTGATTTTTGTACATGTAGCAGCATGTGCTTTCTTGCCATGTTCCCAAATAATTCAACATGTCTATCCAAATGACATTTTTCTGTTTTGGTCATAATTTATAATCTGTCAAGATCTAAGTGAATGCATACCATGTTATTATGTCAGAGAAGGCTACGTGAAATTTAAAATAATTTTGCTAATTTGTGATACTGCACAAAATAATTTCTAAAGGAATGTTTATAATAACCTAACCATGTTTTAAACTTCTCCACGACTGTACTCCTGACTTGTTTCTCATGTTTCTTGCTCCAGTAATGTTCTCTAATAACCTCTGAGGCCTTTGTAGAAAAACTGTACTGATGTTAGATTTGCCCAATGTCAGCAAAATATTTAATTTAGATTGTGTTACTAAATAGTGTGATAATGTTACCAATTTAGTTTAAACAACAATAACTGGATATTTTTTCTTTCCTTACTATTATGTATTGGTTTAAACCCTGTCAATGAGCTTTAGTGTAAAGGGCAGATTCTAAATGTTTTACTAAAATATAAAATTAAATCATTAGAAACTATCTAATTATGTATTAATTTGTTATAAGTTTTCATCTACATTTCTAAAAATACTTGATTTTTTTTGTTGTAATACATCAAAATTCGAAAAGTAGCAATTTTGCAAGACACTGTAGAGCTATAGGCTCTGCTGTCTAGCCATGTCTTTCGCTAAAGGTGCCAGATGCTAAATGTTTCTTCATCACTGGCTTGTAAACTTGTCTTTCTTCAGATCAAGTTTAAACAGCCACAAATTGGCAAAGATTTATGGGATGCTGATTATTGACTTTCATGTTAAAATGACTGAGAAAAAGTATTTTGTAATGGAGCACACAGGAAAGTAAAATCTTTTTTTTAATGACTGCATTTGGTTTGAGCCAGCTCTTTACTTAACAGTTTGACAGAGTTACCCTTTGTGACATGTGCAAAGCAATTGTAAAAACAAAAGAAAATAACTTTGGCTTCATTTCCATGTGTGCTATGATGTGACCTACACCCTGCAGCTTCAAGGGCCTTTTTTCCACGATGCAACGCTGATTAGCAATATCCTTCTCTTGTTCACACCATGCTGAAATATTATACATGATGGGACATGAAAATAAGTCTTGGGAACATATTGCTTGTCAGTCACATATCACCTTGTTTTTCAAAAACAACAACTTCACAGACACAATGGTGCCAGCATTGTTTCTGCAATGCCCATTTTTCTGGGTGTATTTTTTTTAGTTTACAGTGAGAAATGAGAGAATCCAAAGAAAAATGGCATACTTCCTGCATTAGAACGTGTCATGTTTCTGTCTGACACAAACAGCGCCTTGTCTCCCAGTGCAATTTACCTGTCCCGTAGCCATAAGGGCTGTTGTTCCCCTTCGCTTCGTCAGGGTGCAGAGCACAGTTCACTGGGAGGACAGGCTTATGTAGATGTTGTCTTGGTGATGTAAAACTGCTTGACAATGAATCCGGCCTAATCAGCAAGAGAGAAGAACACAACTGCTTTTTTTTTCTCTTCTGCAGCACAGGCCAGCTTAGGATTTCCAAAATTTTCAAGAAGCAGGAATAAAATAACAGAATAAACAAAACTTGCTCAGAAAAGTGCAAAAAATAAAAATAAAGATAGATTGAAGTTCACAGTGACGATATAAAGTAAATATAAAAGACTACTGTGCTGCCTTGGCAGATCTGGTACCAAGTTTATAAGTAAGCTGAGCCCCACCCTGCTCTCTCAGCCTACTGTGTTGAAGGCTTCAGGCCAAGCTCAGTGAAAAAGTGTATGAATACAGAGTGCACTGCTCAGACTTGTTTGGCCTGTTACTGTAGCTGCAGAATATCACTCCAAACGGACTGTCAGCAGGTTTATATCTGATTGCCCAGTCTATGCTCTATATTTGTTTTTTGTACACTTGCTTGTGCACATGGTGCATGCATAAGACCTGCAAACTAAAACGAGCAATTAAGAGATATAAAGTGCGATAATGTGTTGTTCACCTTCCGAATGTTGACAAAACACAAAAGCAGTGCTTTCCTCTATATCCATGAGTATTTTGACAATTGAAGCTCATGAACAGATTGGATCAAGCAAGCTTTATAAATCCCATTCATATCTCAAAACATAGCAGATTTTATTATTAATCACTTGAAAAGTCTCGCTTTGACGTTTAAAGGAGACTAAATTTGTTCCAGAGCTAACTGGCTACTTTATAACTGCATAGCTTTTGGAATTACGGTGGAAATTAAAAAGAGAATGAGAACGAAATCAACAGATTGGGTGTGTGGCAGTGCAAGTTTTTTATGATATAATCAAATTTACAAGAGCACACTGCTAAGTATTTTGCATTGGTAAAACAAAAAGTCCCAACTTATGAATCCAACATATGTTCTGTCCACAAGGACGCTGTCTTGTGTGGAAACAATAGTGGATGGATGTAATACATGCATGTCCAGCTGCAACCCTTAAGGACTGGTGTCTTGTCAGTTTGAGATGTGTCTGCTTCAACACAGAGAATTAAAATGGTCCAAATGCCTCCTCAACTTGTCAAAGCAGAAGCCTGCCTAAACGTTTTGACTGAAACACGCAGGATACTGACCCTAGACTAACGTCTGACATCTCTGCATAAAAGGCCTAATTAAAAAAGACAAAATAAATAGTGTTGAATTTGACATGCAAAGACATATTTTAAACCTTTAAAATAAAGTTAGATATAAAAAGCTTGGCCTAGATACTTGGTGGACCTCAAGATTACTACGGTTCTCTGAAAGAGAGCTTGGCTGATTTTATTTAATTTTCTATTTGCTTCTCCTTCTAATCCATCCTTCTACACATGGTGGCAAGATATTTAATTGTATGTTATTGTCCAAACTACTTGTCGGATGAAATTTGTCACAGATCCAGCCATTGTAAATAATTTAATTATTACTACAACTTCAGCTATGGTTTAAAACTAGGTAGGTTGTTCTTTCCTCACCCATAGAGATGAAGAAACATCTGCCTTACTATTCTTTTATATTTTCTGTAGGTTAACTTTGTATTTTATTGATAACAATACATGTGCTGCATGCCATGCTATTTTTGATTAAGATTAAAGTAGCAGAAGCAGTTTGTAATGCTGGATTCCAGGGAGGTGATTGGCAAACCTGAAATCAGTGATTTGAAGGGATTACTCAAAACCTTTAGACACTTGAGTATTTGAGTCTTCATTGTCAAGCTCCATGTTTGTCCGTAGTGCAATTTTTTTCATGTTTATCATAACACAATTGGTGTCAGGCTAGTTTGTATTTGATTTGTTCTTATTTATTAATAATCTTATAAGCGCTGAGACCTCCCCAAAAAAAAGGAAACAATATTTGTTACTCAATGTGTCTCATTGGCCATATCATGTAAATTAGGAAAATGTCTGCCTGTTCATTTATTTATGAGGAAAGCTCACTCTGATTGGATGCCAGGAGTGAGAGATAGTTGTTAATCAACTGCACCTAAAATGCACCTTTGTACCTTCCTCTGAGAACATTTTCACCGTCATATTTGTTTGTTTTTGCACAGCATCTCCGAAAAGAGGCAATTCAGAAAATATGAGTCACACAGAGTCCATGAGCTAGTAGTTTGAGTTCAGCAAACTGAGATGGGTGGGTGACACATGGTAGCTAGTATGTGCTACTTTATTTGTCTTGTAAATTACATTGAGTTGAAATGGCTGCATACCTACCAGCGTTGCTTTATGGGAAAAAAAATCAGCTTATGTAGCTCTTAAGACTTGAAAGTGATTTTATGAACACCTATGTTTCTATTTTATATTTCATTTGGATTGAAAACTTTCACTTTATTACATTTGCCAAAGGTAAAAAACATTGCAGTTAAAAGAAGATTTGCTGCTTCTTTTAGCATTACCTCTAGTGGGGACATGTTAGAATTGGAGATGAGGGTTTCTACTAATTAGTAAATCATAAAAGTGAAAAAAGTGTAATAATGAATGTTGTGGATATTTTACATCAGAGATGATGAGTGGGTGGAGAGGTGACGTGATAATAAACAGCCTGCTGGATGACAAAGTCAGCTACCATCTCTATGGAGATAGTCAAGTGTTTTCTTTAATGATAGACAACTGTGAGCCACTGCATCCAAACGTACTGAAACATTAACAGTGTCTGTCAAAGAGGCCGATCTACCTCAGACATGATGAGCTCATCAGCTACTGCGAGGAAGTGGAAAAGGCTTGTGTTTGAGATGCCCACACACCAACATGATGATGCAGATTTATTAAAAAAACAAAACACACACACACACTCAGGTACTGATTTTATAACTTTTGGTTGACAAAAAAAAAAAGAGAAACCTTACGTACACCCAGAGGAACTGCGGGGGAGGAGAATGACAGAAACAAATTAGCAATATTGTTCATGAAGGGATGTTTGGGAGCCTGCATATGATGTTATCGCTGCCGTCTGATTGTATCGCTCTTCGAAGTTACCCTACAAGATAGAGCGGGGATGGAAGGAGCCTTTGTCACGTCTCATTGCTGTAACCTGGATAACAATGCTTATGTTTACACCAGGAGGCAGCTTAAAATCTCAGCCTGAAGTTCCCTAGCTTCCGATACACATTACCTCACAATCATGCCCTTTCGCTGTGATGAGATGAATTTGATAGCTAAACGACGTGATTTACTGACATCCAGAAGAACTGAGCTGTCATTATCAAAGTATAAATCTTATAACTGCAAGCTTGTCCTAGAACAGCACCCATAAAATGTGTTTTTTCATGTTTCTTCACACACAGATGATAACTGGTGACTCTGCTTATTAAGCCTGAGTACAGAAGGTGCTCATTAAAACTGAAATTGATATGTGCCTGTATCTCCAGTTGCTTAACGCCTTTGTTCAGTTTGGGAATGCCTCTGTAACCCGGAGTGCTTGGCAGTGAAGCACTGGCCCTTTTTGGCTCTGTGGCCTGTTGTGTCTTTGTCAATCACCCAATCCTGAGAGGAAATGGCTGTGTGGGACAGCAACATCCTGGCAAGCACCTTGGGCAGTTGATACCATGGGAATGCACATTAAACACAAACTCAGGGCATTTATATTGTTGAACACTATCATTGTGTATAGAGTACATCCAATAGTCCGAAGACTTTTTCTTTGTTTGGGAGGACCCGTTGAGGTTTTGACCGTTTAATTAAGATTACATTGAACCGCTATGATCTCTAACTTCATTATCTGAAATGGCTATATTTTTATTTTTAATAAATAATTCTCTTGAACTTCACAGGTCAGCAATTTATCTGCCAAACAAAACTGCTGACAATCTATTTAAGGTGAAAAAACACAAACAAACAAAAAAGGGAATTAAGGGATGGAGGGGAAAATGCGAGCAGACAAAAAAAACAAACAAAAAAAAAAACAGAAGAACCACTAATATAAAATACAGTCCTGTGAAAAAATGCTGAGTCACTGATGATTGTTTTATATTTTGGACAATAGGGACGAAATATTAAGAGTAACAAAAAGCAACTGAGACAGTCATCCATCCATCCATCCATTCATTCATCCATCCATGAGCGTGATCATGAATCACCCTCTGAATGTAACATTATCAGACCAATGGTGATATAAAACATATATCCATGGTTCTTACAGAGGTCATGATGACCTAATTTGTGACATTAACAAGAGGCCAATTAATAACTCTGGAGCCTGGTTGAAAAAAGAAACTTTCCAAATAATTTCAGAACTGAAATATTCTTGCTTGTAAATAATGTTCAGCTGGTACCAAGATCAGTTCATGCTTTTAATGATTTTGTTGATCTTCTGAAACAACTCTAATCAGCCATCGACATAGGAACATTGCTACAAAAGGGTTATATAAGATTTCTAGTGTCATGTAATCTGTAATCGCTGTGAAAAATATAACATGGAGCAAAGCCAGAGTTTAAATTCGACTCAAACCAATTTGTTCAGCAAGGAGCAGGAAAGTGGAAACGAATACCCAGTGTGGGACTTACGTTCCACTGTGTTCAAGAAAATGACTTCATGCGACCAAAAGCCTTCAGTGTGGCTTCTGTATTTCCCCCTAGCATGTGCACCGTTCACCACGGACTTTCAAAACATGTGCTTTACTGTTTGTTTACACAGAGATGGTGACATTGGTCAAATCTGGTGTGATTTAGAGACAGCGAATGTTTTCGTTTAGGTATTCGTAGGTTTACTACTTACCTCTGCAACATTGTGATGCAGACATACAGCAAAATTGTCTCAGTAGCACAAAAACAGATTCTACTCGGTCATGTGCATTGATATAAAGTACTTGTGAGGAATAATCCTTCAACTGATTTCTTCTTTTTTCCCCGTTTTGGACACTTTTTTTTTTAATTCAGCATAAAAATATGTGTAATAAGTACCAGAGGTGGGACCAAGTCACTGTTTTGCAAGTCTCAAGTAAGTCTCAAGTCTTTGTCCTCAAGTCCGAGTCAAGTCTCAAGTAAAGATGGTCAAGTCAAGACAGGCGAAAGTAAAGTCAAGACTCAAGTCAGGAGCTTGGAATTTTAAGTCCTTTGGAGTCATTATAACAATGTTTTAGTCAGTTGTCTCATCGTAAAAGAAAAGTACCGCTTACGTCTTTGTGTAACTTCAAATGCCGAACAGTTGGAAATTGTTGTATCTCCATCTGAGATCCTGGTCTTGCAGGTTTTGCATGTTTCATTCCGTTTTTAATTGGATATTTCATGATTGATGTACCCAAAAGAAATTACTCACAGGAGCATATATGCTTTGAGCGCTTTTTCGTCTCTCGTTTGTGCTCCAACATACGCACACATATATACGGAGTGTGGAAAAACAGGACAGTCTGTGCCTGTTAATACGGAATGAGTGAAATTAATTAATGGGGCCACTTTATAAATATGTGTTTTAAACATTTGACGGAAGTAAAATATCAAGTCTTTTCAAGTAAAGAGCTTCAAGTCAAGTCAAGTCCCAAGTCAATGGTGTGAAAGTCAAAGTCAAGTCCGAGTTTTTGAGCATTTTTTCAAGTCAAGTCATAAGTCTTGATTTTAATGACTCGAGTCCCCTCCTCTGATAAGTACACATATTTAAGTTTGTGTCCTTGAGCAGCATTGGAAAGATGTCTAATTTTTAAAACAGTTTGACAACATCACTATGTACTGACTGCACACATGCACTTTCACTTCTCTCTTTGTTCTCATGTCTGTCTGAACAGAGTGAGATCATTCAACACATTTTTTTTTGCATTTTACTGGCTTAAACGGGAAGTCATGAGTTTGCCGCTACGTCTAAACTGGCCCTCCTTTTGTTTCATTTCCACTGCGTCGTGACGTCAGGAACGTGACAGTTTACTTCAGAGTGGTATATGCTATAACCTCTGTGGCCGGTGTTTCTGCTTTCTCCAGAGCTAGCTGAGAGTGTCCTGTGGCTTTAAGAGGTACACTCCCTTTGCCACGGGTAGTACAGATTTCGCACATTGCCAAAGCACCACTTTGATGTGGGGATTTACAGCTTCTGTTTAAGCACATTTATTCCCTTGTCTTCATATGCAGCATGGTATGGTAGCATGCTTTTTCAAAATGACAGCAAGGATTAAAAAAAATCCCACTTGGTTGTAAAGGTTGCAACAAATATGATCTACATTATGAGTTTAAGGAATCTGACCAGAAGAGAACTGAAAAAAGCAATTTCAAAAAGTTCCCTGCAACCTTATAAAAAGAAGAAAGAAATTAACAAAAGATTAATCAAATAGGTTGAGGTTATTCTGGAAATTCTAAATTCACTTCTTGGACTACATGTTTTGCACCTAAAGTTTCTTAACCTTAAGTAAACCCGTATAACCTCAAGTATTGTTATCTTACATGTAACTCGAACACACATGCAGTCCAGCAAGAGAAACAAGAAGTATTCAAACCTTTGTAAGTCAATTCTCTGGGAGCCAAATTTATGGTGAGAACTCAGCAGAGAGCGAGCAAGCAGAAGTGGAGGATGCGCTATGAATACCAATTTTGTTGTTAGACCAGCCACAAAGCCCCAACATCAGATAGTGTGACACAATTTGTGAAAAGTTTGTTAGTCTAGAATAACATTACCAAACATGATGTGATTTAAAGTGCAATTAAAAGTATTCATATATTTTGAACTTATTTTATCTTCAATGTGTGTAATTGGGAATTTATGTGATGGGCCAACATGAAGTTCTGCATTGTTGTAAAATGGAAGAACAAGATAATTTTGAAATTTTTAAACATCATTGGTGTGCCAAAACCAGCTTTGCAGATCTATAAACTCAAATGTTTGACTATTAATCCTTGATGATGAGATTGGCCCTGTCAACAGATTCTTCTGCATGAGCTGTGCATTTTGGTAGCTCCTCTAGAGTTAGTATGGATCTTTCTCTGATCAATGGTCTCCTTGACCTGCTGATCAGTTTCGGTAAGTGCCCATGTCGATGTACGTTTGAAGTTGTACCATTTTGTTTTCCATCCGTGGGGATGGAATTATTTTCTGTAAGATGTACAGGGTCTGATATATTGTTTTAGAAAATGTTTTACTACTTTAAATCTTGCCAAAACTAATGTGTATTATTGGCCTGTCTGGTGTGTTATTTGGTCTTGATAATCCTCTTTGCTCACTAATGTTCTTTAACAAACCCCTGAGGCATCCCCATACTAGATGTATTGTACTGTATGTATTCAAATTTATACTGGTTTATACTGGCTAAGAACTATTTGGAAGTAACAAAACAAAGGAGGCTAATCACAAATTCACAGTAGGTTTTCACTAATTGTATTATTTTCCTTCCACTTCACTATTACAACCCAAATAAAATTTATGGGTGTGATGTGACAAAATATCTAAAGCAGCTTTTTTCCAGCAGTGTTATTGCAAACAATATTCATTGTGAAACACTTGTGTTAAAATAGTGAACCTTTTGTGAAACCTATGCTGCTGTGAATGGAAAGTGAGAGCAAATGGAAAGCAGTAATAATAATCTAAAACAGTGCAGCCAGGAACCTGACATCTCAGGTGCCCAAGCTAGCTCTTTAAGCCAAGCGTTTTTCGCTCCTTTTCCAAATTGTGCATGCGTGTGTGACAAGTCATGTATGACCAAGAGATTCCATGGTCTCCCTAAAAAAATACCTCTTCTTGTCTTTTTTCTTTATTCACATAATCCCATAACCCTCTCGGTGATGAATTAGGATTAATCCACAAAGAGCATGCTGGATATGCTTGAGGCCTCCATGTTGCAAAGCCAGCCTATAAGAACTGGGTCAACTGCCAACAGGAGGGGTAGAGTTCATTCAATGACAGAACCAAAATCCTGACAAAGGGGAGGAAAACTTAACTCTGGCACCTTATTTTTCATACTGCTTTATGACTGAGCAGGATTTTCAAACATATCACAATAAATGCATAAATTAATTATTCTTCATTATTTTGACCATATAGAATTTGACACAGACAAGACCGGACCTTTGATCTGATCCTCAAAGATGGTGTTGCTTGTGTTTTAGAGATATTGTGTGAGTGATGTGATATAACTACTCCAGTCACACTTCCCCTTCTAGGTTAGCTAGAAGGGGAAGGTTAATTACCTTATTGGAGGCTTTCATGTTTGTTACGTCTTACCATCTTGTGCAAAGCCATGACCTCAAGTGTTCGGTTAAAGCCAACAGACTGGCTGATGCAATAGTCTGGTCCACTCTTGGTTGGATCTCTGTAGTTCATTCCAGGTTACAATAGATCGCTTGGCTGCTCCTGTAATTAATATTGCCTTCACCTGACTTGTCACTTTTGAGGAACAACCTTGTCACTGAGACTTTCAAATTGAGTTATACCTATTTTATTTTCAGGTGATTCGATCTATTATTTTACAACTCCTCTTTAAAGGTCTATGTATTATGTAGCTTGATGTTTTCATTCCTTACTGTTCTCTGAAAAACTCCTGAACCTTTCACAGAACAGCTGGGATTGTACTTTATTTAGGGTTGCCAGAGCAACAGGAGGTGACTGCAAAAGCTATTCACACTTTTTAGAAATTTATTTGTAAAAATAAAAAAATAAGTCACACATAATTGCTTCATAATTATGCACCACTTTGTTTTTGTTTAACAAATAAAATTCCAATAAAACCATTGAATGTTCATATTATGACTGAAAAAGTTTAAGAGATATGTATTAGAAGGAAATTGTATTAACATCCTAAGAACATGACTAATCCCTGCTTGTGTTGCACACTTAGCTAAGGTTTTATAATTTCCTTCACCTACAGTGTACGTCAGGTAAAGGATATGACTTCAGAGCAAATATATCATATTTGCCTAATGGCTGAAGGTTTACTGTTACTTTTGCTGCAGATATAATGGAAAACAGGTGAGAGAGGCAGTGCCACTGAGGTGCAACCTGAGTGGCTCACTACTCTGGAATGGGCAGCTCTCACTAATACATTCTTCTCCATTCTATCAGGCCTCTCCCTCTCCCTGCCTCAAATGTCCCTACATTCACCTCTTTGCACCCAGTCCTGGTCCATTAATGACATCCATTTTGGGAGTCGGTAAGAGAGATCCTTTTATGTGGCGGCGATAAAATACTTTTTTGCCTGTGCTTAGCTGTGTTGCTGCTCTGGGCAGCAGACCATTACTTGAAAATAAACCTAATTATTTTCTGTGCTGTTGCAACCACAGCCCTAAGTCTCCAGCTGCAAACTCATAGGCTCCTACACTAGTCTGCTTCTGGGTCTTTCCCATCTCTGCTGGGCCAATCCAAATTGAAAAACTGATTCACTTCAGTGATAACCAAAAACGGTCTTAAGTCTCAAAATCAAAACCATTAGATTCTGTTCATATAACACAGTGCAAAGTGTCTTCATTCAGCGCATTAACTCCAATCTGATGTAAAATGGATTAAAGGTGGTTTTCTGGGGAAAGTTTCTGGTAAATCCTAATTCAATATTCCCATGTAGGCATGAATGCATATGCAAATGAATCTGTGGGGGATGCATAATAGGGGCAAATGGTGTAAGTCTGACATGCTCCAAACATGAACCATATGCGTTTTACTTTTTGTCTGCAAGTATAGTAAGATGTCTTTGTTCTAACACCGTACCTCAGGAGAGAGTTCTCTTCAGCCCGCATGTAGCAGGACTGACTATGCCTTGTCGTATGTTTTTGTTTTGTTTTTTTTCCCCCTGGAAGATCCTCCATCCCTACTGTCCTTTCCCGGATAAGAAATGTGTGTGTGGCAGTGTGGCAAAAGCCAATCAGTTGAATATCTGTGACATAGAATAAGTGGATTATGGAAGAAGGGAACTAGACCGGAGGAGCCAAAAGGCAAATGAAGCCACAGTTGCATAACAGAATAGATCTGCTGCATCAAGTAACAAGAACCACTGCACAGGGCCTTTGGGATATGATGCTCATTGCTTGGTAGTTTTATGGCTATCACTGGGAATGTGATAATGAGGAAAGAAAATTTGCTATGAGTCCTAATAACACGAACAATAATTGATTAACACTCTGTCTAGACAATGAATGGTTAAACTGCGTGTGTGAGGGTGTTAGAGAAGCATGGTCTGGGGCCGGGCGGCGGGTGGATGGTGTTGGTGGTGGCGGGCGGGGTGGTACTGCTGGAACGGGTAAGTAAAGTGAGCATTCTATTGAGGTCTTAGTTTGGCTAATCTCCCCCATGTGACAGCACAGCCAGATTTGCTGCCATGGAATGCCACAGACTGTTGTGCTGCGGACAAAAAGAGACAGGGGCTTAAGCTACAGGGGGGCAACACTGCATGGTTCTGAGGAGCAGCAGAGCTATGCCAAAAGGCAGAAAAAAGAAGTTCTCAGGATTTTTTGCAACAACCCCTTCCTATCCAAGTGGCAGTGTCCCTTTAACTGCAGCAGCCAGTTACGACACACATGTACACATTCATGTGGAAGTCACCACCTACAGGAGGATGTAATAAGGTGTTTTGGGAGGTGTCTTGCACACACTTGACCCCTCCTCCGTCAGTCTGCTGTGCCTGCACTGGTTCCTGTCTTTCACCCCAGTTGGATTAAAATCACATCTGGTCCACAGGCATTGAATCTTCCCATGAAAACCAGAACTCTGGTAGTGACTAACAGCCCAGATCCTGAGGCTGGACCATTGATACAGCCCAACAAATGTTTTTTGGCTTCCTCTTTTGTGGTTCATGTTAACTTAAAGTACTAAAACCTGGAGCAACTGATCATTATTGGAAGAATCAATTATGCTAGTTTAAAAGAAAAATATTATTCAGTCCAACTTATTTGAGAATTTGAGGCTTGAATAAAAATATTAAGAAAAGTGTTTCAATATACATTACCCTCCAAATGAATTTATTCTTTGGTACATATGTAAACTTGTACAACTAGATTAATCTCCAATTGAAGTAGCAGAATGTCACACAGAAAATTAAGTTGAACAACTTTTAATTTATAAGACATGAAGTTTCCCTGGTTTATATTATGCATCACAGAGGATAATTTCTTTTGGGCACAGGTGTGGCCACTGCAGTAATACGGACACTGCATGGGTCCATTGTGGTGAAGAGAAAGCTGTACCGAAAGGGGAGACTCTCAGTTTACCATTTGGTTTATGTTCCTACCCTTACCTAGGGTCATGAAGTATGACAGAAAGAATGAGATCCTGAAAATGACTTTCCTGCACAGGGTAACCCTCTTAGAGTTAGGGTGAGGAGCTCAGCCATCTGTTCAGCCCCTATTCCCCAACATCAAAAGGGGTCACTGAGGTGGCTTGGACATCTTTTCTAGATGTCCCTTGGATGCCTCCCTATGCAGGTGTTTCTAGCATTGCCCTCCAGGAGGAGGCCCAGGGAATGGCTCAGGATATACTGGAAGGACAAAGTCGCTCTGTTGGTTCACCTTGCGGAGCTGGAGGAGGAAGTTTGGGAGAGGGAAATGTGGGGGTCTCTGCTAAGACTGCTATCATCACAATCTACTTTCAGAGAAATGGATGACGAGTATGAGTACCTGTAAAAATGGAAACATTAAATCACCATTCCATAGGGTTGACGTGTTGGTCCTATTAATTAAATTGTTACAGGAAATTAGCTATAATTGCATAAGTTTAAGGCAAAATAAATATAAAAAAATAAGACTATATGTAGGTTCTTGCTAATCCACATGAATGACTTTGTCTACATTAAATTGATTTATCGCTTTCTATTAATTATATATTTTTAATTAGGGTAATTTCTTTTGTCTGTCTAATTGGTTTTACCATTTGGTGTGTCACCTAAGTGCTTTCGGTAGTTATATGGCTGTCGTTTCAATATAAACATCTGAAATAACTGGTTGTTTTCAGCAGATTTTAGTTGCATCTGGTGAAACATAGACAATGATTATCTTTAAAACACCTAATTCCAATTGTAAAGTCTAGAGAATCTGAGTTTGTTTTCATTCTAAAGGCCTAGAGTGCCAGGGTTAGGGTTAGGGAAACTTCAGAATACGTCAAATAGAAATCTTGGTGGTTTCTGCATGGCAACAGGATATATAGGTAATTGTCTACCAGACTCAAAATCAACCTCTTATGACTCCACTTCCAGCTCCTATATCTAGATCATACAGAAAAATCTCTGGAGTTAAAACAAATAGGCTATAAGAGAGAACACAGCACCCTAGAGAGATTACTCAAAGACACATGGTTAAAAATTCTTCTCTATTTACAAAAACAACTAATATTTTTGTAAAGTATTAACATGGAATACCAGTTGGGGTGTATTTAATTTATGTAAAAAAATATTCTTGACATAAATTCATTTCCTCCTACTTTAAAACTGTATGATAATTATATTAAAAAAAATGCATTTATTCTAAGACTTTTTACAAATTTTTACTTGGTGGGTAAATAATTCAGAGGAGTGCTCTATGAACGAGTTGTATCACAGATTCAAGCACCCGACCCCAATCCCTAAACCTAACTTGCTCTTGGTAAACTGTTCAAATCCCCCAGAGCCCCAGATCTGCAATTTGGGTCGGACTTGAGAATTATTGTCTTATAGCTGTAAGGACATGAAGATCTATCAGTGTCAGCTTCACACATTCTCCTCTGTCCCCTCCCCCTCCCCGCCATCCCTGATTCCCACCCCACCCAAAGCTTTAATTAAAGACATAATCAGGATTTGCATAACAAACACCCATGAGTTCTTACTATTGGTGCCCCATTTGCCATCAAAAATCTGATGAAAATATAACATCACCTATGGGCCCTCCTCCAGAAATTCTCAGCCTAGCTGTACTAGTCTAGAACGGAAAGATTTTACATATAGTTAGTTTAATTCTTTTGTATGATAAGCATCAACCCCCTAAATCCAGCCTGGCCAAATCCTCTTGAGAGGGGCTAAGTGGCAGAACCAAGTGAAGAAAGAGCAATAAAGAGTAGAAGAGAGGGTTGAGCAAGGACAGGAGAGAAAAGGAAAGGAGGGTCTGTAACTAAGGCATTTAAACCAGGATCAGGTCAGGCTAGACCTCTCCTCCCTCGACTGCCTCCGCCCCAGCGGTCTCCCCCCCTCAGCTGTCCCTGGGCCACAATAGGTTGAGCATCTTTTGTAGCATTAACGGTTTGTAGGAGCCAGAGAACAATGTATGAGAAGTGAGGAGCTCAGGGTTCCCACACACAGGGCCGACATATCCTAACCCCCCACCACCAATCGCTGGTAAAAGACGGCAACCTGCACACAGCTGATCTCCACCTCCTGCTGAGACCTCTCCCCCTTCAACATAAAACACATTCTCCTCCACATGCATGTACAAACACACTCTGCTACAAAGCAAACACAGTCATGCGCACATAAATACACATTGCTGGTTTGACACAGATATTTGCTCATGTTTAATGCATGATAAATAATTTATGACACCGGATAAAGTTGTTGATATTACTGTGTGTTCACATGCACATGGACTTACACGCATAGCTGATTACCCAGTGAGACCATAGAGAGGCCTACTGGGGAACCCTTTTGTTTCAGGATGGGTGAAAGTTTGTCTGGGATCTTGATTAATTTGTACTGTCATATGTGGGAGGCGCCTTTCACCAGTGGGGCAGAGGGGAGCAGGAAGGGAGGAATGTCACTTACTGAAATCTAAATTTCTTCCTTTCAAATTGACTGAAATCCATATCTATCGTGAATTGTAGATCACTGATTGATAAACAATTAAGCTACACCTTAGCTTATTCAGCTCTAGTTTAAATGTGCAGAAATTGATTATCTAGAACTTAGAAATACATGATTAAAACATGAAGATTGATGCATATTAATGTGAACACATTTCTATAATTCAAACACAAATCATAAAACAGGAAAATACAGAAGGATGAAAATATAATTGTTTTTCTTTTTGAAATTGTGACATATGTTGTCATTATAAATTTTATATCACTGACACAAAAAATAAGAAACCAAACCTACTTTATACACTAACTCTGTAGCATTCCTTCCCGGCAACACTTATTTGAGGGAATGCGTATGAGAGTGACATGAAACTGTCATAAACCTGAAGTTGTCATGACATGTAACTCTGTAAATAATGACACTTAATGACAACTGTCATAAACATTCATGAATATGCCTTTTTTTTCATGACAGATGTTATGTCATGTTTACGACAGTGTAATGTCAGTTTTTTTGCACACCCCTTCTTTTCCTGAATGATGCGATTTTAACTACAATACCCTTAAAAATATTCATATCCCTGAGACGTTTTAACAATTGGTCACATTAAACATGACAAACTTAAATGTATTTTGTCTTGTATGTGACAGCCCAAAAGAAAAGTGTGAAAAAGCAAAATTAAACATTCGCAGTTTTTTTTAGCAAAGCTACATCTTAAAGCTGCAGTATATAACTTTTATAAAAAAATATGTTTTATTATTATTATTATTATTATTATTATTATTATTATTATTATTATTATTATTATTATTATTATTATTTTATAATTTTATTAGTACGTGCCTTTCTGGATACTCAAGGTCACCTTACATAATTAGACATAAAAACAAACACAAAATTGAAATGTTTAATAAAAATGAGTACAAAACAAGATTTAAAAAGACAATCCAGTTGCAATATAAGACAGTAAGCTATTTGAAACAAATGGGTTTTGAGTTTGGACTTGAAGTGTGGCAAAGAGTCGATGTTACGGAGATCAGGGTGGAGTTAGTTCCAGAGTTTGGGAGCAGATCATTCCTGATGGTGACACATGGTGGCTCCAGGAAGTTTTTTTCAGTAGAGACCAGGAAACTGGTCAAATAAAATAGAAATGTCACAATTGTGAAGAAAACCCTGTTTGTGACTGCAAATGACTTGAAATATACACAACGTATTTACAGAGGGCACGATAAGTAGCAATATTGATGCAAAAGTTTATGTTCCATTTTCAAATGGATTGGTCAAACACCCAGAACACAATGCCAGTAAGAATTTGCAGCAAAACCTAATTACTGACGTTAACAGTCAGTCTATGTATTTGACTGCACTGCACCTATATGCAAAGAAGAAAAACTGGTGGGAAAAGCTGGTAGAGATATATCTTAAAAGACTTGCAGCAAGCAATTGTTTTGAAAGGTTTAAGTCAGGAGGGCTGAATACAAATACATGGGATAGTATTCAGATTTAAATTTGTTATATCATCGTGTAGCTTTGCTGTTTTGGGCTGGTTTGAGTTGAAGAAAATCAAGAGAAATTAAGACTTTTCAATGCTTCTTAATTTAATAAAATAAACCAAAAAAATGTGGGAAATCAAAACTGTTTACACGTTTTCTCTGTATGAACATTTATCAGTTTTTATTGTGATATTGTGGAATAACTCCTCTTCTTTCCCTTTCTTTCCCTCTTTTTGTCTTCTACCCACCATCATCTTATTTTGCTGTGAGTGATTCCCACACTTCACTGCTCTGATGCTGTCAGGGCCAATGAAAAGCCGGATCTGTATTGATTTTCAGCCACCTGTGCCAGGCGCCTTGTGGCTGTGAGTTATCCTCGGTCCCTTCCTCCTTTTGCGCTCCTCCTCACTGCCCAGAGCCTGCCACTGTCTCCTGGGGTAGCTGATGCACAGCAAGCAGCACAGTCCATTTGTCAGCAATTGTCAGCGTTTAGTGAGGCAATGATGTGTGACAAGATGAGGATGGGAAGGGAGAGCAGGAAGTAGAAAAAAAAAAGATTCTGGATTGTGGGAAGCAGGGGGCAGGTGGAAGGGGTGAAAGAGCTCCCTCCAATGGAATGAAAAACACATCCCACCAAACAGCCTCAATAATGTCAGACTGCAAATATTTGTCTGCACATACTGCCTTTTTATTTTTCTTAGATTAGAGGACTTTTTAATCATTTCAATGGCTGAGTGTTGTTTGGAGAGTACTGATGAGCCCCACTGAGGTGACGATATATATATTTTTTTATTTCCAGATCTCAGTCAACACAGAAGAGACTGCTTTCTACCATCACAGGTCTTTGTTTAGCTTTTATTCAATCAGAAAAGACTGAGAGGTGCCCTTGTAGTAGCAAATATTTCAGTGTTCTTATTTTTATGACTTGAACATAATTGATTTTCCAACAGAAAACTATACCACAATTCCACACTTAGCATATCACTATTTAGTATCTGCTAAACAGTTGTTAGACCTTGTGGATTCTTTGAAGCCAATACAGTCAACAGAAATTATTTAATGCAAAAATAATAATACAAAATTACAATAATAATAATAAAAAAAGTGACAAGACACATAAACCCCAACTGAAAATTGACACACATTCATGATAGATTTCAATGTTCTATAATGAATCTATTTTCATTCCAGGTGGAAGTAGTTATTAGGGAGAATGTGTGGAGAGCATATTTCTCTAAACTCTCAGAGAAGGTTTATACTCAGAGGTTGAAACAATGTTTTGTAGGGAAATGTATGCTTTCTAGGCTTTACGGCTATAATGTAGGTAGGACAGGGTTTCATTGTTGTGTGATACGGTGCCCTGAGATGACATTTGTTGTAACACAGGCAAAGTAATGAATCTTGAAACTTAATTGAACCTAATTTAATTTTTGCCTCCATTTCCTGCTTGATGAATATTCAACATTAAGTGTCTTATAAAATTCTTAGTGTGCAGATTCTTTTGGCAAAGAAAAATACCTCATGAAATTTTTGCAACAGTTTAATTGCATCTTTCTAGGCATTTTTCAGTCTGAAAATATCCAATTTGTGCAGTATTTCACACATCTCTCAGAGCAGGATCTTGCAAGCACTGTGCTGATTGGTACTACTTTTCAATCCTGAAGCCAGGATTTAGTTTGGCAGGGTGTCTTAGGAGGCTTTATACCTCCACCTCATTAAAAATATTTGACACCTTTTCCACTCCAAGGTTGACAAAGAAGCTCAGATTCTCTAAAGATGCCCTCTGAAAATGACACCTCAATATTTTTTTTCGATTTTGTACAGCAAAACATGGATGAAAGCTTTCTGATATACATTTCACACAAATAGGCCTCTTTATGTGTTGCCAGGCAAAATCTGTTGACTTGGCCTTGACTCCTGGAGCCTTCAACAATTATGAAAATAAGATAGGCTCAGTGCTTTGTGGATGTTTAAGCTCATGTTTTTGGAAGGTTGCTGCTCTGCTTGGTGTTACTGTGTAGCCTGCCTTAATGGATCCTCAGCAGGGGGGGGTTCTGATTGGCCAAGCGCCTTTCGTTTGCTTTGCTCCTGGGCTGCAGTGCCAGAGAACAAATCTAGGGACACATTTTGGGGATCAGCTCATGTAAACTGGCTTTTTCCAGGTCCATATGGAAGACATCATCACACAGAGAGCAGTGTGAAGTCTGTCATAGTGCAGCTCTTGGATCACATATATCCCCACCTATCATCCAAATATCAACACATACCTCTTCACCTGAAAAGCCTGTTAGAGAAAATCCATTCAAATATGTCAACATGATGTGCAGCCTGGCAACAATTCTTAATCTTATTTACCAAATCCTTTGGCCTCCTTGGTTTGGTTTCTGGATCCTACAAGAATAGTTGCTAAACTATCAAGACCTCCACTAAAAATGTTTAATCTTTTCTCACACAGGTTGCATGCAAGATAATTGAGATGTAGTCCAGACCGTTTTTGACAGCAACACATTTTTTGTAGTGTAAGCTGGAACAAAACATTAAATGTCACCGCTCCCCCAACCCAAAAAAAATGTGCGCAGATAATTTCTTACTGACAGTTGCTTATTGGAGCCAAATATGTATTAAACCAGCCTCTGCTGACTACTACTAATTTTCCATGTTAAATTGATAGCTTAGAGAAATAAAGTTTTTTTTGAAAGCTGGTGAGACATTTGAAGTCTCACCTCTCACCTCAGTACATTACTTTACATTTCCATTTAGCACAAATCTAGATCAGTTGGGTTAACATCTAGGGAACGATGCTAGCCCCTGATATTAGCCCCTACAAAGACAAGTGAATGTCTTTGTTTTCCTACCTTCTTCATCCCCCAGGTTGTGACCAACAGGTGCATCCTCAAGTTGGTGCTCATTGGTACCAATCAAGGATCAGTATTAATTAGTTTTATTTGGTAACCAGGTTGCTGTGTATTTTAGACTTCTGCCCAGATCCCTCTTGAAAATGAGATCTAGATCTCAATGGGGTTTACCTGGTTAAATAAAAAAAATAAATAAATAAATAAAATATATATATATATATATATATATATAAATATATATATATATATATATATATATATATATGAGCAGCTTCCCTGAGGCAGAACCTACACTCGACTCCAAGTCATCCTTGAGATCTAGTTGCTGTTTCTTGTTACTTACCTCCTGTGAAAGTAACCAGTCTTCTGCTGAAGGTCCGTTCCTCTGCTGTCGCTTCCTAGTTCTCGTTTGGCATCTCCTGGTCACTGTGCCAGGAGATACCAATATTGATACAATTGTTACTATATTGTTTATAGTAACAACTGTAAACAGTTGCCATAGTAACAACTGTAAACAGTTGACATGATTTAACATCATAGACAGTGCGAACAATGTGTCCATTCACAGTTTCACCTAACTTATGTTGTGTTAAAAAGCAGTGGGTGGATATTTGGAAAACGTTTGACAATAGAAGGTTGGTCTGCCAAAATAATTGTGCTACTGATTCATTATGTAAGGTTTCACAATATTTCGGTTTTCCACTAATGAGTTCTTTTTTGTCAAAATACACCATTGGGCACATCAGGATATAGGAGAACAGACTTGTGATAGTGTTCTATAGATAAACTTCACCAGTGTAACAAGTGTGCATGCCTAAACATTGGTCAATATTACTCCTTCACTCAGATTGATCAATAGATCACTAAATTCTAAAAAATCTTCCTCGTTTTAAACCTTTGAGTTTAATGAGCAGCACTGTAATTACTGTGCTGTGGAACTGCTTTTTCTCGTCATGGATGACTAGCCTGGAATTAACTCATTACCCCCTATCCTGACCATGCAATTAAGCTCTCCAACACAATTAAGTCTCTATCTTACGCCTCACTAGACACTAGACAGCAGTGGTCACTGCCAGCATGCCATCACTGCTAACTCTTATCTTGTTGTTGATTGCTGAGTTATGGCTTCTAATCAAACTGACAGCTATAGGTTCTGAAAAGCTTTACAGGTTGATGGTATTGATTAAATATGATTTATTCAGAAGCTTCTCAAGGGTGTTAACAGAGGTACACAAATGCTGAGGCCATGAATTGTTCATGACTGGCTGTCAGTAATGTTTTAGGCCTGATGGAGTCCTGCAGATGTCTGCAAGGGTGGCCCATGAACAATGCTGCCCATCTGGAAGCAGCTCATTTTGGCTTTGGACGATCTGATGGATGGGGATATCTCGTCAGGATTTCCAGCTGAGCTCACCAGCAGAGACCCAATCAATCACCCCTCTCCTGTCTCTACTGATGGGCACCCATCCAAACGCAAACCTAGAGGTCAAGGGTTCTGTCAAGGCATCTTAGGCTCTATACACTTATTCCTTCACAACAGACAAATTAATTTGAGTACTTTAAGAGTGCTGTTGTGCTATACAACCTCCATTTTGGATCTTCTTGTTCCATGTGAAAAAAGTTCCGGAGAGAAACATAGGCTTGTACTGGCACAAGAAAATATTTCCTAATGGCAACTGTAGTGATACCAATGTATGAAGGAACAGCTGTCTTGAAAGTTGTATTTATAATCAATACATCTCTTGAGTGAAGTTTCATGACAGCTTTGCATGAAACTTAAATGTTTATTTAATTTTGCTATTATCTTGTCAAGATTTTGGAGCAGCTTGTTGAGGACAAACTGCTTCTCTTGTGCTGTGATTGATGGGTTTTCAGACTGATTTTCCATTACTCTCGAGACTCCTCTTCAAGTCAAGAGATCTCTCAAGTTTCAGCCAATAGACCTGGGTTTCGTAAATTATTTTCTTAGACATTTACAGACCCAAGTAAAATAATGAATGGACGTACTTGACCGACTGTCACATTAATATGCTGTGTATTGATAGTGGACAACGTATTAGGGGAGCGAGCACCTATCTTTGTTGTTTCTAAATGTGCTTAAGAATAATTGAAAATATAATAAGAGAGAGGTTTGATAATGGTTAAAATTGACTTCAGAGCCACTGGGCCCATGGAAAATTAATTTTCCTGTAAGTTGGCTTGGCTCTGCACTTGTCAGTCATAATGACAAATGGCAGTGCTTGATGAAGCAGAGGGGTTACATCATCACTTCCCTAATGAGGCAGCTCACAGTAGGAGGGGAAGCAAGAGACCAAAGCAAGCAGTATTGAGGAAAAGATGGGTAAAGCGGACGAATTAGACAACTGCTTTATAGTTGCTAAATACCCACATCTGCCTGCCTATCAGTCAATACATTTTTGGATTGTTGTTTAGAATACTCAGCAGTAATATGGATCAAGTACTGGTTTTGTTTCCAACTCAGGATCACATCAAAATCCTCTTTGAACTCATCATTTAAATCCGATATACTGATTTTCCACCGCTTTTGTTTAGAACCCATTTCTGGAAAGGCAAAAGCAATAATGTTTATTTAATAAGGCTGCAAATCATGTTTGTGGAAATATTTGTATTTAATTAATAGTTGATAAATTTGGAATTAATAGACTTGAGAATACAGGAGAATGAGTTCTAACATTAGGTCCAGCCAGGGTAAAGGACATTTCCCATTTGCCTGGGTCTCTCTGTGTCTTTATGGTTGGCTCTAGGCTTGGCATTAGAGTCCAAGGGGGAGATTATCTTG
The DNA here is from genome assembly GCF_001444195.1 of Xiphophorus couchianus. Taxonomy (NCBI): domain Eukaryota; kingdom Metazoa; phylum Chordata; class Actinopteri; order Cyprinodontiformes; family Poeciliidae; genus Xiphophorus; species Xiphophorus couchianus. The sequence goes on along the minus strand of NC_040243.1, from coordinate 11,597,274 downwards.
CCTGTCTGCCTTCAGGAGCTCTCAGGGTCCATGTCTTTGTGCAGCATTAAAGCTGGCGGGGAGTGCGCCCACCGAGAGAGGGGAAATGTGTTTGACATACGCTCAGAGCACACGGTCGGGGAGGCTGGAACAGCAGGATACGATTAATGACCACAGAATCAGATTGTTACAATATGGCTTCCCTTCACCCCCACCTTCTTCACTGAGGGCCTGTCATATTTCACAGACTTGCCTGGACTGTGTGTGTGTGTGTTTGTAGTGTTTGTGTTGTGTTTCTTTAGTTGGGCAGGGGCCCTTTTATCCTCTTTTTTGTTGTCTTTCTCTCTGTCTCTGTTGATGGGGGTCATTGATATGCAACAGTGCATTCTTGGATCTTACAGGAGAGTCTGTTCTCATGGTTATTGTGTGTGGTTCCAAAGACACACCTCTTTGGAACCACATTAGCAATTGGGCACAGGGGAAAAAAATCCTTCATTTCATAAATGAAGATTGATTAGAATGATGGATAAGGACTTTTAAAGTAGTTTATTAATTGGTTATAAGTGTAGAATATCCAAAGTGCTATATACCTACATTTATACCTTGATTTAGCATAGGTCTACATCAGCTAACTGAGACTGTGGCTTGTCTAAGAAGGGTCAAGACCAAAGTTATATAATCTGCTGTAATGTTCTTATCAATTGTCACGTGAAGCACACATACATTTTGTTCAAGCTGTATGAATCAAATTGGACACATACAGTGACAGTTAATAAACTCACTGCTTGTTGCTCTCATGTGACATTTTTATGGAGTACTTTGAATAAGGGGTAAAGACTCTGTGATATTTGGGCTTGTAAGGTATTTCTATGTGAATCCATTTCACAGTATGTGAGCAAAACCTACAGAAAGAGGTTATTTGCTTTGGAAAGTTAGGAATCAGAAGCTGCGTTTTATCATGGACTCCCCACAGTGATTATTATATAAAAAAAGAAATGCAGTGATCAAGAGCTTTAACTGATACTGGGGATTACACAAGGACATCACAAACATCTGCATTAACTGCTGTGACATTTTTTGAAATAGGGGGAGGTTTAGAGTTCTAGCAGTCCAGTTTGCTCTCTTCCTTACTTTGACTTGCAGTCAGCTTCAGGCTATGAGTTCAAATAATCAGAGTTTATTCTGAATGTGGATGCTAAGCTAGACATCTGCTGCATGTATAATATTAAAAGCTTATAATCTTTTAATAGAACCTTACTTTAAAAATCTTGAAAAAAAAGTTTTATTAAAAAAACTATGTTGTAAATAATAATTGTTTGTGTTTCACATTAAGAGTAGCTTGTACAGCGTCTTAAGACTCATGTTAACATTAATGATGTTGCTGAAAATTGGTCCAACTAACTTAAAGTAACAGAAGTTTTCAGGGTAAGCTTCATGGGAACAGTGCTTGAAAACAGAATCTGTAGACCAAATGTTACCAGATTTCTGGGGTGGTTAGGGGGCTCCTTCAAGTGATCTTCAGGGTTTTAGGGTCAGTGCCTAAAGTGCAAAAGGCCACATGGGGAAAAGATGTGTAGGAGCTGAGAGCACACAGGGAACAAGAGGAAAACCTTAACAAGGTGTCGAACACCACTCGTTGGATCTGCGCTCATGAGCACACGCATAACTGGACCTGCGCTGTGATGTTTGTTGACACGTCTGGTAGAGAATTTTGAAGTTTTCACAGCTATCATAAATCAGGAGAGTGCTTGATTTTTCCCAGGGTTAGGAAGCACATCTCGCATATTTTCCAATTCCTTCTGAGGCCCCAGAACATCAGCGGGCTCGTTTTTCTGAGTCATCTCAACTATGGATAACAATTGCAAGACTTCTGTAGTTTAATTGCAAGTATAAATTCTGGTAGGTAAAACAGTGGAAACGGAAACTCAGCCAAAGATTTTCACAGGAAGTCATATAGAAAAAGATATTCCCCTTAATGTGATCCCACTTTAAAGAAAGAGATTCAAGTTTCTCCTTCATCTAGACTACATTAAGAAGACACTTAACTGGCATCAATTTCTGCATTTTCCACACTCTTTTTTCCCAGATGAATAAGTCAATTTCCTCTGCTTGTGTATTCTGAACGAGGCACAAAAACCAGGGATGTTAGCATTTGTTTTTCTCTCTTTTTGTGCACTAGTTAAGTAGTTAGGTTATTATGTGCTTTTAACATGTTGCAGATCTCTTAGATCCCAGTATGTGCTCAACACACACACACACACGCCCGCCCACCCCCCCACACACGCGCGCACCCCCCTCCCCCAAGCTGATGTCTCCTCAATTTTCAGTTTCTATAAATATGAAAAAAGGAACATTTTTTACTATTCCAGAAACAGTAAGCCAAACTATTTCTTTTAAAAACTGAAAAGAAATAAACCAACAAGTATTGAGAAAAGCAAGGACCATATGGAGACACAATGAAATGCTGGGTTACTCAACTAAAACCAAAAAGATGATGCTCCTTTGCACCTTTTTAACAGGGCTTCCTTCTGACCACAATGAGGTTGAAAGCCCTGGAATACACAAAACTTCCTGTAGAGAAAATAACAGAAGTCACAAAGAGAAGCAAACCCGAAGCCTACTAATAAATGCACCACAGAAGGAACACAACTTTATTTGTGAAAAGTCAACACCAGAATTTGACTAGAAAGGACTCATGCACAGAGCAATGAAATTATTATTTTTTCTTTTCTTATCAAAGAATTAAAGTCAGAAACAACATAACATGAATAAGACATTTGTTTTCCTTATATAAAACAAGATGATGTAATTAAATAACAAGTCAAATGCTCATAGCCAGTCATAAAAACAGAAAAAGGCAGCAGAACAAATAATGTTATTATAGAATTTACAGAAAAAAAGACATTTTAATAGAAGCTTTGCTTTTGCATATCAGTTGATATTGCTCAGTTCTCTGTGAACTGTGTGGGTGAAATTAACTGGTTTACTGCTAGGATAGCCACTGCACATTTCTCAGGAATCTGAATTTGGCCCTGAACTTTACTTTTACATGTTGGTTCAGGTATTAACTTATTTAGACAAGGGATCAGGCCTTATTGGTTGTCCCCTCAATGGAATGGACAAACACAGGGGAGAGATGTTTGAGAAACTGGGCCCTTAGGCAAAGAAGTGGTCACTGAGCTGCTATTAATAATCAGTCATCGCAAGGACTGGCAACTCAAGGATATGTGATCAGAAAAAGGCAAACTTACAAACATTTGCATCTCCTGTATAACTTGCTTTATTTTTGTTTTGATATTCCTGTTCAGGTAGATGAAGTTTCTTTATTACTCAAATGTATCTACTTGCATTTAGTTTTCATGCCATTAATAGAGACAGACAGATCTCCAAAAAAAATAATGTAATTAGTTCGATGTCAATACCAACTTATCTATTTAAAACCACACAAGGTATTAAATAAATTAGGCAGACTAAGTGATGCACAGCAAAGTGGAAATAAAACAATGTAACATTTATAACACACACTTAAAATAAATAAAGAAATTCAAGCTAAAAACTCGGAATAAATTCAGTGGAGATAAATCACAATAGTAAACTGCTGTAGAATTATAATCTGGGAGTTTTAAGCTATGTAATTTGAGAGCCGACTTTGTCTGCTGTATATGAAGGCAATGTTACCTGCATTTTCATGACTGGTTCATGGGACATCCAGAAGCATTTGCTTAGAGCACCTGTGTCCCAGGTGAATTTCTTTCACTAAATATTTCAATTAAAAAAACTTAGAAAAAAAATGTTTTCTGGGTAATTTTTTTAGTTTAGTTCAGAAATTTTCAATCAAACAATTTTTTATGTCATTTAAACAGTTGAATAAAGATGGCTTTAGATGCTATTTTCAAATATTAGAAAAGAAAATAATATTAACCACTGTCAAAGGTAGCACAAAGCTCTAAAAGCACAAATCTTCTATAACTCAGGAAGTTAACATGGCTCTTTAAGAACTTTATAATTATAACCATGTCTTTTTAACATATTGAAATACAAATAGCAATGGTTATATTTAAAAATACTACTCAATATGATACTGAGATCGATAAACAACTGTTTCATGAGTCATGACACCAGAGGTTGGCTTTTGTTCAGTTCTCAAACCAAGCAGGACTGGTTCAAGTTCTAAAAATGTGTCCACATGTTTCAAAAAACCAATGCTTATTGGGCGTATGCACTGTAAAAGGATATGTTCTGTGGAGATTTACCAGGTACAGCAAGGGGAATTAGCAAAGACAAACCACTACATCTGTGGTTGGTTTGACAGCCAAAATGTTTCTCTTGAAGTCAAAAGGAAACTGGGATGGAAAATCACATTATTACTGGAGAGGATCCTTCTCCCAGAGCTGGAGGAATAATAAAGATAAGGACGAGAAGCCTTGATTATAAACAGCCTCCAGTCGAAAACAGTTGATCCATCATCTTGCTTTTGCTTCTGGGTTCAGTTATGCTCAGTGGAAGACTTTTTTTTTTCCTCTAAAATGATGAAGTTTTGCTTGTGGTTTAGGTAATGATCTTACTTAATAATACATAATTTGGAAAAATATCACCAGTGCTAAAGTATTAATATCTATAACTATCCTATGTGATTCATTGACTGTGTGTTCCTTCCACTGCCAGCCCTCACTTACCTTCCTTCCAGGCTAAGCTGGAACACATGAGGCCTCAGACACACTTAATGGGATTATGGTAATATAATTTTGTGACGCTGACCTCGGATTGGTGCCAGGTTTCTTCCACTTTCTTAGACAAAAGGCACAGAGCTCACCAAGGTTTCCAGCAGGCTGGCCCAGCTTGGCCTCCTGGCACAGGACAGTGTCCCTATCAGGGCTGTTGCAAGATTGATGGCTGTGAGGCAAAGTTTTCCCTGCTAAATATGGTCAATTGGTAAGCAAAATATGAAAAAGTAGCAAGACAAACATACATAAGAGTGCATCTAAACTAAGATAGGTGTCTATTTTTATGATTGCGAGTGTAGACGATAATTAATACAACTCAAGAAGTATAAAATGTGTCCACCATCTACACCCCATTTGTTCAAACAGTAGTTCTTGAGAAGAGGGTAAAGCTTCCATGGTGATAGGATTGTAGTAAGCTTGTCTTTCCAAATGATTTAGCATGGGTTTCCTCTGGATGTGTCTTGTTGGTTTAGGAAAGAACTTTATGGACTGCATGAGTTGAAAGCAAGTGTGTGTGTGTGTGTGTTTGTCGATTGCCACTGTTCCTGAATGCAAGAGAAAAAAAGTGTTCACAAAATCAGTAAGAACTCATAAACTAAAAATGATGTCTGAAACTTCATTTTCTTTTAAATGAAAATGTATGTTCTTATAATTTGTTTAGCAGTTGTTACGTTATTTACATTAAATTTATTGTGCTGACTTATTTGGCTTAGTTCTTGACGTTCTTGTGTACTTTGCAATGGTTCAGTCACCATGGATGTAACACCAGATTTTTTTTTAGCTTTTTCTTTTCTTTTCCTCTTCTTTTTGCCTTCAAATAGACCACCCATAGGGTTTGGAGGGGGCAGACATCTCTGCAGAATAATAATGGGGTCGTCCTGGGAAAATTGCCCATGGAATGGCTTGCTTAAAAAAAAAAAAAGTAGAAAAGAAAGAAAAAATTGGTCCTGTTTCCGATCCTTCTTGGAAACATTCATCAGGGCACTCCTGCTGTTCGGTGAGGGCCTAACCCCATCACAGCCCGGCTCGATCTGTACACCACTCCGGTCAGTCTGTTGCTGCCAAGACTTTCTGAGCTGAAGTTCGAGGGCCGGAAGATTTTCTTTTGCAATATACTTCTATTTTGGTATTGCATGGAAAATATGAAAAGATTATATAGACATGCGTTTTACGCATTCAACCTCATATTTTTAAAAATCTGAAAATTCATCACATCGAATTTCCTACAGTAATCTGATATATGGATAAAACAAATGCAACATAATGTTTCTGACTGATTCTCATTATGAGTTTCTGTTTCTGCAGAAAAGCAGTGAATCAGCACAGCCTCATGCAGAGAAAGCCTCGATGATGTCATCTTCGACTCTTTGACGAGACTTTTGCTTATGATGAAATTCAACTGAAAAGGTCATTGGTTGAGATTTTGTGTAGATTAAAAAATATATAAAAAACAACACTAACAGTTTGAAAAAAAATCTAAGTTTCCTCCCAAACAAGTCTGTAACAGCAGGGAAGAGAGAAATATTAAAGGCAGCATACTCCATCTCTGGAGAGAAGCCTGCAAGATGTTAAAGGAAGTCTTCAAAATCCTTAAAATGTCACCATAGGACCAACAGCATGCTCTTGCCATTATGCATGTGAAAGTGCTTGCCTGTAAAATTAAAAAGAGACTGTGGAAGTTTCATTTTCACTTTAAGGAGTACAAAGAAAAAAATATTGCTGTCAATAAGAAAATATGAAGACCACACAAAGTTTTCCAGAGTGAACGTAAACAAAGAACACAACTTCTGGAATTATGTTTTTTTAACTCATAGTTAAAATGAGTTTAAACTATTTTGAAAGTAAAATAGAGAAAAAAGTTTGGAATAAACCAGTCTGGGGCAAGTGACTCAGATTAATAGTAAAGCATAGAGGTGGATGTGCCATGGTTTGGGGAGACTTTGTTTCAGTAGAACCTCAGAAATTCAATATAATTGAGGAACATGTGCACTAATCTGTGAAGGAAACCCACTAGCGACTAGCTGGGAATTAAGGAATGAAAAGTCCTGTGCCAAGTCAAATGCCAGGTCTTGATTGCTCTGAAATGCTGCGGTGTTGACTTAAAACAGTCTGTGCAAGTAGAAAGCCTTTCAAACATTTCAGCACTGCAAATAAAGCATATCCTAACTTAGCTTGTTTTAATTTTTCTGCATAACTGTAACCACAAATGCCCAATTTTTCAGTAAACAAAAACTTGTCCTTGACTTTTACAAATAATTGTTGGGTACATTTTAACTTGCATGCGATATGTTTTGTCAGGGACCAGTTGGTGCTCTCTTACCATAAATGCCTCATGGAGACAGGTCAGACAGCATAATGGTCTGTCATATACGAATATATTGCAACAAGAACTCATCAAACTCAAATGTCACTGTTCAAGTTATAGGTGACCTCCTAATTTCTCTTTATGGTGTCACTCTGACTGTGTTTCAGGTTTGAAGAGTAAATCCTGTTCTGAATTCTTCAGCATCATGTCAGTCATGAGTAAAATTCCTGTCTTTGCAGGATTTAGAAAAAAGACTGCTTGGAATTTTTCAGTTTTCTCCTTCTGTGTTTTTGCCCTAGGCAGCCTCTTGCTGAGTTCCTTTTTGCCATACAAGACCCGAGGCTCCAGGTTTGAGCCACATGAGATTCAGTGATGGATGTGCCCCTGGGGGTCTCCGTGGGAGGTGGGCTGCGCACACCCCGTCTGCTCCTCACTGTCAGAGGAGGAAGTTGTCCTCCTTTGTAACCAGAGACAGCAGAGTGAGGCCCGATGACACTGAAAACAGGCAGGGAAATTTCTCATACCACCAGCGATGTTTCCTAAAAGTATTGTACAACTATCATGAATTGTGTTGTCATACTTCTACAGCATTAAGTAGTGTTAACAAAAGTTAATGTCAGGTATTTATTCATGCATTACCAAATTACAATACAGTACATAGACAAAACTAATATTAAGTTTGCCCAAATTTAGTTCAAATCCAGTAAGAATTGCTTTTAAATGACCTGATTTCCATTTTCCATAATGTTTAGTTTTCTTTGGATGTTTAGTTGGAGGACATGAACAGATGACAGGGAACTGAAATCTATCCTAAAATAACATTTAAAAGCTAAACAATTTTTTTTCTTTACAATTACACTAAAACATTAAATATGGATGTTAATTAATGTAAATAATTTCTGATATTTGGAAGAATGAAAACAATGTTTCAGTTAAAAATGGCAGCTTATCCTATCCTGATTTTCTGGCATTTGGGAAATCCTGTCTAATCATCAAAGCGACATGAGGGGAAGCCAGAATAAAAGAACAGATTAAACATGAGGAAATAGGCATCCTCTGCAAATGTATTTCAAATTTCAACACAAACCTATAGTACCTGATTGTGTTTACATTGTGGCTGATTTATTAAGTTCAGCTCTGTTGCTATATTGCTTAGCCAGCGAGGAATAAACAATATGCAGTGTCTAGTTTGTTTCTTTAAGCCGCTGTGTATACAGGCGAAGGGAGGGGTGTGGACATACGTCTTGTCGATGGGACTGGGTCCCTAAAGGACCTGTGACCTCATGGTCTGCAAAGCCAGAAACCTAAACTAAAATGTCTGCAGCTAACTGTCAACAAGTCAGAAAAAATATATAATGATCGATTTCTTTACTTATGCTGCTTTTGCAAAAATTGCATAGACAACATTTATTTTGTGTATTTAAATTCTTAATTCAGTGGAGAATCTTTATTGCACTGGTAAGCAGACATTAGAACCTGAAAAATACTTCCTCCACACTATGATTTTGCAGGTGCACTATCACAGCATATACTGTATTTATACTCTGTTAAAGTACAGATTGTTAACATAGTGACATGCTTAAGCATTTGATTCTGTTAATTTTGAGAACTATGGCTTAGAGCCAATGAAAGCTCAAAATTGAGTCTCTCAGAAAAAATAGAATATAGGACAATACCAATAAAAAGGATTTTATGTTTTAACTTTGACATCATTAAGAAAGACTGGTGATCTAACAATATTACAACTGACAGACATTTGCACAAGCTCAAGCTACAAATATATACAGTATGTAATATATGCAATATATTAATGGGATGAAAAATGTGCATGTGCAACAGGAATGACCATAGTGTTACAAGGAATGTAAGAACCCTTCGTGCTTCCGTCTGCTGACAAGCTTTATAAAGATTTTTCATTTTCCAATATCATGTTGCACATGTGCACACTGTGGTGAATACACTAAGACATTTCTTTATTACAATTATGTAATTGCTATTGGCCCAAAACTTCATCTGCTATAAACTCTATAGATAAATTGTATACAATTATGAGGAGAATGATGAGACACCAAACTATACATATAACTTGAAAGTTGCTCTTAAACATCTTAGCAGAACAGGCTCCTCACCTCGCTATGCCAAGCAGCACTGATGCAATAATTTATGAAAAAGGCAACCCATCCATCCATCCATCCATTTTCTGTTCACCCTTGTCCCTAATGGGGTCGGGAGGGTCGCTGGTGCCTATCTCCAGCTACGTTCCGGGCGAGAGGCGGGGTACACCCCGGACAGGTCGCCAGTCTGTCGCAGGGCAACACAGAGACATACAGGACAAACAACCATGCACACACACACTCACACCTAGGGAGAATTTAGAGAAACCAATTGACCTGACAGTCATGTTTTTGGACTGTGGGAGGAAGCCGGAGTACCCGGAGAGAACCCACGCATGCACAGGGAGAACATGCAAACTCCATGCAGAAAGACCCCGGCCGGGAATCGAACCCAGGACCTTCTTGCTGCAAGGCAACAGTGCTACCAACTGCGCCACTGTGCAGCCCGAAAAAGGCAACCCCACAATTAAAATTCATACTGTGCTGTTTATAGTCATATTATCCAATAACAGCTAATTCTGTGTTAAAATTATTGTCTTTATTGGTCTTGTATGAAATTAAAATAAATAAATAAATTAAAAGTTATGTATTTAATTAGCTGTTGGCCACAATAGTCAAAATAAATAGAAGAAAAATGCTTGAACTGCATCAGTGTGTGGGTAATGTATTAGGGAATTTTAATCTTTGACATTTAATTACTGTGACTAAGTTATTGATATTATTAATGAGAACACCCTACAGAAAGCAATGTCAAAAGAAACAGACAGCTTAAGATGAGAACTTATTTCTGACTTTTACTTTTATTTCAAACAAAAAATAATAATACAAAAGATAAGCTTTTAAGTCAAAGCCATGTTTACCTAGGGAAACTGCATTAAGAAGATGACAAAAATGAGAACTAATTATACAGAATATAAAACAAGAAACAAAACTTTCTCTTTTCAAAAAGAAAAAAAGAAACCATAGTATTCTCTTGAATCCAGCAAAATTCTTTACAGCTGCATCTCTCATCCAGTCAAAAAAAGGAGAAAGAAGAAAACATCCAGTTTTTCTTGAATAGAAAGACCCATCATGTCATTTTTTAAGCATTCTGTACAGAAGTAGATCGAGAATTAAGTGAAAACATTTACAAATGATAAATAAGCAACGTTGCATCACATATGATAGCAACCTAAATTCACCTCTGTGCTGAATTTAAATGATAATTCTGCAATAAAATTAATGCTAAAGAATAAATTAAGAAAACAAAGGAAGGGAGAAAATATCTGGTAGAAGCACACCATGCTCAGACCTGATTTACACTGGCAAGAGCCAGGTCAAAGGTCACTTCCTGAATCTCATCAAGCAGGAAATCTGACCTGCGCTGCTGTCTTTTCGAATCGTGAAGCCTCCCCGCTGTGGCTTCAGAGGCACTAATGGTATTGAAGGCAGTTAAAAAGCAAGCATGACTATCACATCTAGCAGCTCAGTAAGGCCCGCAGAAGAGTTACATGGCACCTGGTATTAGCGTTTCCAACAGTTTTAGCTGAACCAAACGAGAAGTAGAACATTGGACTCTTCGCTGATGACACAGTAACATCATGGCCAACAATTCTAATCTACTCCAACCCTGCATTTCTCATGATCTGAATCTCACTGAAGTTAGCGTATGTACAGCGGGAACGAAGGCTAAGGTGAGATGGCGGTGTCGGTAAACTTCCAGTAAAAAAATACATTATAGAGAAAATAAAGAAGGCCACGAAGGGTGTTTTCACCCAGCATCCCTGTTCCTTTAAGCAAGCAGTGATGATCATGACACAGAATATGTTGGGAATAACAAGAGCAGAACACATACACAGTACATACTATCATATTCATAACCATTATGTCCTCACAGAGGATTTAACTTTTTAAACATCATTTCTAAAAAAATATAATCACAATTCCAACCAATACAAAAGGCACTGCTGTGAACCAATTTAAAGACTAAATTTCAGAACTATAAAAAAGTCCATGTCGTGTTTTTCTATTGGCAATGTGGCGAGGACAATGAAATTAAGGCAACTGGGGGTGGGGGTAGGAGCAGTCTTGGGTGGATGTGTTGGCGATCCTCAGGGCCTGGACAGTTGTGTGTAAATCGGCTGCTGCTCCCAGTGCTGTGGACTGTGGGTCTGCGGCACAGAGGGCACCCCGGTGCTGTCGGCTATTGGGGTGTACATCGGCCTCTGGCTGGGGCTCATGTAGCTGAAGGTGGAGTACAGGCTGGAACCTTGGCCAGCTGCATGGCTGTAGTAAGAGTTGGCACTGCTCTGGTGTTCTGAATAGTCATACTGTGCTCTTGTGATAGACGGATAAGAAGAGGGGCTGTAGTGCTGTAGGTTGAATGAGCCATAGGTGATGTGCTGCGGGGATCCCTGTTGGTCACTGTAGTGGCTCGGGCTGAGCTGTTCCGTCTTGATCTGGGTGGTTCTCTGCTGGCCCTGTTGACCTTGCTCTCCTGCTCCACCAAGGGTGGTCAGAGTATGCTGCTGCTGCTGCTTGGACATCCAAGCATGAGCTCCCACACCGGCTCCCTGACCGACTGAGGAGGTGCTAATACCGTAGCTGCCTGTGTAGCCAGCCTGGGCTGCACCAGCAACCCCAGCGTGGCTGTGAGGTGGCAGGTACTGGTCGAACTCATCGACATCAAAGCTCCCGATGTTGGAGATGACGTCGCTGCTAAGCTCACCAATGTCCACAGCTCCAAAGTCGATGTTGAGCTGCCGACTGCTGCCCTCTTGAATGGGGCGGCCCTCACGCTTCAGGTCAGCTTTGCTGGAGGGAAGATCTGTCTTTGGGGTTGTCGGAGGTGTTGGTGGTCCCTGTGACTGACCTGGTTGGAGAGAAGCAAAGTTAGACTCATGGCTTTTAAAAACAAATTATCACTCCCAGTCCTGACGATTTAATCTAAATGTATCCAGATGGGGGAAGTTAGGGTAACTTTATCCCTCAAACTACTGGGACAATTCTAAGAGATGTGTTTGCTTGTTGGACAATAAAATTCACAACAGCTGAATTGTCCATCTATCCTAGCAAAATGCAACAAAATGATATTTAAAAGCATTTCTTTCAAATCTTACCCGAATGTTCTCCCGGAGAGTGCACCTCGCCCATGCTGGACGCAGGAGAGTCGGCTTGCTGCAGCGCCTTGAAAATTGCGTTCGGAGAGATGTGAGTCTGTTCGCCATCCTCGGATTCATTTTGCCCATTCTTAACAGATTTCCTCCGCCTCGGTTGATATTTATAGTCGGGGTGATCCTTCTTGTGCTGCACTCTCAGGCGTTCAGCTTCCTCCACAAACGGGCGCTTCTCCACCTCATTGAGAAGCCTGAACATGGCACAAATCAAAAATGTGAATTATGCATGTGTGTTTATTCTAAATTGTTTATGAATGCATGCGAAATAGCCACCAGCAAGCGATTTAAAATATGGTCTTAACTTAGACATGTAAATAAGTAGACTCGAATAAAATAAAAAATAAAAACATACGAATAAAAATATATATCAAAAACCCAGGGAAACTAGCAACATGTAAAACTTGCATCAAGAAAGAGTTGCAGGTTTTTTTTTACGGAGCAATCAGCTACACGCTTTCAGTGCGTAAAAGCGCTACACAAACGGACCTCGAGTTTTAAGACCAGCTCACCTCCAAAGTTTCCCCAGGGTTTTGCTGAGTTCTGCGTTGTGCAAGTGCGGATACTGATCGGCCAGCTTCCTCCGCGCCGCCTGAGCCCAAACCATGAAGGCGTTCATGGGTCTCTTAACGTGTGGTTTGCTCTTGCTGGAGCCGTTGACGCGCACCGGCATGGGTACGAGAGTCCAGTCATAGCCCTTCAGCACCTGGGACACCGCATCTCTGATGCACACCGGGAACTTCTCTTCCTCGCCCTCCTTCTTGTAGTCCGGTCCCCTGAGGAGGTGGTTGTCGGACGGCCGGGTGTTCTCGGTGTCCGAACCGGAGCCGGACGGGCACGGCGAGCCCGCTGAGTCTTCAGACATGCTGGGGCTTGGAGCGTCTGAATGACATTTCTCCTGTTCTTCTGTCATCTTCAGGTAAGGGTCGAGGAGATTCATGCGAAAAAATTAGACTATCTGCTCGCACTGAAAAAAAAGTAGTAGAAAGGCCTTCGTTTTTACTTTTCTTTTTTTTTTTTTTTAAATCCAAGTGAAATGTGCCCAAAGACTGCAGCGACAGTCTGTAAGGGCGCACAGCTTGACCTGCAAACTTGAATCCTTCAAAATAAAAAAAGCAAAAAATAAGTCTTCAAGCTCCTTAGCCTTCTTACAATTTTGTGAATGATAACGCAATTGAGAAACAGTGACTTTAAAACGGAATGAAACTAACTCATGTCTCACGATGGATACTCGACGCGTCTGCAAACCAAGGCGGCGATGCCGCAATTTATGTTTGAGGGTAAAGAATGATTGGGCAGGGGTGGTGGTGGGGCGTTCAAGGGGCGGGGACATAATCCTACTCAGAGAAAATCTTGGAGCAAAAAACAGTGAAAACCAACCGTAACTAGGCGGGTTTTTTTTTTGTTGTTTTTTGTTGGGGTTTTTTGGATCTGTGTGAGCTTTAGTCTCATTTTAATACATAATCAAAGGTCAACTTTGAAAAATGTATATAAACGAATAACGTGGAACAAGAATAGAAAACTTTTAAAATGAAGATCCTATACTTCAGTTTAACTTTACGACAATAAAATAAAATAACTAAAGCAGCCTCAGCTTTACCAAATAGGCAATTTGGAATGAAAATGTGTTTCTTAAACTAATTTATGATAGTCTGTCATTTATAATAATTTCAGGTTTAATTAAAATAAATGAATTAACTGAAGCAGCAAACAATTCATATTGTAAAAACTTAAATTTAACATAGCCTGTTAGAATAAATTACAAACCTGCAAGTAGTTTATTTAGCAAATATCTGCATGCCTATTTTTGAAGCATCTTTCTTAGAGAAGATATCAACAATATCAAACACATATATCCTTAAAATATCAACTTTCTGCCTCTCTGAAATTGGTGGACTGATATGATTTATATTACATACTTGTCTTTGATTATATACTGAGTGATATTGTGTAAACCTTGTGTTCCACAGAACAATCTGTCAGACTCTATAGAGCTACGAGGGAGCAACAACGGGGAAAAGTGACATGTTTCAAAATTGACCAATAGGGGGAGACAGCAGTCCAGAAACTTATCAGTAAGCACTGCTTCGTTATCAAGCCACTACAGTGGGTTTTACATTTAAAAGCCTCAAAATGTTTTTCTTTTATTGCTGTTGTTTTTCCAAGTATAAATACAATGAAAGAAACGGATATTTTCATGCATTAGTCGTTTATTCTAATTTTATTAGACAAAAAAGACCCTTTGGTAAACTGTCTAGTTTTAAACTGAAGTCAGAATTACACAAAAAGTGAAGAAGAATACATTTAATGGTAAGAGTATGTAGTAAAAGATAAAGAAAAGGAATTTAATTCATTTACTTATATTTTTCTATATTGCTGAAAAGATCATAACGGGTACAAACAGGTTAAAAATACTAGACTTTACTTTTATGTAAAAACAGTTGTTCATTGACGATTAAATGTCTAAGATTAAAAATCTCTTTTTTCAAAATGTTCCCAAACAAGTTAAAATATAAAATAACTTTAAGACATTTATTTTCAGCTTATTATTATGCTACAATTATTTAAGACTAAATTATACTTACTTTGGGAGGGATGACTATCTTAAAAAGAGCAACAACCCCTAAAAATAAATGTATATAATAAAAAAAAAAAAATAAAATAAAAACTGTTGTGATACTAAAATCAGCTCCTCTGGATTTGCTCCAACAATTGTTTTCTACATACAAAAGAGACTTTGTTGTAAGAGTTTAGGCCTTCTAATCCACGTATTCAATTTTAGAAACCGGATCCAACCCTGAGTTATGCCTTCAAATAAAGCCAAGAAAATGAAAAAGATGGTGAAAACCGTCAAATTTATAAGTTGGCAAAACAAGTTTGGGGGTATATCAGCAGATAATGACATAGAACATTACTCAAACAAAATATTTGCTCAGGTTTGTTATGTAGGATCATGTCCGGTTTGCTAAAGATGAATAATAAACGATAAAAAGTATCTCAGATTTAGGCTCACTGAGATAAAACTGTTTTAAATTGAAAAAGTGTAAATTTGGAAAACTTAGATTTCACAAAATAAAATGTTTAAAATGCCTTCAGACAAGGAAGTTGTTAAAAGTTTATATAAATGTTTCACTATTTTTATTACTAAATCTTGATTTACATTTTTGACCAATATAGTCCTGCTGGCACGAATTGAGACTACAGCAGACATACGGTCAGCTAAGTGATATTTAATGCGGGAGTCAAAACAACCTTGTAAAATAAGGTGCTTTGATCACATTAGATAAAAATGTTTTGGTCTTCATGCAAAACAGCACATGAGAGGTTGAAAAGCTACCCTTACTGTGAAAACATGGTGGTAGCAGCATCATACTGTAGCGAGGCATCCATCTTAGTTTGAGCCATATGGCAAAAACATATGGGCCAAGATTTCACACTCCAGATTGCAAAATCGGAGACATGTCTCACAATATTTGTAGATATAATTGGATATAATTGCAGTAAAAGGCTGTTTTTTCAAAATATTTTCTCAGAGAACCAAGTTAATGAAAGAGTGATGATATCTAATCGCCTTTCAGAGTTTAGCACCTGCATTAGAGCAACTTGCTAAGTCTTTGCAATGGATGCACCACAGATGTAGACTACTTCCTGTTAGCCTTGTGCCACTATATATATATATATATATATATATATATATACACACCATTTTCTATCAAATGGTGTGCTTCTTTTTGTTGATCTATGTCTAAATTATCAGTAAAAATACTTGAAAATTTGTGGTTGCAATCTGATAAAATCTGAAAAAGTTAAAAGGTGTTTGTTGAAGTTTTAGAATGACATAGTTCAAGAATAGCTTCTTTGATTTCTGGTCTTAACTTGCAGTAGAGGAAACCCTGTGACGGCCAGCACTGAGACATCAGAGGTGTGGTTGGGCATGTTCTCGCCTCCACATCGTGACTACGGAAGGTTTGAGTAGGCCCACGGACTGTATTCCAGTTAAATATGGCCAGGGGAGGAGGGGTGGACGTGAATCTCACAGCTTACACGGAGCACCCGGCTGTGGGCGAAGGTCTTGGGAAACTTCTCAGCTTGAGTTCGAGCCTTGGCGTCAAAATTTTGAGGTAAACACTGGGGGTAAACTGTCGAATCATGTCTTTCACCTCGCAGATTCCACTGCAAAAGTTTGAAAAGACCGTGATTCTTTTTACATGATAATTTCAGAGATGTCAGTATAGTTTTGTTTTGAAGTGTGTACAGAAAATCAGAAGCAAAACCAAAACTCTGTCATAAATACAGCATAAACTATATCTGTAACAATATTTAAAAATCATATTCTAGTTCTCTTGTGTAAAGATTTCTTTTCTTTTTGAGGTATTGTTTCAAAGAGTGAATCCTAATTACAGCATTTCATTCATAACTTCAGTGTTGAAATTATCTAGCTATTTCACAGTATATATATTAGTACCCTTACTTGGTTATTAATAGTGGAGGGAAGCCAGTATAAAGGTTTTGACCACTCACATAGCACCTCTCTGAGACTTTCCACAACTTGAACCAACTGCCCTAGACATGGCGGAGGACTGCAAAAAGCAGAACTGTCAAAATTCTTCAGCAAATCTGTCTAATTCTTCCTTCCGGGTGTTTCCACACCTCTAATTCTGTAGAATGATGTCTGAAACATAAACCGCATTGGTTGAACTGTAAATGATGGTATCATAAAGATGGATGGATGGCCTGCTACTGTTTGCTTTACCAGATCAGAGTACTCTGGCCACGGGCAACTGTTTACACATGGCATTTTGTGAAGGGTAAAGTTTAAATAAGACTTATCAAGGCCCTGTCACCCTCAGAAGATTTTGCTTCACATTCCCCAACTCTGACTATCTCACACCTCCTTGACATCCCACACAGAACCACAGCGACTCACCTGAAAGAGTAAGGACAACAATGGTGAAAAAAAAATTACTGTCACACCTAAATGTTTAAGAGCACAAAACTAATTTTAATATCACACAAAGTTAACCTGAGTCAATAAATGGGTGGTTTACAAATTTACTTTGCCTATCAAATGAAAAAAGTTATCCAAGACAACTTGGCGATATATGAAAAGGTAATTGAAATTCCAGCCTAATAAATCTTTCTTGCAACAGTTATCAAGATTATGTGATCACTAGCAATAACTGTTTTGACTCTCTGTGGAGATGTTTTTTCTAACTCTTCCTTGCAGAATTGTTTTAATTCAGGATGTGTTTGGATTATGAGGATGGTGGAAGGCCCACTACTGCTCCATGTCTTTCTTTATTGTGGGTACAGGCTCTCACTGTGGTTTGGTTAAGTCTCAAAGCCTTACAAATAACTTTGTTACACATCTCAGACATTTTGTTTCCCATCTTTTCTTGAATTTCATTATTTCAGGGCACAATGTATTACTTTTAAAGATCTTTTAGCAATCTTAATTATGTCAGAAAGGTTCTATTTATATTTTAAAAAAATATTGTATAGATGAGGCACTCCTGCAAAATAAGTTTATAGTTATTCCTTACATTTAAATTATTGTTTAAGCAAAAATAAAGGGAAGTTTATTTTACCCAAAGTGGCCAGTGGAGATTATTGAATCCACTGACTAATAATAGAACTGCAATGATAATTGTCAAGACTGAAATGTTAATTTTGGATTTCTTAATGTAGTATAAAGTTTCTAAAGATAGGTTGTTGACCTTCTCAAATTATTTTGCTCTGGAATAAGCTTTACCAAGAATAGACTTGGCTATCCCCATTGTAATAAGACACTTATTTAAAGCCCATGAAATATGCCATTGTTCATTTTACCCTTTCTTAGTACATTAATCCTATTGCCGCAGTCTAATGCTGAAATCCTGAAGAGCTAAGAGGACTGGATCTGCTTGACCACACAAGATATTCCTGTTTCTCCTGAAACAACCTGGTATCAAACTTTTAACCACAGAGAGTGGCACAAGGCTAACAGGAAGTAGTCTACATCTGTGGTGCATCCATTGCAAAGACTTAGCAAGTTGCTCTAATGCAGGTGCTAAACTCTGAAAGGCGATTAGATATCATCACTCTTTCATTAACTTGGTATTTCTTGTGTCTCCATGGCTGTGTAGGAAGAATGGTCCTTTTCATCAGTCCTCTAACAAATGGAACTTGCTGAAAAGAGCCAGGTTAAGTTGTGAGGATAATGAAACAAGAGAAAAGGAGCCAGATATCTGCTAAAAAGAAAGTCAAATAGTGCAAAGTGGGTGCCCAGTATAACGGCTGATAATCAAATATGTGCGAACGTGGTTATTACTGCTGTGGTGGGAAATAAAGCAATAAGGAAGTAAACAGCAGCAGCAGGTGACGGTAACAAGAAGGGGAAGTTAGACAACTAATCAGACTGAGTTTATTTTTAGACCAACTGCAGGCGACAAGAGTCTCATTTTCACCTGATCATCGAAACAGGTTGGAGGGAAAGAGGGCCGGATATTCCATTACGTAGACCAGACCTGAGCGCACATAGCTTCTTTATGAAAGGTGTCTCTGTCCGTGGTCTGAGATGCTACACTGACATCATCCGGAGCCAGCGGATGGGACATTTTGTGTGTTGTGGTGCCAGGGAGCAGTTCACACTTACAGCCAAACTGTCTCCGAGGTGTGGTTTAGACTCTAATGTACAAAAATCCATCACAGATTAAAGATTTACAACTAACAACACATACTCATTTTATTCATTTAAATCACAACACTTCAAGCATTTTACCAGAAATGTCTTGACCAAATAAAAGCTGGAATTTAGTTATATGGATTGTAAATAAATTATTAATATTTCTACTTTCCAAATTTAATATTTCTTCAACTAAATAGTAGATTTGTCTAAAAATTTATTTTTACCTATGCATATAATTTTTTTGTATTTGCTTTTAAATGTGTTAACCATTGTAAGCTTCGCAAATGAGTTGTAGCTATAGAACATAAAAATTCAAATCAGGGAAATTTTTCACATTTATGGTGGTTGTCATCTTTTGACTAAAAGGAATAAAGTGTATTTATCTAATGAGTGACTCATACACAAAAAATATCATGGAAGGAAAGTACATCAATTTATACATTAAAATGTATCTTTTAGGAGTTTCTATCACCTTATATGGATTATATACTGGTATTGTCTGATTTTATGGTTTGAACAACAGAAATAGAAAAACAGGTAGGACATATGCAGATATTGTCAATATGTTAGGAAGTAGCATGTTAGCCAAGAGTTTCTATATAAAAACAAAGCCAATGATTCACTATTTTATTATGTGGATACATTAACACCTTCCTAGTTGCCATGGACATTTGAAGGCTTACTATACGACAATGCAGGACTCAGGTTCTTGACGCCCACATCTTGCGTCTTGATTGACTTCTCAAACCAGTCATGTTACTGACAGCATAACTTTAATTTGATTATAGTTTGAATAGCTGCTGTTGTTATATTATTATTATGTTTTTATTTTATTTTATTTTTGCTTTTTTAAGTGTTGCATAGAGACTTTGCTTTGGTAAGGATGGAGTAAGCATGTGATGGATGCCATTTAATTCATGCTTTGTAACCGTCACCTGCCCTCTCAAGTGTCTAAGCACATTAATAGCCTCTGCAAAGACTCAGGTGAGGTTGTAACATTTTGTCAGCACTTTCAAAATGAGCCATTGTCATTCAAACCTAATTACAGGTCATGCTCTGGTATTGGAAATAGAGGGCACTGACCTACAGAGATCACACTCTGCTTCCATACCGTTTCATTGTCATTTAAACTGACTGAGGCCATTTTGCCTGAAGACATTCTGAAAAGTACCTTAAAGTAACTAAGCAGAGTTCAGTCTTAGCTCTGCTTTTTAGGTGTTCTGTAAGAAATAATAATAATAATAATAATAAAATTTATGCTTAGAAATACTTTTAAAAGAAAAGAAATCAGGAGGTTGGTTGGGGTTTAAAAGTACTTTTTGGTTTTATAATGGTGATATAGTACAGTGGGGGCATTTGTTTAATAAGGCTTTTTTTCTACAAATAGTATTGACCCTTCTGCATACCCATTTCCTTCCCTCTAGATAAGCTATCAAACAAATGGTTGAGGTATTTCAGCTTGTTAGAAGCTCCAAGCAGATAAGGCAGAGATTATAGCATTGCTATCTACTTGGAAGCCAACAAGGGAAGGGCATTCTAGAAAGTGTGCTGCAGTAATTGGTCTTCACTTTTAGTCACAAAGGTAAAAGTCGCAATCCGCATATTTCTCAGAGACAAGTATTTTTATACAAGCAAATATTTGAAACACTAAATTAGATAGATTAGTATTGCTTACCATAAGTGTTTTATTATTTTAGTGTTTCTTAGCAGCTTTGTGTATTTGTTTCCCATTGTAACATAAACATGTAGATTTCCACAAATGTTGTCAAACATGTTTTTTAAAGTCTACCTTTTTAAGGTGTCTTCTTAGTTTAACAACGCTGCAAAAAAAAAAAAGTTTGCCCCATTACATTTTTCTTTTGTTTTTCCTATGCGTCTGCCGAGGCCTGAATTTAGAAGTATATTTTTTAAAATTCTCTGACTCTCATTGACTGTATGAGTGAAAATGTATTAAATAGATACTGTAAGAGCCAGTTAATGGGGAATTTAGTTAATATAAAGGGATACTTTTATTGTGAAAAGTAATTTTGGCTTCCACTACGTAATGCATAACATTAACATTGCCCGTATGCACGTTTGAGGTCAGATTGCAGTTGGAAACGGTGGAAGCAACACAATTTTTTGAACGATTTGTACCGAGCCTTTCGTTTTTTCTGTAAGTGAACTTTTGGAGTTCTTTAAGTAAACATCATAAAAGAAGACTTGGTTTCAGTCGAGTGATTCAAATATTTGTTGTTAGACAAACTGCAAAGGTGGTACAACAAACTTTTGGGACGCAGAGTGCCACTACAGATACTTTTGAAGGAAAGATAATACTAACATTTCATTTTAAAATGATTGAGTATCATAAGTAGACAAAAAATGAATTCTAGTGATTTTACTTTTGAGAATCTTTGTCATGACAAAACCAATGTTTTCATATACTTCGATGCATTTAGTAAAAATAATCTGTTCAGGCATCAGGGTAGCTAAATATATAAAAGGTAACCAAACATAGCAAATAACTTGGTGATGTTAACCTTTCTGCAGTAAGAATTTTTGTCTTTCTCAAGTATAAACCAACAAACTGTGCAACCAGTCTCCTAAAATGATTTTACGCAAACTCATAAAATACATTGCATTTTCTGCATCAGTGGCTTTTTGCACAGACATCATAGTCTTTCAAATATCCGTCCTTTTATTTTCCCTTTTCTATTTTCCCTTTTGCTCACAAATCACTTGTGAGCAAACTAGTAGAGACTGGAGGTGAAACACATACATGCCAAGCATAACAAAACACTCAGGGCTGCGTGCAGCTCTCCTCTCTCTTTCCACCACGTTTTCCTCCAGCTCCCTTTGGGTGCTCTGCTTTTCAGGCTGGGTCAGGCTCAGCAGGGAAGTTCCATCTAACTGGGACGGCCCAGCGGTGGTGGCCCCAAACCTCCGGGAGTCAGAGTCGTGCATTCTAGTGTTACTCTTCAAGGAAATTGTTCTTCAACATTTCCTGAGATATAATATTTGAGCTGCTTGGTGACTTTTCTTGGTGTGAGAAGGAAAACTGTAACAGACTGGTTTGATTTTCTGCAGATTGTTGTAGACTGCAAAAGTGACTTCTTATCTGCCTGAGCTTGCTTTTTCCTTCTACAAAATTGTTGGGTTTGCCATAGATAAGCATCCCAGTTTATAAGGCATGATGGAAAAATTCTGGATGAGATTCAAGATTGAATTCCGTTTTTTATTTAATGTCGGGGTTTTTTCTGATAATGTAGCATTGACAACACAACATTTTTATAAGTTAGCAGAAGAATACATTTCTATAGTTTTTTTTATCTTAAACTGCTGTTTGTGATTTCTATTAAACAATAAAATATTTTAAATTCAAAAGTTACTTAAAATAAATTTTAACAACAAACTTTAAAATTGTTCAACCTAAAAGTAAGAGGGATTAAAATAGCTCATTACACTCTTTTGGTGGTGGTTTGCTCAGTAACATATTGCCATGAATAAATAATGCCTGTATAAACGCTACAATTTAAGTTACATTTTTTTTCTCTAGAGATTTTACAATGTATCATAAAAAACACAATGCAGTAGTTTAAATTTACACCAACATCCTCCACCAGGAAAAATGCAAGCTTGTGTTTGGGCAGATATATTTTATTTTTAAAACCCAGAAAAATCTTGCATGCTATATTATTCTACATGTTACAAACTACACCTGAATTTGACCGTTTTTACAGAAATGTGGCTTGTTGAGTTAAATAATAACAACGAAAAATTGGTTGACTGTTGTACTTTGTTTATTTGAGGCAAATTTTGAGAAAAAACTTTTATTTGAACTCCTGGTACTTTTAACTCAGAAATCTACAACAAACTACAGCAGTATTCTTCTTATCTGAAGAATTCATTTCACTATGTGAGAAAAACCTACACCTTTGAAGACTGAGTACAAAAGAGATTAACATGTGCCAACCTGCAAAAATACACTTCATGTTCATCTTTCCAACTCTACAACGTTATAAAGAAATTCAATTCAGGATGTGCTTTTGGGTAAGACTACACCATGTTTTATTTAGAAAACAATAGTTTGCTGCTTTGTTGGGGCTTAAAATGTTTTTAACTGCTTCTTGTAAGTTAAGAAAGCATGGAACAGTCAAACGGCAAAATCCGGAAATGCAAGAACATTCAGAAGTAAAGACAAAGTAAGCATATTAAATTACATGGATGAATTAAACCCAAAGGTATGTACATGATCTTACGAAGTAGACTGTGAAATCTGATTCAGTTGCATGGCTCTGACCTTCAGGACAAAAGACAAGATGACGGGTATGTTGAATTATTAGCAATTCTCAGAAATCTATTTAATCTTGGCGACAAAGTTTATGACTCACCAAACAGACTACTAGAAAGGTGTGACCTCTTATCAAGCCAACAGTCTGCAATTAAAGATCTAGAGTTACCAAGCACTTATACCTCAGCGCACTCCTATGAGCTGTGTATGAAAACCATGGCTTCACCTTAGTTTGGTTGAAGCTACTTATTGGTGCTTAACCTTTTAACAATGGGTGTCTATGCACAGCCACATGCAGGTGGCAGAGCCTAAGCAGGACACAAGCCAGGCGATGGAGAGCATTTTTAGGTAGGATTTTTATCAGCACTCTTGAGGTACAACATAAAGTCCTGAGCACAGAATAAAAAAATGCCTCCAAGTATTTTTCACCACTGTAAAGATCACATTCAAAAGACGGGAGAGGTGGTAACAGAAGAAGCCTGCAGTCCCACAGATTAGTAAAACTGACAGCAGGGGTTATAGGCAAATGACGAGGAAAAACCTGACATCTAGAACTGAAGCCTCAAAGTAGCTGCTTATGTAACATAATGCAAGGATTTTTCCTGCTAATCTTTTATGGCACACCTTTGATCACTTTTAAGATGGTGTTGTCAACAGCAAAAAATGGAGTATAAAGACAGAAATATTTTATTGAGGTGTGAAAGGGGAGAGTCTTTGTCCAAGGCAGTGACAGGACATATTATACAGAGGCACGTCCTCGACAGGCGCCAGCTGATTTTTATCTCTTTTCAAAACCGTCTCACTTACCCAAACTTCTCCCTCTTTGGGGATTTGCATAAATTCCTCATTGACAAGTATGAAAACAGGAAATTCAATCTTAATCTGTCATCTGCTCTAATACATTTGCATCTACTTTGACACAAGGGCAACATAAATTCAGACGTTTGAATTCTATTTAACAAATATATATCATTATATCAAAATATTTATATTTTCAAATATTGATCAACAAAAACAAGCTGCTTCAGATCTAACCTGCAATGCCATCACTCTGAGTATATATTTGAGAATTTCATTCTCAAATTAAAAATACATAAAACCAATCTATGCCATTTTTCATTAACGTTATAAGAATTCTTTTACCATCAATAGCACAAAATATGTTTATTTAAAAAACAGACATATTTTTATAGATATAAAATAAATCTATAAAAAACAATCTATACCTTTTTCAATATGTATAATTATGAATTAAAAGGCTCAAATTCTGTTAATCTGAAGAGCAAAGAAATACAAAAACGATAGCATTCTCTCAGCCAGACTAGATCTTCTCTTGCTATAATACTTCCAAATGATCCTACAACACTGTGCGACTTATCACCATTTTACACTTGTGTAACCTTTCCTTGTCAAAGTGTGTGGAATTCCATATGAAAGAATCAGATACTGTCAAACTAAGAACAGATGTGTGTATATAGGACAGTCTGGTTAAGCATAGTTGTAGTTGTAGTAGAGTAATACCTGGAAAGAAACAGAAATGCTAAGGTAAAAAGAAACTTTAGCATTTCAGGACATTATTACTTGACTGCAGAATGCTTTTATGCAAGCTTATAATAATAGTAGCACTGAAATGCTCAACATGCTGATGTGAGTGAATATTATTTGTTGCATATAGAGCATCTGCCCATGATAGCATGGATTTAAGTGAACTATGGTGGAGTTAGAAACAGCTTTTGCTAATTCATTTTACAAAGGAAGAAGAACTTCTTTATTCAATCATGTCTCACTGTTTTCTTCATTCTAGTATGACCACAAATAAGGCTTTTGGTTCTGTCAACTTTTTCAAGGTCTCTAACAAACACATACTTTTCTCTCAGTCAAAAATGGAATAATGTCACCATGCCTAAAATGCACTGTTCGTTCTTGTTTAATTCTTATTATTTCTACCACAACTGTATATGGTTACCACATGAACAGTGCATTAAGATGGTCGAATGAGCCACTTGTGAATGAAAGTGTCAGTGAAATTTATATTTATGACATCTTTCTGCTCTAGGGAATTTGGCTTTATGAGGATATTTATGCTTCCTTTGAGGGGCTATTTCCAGATGCTTTAGTTTTCAGTGTGTTTTTATTTGTATTTGCTAAGTTTTTCCCACAAACTCGCCCTATTTCTCCAATGTCACATAACATTATGTTTGCGGTGTCCCACCTAATTAGAGCTTGTTAGCAGCTTTTTATGAAGTCAGCAACTCACCTACTACACAGCTTTACTCTTATTTATCAATAAATTCTAAACCATGCCATTAGTTTATTTGATGGTTAGTTTATTTTTTACTCAAGTATGAATACTGTTTGACAAATACACTAAACACCAGTAGTAGTCACGGCCTTTATTTTATATTTTTGAGGACTGACACGAATAGATGAATGGATAAAAATACACACAAATTGGAATCCTGAAACCTATTTTCTTTAGAATGAAACAAAATTAATTTCATCATCGTCACCTGGTAAACTGAAATTTTGTCCATCATTATTTAACTTCTACTTATGAAATAAGAAGATACCAGTTAACAAAAACTTCACCTTTTTCACAGGTGGAAAGGGAAAGGTTCTGAATTATCTGGATTTCATGTAAATTTCAATGTGGTGAATCAAGTAGAGATTGTGTAAAAACTAAAGGGGGCATTTAATTTAGCATTTACCTGAACAGTTAACAAACACTGCATTATGTTATTTTTTTATATCCACTTGGATGCAGGACTTAGTACTGTTTTTCTATTGGATTGTATAATTAACACAATATAAATATAGTATCTAATATTGCATTTTATTTGCTGCAAGTTTGTAGCAGTAGAGCACATTAACATTCAGCTTCATCTTAAAAGTTACTGTATTAGTAATATGTAAAATGTTTGAAATACTGTTATGACTTATCATTGTGTGATGGACACACTGAGGACACTTGAAATGATCACAGTGGCGGATTTATGATTCCTGATTTTATAAGACCGGTTTGGGACAGTGGAGACTGAGGGCGGAGGGGGAAGAATTAACAGCAACTTGAGACGTCATGGCAGCTGAGGAGCTACTTGAGAAGTTGTGTCATTTCACAGCTGGGTCTTTGTGAGACGGCCAATTTGTGTTGCAGACTTCCTGAACTGCACAGATAGTGAGTCACTTGAATGATGCTTCCCTCCCAGTATATGTGACGAAGTTGGAATTGGCGGGTGGATGAAGTCTATATGTGAAAACCTAAATAAACCTACATTGGGAAACACAAACACCTGACACGTGGGTGTCAAACACCAACAGCCAATTAGATACATGTAGAAATAAGGAAATTTACTTAGGAAGTCTAAACAAAAATTGCCCCATTTGCACAAGGATTTTTCTTTCTTCGTTCCTCTCCATTGTACCATAAAACTGATGATGTCAGGTATTTTTTAGAAATATTTTAAGAGAGTTTTCTCTATAAGAAAACATTGTACATAACCAAAGGTTCGAGATAAAACATACATTTCACAGCTACAATCAGAAAAACTATAGATTACACACTTGAAAAGAGATGTCAAACACATCTTGTTTGTAAATCTGTTTTTTTATTCAGTACACGTCCCTGACTTGGAAACCGACTGGCTGTCATAGAGTCATCCTAAAAGAGTTGTAAAAATGCACTCATCAGCCCTACAGATATTTCTGGTATTGTCCAGTGTGCATTATGTGTGAGAACAGACCATCTCCAACAAAATAAGTGTGAAAAGGTCAGGGGTTAATGCTTGACTGAAGAAAATACAATACACTAACTATATGATCTCATTTGACACCAGGGAATCTGAAATAGACTTTTCCTTGTTGACTTGTACAAGATTGTAGAAACAATTTTCTCCACTCAAATAAGTACAGTAATCATTTTTCACATCTGCTAACTCATCTTTCACAACCATAGAAGCAAGAGTCCTTCTGGATACCCGGTACTTTTCAGCTGCTTCACATGTCCCCTAAGGACAACCAAACCCTAAAGGCAGAAACCCTTGCTCAGCCTAATGGCTTCTATCACCACTGTTGTCCACCGGCAGGTCTGGTTGTCACTACGACAAACACAGAAAATATTTAATTACCTAGTATAGTAATGTATTTAAAAGATTTAATAACATGCTAAATGTGTATGAATAAATATTTTTTTTGTTGATTTTTATAGTTGCTATCATAAGGCATCTACTTTAGATATTTTTAGAAACCTCCAAATGAAATTGTTCTTAAGTCCACAATTTATCATATGTTATCTCTAAATATGGCAGTAAACCTAGTATTTACCTTTATAGAGTCTGTTATAAAAAGTTTAAAAGACACTGCTATGAAGCATTATAAGCTTTTCTTATACATATGAATTTTTTTCAACAAATCTTCAATATGAACAAGCATGTGTTGTCAATTTAAGGCTATTAAATATCCTGCCCAGCTCTGTCTTTGAAAGGAACAACATATTTTCTCTGTATTTTCCAAGAAAAGCCCACACCAGAGAAAATGACTGGTCACACTCCATGAGTCCAGCACCTCTACACACACAGACCACCTGAACTCCCATGAATTGCTGAGCTGATCAGGCCTTCCTGTTTCCCACTGTGTGAGCATGCATGGCTCAGTGCAAAGCAAGCAGAGATGTTACATGTTGTGATTTCTTTAGGTTTTGCAGTCAGCCAACTGTGTTGAAACAGATTGGACCTTTGCTGCAAGCTGACATCTTGGGGCCTTCTGCATCTTGCCAAGGGGGCCAATGGAGACGTGGAGGGGAAAGGAACTGCTCAGTAAGCCTGCCACATCTCACCACCCACCCGCTCAGTCCTGATTTTGGGCTAGGGCTCTTAATTGTGTCTCTGGGTGAAGTAGTATTGGCCCAGCAGCTAAGAGGGGGCACATTATGTGTGATGTGAATAAGACCACACACCACAAATCCATGCATTCAAACACACTCGCATAAATACTTAAACCCAAAGCTTAAATAAATGCCAATCAAAACTTTAATTAGACTTTATTATTTTTGGACATTTCTGTTCCAAAAAGCATAAAAAGTCATGAGCCTAGCAGCCATAAAACTTTAGTGTATACTTATGTGTCTCAAATTGAGAATAATGTTTTATAAGTAGTGCCACATATAAATCCACCGTAGTAGTTTCTTCTTCTCAGCTAATCAGAAGGTTATCCCATGGAAGTGATGTCACCAAGTCTTCTTCACACGTAGTTGTGATGGTTCAGAACTGGCTCATGCTGACCGCAGGCTGGCCGCCTTCCTGTCTGACCATCGTATCCAAACATGGTGAAGACAGGGAGTAAACACGGGTGCAACCACATCTTAACACAGAGGAATCCTAGGGATCGGACTGAGAATGGAAATGATAAGGAGTTGTACTGGTTATAAAATGCAAATGTTCTTTGCATTTCATTTTACAGCAAATTGAAATGCAAAGAGCATTCTTTCACAAAGATTTGATTTTCTTTGCTTTTTTATTATTATTATTTCTGTTTTGTTAGACATTTTTTATAAATGGACCATTATCCTGACAAGTTATTTTAATTTAAAAATATAGCTTTCAGCTGATTCTCACCAACTTGATTTAGCATGTGGGGTTAGGTTTTCAACCCAGAAAATGGGTTCAAGTGATGGATATATGTGTTGAGGCTGCCAAAAGGCAGACAAAAAAGATTAATCTGTAACCTGCATTACTAGAAAAGTAATTTTTGTCAAGTGAAAAATGACCTGACAATGGTTTTATACCTAATTGACTACTAGATATATATGCAGTTAGGGTTAACTCAAGTAGTTATATCAAGCAGTAGAAGTAACTGACTTATATTGCTAAGTCAGTTACTTATATCAAGCAGTCAGAAGCTAAGAAGCTGGACCCAGCCTGGGCTTAGTAATAGTAGATTACAGAAAAATAAACATTTATGTTACCAATTAATTCTTCAGATATTCATCAGTCATTAATCCAGCTGCTGGAAAAGCATGAAATAGATTTTTTTTTTCATCTTAACACCATGATTTTATGAAAAAGACTGCTTATGGACAACATAAGCAGCAACACACTTAGTTTTAGTAACTCAATAACTTCACCAACTTACCACCGGTTTACTTTCTAAAATTTTCATGCTGCAGTAAAAAAAAATGTAATCTAATATTTTACAGGCATTGAAATGCTAAATCAGAAGAGGTAGACGTTGAAAGCAGGACGTTTTTTGTGAGGCAACAGTGCTTATCAATGTCTGGCTTTGAATGTTTATTTTTGGATTAAATTTGGATAATAAAATGTAAACAATATAACACCAAAATATTGCTTGTGTGCACTGGTGTTACAATCCTCTTTGGTTAACAGATAAATATGAGTTCATCTTAACCCTATGAGGTAAAATTCCTATATTTACTACAATAAATTCATCTTGCTCCTTTAACTTAATCCATTAAAATAACCCACTGACTGTATAATTAAAAATAATGAAAAATAATACTAACACTATTCATTTTATCCTATGGAAGAGAATTTTTCAAGTCTGACTTGAAACTGTTGTTATAGTTCAAAATGGTGGTCTTTGAATTATGATGAGGCGCTTACTCTTTCAGTCTCATCACAAACTTAACAAAATCACTAAACTGTGTCACAATTTCTATGCATACAGCATAAACTCAGGATTTGGCTTAAAGAAATAATCCAGCGATTTTGTTTGAATAGAATGGTCATTGCTGTCAGATAATTTTGGCTTACACTCACAATTCTTCTGTCTGCTTCGGGTTTATTAATTGAGGAAGTTTGACCACCTACGTAAATCTACCTTATGCATGTGCATGCAGACATTCAGCCTTCATGTTTATGTAGCAGTAATTTGTGGACAGGTGGGACGGAGGCCTTGTGTTTTCCTTAACCCTTTCTGTCGTAATTCAGAGCTCGGCTAACTAGACCTTACTTAACCTCCTGACTTTAGCCCCAATCAACACATGGATATTAGGCACCATGTAACCTTTACCTTTGTGTATCTGAGGACTGCTTTGTGGCAGAAACCTGTCAAAATATCCCACTCTCATTTATCCTGTGCAACAGCAACAAAACCTCTACAGTAATTTCCAGAAATCTGTCAAAATTGCTTAAGTCTTAAATTATGCATAATTGGTCCCTGCGTTGGGTTACTGGGGGATGAGGATAGCCTCCCTAATCATGAGACTGGAAGTAAAAAGGGCTCCAGTCACTTCTAGCTTGTTAATGATACCCAAATGGGTGCTTACCAGCACTATGCCTGTTTGCCAGAGGTTACCACGGATGAGTATCAACTCCATGTAAGGTTAATTTTTGTAAATGACACTGGCACTTGTGTGGTAAACCGCCTTCAATAACATAGAATAATTGCATAGAATAACTGAAGGCATAAAATGGACTTGTTTTACCAGCAAGTTTTGCTAGAGCAACAGTTTTTTCTACATAAAGGGAGATTCTGTTCTGCTTTTTACATTAATTGTGTTTCTCTCTTAAAGTTTACCTTAAGGTTGAAATTTTACAAATATAATGACAGGATGTGGTGAGTGCTTTTTAGATCAGTGTAATGATGGTCAAACATGTGATCAAAAAAGGACACTTAAATAAACACAACAAACCTTTTTTTTTCAAACACACAACTGTTTTTTAAATATGATAGAAAATTAGACAACCCAAAACCCAAAATAATCCTGATGAAAACAATATTATCTATAGGTCTGTATCACAGCTTAAGCACATATATTAGGCTGAAATTATTTCTATTCCATAGGGTAAGCAGTCAGCCAATGTAATGCCAGTATTATCTTTTTGGTACCAACTCACCTGTAACCTGAACTCACTAAATAGCAATGATAACAGGCTCCTCTGCATGGGGTCACACTGCATTAGTGTAAAACAGACTCTCTCTTTGTGCTTTACCAGCGACGTTTTGGACCCGGGATAATCAGTTGGGTGAAAGCGTATACCACTCCAAATCAGCTCCAGCCAGGCCAGCTGAATTTATCTCAAACTTATTAACTTTGCTCCAGGCACAAATTGAAACCAGCTCAGGCGATTGCGCTCCATAGGTGCTGAGTGTGAGAAGTGACAGGGTGTGATTTAATAGGGGGGACTGTGCCCTGCAGATGCTCCAACATGGCAACTGAGTATGGAGAAGAAAAGGAGAGTGGAAAGGGTGAAGCGAAGCTTTTTTATTTAAAAGAAAGTCCTGTCATTTTGGAAATTTTTGTGAATTTAGGGAAGGAGGCAAGCTGCGGAGAAGGAGACTGGTACATGATTTACCCTAGCAAGAATAAGTTGATTGAGGCAAATGACTTTGCATAGCTACACAAATAATTTGTGTTCAGAAGAAGCTTTTATAATAATAGTACAAAGATTACTCATATTACTGACGTACCTTTGTTCTGATAATCTTTAATCTATTGAATTTTTTAAACTTTTTAAACTGTTTTTTCCACAGTAATCTGTTAAAGGGCTTATATAAATAAACTTTTTTGAGCTTTATGGCATGCTACAATGTTATTCATAAACATACCTGGAGTGTTGACTTGATTCTTTCATCCATGTTAAAGAAATCCTTGAATCAGTTATTCAGGGGTGCCTAAACGCTTGCTCTCATAAAGTCCTGTCTATTTACACAAAATTGTGATGAATTTCAGAAAGAGAGATGTATAATACATTTGGTATCCCTAAATAAATGATGAGTTGACAGTTTTAAAGGAAGGGCAAATTCAACATGCTGTCCAGCTAAAATTTCCATCTACTTAAAGTTTTGGAGAAAACTGAGAAAATCACCTATTTTCTAATCTTCACCAGTTTAAATTATCCAATCATTGTCAGATAGTTTGTGTACATGTCTGTGGCTGTGAGAAAGCATGTCTGCTTGCTCATCCCTCCCCTCCTCTTCAGGCTTTGTTAGGCCAGGTGTGCTCGCTCTTAGTGCCGTGCCCAGGGAGCCGTGAGAACGCAATGGCTGGTCGCTCTCTTCCTCGTCTATCTGATTTATTTCAGTCTCTGTGGCATTTTAGCAAACAAAAGTACTGCTTGGTATTGATCTGGATCTTTTCCGTTTCCCCTCTCCAACTGCCTTTGTTTTGCTCAGGTCCTGGATGCCTGCTTTAAATCAGCCTGCCTTGACATTTGCTTAATGTCTAATTAGCCATGGGTGGGCATGGCCTTTGATTATAGGAAGTGCCTGGGGGTGGGGCTGTGAAGATGACTGAATTTTGACAAAACAATCCAGACTGATCAATCATTGCCTGTCACATTGTTTTGTCCTTAATTTTAGAGTGCTCAGTGCAGGGATGTGTCCCCTTGGTCATTTGAATCGTATTCCAGATCCTATGATTCCCTTCTCCAGTTCCTACTTTTCTTGGAGCAAAGTGACTATCTAAAGATCAACTTACACTGAGTCTGGGGAAGAGGTTACTTTCTCATCAATCTTGCAATAACTTGCACTCTAGATTGCAAATTGTTGCAACCTAGAGCAATGGATATACCATAGGATTAGAGGTAAAGCTGTTTGTGACTGATCAGTTTTGGTAAATACAACTACATAAGTTAGTGCTGCTGGTGGGAAAAAAAATCCTGGTAAATATATAAATATTTCTTTTATCAAGATGAGTAATTAAGAAGTGTTATAATCTACATTATAATCAATCAGCAATGTGGCAAAATTCAGTCAGCAAATTTTTACACAAAAATATATATTCACTTCAAGCCTACAGACAGAAATGAATCTGGGTGTAAAATGATGCGGTAAAGTTCAATTTATTATTTTAGGCAGTAAAACATTTAGTACTTTAGGAAACCCAGCCCACTGAGGCACTGACTGCAGCAATCTCTCATTCTGAGCTTGCATGTGGCCACAGTGAAAAATAGAACTCCCCTTTTGCAAGAAGAATCTTTGAGCATAATCTGGCTCAGTGCGAGAATTAAAATTTGAAAAAGAAACTGTTATGGCATTCAATATTGCTAACGTAGAAAAGAAGGGAGGTTCCAGAGCCACCATAATAATTTATTTCTACTTTTTAGACCACCAGATAGTGAAAAGCTGTTGAAAGACCTTACATCTGGTCCAACATGCTCTGTTGTTAACCTCTCTTTTCAGAAATTGTCAGTTGTTTTCTATCTGCCATCAGCAGACAAATCTCTTTCACCAGATAATCATCTTTTAGCATGGAGACTCTTCATTATAAATTGTAACCCACTGATTATTTTCAATTATTGAGGTCTGAGATGTGAAAAATAACAATCTAATGTAGCACAGTGAGAATACATAAACTTTACTCCAAATCAGATAATTTAGTGTCACCTCCTAATGCAAACAATCATTTGTTGCAGCTGCTGTCCAAACAGAGTGATCAGTACTGGTTCTGTGTTGGTCAGGTAAAGCTTCGCTGATCAACTAGGGTTTCTAGTATGGCCTGTGACTCTTGAACACATCACAGCTTCTCAGCAGTCAAAGTTCAATCAGGACTGGTCTGTGGTGTAACTGTACCAAGGTTGAAAAATATTACTAATATAAAACATATAGATTACTATACATCAGAATATATAACAACATTATTATTACATAATGAATAATGTATTATGCAATAAATCTGAGGGACATAATTCAGTTCTGATCTTAGTTACAATAATGGTACATTTCACTTGATCAAAACAATATAAAATGGTTTATATATAGAAGGTCTGGGAGACATTCATTACCTTGAGGAAGATGCTTTTGGGCCCAGTGGGCCCAGTGAAGCCACTTCATTTTTGCTAAGCATCATGTGGCATGCAGTGAAGCATCACTACTCCTTAGCCTTTCAGTGCTCCCCACTCAATCCAAAAGCATTAGCCAGATGGCCATAAAGTTGACTTTATTTAAATCTGGCAAATTCTGCTCTTTTAAGCCATGCACCTTGCAATGATCTGCTCCCTCCCTTTTCATGCTACCTTCTTTCTGAAGATAACTGCAGCAGTGTTTTTCTGGTAAAAACCACCCATTTGTCCTACACTATTTGTTTTGTTCACAGAGGCTCTGGGCTCTTGGCTGTTGAGAAACAATTGCTTCCTGGAGGCATAGACCATGCTGAAGTTTTAAGTTTTACCCAGTTGCTAAGATTTGCCTATGATATATGTAATGCATCAATTTGATGTTAAGATGCTTAAGTTGCATGTGCTTTAAATAACCATCTTCCACTGCAAAGAAAGAAATGCCAATCCAAATGAGGCTCATGTTAATGTTAATTCAATATTTTTGAGGTGGCCAACACAGACTGAATGGCTTTGTTGAGGTTTTTTGGTGACATTGATAAAACTGCAGGCAGACTACATTTCTATAACAGTGCAGAAAATGTATGTCATTGTTCACTGTTTCTCCTTCTGTTCTCTGATTGACTTGGTAAAAAATTTTGCCGGAGCCAATCCAAGTCGAGAAAGCCCAGACTGTGCTGACAGCGAGAATTTTTTTTTTAGCAGAATGGCACAGCAAGGCAATGGCCAGGCTACAGTAGCATGCAAGACAGAAGCAAGCTCATTTAAAGAAAATCTTAGCATGACACAGTGAGGACATGCTTGTGAGGGATTTGGCTCACAGAGAGAGTAACAAAAAAATGTGCCTTATTTAATGTAGAAATCATTTTAAAGGGACTGGAAAAAGACAAAAAAATCAGGTTTGTTAGCAAATATTTTAAAACTTCACCAGATGAAGTATGAAAACACATAAGGCTGCATTTGATATTAACAGGCACTCATCACTACTGCACCTGGTTTACTATGTCACCTGACAAGAGCCCACCTGCAGTCCTCACTTCAGTGGATGCCTTTCATCTATCTTTCTATCCTCCTCCACAAGACGCCACACTGACAGAGTAATGTCCCCTATTAGAGCCCTCATTAAAACAAGGGTCATGGGTCATACAGCAGGCCACAGGACGTCAGGCAGTCATTAAAGTTAATTGTTAGCTTGTGATCTCCATACGTTCCTTGAAAAAGTAAGTGGTTTATAGCTTTTTTGCATTTTTTTAATTATACACTGTTGATTAGATTCTTCTCATCAACAGAAATGTCACGGACTTATTTTTTTTAATGAGAACTGTGTTCTTTTTGGGGGGGGAATTGAGGGGCAGAAGTTTCATTTAAGACTTTCAAGGTTTTCTCCAAAGAAAATGCATGTGCAAGTTTGAGTTGAATGAAGAGTTAAAAATTATACGCACAAACACAGATAATCTATATCAGGGATCTTCAAATCCAGTTGGATTTGAAAGTCACTGATAGGGTGCTTGCCAAGAAAGCGGCACCTCCTCTAATTTTGATACTATCAAGATAAAGACTGAGCTACCTGTAGGAGTTATAAGAACTCAGGCCTATTGAAAATGGATGGGCTATGTTTGAAAAACTTTATTCAAATCTTGACTTTTTTTTCTTCTATGCAGAATTCGTATGTTTTCCACATGTAGGCATGGATTCTCTCCATGTACTACAGTTTCGTCCCACAGTCTAAAACATGACTGTTATTTGTCACCTCTAGACTCCGTTTAGGTCTGAGTATGTGAGAGCATGGTTGATTGTCCTGTGTGGCAACCCGTGTACCCCACTTTAGTCAAATGATCACTGGAGATGTGCACCAGCCCAAATATTTTTCCAGATTGTATGCAAAAATATATATGTATCTCTACTTTTTAACCTGTAAATTAAAACTTGTTCACACAATTATGGTTTTTAAAACTTCTTGAAGTTGAATATTGAATCAATATTTTACTCTAAAAATAATAAAGCCATATATACTGTTAACAGCCCACAAAGAATATGCCATTCATTCCCATGATGGTTATGCTTCCTATAATTTTAAATAGAACATACAAAATTTCATCTGTAATGTTTGCGAGAAAGTCTAAATACATAGATCCTTCAGGGCCTTCACATATTTCACTTTTATCCAATGTCGGTCTTTAATAGTTGTGTGTTTTGAGGACTCTTTTTTTCTTAATAGCAAGCTGACCACTTCAGTAGTCCTCTACTGTGTGGCCACCTGAGAAGGAAACTGAATATAAATCCCCAACAATAGGCAGGGTGCTGAGGGAATAGGGCAAAATGGCCATTTAACAGGTGCACCTTAGCGGCTTCCACACAGTTCCCACACATATCACAGAAACTTGTTGCCTGCCCTAGAGAGTACCCCTGAATCACTATCCAAGATCAAGTAGCGATCAATTAATGGGAGAACAAGGCATTCGCAGGGGGGATGTCCAGTGTCCCACCCGCCCCTGCTTTGACTCATAGAAGTGCCCATTTGCAACTCTATCTGTGTGGCTGCTCCACGTCAATGAGTGTGGGGCTGAGGGGGTCGGAGATATTATCGGGGTTACTGTGAGAACCGGCACTGGCATTTTCACTTGGCTGACCTTTGTTTGCGTGAGTGGGGTTTGATTGGTGATGCTCTGATGAGGTCACCTGGCAAAGCAGCAGGGGGTGTCGTGCCTATTGTTCACCTGAGACAGAGGGATGAGATCTGTAGTGGTTTTCTGCACACATTTAGATTTCTGAATTTCCCAAAGGTTTTCATCATTGTTTCCAGAATACATAAAGAAAGAAAAAATAAATCTTCTTACATAATATTAGGTGGATATTTTCACCTACCTGGTTAGACATTGTTTGACATTCTTTTGTTATCTTTTAAAAAGAAGTTTGCTCTTGGGTGATGCAAGTGATATACTAGCATTGATCAGTGAGGCTGACCTGACTAATTGCATTCTTTTTCATAAGCAAATAGACTGAATCCTGGGAAACGACAAAGTCACAAATCACACCAGAAAAATGATGTCTTTGAGATTAAATCAATTCAGTAAACGTTAGATTTTAAAAAATAGCCTTTGGTATTCATACCGCCATGCACTTTTGTTCTGCAAAAGACCTATGTCTGCATATGTTTACCTTCGGACTATAGCTGTATATTGTTGGAACGTTTTTATAAATGTGGTGGATAATTATTAAGAACTTCTCCTACCTATGTAGCTCCCAGGTGGCAGAGCAGCTCTTACTGAATGCATATCCCTTAAATCTTAGTCAAATTTAAGACTTTAGGTAACAAACATAACTTTCGATTCTCATTTTTTACTCCTAGATATTCTATTGATCTGAAAAATGCAGCTATTTGTGTTCTTTTTTTCAAATACTTTGCATTGTTTCTATATAATAAGATGTAATATTGTTGTGTAAAAAGTGATGTGACAGAGCTGAATACCGTCAAAACAGTAATTCATTTTACTGCCTATGAGCACAGGGCATTTACGGGCTTTTTCAAGTTGATTGAAAGTCCTCCAAAAGGTTTTACTCACCGTTTGTGTTTTGAATCTTTTAATTTCAGGTTTCCATTTTCACCGTCCTCTTTATCATCATCGGAGCATAAACTGATTGACGACTAACCTGCAATTAGTTTGACAAGACAACCCCCATCTGAGTGGCCTGTGATCATCTGAATGAGTCAAAGATGTATGCTCGCCAGATCCTGCTCTACAACACAAACAATGATGCTATATTATGTTCTCTTAGCTTCTAGGTTAGGTTAATATATATATATATATATATATATATATATGGAGTAGAAATATATGATGCATAGACTCTTTTCTCTTCCATGCTGTTCAAAATGAGAAGACAAGAGGACATGTAATTGAAGTTCTATACATGTACGCTGATCCTTTTGGGTCAGGAGACAATAATAAGGTATAACAAGGGTAAAGGAAATGTGTCTAAATGTGTCCATATTTACTGTAACTGTAAAAGCAATAATTAAGCTATTTCAACTTCTAGGCCTGTGACAAGAAAAAAAAAAAAAACAACTGGATGAGGACCCAGTTTTATTTTTCTATTCATACTAATTGAGAACACCTGTGTTGGAAAACTACAGGCAATATGGTGATGTTTGTTTGAAGCAACATAAACTGTTTTAGATGGTAATTAAGATGTTTTAGGAAAGTCATGAAGAAACTAAAACTGAGTTGGTATATTGCAAAAATAAAAAAATAAAAAACAGTAGAAGCCAGTTGCACTCTGTTAAAAAAAAACAATGTTGTTGAGACAAAAATAATAAATTTCCCATCCCAGGAGTTGTCTAGACTGCTTACTATAGTTTTAAATGTCCAATCAGCCCAAGCAGAAAAACATTATTATTATTTAAGTTGTTTAATTATTGAAAGCCACACCACATTATTGGATGTCTTTTTTTTCTGATATTGTGCAACCCTTTATTAGACACTATCCAAGTATCAGGTAGGTGTTTTGGAGTGCTGTCCCACAATTGGAGACATAGACTTGCACTAGTTGCTAAACACTACTGAAACTTTCACTTGAACTGTATGCCTCAAGCTAAAGTAAACAGATTAAATTAAGCTTTTTGACATCAGTTTAACAACAGGCAAATTAAAGGAAAACATGTCAAGCTCCCTTTTAGGTATAGAAAAGGATGAAGGTCAGAAGTTTAATGATATTTTAAACTTAAATAATAATAGTATTGGTAGAAGTGCTCCTGTATTTACCTGCTACTACATCAATACCACAGCATACAGTTTTCCAAGGCTCTGGCTATAATTGAGAGAACTCACAGAACAATAAATGGTCATGTACACTTCAACTCTGTGAAATCTGATTGATAAAACTGGACTGTGCAAAGTAATTGTGCAACCAGTAATTTTGTTAAAAACAATATTCATTTCATGAAATTTAATTTTACCCCAATGATCAGTACACTCAAATTAAATCTTAATTTTTAAATAAAATTTCTTCACCAGATAATGCCATTCAATAATATTCTAATTTATTGAATATGACTATATATGACTCCCTTGTTGGGTGGGGTACTTGGGAGCAGTTTTATGGCAATAAAAACAAAATTCGTAGTCTCAACAGTCCAAGTTTGATGCAAACGCCTTGTGGAACCTTTTATGCAACCTGGCGTCGAGGAGACTTACAATAATATTTAGCTTTCCACCCTTTTTTGAGCCATTTAGCCCTTGGTTAAGGAAAAGTGTTTGCTCCCCTTAAAACTCACACACACACACGCACACAGAAAAAGGAAAAATCTGCAGGGTCAAATGTCCTGAATGGGCCGTTTGCCAGGTCCGTTCCATAAGCAGGATGCTGACATGCAGACAGGCTCCGGCCCTCCCAGTTCTGCAGAAACATATGAAAACAGAAACAAATCCCACCACGAGGTCCAGCATCAGTGGTCCATGAGAATACAAGAGGCTGTTTTAGTCCAGGGACATCGTAGATCGCACAAGAAGATTAGTCTCCGAACTACAGGGCCTTGTGTAAATCTCCTTGTAATTGGCAAGGGAATTTGACTTTACTCCTGCACAGTGAGAGAGCAGTGCTCATTATTGCTGCCTAACTAATGCATAAACAGAAGTCGCAGCAGGTCCCCACTAAGTGCAACGAGTGATCAGATAGGAGACTTTCAGTTTGAAGGGCCACTTTTACAGAACTTAATTGGTCTTACTTTATTGACCAACTGTGATAACACTGAACTTCACTCTTATTTTGCTGACCAGTACATTGAGGTCAGCTGGTAACACATTTGAGGCTGAATAAGTCACAAAAATATACATCTCCTCTCAACTTAAATTGAGCTGCTAATACATGATTCAATGTATTACCTGTGATAATTGAAGGAGTTAAATTGTGTTTTAAAGATAACAGATGGGCATTCACTAAAACATAATACTCATTAATTTCTTGACTAGAATTATTTTAAAAATCATTCCTAATTGTTTTGCTATTGTTGATTTAATTGTAACATGCATCCCCAGTCATTTTCTCCCAGACTCAAAGTGAAAGAATGTTATCAGCAGGGTGGAGGTGCAGCTTTTGTTTCTCTCAGTCCACCTGCCGTGGGTCAAACTGCTTCCTCAGTGCTCTCAATGTGATTATAAGCACTTTCAAAGAGCGAGGGTGAAGATTGGTTACTAATTTGACGAAATTGGGGCCGGTAAGGAGCATGACACAGCTCAGACCAAGTGGTTAGAAGACATCATGTTGAGTTTGCCTGTAGGCAGCAGCAGTAAGGTCACAGGAAAAGATGCTGGCAGTTTCTGGAGACCATGGCGGAGTCAACCACCCACCCTTCAGTCCCGTGGGAGTTGAGAGATGAAGGCACCAATAATCCTGGATCCATTAAACTGTGACTGATGCCATTCTTTTTGGGTCTTATGAGTGGATATATTGCCTACGGCAACATGGAGACCAGTGAACTTTTAATGTGGGACAGACAGACCCACAGCAGGCAGCTAGCAATCCAGGATTATGGCCTTCAGACTGACCTCATCAAGGAATTCACTTTACTTCCATTTTTTTTTTATTTCATTAGCAGGGAGATGCCCTGATTTCAATGACACATGTATTATGACAGCTTGTAAGGACAGTAAATTAGGAAGGTGACTGTAAATATGGACCCACCCTGGTCTGAGAAGAAATATTGTCTTTGCACATATTTGATTCCCCAAATTAGTGGAGAAAGAAAATGCAACATTTAATTTATTGTGAAAACTAAGAGTGTTATTTTACTTTGCTGCTGCTCATGGTGATTTGGTGATTTCAGCAGTCAAATGTGCTTTGGTCTGAGCCCTTCCAATTATAGCATCAGCTGTATATTAAATGTTGCGCTGCTGTTAGTAAAGCTCCTTCTCTGTCTCAACAATTTTGTGGTATTTCACAGGTTTTCTTTTCAGAGTGACCTGCTGTCGGTTGCTGCCTGAACCAGCAACTGGTCATATGGCTATAAGGCTGTGCCACATAGTGAGTTGAGATGTCCCAGGCTATTAAGATGTATACTATATTTAAGCATGTCCCTGTCTCTGCTTTGAAGCTCTAAACTAGAAATCACTGACTGAATATGGATGTCATGGCAATCAAACTCAATCTGTATTCATAACACTTCCTATGATGACATAAAAAATTAAGGACAAGAGAGTATGATGTGGTATATAAGAAAAGCATTTATTAACTTAGTCTCAGTTCTTGCAATAGGAACTCTGGTAGTCTGATCACATCAGGCGTTGACCTCTACTTTGACCCCAGACCCTGGGAGACTGTGCTGTTACTACGGTAACTGATGCAAGAAGAAGAATCTCAGTGAGAACCTAGTCTAAGAGCTGACGCCACTGGTGAAGATAATGCTAATTAACAGTCACGCAGTGAAACAAAATGGCTTAATTGTGCACAAATCATCCTGAGCTTGGACACAAAGACAAGGGGGGAGGTCACGCTTCCCACTGCAGATTATTATAATCCTGCACTAATTACTGGGACACATCTTCTTCTCATGTGATCAGCAAGGCACATGAGAGGAAGGGATTTTTTATTTATTAATACAACTACTCCGGATGAAAGCTGTAAAAATCTAGCGAAAACTTAAAATATACCAAGCAAATAAAATTTTGTCAACTGATTATGCTCAAGAAGTTATAAATTGCGAAATTACAAAACAAACATTTTACTGTGTTATTGGACTTTCCTGCATTTACAACAGATACCGCTATAATGTTGTTTTATGTTTCTCTATGCTACAATGGTCTTCTTGCTTTTCCGCCTTTTCAACGCCCAGAAAATGTCGCGCCTCTATTCTTCCTCCAAAGCCACATAAAGCCCACTTGGCTGGGTGCAGGTCCTTTCTGGCTTTTGACAGGAAGCTCATGATTTTAAATGTACGATTCATGCATAATGAATGAGCCCGGACAGGATGTGAGGGCAGTGCATCCAGGGAGCACCTGGGCCAAACAAAGATGCCCTTTCTGCCATGGGATTTGTGCCCTGGTACCCGCTGTCACCAGCGCCCAGCTCGCAGCCAGCTGCAAAGCATTCAGACTCACCACTCACATTCATCTCGTCAAAGTTGACTCCCAAAAGTGACATTGTCCTCCCGGACATAAAGAGCTCTTTATGGTGTTATTAATGATAGGCTGAAAGCTGTGCACAAATGTTTGGGGGACAAGTTTGTGACTGTGTCTGAGTTTTGTTTTGTTTTAATCCTTATAATTTTAGTCAGGGTGTAGTGCACCACGATGACTTTACGACATCATGTGATTGTCACAGTCTCACATCTGTATATTCAAACATCCTCCCTAGATGAACCCACATTTTCACAGCTATGAAATTACAAGAGTAAAACTAAGTTGCATTTTACATCAAGAAGCAAGTGTTGAATATCATCTTGGACTTGACTCCAGCATATGAAGTAATCTTGTCTGACCTTGATCTAGATAGACAATGACAATGAAACTGAAAGGAATAATTAGCATAGTCTGGGTTCGTCTAAAGCGATGATAAACGATGAATATATGCAACAGAAAAAAAAAGTGCCATGGTTGTTACAAACAACTCCACAAAACAACAAATTATTTGTAAGCATGCATGTGTGTATGTGCAGAGCCAGCCGACTTGGCATAGACTGACCCAGTGGCATTGTTGTAGTGTGTTCAGTCTCAAGCATGGCAAGATTTATGGGGGTGTGTTGGAATCCAGTTTCCATCATCCAGCCCAGCTGCATAGAGAACAAAACCAAAGGCCCAGCTGCAGATATTAGCATGGGCAGCCTCTCTCTCTCACTCCTCCACTCCCTCTATTCCTCACCCTCTGTCTCCCCCTGTCCATGTGCTCTCGTCCCACAAG
This sequence comes from Xiphophorus couchianus, assembly GCF_001444195.1. Lineage (NCBI taxonomy): Eukaryota > Metazoa > Chordata > Actinopteri > Cyprinodontiformes > Poeciliidae > Xiphophorus > Xiphophorus couchianus. The sequence continues at coordinate 11,554,381 of NC_040243.1, read as the reverse complement.
CCTGTCACATGCCCACAGGACTTTTGTGCCTGCCTCTGTTGTTATGTTAATGACTCAGCCCATGAGAGAAAAGAAAAAGAGGAGATGTTAAAAGTTGATTGCGGGGCAAAACTAAAAGGAAGAAAACCTATAGAAAACAAAGAGAGAAAAAAATATAAAAGAATTCGTAATTAATTATTGAGTTCCACTCAGAAAGTCAAGTCTGTGTCACTAAACAAAGACACATACATAGCCATGCATAAAATGCAAACAAGGCTGTCTTAAACGCCAACACGACCATGTGAATACATTATGTGGTCATGCAGGGTTGCTTGATCTTTTGTGTCTATGCAGACTTCCATCCACCTACCTGGCTATGATCAGTGGGCTAGCAGCAAAGATTACATGTGACACTCACCATATGGCAACAGTTAAAAAAGCAACAACTTTAGAGCTCACAAATTAATAACATGTTTTTTTCATTTTTTTATTGCAAAATCAACAATGACAGAGTCCAGTTTGTACTCTAAAACCACAGCATATGTTGCAGATGCCAAGTTGTTTTCCAGCTTAGCAAAACTGCCAAAGAAGCACTAAATAAATGAAATGACATATTATTATTATTATTACAACCTTATTTCAATAAAATATTATCCGGCCATAAAAATCATGACTATCGAAGAACCTAACCTCAGGCAAGCATAAACACCCCAGACTTGGAACAGAAATATGTGCAATATTTGTGTTTTTGCTGTCAAACTATTTCTAAATTATGATGAGGTTGTTTATTTGAACATAGCAGAAGCATCAGCTACGACTTTAGGTATATAGTATGCAGGTTAGAGAAATAAGGAATAATTGGACAAAACTCCAAGATGTGCTACAAAATGCTTCCAATTCTGTCTGTGTGAAATGATTATGCAATGATCAATGCATCAACAGGTTTTATGGGAATAAGATAGTCTTCTAGGGGTTAGATTTTGATTTGTGTTCAAGAGATATAACTGACAGTATTCAAAACATTTTCCTATTCTGCATGTCTTTAGTGGCTAATAATTATAATGTTATTTAGATCAAAAGCAGAGATAAATTGTTGTATACCAGGGAGGTTTTTTATTTTAGAATAAAGAAAAAATAATTACAGAGTTGACCTTTTTAAACTGTGTTTAGATTTTTAACAATTAACATAATTAGTACAGTTTGAATTACTTAATGGAAACACCAGGGTATTCCTTATGTGATAAAGCTGAGAATGTTTGTTGTAAAAAGTCTAACCATTCAGGTTTCTGCTAAATGCAACCATGAGACATTTTGCCAATTCACTTGAATGTCACCAAGACAGGAATGTCCTACAGTTTTCTTTTGAAAAGTTTCTTCCTCTAACTTCAGCTTTCATTGCTGTTTGAAAGATCTGAATCAACTAAATGTAATTTGTGTGTAGTAAAGCTCGATTTGGAACCTGTCGGTTGTTGGACCCATGTTGAATTATGTTTCCAAAATGTGCAAATTGTTGAAGTATTTACTGAACTTGTTTGATTTTACGTCTAAAATTTTGCAATTGAAAAAGTCCTCTGCACTTAAATTAGTATAGTTTCAAGTTTTTCGACATGCAAGCATGTCAACATGAGCAAAATATTTATCAGAGGCACACATCAACAAAAAAGTAGTCACAAATTCTAGTGTAACAGGTCTAATTCCACTTTGCCTTTTTCCCTGGAGTTCTGCTCAGTTGATCAGGAAATAAAGAACAGGTAGGTTTGGTTTGTCCCTTTATAAAGGATTGCACAACTTTTTGGTTTGAACAAGATGATTGTTTTGAAGATTCAGTCAGATTTTTACTGTAACAGTTTTTTTGTTGCGTCAACAAGATATCTTTATATGTGTCTTTTTTGCTGCCAATATACTGCTAATTAACAGTTTGGACATCTCACTTGTGCTTCTGTTTCCTTGCTGTATTCCAGGGATCAGGCAGATGCCTGCATGAATGGGCCTTACTGTAGGAGCACCCAAAAAAAAATATTGGCACATGCAGACATCGAGATGCAACAATGGTGATCGGTCTGTTTTCAGTTTCCTGCAGTTGTTTACAGTAAATGGATTCAGTGCCTCACCATGTGATTTACTTTACACCAAAGCTGGCCAAAATATTAGGAAGAAGCTTTGTCATTTGACCTGACTTTTCTGATCACAATGGGTAAGTTTCTGCAAGGAGTTACCTGAACTTGACATTTTCTACATGCCATCAGCACATGCTCTAAAAGGATAACATGTACAAAACAGATCTATCACTCAGTAATATCATACTTTAATATGTTTTGAAAAAAGTAATCAAATCTTTTGTAAATAAATGTGTTCTGTGCCCCTACACTTGATCTTAATGTACAGTAGCTAGACGTTACACTTAAGCAATATAATTAGATTAAGCAAGTACATGTGTCACTCACTGACTGTTTATTTATCTTAAATAGGCAGCTAGGTTAGCACAAAATTCATGCTTTAAAAGCATACCTTTGCTAAATTCAATCCATTTTCTAATTCAGATGTATTTATCTGTTGGCGTCAGCTAGAGACACTTAAGACTTGTGGGCCAGCATTTGTCAAAATAAATTTTTCCATGCCTGGCTAGTGGAGAGTGACAGGTGTGTATTTAATAAACCCTGATTTGTTTACCAGCTGAGCACTTAAGACCATAGAGTCGCAGAGCAGCGACAGCTTGGACAACACTCAAACTCCTTTTGGGATGCAGTGGTGCTCTTTCTCCTTGTGTACATAAAGTGTTATAAGACAGTTCTGCACCTACAGATTAATTCATGCAGGTTTTGACACACGGTCATTTGGACCTCTGTGGTACCTCATCAATCAGGTACAAATGCTTGAAGTATCTTAACTCTTAGGGTTAGTATGTGGTTTAGTGTATCATGTTCACTGTGGATTTTGATGTATTCATGATTTGGACTTTGCTTGTCTATAGACAGAGTGTCCAAGTCATGACACTCTGTCTATACTATACTCTATAATGCCCTTATTCCTGGCATTATAGAGTATAGATTAGAGAACAGTCAATGCAAGTGTCCCACTATAACTGTCCAAGACAGACAACTTAAAGTATTAAACGTATGACGAAATGTTAAATTTAGGTACACCGGACATATTGCACACAAACAAGTGAGCTTTTTTTTCATTTTTGACTCATGAAAAATGCTGCAATCACAGAACCAACTCCAAACTCCCCCTAGTGGTCTGGAGTACTTTGTTTTGTGAAGCATGTTTGTGGCATTTCAACATTTGCTGTTGTTGTTATTGGCATTTTTTCTTTTGCTTCTATTTCCTGTGGTTGCAGCATTTTGTCTGTTATTGCAGCATATTTTCTGTGATTGAAACATATTATTTTTTGTATTTATTTTGTTGATTGTAAATTTTTTGCTCTTTAAACTCTTTTCACCACCTATTTTAGTAGCTTAGACAACATATATACCTCAATATGCATCAAAACACAAATTCAAAACAGCCATGACACCGTAGAAGCTAATTTTATCAGTGTTCCTTAACTCCGTTCTTGGGTGTACAATCAATTTTGTGAAGTAAAATGAATCTGGATTGCCTGCTTTGCAAAGAACAGCCAATAGTGTGTCAAGTAGCATTATGTCTAGATATTTCGCCATCCCAAGCTCTATTTTCTTTCAAATATTTTGCATATGCTGTATTAAAAAAATCTTTGAATAGGTAAATTTTCATAAAAAAAGAAAAAAGAAAAAAAAAAGAATTTTAATGACCAACCTTCCAGTTATTTCTTTACATTTTCTTTCTTCCTGAACATGGAGATAAATGTGATTGATGTCTATTAAAAACTGTTTGCAAGTTCATTGGGAAGGGCCAAATGACAAAATGTATATTAAAAAGGAAGTTTATATTTTCAAGTTAATATTTAGGGACATGTATTACATTTTAAGGAAGCAAGGAAACATTTCAAAAACTCGTGACTGCTCCTTACGGACAGTGTTCATTCATTTGATTTTGTAAAAAAATTGGCAATGTGGAATAGCATTTGCAGTGTTTGAAATATACCAGCCAAGATTGAAACAGCTAATACCCAGCAACTTATCCAGCCCTGACCATTAACCTGCCCTTTCACTCAGAAGGATAGACAAACAGGAGGAGATTTACTGCTGTAATCAAAGTCCTGCCGGCAGCTGGAAATTGACCGTGAATGACGTCATCAACCTGCTCTCCCATGCATCATTTGATTTAGAAAGAATGAAGAATGCTCTGGCAGACTTGAAGAAATGATACAACTCTGTGTGTTTTGTTGAATTTGAGGAGCATTTTTGTCACTTTCTTTTCAGATAAACTTCAATATTACAATGTAATATTGTACACAATTAGAGAATGTAGAGTAAGCATTTATATGGCCTGTGGGCCTTTTTTAATTCAGCCATAGCAGAATATTACTCCATCAAAAATAATTCTTGTTTCGCATAAGACATTTAAAATATTTACTGGAAACAATAAATTCGAGTTAGAAACTAACTTATGCATGTTTACTCATCAAAGTATTATATTTTATGGTAGCTGTAATTACAGATATCTACAGCCATTGTACACAACAATCACAGTTTTTCCTTTTTGAATCTGTGCAGCATCAAAAAGAAGGTTGTTTAAACATCTTTATTCCATATATGAGCAAGAAAATCCAGTCCACTTTATCTTGCAGAAAATAATATGGCTATGTGCAGTTAGCTGATGAATGGTGCACGATTAGTTTCCACAAACATTCAGACTTTCAGTTATATTGCAAAACGTCCTCAGTGATATTCCACAGAACATTTCCACAAAACTAATGATTGCTCAGAGGACCTTTTTTAAAATCCTACAGTACAAATAAGTTTGATTAAAGCAAAAATGTGTCTGTTGAAGGAGACTCTCTCTCTCTCTCTCTCTCTCTCTCTCTCTCTCTCTCTCTCTATATATATATTGAACTGAAGGGCTTGGTGTATCTGAAAAAAAACTGCAGGCATCCAATCAAAGATGTGGCGTCCCTTTATTATCATTCAACTTACAATTCTTGATGCAGCAAAACAATAATAATCAGAAAATATCAAATTTAGAACTCCTTTCTGATAATACAGTTGCTACAACTACTGAACTACTGCAAACTATATAAAAAACACATGTTCTGCCACATTCTAGAACATTCCCACCCATTAAGGCTCTGATAGGTTGTTGTCGACCATGATTGACAGGCAGACCAGCCAATCACGGTTCAGACAAGCCTACAAGGCGAAGTCCAGCGAAGCTGTGGTATTTTCCACATATATATATATATATATATATGTATATATATATATATATATATATATATAATTTTTTGTTTTCATTTCCATGGCTTAAATATTAACCTAATTGTTATTTGATATAAATTTAAAATTTGACAAAAGTTTACTTTTTTTGTCTAAAGATAAACATACATACATAGAAATAATTACAGTTAGGGCTCTTAGTGTGGCGCCAGAGAAAAAGAACACAACATCCATATGACCTTCATGCATTAAACTTTGGTAATTTGTCATATTTTGTTACTTGTAACAAGACTCTCAAACTCTTAGTGACTTGGCTCAGACATTAAGATCACATAAACAAAACCCACAAAGTAACCACATGTCTACTTGGTCATTTTTGGGGCGTGGGGGGTGCTTCACATTTAAATATGTTTGATAAATGTCTAGAGTTATGCTGTGAAAAGGAACTTTTTATCAGAAAATCCACAGACAATTATACTGAATTATTAGCATCAATTAATTAATTTGTTTTATCTACATTTAAGATATTTTAGATATACCAAAAGATAAATGTGATGTTCTAAGGTTAAAACTAATTCTGAAATACAAACATCAGTTCTCTCATGCATTTTTTGTTCCTAAGCATACACCTTAAAATTACAACACTCAAAATAGGCTCCTAACTCACATAGAGCATAATGAAAGGAGAAGCTTTGTGCAGTGAAAGTGTCTGATTGGGCCCTCAACAATCATAGTGCCCTGACTGGCCTCGCCGGGTCCTAAACCATTTTTTTTTTAAGTAAATGAATTCAAGTGTGGCACAGAAAATGCTGGGACTGCTAGCTGGCACCACAAAATAAATAAAAAAATATTTTATGAGGAAAACAGCATTGCCTTTTCTTTCATCTTGTGTAAATAGGGTGAGTTTTTCATGGCAATTATCTGTACTGTTTGCCATTTTAAATGTAAATAAGAAGTTTAGCTTAAACAGCAATGTGTTGACATTTGCAAAGAGTAAATTAAAATTGAATGCTTCAAATAGAAAATACCGTAAGTAAGATGGTTCTCACCGATCATAAAAAAACAGAATAATGGCTACTGGAGTAAAACTTCCAACAATTTTTAATCCCTGGTGTGATTTTGCTCTCCATCCATTTGACAATTAGGGCCGACAACTTTGTCCAGCACGTCTGCACCAACAGTGTGGTAATCAGCAGTGTCTGTGCAAGCCCCAGTATGGATTTCAGACCTGGACGGCTGAAGACTTCCATGGCTCATATGTGTTTCAGAACGTCTCTGCCAGGCCTGTCAGATCCAGTTCCAGGCCATTGCTGCCTAAATGGATCCTGATTGGCTATTTGGACAGGGAAGTGTGCAAAAGGTTGACATGTGAGAGGCTGAATCTCTGTGGAGCTTTTATTATTCACACTGTAGAAAGTAAATACATGTAAGTTACAGGAAATCCAATATACCTTGGGTGACCTTTTCCTTCATTTTAAATCAACACTCATGAGGGTAATAATTTTTATTTTTTGCCTGAAATATTATGACATTTTGATACAATCTGTGCTACTGAAGGCCCGTTTATCGGCTTGTTTGAAATGTTTTTCCTGTTAGGTCCGCTGAATGATTGATGAGTTTTGACATGATGATTTCATTTCGATATTCCCAGAATTTAGGCCACATATGAACAGTTCAGTCACAAACCACACACATTTTTGGGCTATTTTTCTTTAGAATGACACCAATTGCTCTGTAACAACCTGTGATGTAAAACAATGACTGGCTGAAGGCTTCAAGATTAAAGATTGATACTACTAGAACAATGTGCTAACAGAAATTTATCCAAATATTAGCAAGGATGTCAATATTTTTTAACTTTTATATGAAAATGGAAACAAAATTAAAGTTGTGGAATTCTTATGTTTGAAAATAACTGTAAATAAATGTGGTATTATCTTTCCAGCCAGAGTAAAAGAGAAGTATAAATGCTCCATTTAAAGACTCCATTCTGCATTTGCACATTCTTCCAATTAAAACACTATTAAACCAATTTATTGGTTTTAAAAGCCCATCATCACAGCAGCGAATAATGTGATGTCTTCTTAGGTACAAAACAACACAACTAACCCTAAAGTAACAAAAGAAAACATGTCCACACTTGAAGTGCTTGTGCAAGACGCGTTGTGATGTGACAATATTTTCCATCCTCTCTGGTTCCAAAAATAGACACGTAACAAAATGCATAATGTAGAAAATATTATCTTGCTGCATTCCTTCCTGCCGTTAAAACATTTGTTTTTTAGGGGTGTGTCTATTCATGTTGACATAAGTGGTGGCAGACAAGAGAAAGAGAAAATCTTTCATCTGAGTGACTGGTACTTCCCATTATGAGGAAAGCATTCTGGAAATACAGGTTTGTGAGCAAGGTACATTTTACAGGCTTCAAAAGGATTTATGTCACTGACATCATAAGTGCATGTTTACATGATACTCCTGCTAAAATGTATCCATATTTCAAATCATTCATATTTTTTTCTAAAAAAAAGGATGTGATGGAATAAACTTCTTAAGTGTCACCAAGAGGATGTTACTTTTATGGCATATTTTCAGGGTAATCACATTCCAATAATGTACGGACAATAATGCAAAGGTTCGTACATACACATGTGGCAAGGCTACATACCTATTGTTATGTATCTACCAGTTGTATGTATTTTCAAATGTCATTGCATTACAGCTATACAAATCAAGTTCCCCAGAAGTTGAAAACTCAGCCATGGGCCAGTCACAATCAAAGGGTTATAAAAAGTTACAAGGTGCTGCACTTAACAGTATATGCAAGTGGCAATACCAGTTATCCAACTAATAACGATGATGACTAAAGATCTGGTACCATCTTTGAACAAAGCATCAGTGTCTTTTAGAATAATTGAGGAAAACATCCTTTATAATCTTCTGTAAAATTTAGTAAATTTATATAATTTATTACATGGAATTTGTTAGAACAGCCAAAAGCGAAAATGACATGATGTGCACACGATTAGGCTAGTTTTATTCAGCATACTGGAGAAAGCTTTCCCTGCTTATAGTTTTTCTCAGTTGCTTTGGTACTTTTCTCATTTCAGATTTGAAATTCTCAAAGCTATTTGTTCATTCTCTCTTTTTTTTTTAACAAGTTGCAAAAGCTTTGTTACATCCATACACATGGTTATGTACAATTCTCTCCTGTTTCCTACATTATCAAGTGCTTATGTAATGTTAATCAATATGTATTTTACTATTTTTATAAATAGTAAAATTACACCACAAGATCTTTGGTAGCTTCAATCTGGTTATTGTAAAGCATCTTATGAAACTGAGAACCATAAAGTAAATGAGTATATTAAGGAGTATATTATTTAAAAAACACATATGAGCATGTTGTTTTTAATATGTTTCTGATGTTACACTTTAATAAAGACGTTAATTATTCAGATGACATTTTCTATTCTTTCTGAGCCAATTTGAGGGACCTTTCAGACTTCCTGCCAACAACACTGGTAGGGTTACACCAAGGGGCGTATGACGAGTGTTATCATCCGGTGATCTGTCAGAGTTAAAGCGACATCTTCTATGCACAGGAAATGCATGCATTCCAAATGAACTGAATGCTCAAAAAGTCCAGGACGATGGAGGATAAGTGTTTCTTTCTGTGAATAGAGAAGTGAGGGAAAGTGAACAAGTATTGTTTGGTCTGCAATCTGTCAACGCAAGACAATGTTGCTTTGATTGGAGCCCCCAGATTCAAGTTCAATACCAAGGAATCAATAGGAAATGGCATAGGGGCCCCAACTGTCAGAGGTCAAATGAGTAGGAGGGTGCATTGGGTGTGAGAAGAGGAAATGGAAGGAGAATTTGTTGTAAAGTCAGACAGAGAGAAATCTTACTCTTTGTCTCCTTAAAAAATGAGTGAAACAGTCCAGAGTTCTGAGGAACATTTCATGGATGAACTAAAATAAATGTCACTCAAGAAGCAGTGCAGCACTGTTACATTTCAACTTCAAAATTGCATCTTTAAAATGTTCAAAGAAGTAATTTGACATCAGATGAAAGGAATTTCTTAACAAAATTCCACTAATTGTACTGGTGATTTAGCAAATACGTGGATGCTGCATCCACACACAGTCACATCTGATTTAATGTAATAATCAAGTTTTATGCATAACTCTTATTTCTTCATGGTCATTTACAGTAGAAATAATAGAAAAAGGGGTCTCATCCTCTCTCTATATATAAATGTACATTAACTTCATTACTGCAAAATAAATAATCCTAAACTTATGCAAGAATAATTAGATATCCCAAACAGGTGACAGAAAAATCTTTACTCTAGTCCAAAAAAAGGCTATAATCAAATGTCAGACATTTGAGAAAAAATAAAACTCCATAACAGGTTTTCCCCAACAACTCCATGCGGTTAACATTTAACCAAAGAAGGTGTGTGCAGGTGTCTGTACATTCAAACACACTTTTAATAATAGTGTCTGTATAATAATGTCACCATTCAGACATATCTCGTATAAAATGCGCCGACTAATTTCCTTGACATGGGTGTGACTTGGGACAGAAAGGATTTTAGTCAGAAAACTGTAGTGCTTTCAACTTGTGCCGACAAAAAAGTCAGAGTAAATTTGATTTCCTTCTTAAAAACAGGTCTTAAACAGACTTCTGCCACAAAGACAGGCGCAGTATATCCTCTGCACACCCACACTGTAACTAAACACCAGACTGTCTGCAGCAGTGGTAACATCAGAGACGGTTCCCACTGACGTTGCTGTGGTCTGTCCTGCATATCCGACAGACTTTACCAAATATTAAATGTCACCCAAAACCTAAGAAAGGTTTGCTTTTGACAGTAAGGACATTTGTTTTCATCTCTCGCCTCATCAACATGCCCCTACCGATGGTCTTCAAATCAGTTACAAAATATTTCACTTGCATTGTCCTCCAAAATAGCAAATGTGAAACACATTAAACATAAAAGGACTGTAATTATTGTCTAAGAGCTGCGATATTTGTGGTTTAGGATTTTGCACCAGAGTTGGTGGCTTTTCAGTGGAATGTTTGCTGAACTTAGAGAAATCACAACATAGGTCTGCATGTTTTTGGATAATTTAACTCCTCATCAAGATGCTTACAGAAAAGTTTGATTTGATCATCCTGACAGACAAGTTAGTTTTCTATATCAGTAAGATCTGAGAGGCCCCCTGAATGAGAGAAAAGCAGATCAGCTCAGTCCCGAAGATGAGACCATAATCCAGAGATCAAAGAAGCACATTCTTGGACAGCTGGACTTGTCTACAGACATGCTCTCAGACCGTCCACCTGCTTGATAAAGTAGCTCATTCACCTGCTTGTCCAACATCAAAAGATTTTCCAACCCAACAGTCAAGAAAGACTAGTGAAAACAAAAGTTGCAAACCATAGTACAGAAAAAAACACTTTTTTGTATTTATTTTATTATGTCTGTAAACAAAAAAGATAGCTCTCTCTTTCAAACCCTAAACCAAGTATTACTTCCATATATTACCTTATTTTATTGTAGATAGATAGATAGATAGATAGATAGATAGATAGATAGATAGATAGATAGATAGATAGATAGATAGATAGATAGATAGATAGATAGATAGATAGATAGATAGATATAACTGCAGTCAAAAACTTAACTGCAGTTTTATAGCTTCATGGTTATAAAACCACAGGTGCAAAGACCAGCCTATTGATTGACAACTGTTTCTGTTGGAGGATAGTTAAACAATAAGCACCATATTAGCATATTCAGCCTACAGTGAAGCTAGAAGTTAACCATTGCAATATATTTGCTCACCTGTAATTTAAATAATGATGTTGGGTGTGTGTTTATGGTTTTTAACCGTACCTTGAATTTCTTCATTTTAAGGATACAACTGAACATCTAATATTCATCAAATAATTTTTTAACATTTACTTTTGTGGCATGCCATATTTTTAAATAAAACCAGACAAGCAATTTTGTGTCTTTAATAAAAATGAGATTTCTTACAGATGGGTAAATGATTTTGCCCATTGGTTTAAACATTAACAGGATTTACATCTCTCAATGTCATAGTGTAAAAAAGAGGGGAAAAACACACAGTACACTGACAACACAGATTTACATAATACAATATAGGTGCCAAACAAATCATGCACCTGTGTTCACACTGTACACCAGAAAATATTGGAAAAATAATATCTGCTCCTTACATGTGAATGTACTCTTCTATGCACCGTATATCGCTGTGCCAGGCTTTTAAAATTACATTTTACCCACCAACTGCATTGACTTTTTTGTACAGAATACATGTTAATAGGTCTAAGAGAGCAAAGAGCCAGCTTCCAATAAAAAAGTTAACTCTTACTCTTAACTGTTAAATACATTATTTTACACCAAATGGTTTACTTTTTTTGTAGATGATATGCAGTTTTTCTTGTAGTCTTGTTGATTTATTATCTTGACAGTTTCATATCATATGCAATATTCTAGGAATCCCATTGTAGAGCAGGAAAAGTCCAGTTAGATTTTTAGTTTTCATCAGTTTTGTGATTTTAGAAATATTAACTTTTTCTTACACCTTAAAAAGCTGGAATATCTAACACATTCAGAGAAAAAAAGACAGCTGAAAATAGATGGGGGAAAAAAATCTGGTAAATGACATTGTGATAACTCACTGTCATGAGTTTTTCAACTTGAAAACTATTTTCTGTCTTTCACCCAAGCATGGAAGTACCAGTCACGCATTAAAATATAAAAATATTACTTTAACAAAAGCAAACAATCATAGTTTCTTTTTTTATTATTCAATTTGGATATTAACAATTTTATTTTTCATACTTGATAAATTGGAAGACATTTACTTGTGTTCAGTGTTTATTGTTTGGCACCAGCCTTTAAATAAAGTCAATTCTCTCATCAGGCTGGTTTTCCTGCTAATCAAATGTTGAGCAGAGCTTGCTCAATTAAAACTGGTAAGAAAGTGCATGCAACCTGGAAAATCCCCCTAAGGTATGTGAATGCGAAACAGTGAACCTTAATCCTTACGAGTTGTCTTTGAGTCACAACTATGCCGTCATCGATACCCTCAGTTCTAACATCAGTCTTTTGTACTTGGAAAGGCACATACAGGAGTGAAATATTGAATGTTTCATGCTTAATTTAAGAATTAGTGCAAATGGCCCAAACTAAAACACTGAGGTCCAGCATAAAATAATTAACTTGGAACTTGCAATTACTAAGGACAACTTAGGGCCAAATGAGTCAGCTAACAGGAATAGTCAGACAGACCTATTTTCTGAAGTTGCATAATCGTCATTTCTTAGTCAGGTGCCATAAACAATACTGCTTTGTCTGGTTTGCATTTTAAAGGCCTTCAGTACCCCTAGCAGTATAAGATTATTTTAAGTGATAATGCAAACTGAGTTTAAATAATGTTTGTTGATCTCTCTGAATAGAAAATTATCTTATTTTTATGCAATTGTTTTAAGCAGTTTTTAACTGCTTAAAACAATTAAATCAACCCTCTTATTTCATTAATGTAGCCATGCATGTCCGATGAACGGCTGCATTAAAGACAAAACAAAGAGAGCTACAATGATTTTAAAGGATATGATTAAAAGGACGATCACTTATACATGTAATGATTTAACTAGGAAAGTTCAGAAAAATGTAATCTTTGTGTAGAGCGGAAAAAAGCTGGATAAAGGGAAGTTGGGTTGATTAGTAGATGGGAAGTGGAAAAGAAACGCCTGCTGTTAACCAGCACGCTTACCCAGCTGCACAACTTCAGAGCCCTAGATTATTTTGAAATGTATGACTTTGATGCACAATTATTTTCCTTAAAGCACTTAAATGTATGTATGGTTCAGAAAATATCCTATATATTTCTGGAGTCATAGCTCAGAAATGGAAAAAAGAAATAGAGGAAAGGAAAATACAAAATAACTAAAAGTATAGGCTGACCCTGGAGGTCAGCCTGTGGGCCCGGTCACACCTGAACTTTCTCCAGCAGAGCAGCTAAAAGCAATAGCCCAGCATCATGCTCACCACAGCAAGATGGTCATCTTGCTGTGGTGAGCATTTTAAAAGGAACATAAAAAGGACATTGAAATAAATATAAACCACCTTTTTTACAGTGCTGTTGTTGTTCTTTATTTTTACATTAGTGTATTTTTGTAACATAACATAAATTAATTTTTGGACTTTCTGAACATCTCTGCTGTCTTGAAATATTTTGATCATCTTGTTAATGCACGGTGTGTACAGGGTTATACTTCAGCCTCACAGGGTCAGTAGGATTTCTTATTCACATACTATAAATGGAAAGAAAATTACCTTTTTAAGTTAAAAATAGTTATCTTTTTCCTCATCATTGTCTTCACTTATTGGAAGGATTCAGGAAGTTAGTGAGTTTCTGTCTTGAAAATGTAGCATCACTGGTAAGTTAAGACACTCCCCTCTTTAGAGAATTGTGAAATTAAAGCAGAACAGAAAAGGGTTTGATTAGTCTTATTGATTGGGATATTTTATAAAGTTCCACAAAGCATTATATTTCAGGTTTTCAATCCTGATATATAATACAAATAGCCCTTTCTTGGTGATAATGCTGTTTGCAGCAGAATTTAAAAATAAAGAATCTAAACATGTATGTTAGCATTTGGTTTGAAAGTGATTAAATATGGCAAAATTTCTTCTCATAATTCTTTAGCATAGTCACTTAATTTGGGCAAATTCATGTTAAAGCAACAAAGGTAGCTGAAGCAGTTTTTGGAAGAAGTGATTCAATACAGACATCCAGGGATTCAAGTAACCTTTTGTCCAAAACTCTGAACAAAATATAGCTGTCACTGTTCATGCAATGATGGATCATTTGTATTTAAACGGTATAAATTACCTATGTAAAGGAGGCTGTGTTTACAACATGTCGAGCTGTACACTCTGTTTAACAGATATTCAAATGATTTATGGTGGCAAACTGATGTTTGGTATCATAAACATACATTTATGTGATCTCCCTCAGATATTTTAATACTAGTCACGCAAAGGACTTCATGACCATAGAAGTCAGAGTGACAGTTATTCCACCCTGTGCTGTGTGTTTCTTGGGAACTGTGTTGCGCTTGAAGCATCAGAAAGGAAACTCAAACAGTATTACTTACTATTTAGATGTCTGAAGAAGCATTGATCAACTTCAAATGCAGAATATAAATGTAAAAAACTCTTTGGAATGTTTAGGTGCACCAGCAAATGAGCAAGTGTGAATAGATTATTTTTCGACATCATTTTTTTCCCCTCACAACTGAACAATGAACTCAAATTGGATTTACTAGGTGCAATTTTTTTTTGTGACCCACATTTGATGTAAAACATCAACCCTCTTTTGCTATCTCCATACAGCTGGTCAGAGATTGTGCTGTTTTTTTTTTTTTCCAGGCCTAAAGTCCAGTTTAATACTTTAGTAATAGTTAAGCAAATTCACTGACAAGTTGAAAAAAACTGGAACCTAATATGGTCAGCCATGCACAGCTTATATAACAGCTGCCCTGTTGACATTTCAGTCAGAATAATAAGTTGGCTTTCATGGCTAATTTTTGCCAAACTCCATCCCTGTCAATAAGTTACAAGCCTTCTGGGGTTTTTTAAATCAGGCTAAATGTCTCTGGCACAGCCAGATTGAAAAAAGCCATTTTTTTTAAAAATAATTGTCTCTTCCAAAAAGTTGGACATTTTCAAAGCACTCCCTTACCAGACATACAGTAGAGAGGGGAATAAAGTGAAGTGTACCATGTCCAACACCTATGCAGACTTGTGAATTTTGTGTCACGTCATTCACAACCAGAAAAACTCCTTCACTTCACCTCTGTTTAATTTTACATGTAATTATTTCTTAAACCTTATAATAACAGAGCCCTGGAAGGTCCGTCTGTATGCAATGACCCTGTCCTGCTTTAAGAGCTGAGCATCTAGACTCATGTGATTTCAGTGTATGGCCCTCAGTCAGTGCATTAGCGGTTACGTGGTTGTGATTAATGCTAATCACGCTGGATTTACTGTGTGTTTATTTTATGGCACGACTGGCAGAGTGGAGCTTGGCCCATCTATGAGTGTTCCCGCTGCAGGCGAGAGGTGCAGCGGGACCAAGGGATTTAGATGATGTTGGTCTTGACTGTAATGTTGGCCTTTCTTGAGGCTGTGTGAGGGAAAAGAGTTTGCGTCGGATGTGCATGACTGCACACATTTCCTGCTGCAGAGAACTAAATGGTTTCATTATCACAGCTGTCACTGTTGATAATAGGGAATGATAATATTTCAATGTGCATCTATATTATGATTTCATATCTTATGAGGAAAATAATTTCCCTGCTGGGATGAATAAAGTAATTCTATTCTATTCTATTCTATTCTATTACAATTTGCAGTTATAATTTACAGTGACCCATTATAGTCAAGTAAAACAACTTGTTGAGTTATATTTGTACTGCATAAGCTTTACTGAATTGCAGCTGGTTGGTATTGACTGGCACAGAGGCCTGTAGGTGTCCAAAGACAGTGCAACACTGCCACCATGTTGACCAGCTGTATTACATTTATTCACACCACATTTTCAGAAGCTCGTTAAAACCACAGGAGTTTTAAATTTTTATTATTATTTTTTTTTTGTATTTAAATTATGAGGAAGAAAAGAAGTTAAATTGAAAAATGAATCATCTCGACATGACAAGAGGCCTAAGACTAATTCTGATTTTAGCTGATGTGTACTGTAGTGAAGGAGTAAGGAAGCAGTCATTTTTTGGGGTGTGGGGGGTAACACAGGTCTATATTGGTAGTCTCCCCGTATTCCATTTCAACAATTTTACTTCAGTGGATGTACACTCCAATGTTTGCAGTGGCCCTGCCTTCAGAAAACAGAAAATAACAGAAAAGGCTCAGATAAAATCCCAGTGTGCATTGTATCCTCTTGTTTACACTCAGGGATTCCCTTACCACTTGTGTTAAATGTAGCCCACCGTGTTATTCTATCAAGCAAGAAAGAAAACAATTACTGAAAATGAGGCCAAGTTGAGAGGAGGCCTGTGTGTAAAATAACAAAGACGTGCGACTGTTTGGATCTGATAAGCCCCCTCCGAGTGTTTCCTCCAATGCCTCTGAAAATAAACAGCTGGGTTTGATAGGTGAATGGAGTCTTGGTTTGGGTCCCAACCGCGGCCACAGCCCAGCAGCTTGTTTTAGGGGCTGGACCTCGCAGAATCCACGAAGGGCCCCCATCGACAACCCAGGCGCCGAGTGAGTTAAACGGGTTAGTGTGTGGCCATCTGAACCTGCTGGGACACACACACACTCACTGTTTTACACAAGTTGACCACACCCACATATATAAAAAATGACATGATCATGCAGATATAACAAAAACTTAAAGAAGAGTAGACCCCGGATCCCTTTAGTAAAGTATTTGCTGTATTTATTCAATCATTTATCAGTGTTTAAAGAATCACTGCTACAGTGTTGCTATGCTTTAACACACAGATTTGAGGAGTGGCATTACATGCAAGCATGCTAAAATATTTTTTTAGGTAAATACACCTTTTTTTATTTTTTATTTTTTTAATTCTCATGTCATAGATCAGTACAGTACACTCATGCTATAATCACTTTAATTTGAAATACCACATTATTTTGAACTTACACAAATGCTAAAAGTAAAAAACCAAAAACATAATCTGTTTGTAACACTTATTTCTACTACTTCTAAAAAAATTGCACCAGACTGATCATTACAGCTAAAATAATGTGATCTTAACATTTATCGAACATCTCTGTTTTTCACAACAGGAAATGTTTCCACCTGAATTTGTCTATATTAGAATATTACAATATACCACAGCTATATCATCAGCAACAGCCGTTTGGAATAATGCATTCAATTTGTCACAGATGCACATTTCTCATGCTAATATATCCATTATGTTCAATGGATTCAGAGGATGAAAAGATAGATTCACTGCACTTAAGTCACAATTTCTGACACAATTTCTGATACTGTGCAGCTTAGTTTCTGCCAGGTCATTTTTGTAAACAAGAATTTGTTCACCTAGTAAATAAAGGTTACATGAATGAAAAAAAAATGCTTGGAAGCAAGGAAAAGTACATGTGTCTGTCTTCAGCTGGGCAGCAGTAATGCAGCAACAAGTGGGAAAGGACACATTTAGTGTTTTTCCATAGTTCATAAAACTGGAGGAAATTCTATCTGCTGCAGATCGTTCTCTGGCTTCTCATTAAGAAGACAGTAATCTGTAGGAACAGCTTCAAAGACAATTTTGACAGGTTTTGAAACTGTAGATTTTTAAAACCTTGTCATACATTTATATGAGTATCCAGCCAATGCCTAATTCTCAGTTGGATCGACCAAAACATTTTGAATTTGATACAGTATAGTGCAATGTGTGTTTTTTTTCTTTTTCATGCTTAATTCTTCTAACCTTCTATTCTCAAAAACATCACCAATGAATCACTTTGTGATAATTATCGCTTCTGACCTTATCCTCTGTTTAAATGTTTCTAAAACCACAGTATCCCAAACTTATGTCCGACTTAAAACTGTGCTTCAACCTTTCAATCCAGCTTAAGCTATCAGAGTCAAACGCATGAAAGTTTACTTCTCTGATGGAGATTAGAAGGTTTTGCTTGGAGCTTGGAGTCTTTGTGTACTTGTTTAACTGTGAAAGAACAAAAAAGCTGTCAGTTGCAAAATCATGAGAGGACAGCATGCATCTTTGCAATCACAGATCATCGAGAGATTTTGTTGGTAAGAGGAAAAGAAAAGAAAAAAAAGGTCTGAGATTTAGTTTGCTTGACATTATCTGCCCATCAAAGCAGGTGGTGTGAGCAAGACAGAGAGAATGTGGGAATTTTACCTTCAGACAGGTATAGACAGGGCCGTGGCCGCCTGCATGAGGGAGTGTAAACTTGTTCACATTAACCGCAGAAACCAAAACAGGCTTTATATTCCTGATAGTCTGAAACTCTCAGCCAGCGCTGATTACTTTTTTTAAGCACTGCTGGATTTTTATTGCATCACCCACCAATGTTCTAGCTTGTGAAAATCCTTGAGATGTGTACAGCACCCTCTGCATCTATTGTCAAAGATAATTAAGACATGTAAAAAGTCCTCAAAAATTAAGGAATCTTTTCTGCTGTAGCATACTCTTATACTATACCAAACCTTATATTTGAGTCACATTACTTATTATTGGAATGTCTAACAATAAGTAAAAGAAAAATAAATGCTTTAAAATATATATATACTTTACTTTTTCAAATAAAACTGTTTTGGAACTTATTATTTGACCACTCTTCTATTTGGGAAAAGAGAAGATAATATTCATTATTATCATGTTGCTTGCTGTATTTAGTTTTTGCAGTTGTTATAGTTTTGTAATAGTTTTTGCACGTGTTTTCTACATCAGATTCTGTCGATCAGCACATTATTACATCACATTTATTCATTATTAACCCTTGCAGATCATTGTGGTTGTGGGGTTAGAACTATTAATTTAGGTGGATCAGGGTTTCAATATTGGTGGATAAACTTCAACACCAGAGGATTTACAGTAATTAAATATAAATTGCAATTAAAGCACAATGTTTATATTATATTATACTATAATATTGTGCTATATATTAGAATTACATTCTGAGATGTTTTTAAGTGAGGCAGAGTTTTACTCTAATAATATTGAGTAAATATCCTTGCCTAATTGTTGAATTTGTAACTTTAGTACGCTAATGGTTTTAGTATATTATTAAGCACCAGTGGACAGGGGAAAATCAATGATAGTCAGTCAGTAACCATACCTTAATGCTTTTATAGCACAAAGTTTTAAGAAACTGTGTAGCACAGATTTGGCTCTGATTGTTGGTTGAGTTCATGGGCTTAAATAAAGACACTTAATCACAAGTTTCCCGGACTGTGCAGGACTTCAGTGCCAAGACCTCAGGCAGTTGAGATTTCTGCATCGGAGAAAAAACATCCCCTCCAGATTACTGTGTGACTCACAAGAACAACTGCCTTCAGAGAAACACGATATCCAAATCAGTTAGGTTTTAACACAACTGCATTAATTCAAGGTTTAAACCAGTTACGGGCCACAAGCATGTTAAAGGCAGCAAATTTAAAATGCAAGGATGTTGCATTTTAAATTTTAAATGTTAAAATGCAACCATGCAAATGGAGCTGAACTGACATTTTTAACGATTGGAGTAAAGATTACAAACATATTATTTTGATCGGCTAATTTAATTGGGAACACATTTTTTTTAAAATATTGTAATTTGTAAAGAAACATATGTAAATGTCTTGTTTTGAAGAAAGCAAAATAAAAATCTAAAGAAATATTTTAAACTCCACATTATTCTGGTCTTTAGCAGATAGACTTTCAGAATCATGAATTTGATTGAATTTGAGAGATAAGTTAATATCAGACAATAAAAAACGGGAGTATATTTATTGTTTAAAAATATTATTAAGATTATTAAAGATTATTATTGACTATATTAAGGGAAAGTGAACAGCTCCAAACAGAATGGATACAGTTAGAAATGCTTGACAAACCAGCAGGAGTCAAAAAGACAAAGGAGTAAAAAACAGTTGTAAACAAGTTCTCCTGTATAATTTCTTTATTTTGATTTATTAGATTTGTGAAATCTTTAAAAAAAAAGATTCCTTCTTCACAAAAAAGAGTCAAATATACAACCAGGAAAAGTTAAGCAATGTAGTAATTCATGTCATCGCTAACTAGATTTTCCTACAAGCCAAATAAATCTGCAAACACATTTCTGGTGGTCCATTTTTTATTGTTCTGACACTTTCTGTGTTGCTGTTTTAGAGGGTGGGCAAGGCTGTGTATCCACACCATATACGAATGACTGAACAGACCTGAAAGAAAAAAAAACTGTTGCTGGAAAGTTATTTTCATTCAGAACAACAAAACATTATATTCCCTCTTCTGGTGAGTAATTGGTTTTTAACGCTGATTTAACAAACATGAGCTCTGAGGTATCACCATAGTACAAAGTAACAGGCAAAACTAGGAGGGATGTCAGTCTGAATACTACTGAAAATCTGTTTCCTTTCAAGATGTCACAATGATAATCATGGTAAAACCAAGAGCCTTTTCTTTGTTTATCTGTAAATGCTCAAGTAAATGTGTTTTGTTTTAGTCAGAGGCTGAACTTGCCACAAACATTGTTGAGTTACAACAAGAAGGAGGACACCTCTGGCGATTTAAAGAGGAACTCCATTCATGTGGAATTTTCTGTGTCAACAAACGCATGAATCTCTCAGAATGTGAGGGACTGGATGTACATCGGCCAACTGTATATTACACTCAATGTACTGTGTAATGTCAGCATGAACTGCTAACTCTGGATGAAAACAGGTCTCCTGAGTGCTGCTCGGCACAGTGTTGACATCTCTGCTCCAGTCCAAATATTGTCTGTGGAATTATCTCTGGCCTTCGCTTAAACATCTAGTTTGTGGAGGTTTAATAATAGAACCATCGTCACATTCATTTTCCAAGTTTTGAATGGATTATGACGCACGTCAGGTTTAGGATTTTTTTTTTTTTTTTTTTCTGTGAGGATAGCCACCTTCCTGCACAGTAGCAGAACTAGTTTTTGGAAGAAAAGACTAGGGCTCATTCACACATTACAGGAAGCTGGCCAAGAGACAAGTCTCTCAGTCTTCACTGAGGCGTCTAACAAAGTGGTCCAGCCCATGCCTGTCTGCAGTTTTTATTTTGACTCAGCTACTTTTCTTTGACAAGGTCATTAATGAATAAGACCATTTTCCTGCACCAAAATAAGACTCAAAATGTCTTCAAAACCTAACTTTATAGTTGAGATTTTATGTGGTTGACTATGACAAAGCATTACATAATTGGAATAATTGGAAAAAGAAGGTAAACATTTTTTTAATCCCTTTTACAAATGCAAATTTGTATTTATTTACTTTTATATCTCTAAATAAAATCCACTTAGACAACTGGTTTCAGAAGTCACATATTTGTTAGTCTGACTGTGTTTAATTTAATCTCAGTGTTCTTTGAAGTCCTCAAAAATTTGTTTGAGAATGTATGCAAATAACCAGGATTGTGAAGATCGAAAACAAGGCTAGTAAATTTGTGTAACACCATTCATTCACATTTTAATTCAAAGTACTATATCCTGCCTCCTCTAGTTTAGTTCTACTCTCAGAAACACAGAATAAAAATGTCCCTGATTATCAGAAATATCCTTCATTTCTGGTAATCGGTGTCTTGGAGTCAATGCTCTGGTTTGTCTTTGGTTTGTTTCATATCACTGTGTCACACTTGTTTCATAACCCATTATTATTTTATAGTGCAGTTGAATTAGGTTTGCCTCTACGTCCCAAGCTAAATCAGGTGCCAGTACTGGTAGTGGTGTTTTCCTTTCAGTTTGGGGGCGGGGGCAAAATGTGTAGATCATGGAAAATAAAAAGATCTGAGACGTGTTTAAGTTCACAACTAACTCCAACTAAGAATTTATGGCAAGACTTGAACATTTCTGTTAACATTTTACACCCAGTGTGATTATTTTTCAAAAATATAATGGGTAACATTTTTGGTTTATGATAAAAACAAAACTTTAGTAATTTGCGGGTCTAGTGGTAATCTTAATCAACCAACCAAAGCTTTGAGCTTGGGGGTTATTTTCAAAGCATTGTAAATAATGCTTCAGTAATTGGTCATGTGTAATAAATGCATGCAGAGATTGTGAGAAAATGTAAAAGAATATTGTTGCACAATGTGTCATGCAAAAAGTTTCTTTTTTTTTTTACTTGCTATGCGTGAGTGGCTGTGTAAATGTCACTTTGAACTGATGGACTGCTTTCTGAACTGACTTGTCAAATAAAAATTCTCCTTTTTGGCAAAGAGAATAAATGACCTATGTAATTTGAACTGATATGTTAATACAAATGTGTTACCACTTTATTTTTAACTTAGCATTTACGAAATCTTGTAGGTGATGTGTGGCATTTTTACAACCTACAGCCATGTTAAATATTACATAGGAAAAGGTTGACCTGTTCGAAACAAAGCTCCTTGAGACAAAGGTCCTGTTAGGGCTTCCATAGCGCAGGTGACCAACTCATATCCAAGTCATGTGACCGACCGGCTGTCAGGCAACAACCTGAGGCCCGGCTGATTGTTAACACCCCACAGTGAGACCTGTTGCCCTGGGCTATTAGTCATCCTGACAAGTGTGGCTTGTGTGCCACTCTCTCTGGTCATGACACACTTGTTTTCACCGTCTCCCAAGCTTCACACTCTGCTTCAGCTCTGATATATGCCTAACACGTAGTGGCAAGAGTGACACAAGGCAGCTGAACCAAAACAAGCACCTATCAATTACTGATGAAAGAACTTCTTTATACCTATTATTTACAACACCTTTCCAACTAGGCATGGATGGACCCTCTGCTTGTGCAATAGTTATGGAGAAGGAGCTTCTAAAAGAGGGTGAATGTGTATATTGATATTCTGAAGGTAAAGTAAGAACATTATTTGCATTTTAAATACAGATGCATTATTATGGGAAGCCATTTGTAAAGTTACACATCTTTACTGAGAATTATGTAACTCAGAAAATTGCTTTATTTGATTGTGGGCAATTTACATTTCTGCTGATTTTTATATATATTTATAAACGGCAGCCTATATTATTCATAGTTTCTTGACATTGTATCAAATTACTTGGGCATCACAGTAAACAAGTCACTTTGTGTTGAATTGCCACAAAGCAATAGAAAACAATGAAGTAGATTTGTATTGTGAAAAATTTGAAAGAATCTTTTTTTTTGATGGTGGGGTTATGAAAAAAAACTGTGGATTTGGAATATAAAACTAATAATAATAAATATAATAATGATAATAATAATAGTAATATGTATTATTTTTATTGATTATAAAATAATAATAACAGTATTATGTTCAACTGTTTCAATTTGACTGTTTCTTCTCTTTGGTATATTCTGTGACCTAACTGTACAAAGTCTATTTATAACATGTGGATTCATCTTTAACGCTGGGAAAGGAGGACGTGCTGCTATTAAAGATCAATCAATCTGATTTATGCTGCCATTGATACACATCATTTGCTCATGCTAAGTTTTAAAACAGCCACAGTACTATTGTGCTTTGTTTATTGCATGTCATGCTTAAAAGTTGACCCCAGCTGGCCTACTGCATGACAGTAAAAAAGTATTGGCTGTCCTTTCTGCTATATCCCTTTTGTTATTGTTATTTTTGCAACAAAGTACCATAGTATTTTACATGTGTCTGTTCTCATTGAAACATATGCAAGGATTTTATTTTAAGCTCTCATTTTGAGTTCCCATTTAAGACAGGTAATAAAAAACATGAGCAATGATTTAATATTAACCAAGGGATAGATTCAACATGATGGTAAAAACATTAGAAACTTCTTTGTCGTTTCCTGGATGGGAGGGAGGCCTCACATCAACTCTGGCATTGACAAAACCATGATCAGCATTGCACACGCAGCCTTCTGATAGCGTGTGTAGCAAATGTATAACTTGGAGGATTCATAACCTTGTGCTGCACTTCTTCTGAGGTGAGTTGAAAGCTCTGTTTAAAAAATCCTGAGGTGTATTCAGTGATTAGAAAAAAGGAAGTTGGATGTCAGATTTTTACAGTGTCCTGAGTGCAGTAACACTTGAAATGTTTGAGGTTAAAAACAAAAATCTTTATGTAAAATCAAAGCAGCCAACTCTCTCTACACACACCCACACACACACCCCAACCCCCCCCCCCCCCACACGCACACATTTATATATATATATCACCAACATTAAAAACTAAAAAGTAAACTCATAGATTAATAACATAGTATGTAATGACCCATACATACCTGCTGCCTTGACATTTATCCAGTTGGTTTATTAGTGATGCCTTCAACAAGGACAGTAGGTTCTGCTGATGTTGGGTTTTTTTTTTATGTCTGCAGCTATTTAGCAGGAAATTACACAAAGCATTGATGCAATATTTAATGCAAGAGAAGCTATAAGTTTATTGGACCCGTGCATTCCTTTCTACATGAGTTTAATTGCGCTAGAATATGATTACCACATTCCTTCTCTGTGACATAATCCACAACAGGAATAATATTTAAATTAATTGATTGTGTTGCATTTAGTTATGTAATATAACCACAGTTTAGAGATATTTAAAACATATAAGGCAATAAATTGAAATGTGAACATAATCTAGTAGAGATTAAGTGGTTGGCTGACAGCAGTTCTAATTGTATAAGAAAAAGCTAATTTGTAAACAGAATATGAATGCATAGCAGTAATTTATTTAAACATCTTTCAATTAAATAGTTATTTAAATTAGCTATACAATGTGGATATTAAAAGACATACCTCTATACTTGTTAAATTTACAAATGTTATAATTTATCGGTTTAATGGCAGATCCTTAGGAACATAATTACATTTTCAAAGGCTTAAAATGAGCTGCTTCAGATCTTCATCTATTCCCATGTACGTTGTTCTCTTCGCAGCTAGAAGGAGGTATATTCTCAACCCAGTAGTTTAGAAGTATTTTATTATCGCTTAAACACATTATTACATGCTTTTTTCCCCTTTTTTTTTTACATAGGAAGTTTTCAAAGAAGTTATTTCAAACCATGTGGTGAGGAATTGTCCTTGTTAAATTGTTATTCTCTGCTGCTAAGAGGTAATAAACAAATGTCTGTAAAACTCAGGAACACATTTGCAGTTGACTTATTGGTCTGTGAATATCTTGGCATTTGCATTTATCCTGGTGTTCTCCCTCATGGACTTTTACCAAAGTGGAAAAGTTGCAATTATTCATATTTATGGAAATTATTTGTGAGAGTTAAGCCCAGGGTGCTCTGACTTCCCAGCAGGTGCCCTGCAAACACAGATGATGATCCTTCCAGCAGCTGCCAAACTAGGACAGAGCTGGGATTCCCATTAAAAGGCCACCATGAGGTTTCCCAAACAAAAAGAGCTAGTATCATGTGTTCACCTATTGAAATGCTGTTGCCATGGCTTAATTAAAAATATACAACTGAGTTTTAGTAGAAAATAAAGAAATGCTATCAATAATAATTGGGTAAGTTCATTGAAAGTTTGTCTTTAATTTTAAAATGAATCATTGTCTCTTACCAGAAGGCTAAGAGATATGCGAGAAATTTGCCAAACTCAACCTAAACACAGCTGAAATCTCTCTAAAAGAGTAACAATTTACACTCAAGACATCATTTTCTTCCGTAACTGATTTTCATTTTACCCATTTCTGTTGCCCAAACATTCACACAGTCCCTTATTTTTTGCAATGCGTTCTATAAGAGCTTTCACATATCAGTCATCTTACCTTTTTCCACCTTGGCCAGGACGGCAGGCGCCAATAGAAATGCAGGGCTGGTGCCACTGACCAACATGCCATGGAGTTCTGGGCTCTCTCCTGTCTCAGTCCACCAACAGGCAGACAGGAAGGGTAAAACCTGGACTCCTACTTATATGGACCAAAGCCATCTGAGTCTATGTAACATGAACACCTGCAGGAAATGGTCTGTGAATGACAAATATTCTATTGAGGATCTATTAGTCCTGACATTTAGTTTTACTTCGCTCTTGACCGTTACTTAATTTTCAAGATTCTAAAACAATAATCCAAAAAGAGATGTTTGACAGATGTTGAGTAAACAAGGCCTTATTTAGGAAATGATAAAACTTGGCTTCTTAGCATTTGAGATGGCTTCAAGATGGTGTGATGGAGTTGGCATGCACTGTGGTTTGCAGATTTTTTCTACTGATCTGTGTGTATGTGTTTGCTGTGAGTCTTTGGCATTAAGCACAAGCTGGGACATAACTCTTAGTTAAGAACATTTTGTTAAATTACTGAAATTTAGGTACAGTGATCTTGTTAAAACTTCACTTAGAAATGCCCATGCAAAATCTAATTTCTATTTAGATTAAACGGTTTATATTAGTCAGGTTAGTTAGTTTATTGTACTCTGTCAGCTAGTTTATGCCCTCTACGCGGTTCTGATATGTACTTTTTTTTCATTTTTTATATTATAAAAGTTTTCCTCATTTGCAGTTATTTTCCTTCAGTCATAATCCTTACTTATCTTATGATCTATCTAAAAGGTTTAACATACCCTTCATTGTTAATATTTTTAGTATCATTTGAATTGAATAAAACAAGTTTTTACTCTTGTTTTTTTAAAATGTTGGCACTTGTAGTTAAATCACCCTGAATAATATTTCACTGGCTTTTAAGGTAGAAAGACAAAAGGAGGTAGACAAATACCTCATAATTGTAGATTGGTGTACAATTCACAGGCTGACAAAAGATTTTTTTTTTTTTGCTAGGCTGAAAATCTAATGTGCTCATTTAACATTTTTAGACTACAACAAAGCAGAAGAGTTAGTGTCATAAATGTGCAAAATTGTCATATGATCTGCAAATATTTCTTTAAAAATATGTTCTTTAATATATTGAGTTTTAAACTATACATTTAGATACAAACATTAAAAAAAGGTTCAACATAAAATAATACTTCATGTTAAGTTTAGTATTAATGGTATACATTTTTTATTCGACTCGGTTCCTAATGCCTCGTTGACACAGCAATATTTTTATGTTGATTTTTATCCCAATTTTCCTCTTCCAATAATCTCAAGATTGCCCAGATTATCAAGATGTTTCTTAGGATAATCTTTATAGATTGTGTAAGCCACAGGGATGAGAACCTGATCTGCTCGTGCTGCCTGTGTGTGTTTGTTTTCACGTAAACATAAGCAATGAAAAGATTAGAACAGCATAAAACCACCTGAGGCCTATTAAGTTAATTTCAATGTAACTGTTGCATCTGGGGAATCATTAATTAGCCAATCAATCGCTCTATTCCTGTGACACAGGGCCGGGGCTGCGGGGCGCAATGGAAACCACAGCTGGACCATATGTAAATGGGAATTAATTAACTAGCTTACGTTTCAGCACCCGTATTTGGAGTCAAAACATTCTCAGGAGTCCGAGCCAGGGCAGCAGAGTCTCAAACACCCTGCTGTGGTCACATCCCATCTCTGTCGGACAGAATAATTTCACCTCATTACCTCTGCCATGTATAAATAGAACTCTTTCCACCCACCGGCTCTTTAACAACATGTGCTCTTTTAAACACCTACAATTAACCCCTTGTGACTGCAGCCTTGTGTCTACCCCCATGTACCCTGGTTGTTCCAAAGCTCAAAGTCCCAGGAGATTGCACCCTATTCGCTGAACCCATACACCCAATTCACAGTCCAAATCCAGTCCGCCACACCTCCACCTCGGCTCACGTTTGTTAAACAGTCATATATCTTGTGTCGTATTTTTTTCTCCAGGAGGATTTAATGGATGACTGACAGAATTTACAATGTGTCTCGAGCAGCAAGAAACACTTCACGACAAGCCATACATGCATTGTGTTTATGGCTTTCTTCTCTCGAACATGGTGTTTGAGTCTTAGGCCCACCCTCACGCAAGTTACGCACACAAAAGAGATATTGCATATGAACAATAACAGTCTGGAGGGAGATGACTTAGATTGATAGAAGAAGCAAATAGAACATCAGTGGATTCCTCTCAATGAAAGGTTTTCACAGTAGGGTTGCAACTTACTGCTTGATATTATAAAATCTTTTTAATATACAATGTAATGAAAAGTTAGTTATATAGTATTAATTAGGGGTTTTCTTTTCTTTTTTAAAGGATAGTCTAAGCATATCAGTGCTTCGATCTAAACTATTTTAGTTTTTTCTGTAAAGCTTTATGTTTCACTGGAAATAGAACTTCCCACATCTGTTTAATCTTTGGCAGCCAGTTGCAGGTTTAATTTCATATTGATATCCATCCATCTTCTCATAATCACCTCCCCTGCCCTTTCTGAAGAAGGGCGCAGGGAAGATCAAGTTTTATGATGAAAATGATGCATTCAAGGTGATGTGCTTTAGCCAAACGCAGGTTGCTTGTAATCTAAAGGGAGGTGAATACATGTACATTTTTGAGTTTTTCATTTGTAAAATAACCTTGAAAATATTCATAAATCTGAAATATTATTAACAATTAGTGCATGACTAAAAGTAATCACAATTTATTTATTCATCACTGAAGGGTATCACTACAATTTTGTTATGTTCTAGTAACATAATGACGAATGTAAATCTTATGTCATATGTGTTATTTTTTATAAAAGACCAGTTACCTTAGATACAAAATCTGTCAATTGAACTTTTCAAATTTTTGCTTTTTTTATTTTAGCAAAAAAATATCCTGTTTACAAAATATAGTCAATTTATTCTAGACTTCCTTCACCGTCCTCTGTTCAAACACCTAGTCCTATCCACACTGTGGTGTTTATGAGATATTGCTCCAAGCAACAGGCTGAGGAATCACTTGCTTCCTCCCCCGTAGCAAATAATTCAGGCAAGTGCTACCTTAGAAAAAGGTGAAACTCACAATGGATTTCTCAGATATGCGGCTCGAAACCGCAGCTTTCCTCACCCATGAGCACCACCTATAATCACTGTGTCAGGCTTTGGCTCGGCTGCGACCTCAGACAAGTTGTTTTTGGACAGGTACCACACCAGAGGTGGGAGTCGCACATGCTAAAACAGGCAGCAGAGAAGAATTTTCTCCAGGCCTTTACAGATTAAAAATGATCCCCTTATTACTAGCACCAACTATACACATAGACAATTTTATGTCACAGATGTCATTTTTGTCAGGTATTAGTAATTGATGTTTGAACTGGTCAACTGCAGCTAGAATACGATTACAGGGAACACTGGATGTTTTCATACCCAAGCTCTTTGTTCTACGATAACTAACAGATGGACAAATTTCAAATCTATCAAGTAATTTAAAATTGGAGCATTGCATTAATAGGCCACATAAGTTATCTCCCTAATATCATGTGCTGACCTTCAGTTGGACCTGAGTTTTATGGAACCAGTCAGGATTATGACATATGATAATGACATTACCATCCCTATTGCCTCAGGTCTTTGTTTGTTTGAACTTCAGAGCAGACTAAGAGAAAAACAATATGGTGAAAAAGTTTGTTCTGTAAGTCCTACTATAAATAAAGTTCACTCATACCATTGGGTTTTTAACTCATCACCCCACATAGAGGTGAGCTAGGATTTCATACCTCTCTTTGTTCTGGCTTTCCTACTCGCGCTTAGTCACGAGAAAGCTGTGTTGCTGTTGTTCTGTGAGGAAGAAAGGCAGCCTATGGCCAAATATGTCCCGACCTCTTTCATGACCAAATTAACCTGTTAGGGGACTTGTGGGCATAAACTGGCTCTGACCCTCAACTGACATACCAAGAATTGCCCTCTGGGTAGTGCACCGCTGCCACAAAGGTCCTAATAAACCTTGAGAGTAAAACTCTGCAGAAAGGATACACAATTTATCCTCATTTGTGGTGATTTGATCAAGCAAAACATTGTTTGGAGTTTATGCTCGTTGGGGCTGAGCCATAGTTGAACATCAAGATAGGCCCACATTGGCTAATATAACAGCTCAGTTGTTTTCGGTTCAGTGTTGCATCTAACAAATTTATGCCTATTCAAACTGCCAAACCTTTGGAGATTATTGGACTTCCGGTTTTAGCTTATACATTCCCTCTCAGGAGCTTTTTCTGAGGATTGTTGTGTCTTAAGATTGAACCCCAAAAAGAAATTTCAAGTTAAGGAGTTTTTTGCTGTGTTCACAAATATTAAAATGTAAATATCTTAAATCCTAAGTTGCCCATTAAAATTTTTTTTGCTTTGTCCTCTTTGTAAAGAGGGTGCTAAATTAAATTTAAAGAATGTGTTCCTACTTTAAAAGCTACACACAAATATTATTAATATATAGCCTGAATAAAGCCTTAAATAAGGTATCTCTGCACAGGACAGTGACAAAGTACTAACTTATCTTGACTAATTACAACCACAATGCTAAATGACAATATTATTGCAAAGAAATTCTTATTTATATAGTGATTGATTATGATAGCAATAACTGTTGAACCATGATACAAGTCGTTACATTAAAAAGACAGCACTTAAAAGATGTTACTGTTTGGACAAATTTCCGAAGTGAAAACTAACTTATACAAAAGAAGAGCGTGTTGACTGGCATTATGTCTATTGAATATTCTGGGGGGGGGGGAGTTTGTTTGTTTATTTGTTTTTTGTTCACAAGCTGCCTGTAACATCTTGTTAACCTGTGCCATTAAAAATTATTAAATTAACGGGAAGTCACATTCTTGTGGGTCTTGAAATTCAACACGTTTTCTTCTAAGAAACTTTCTGCTTACTTTTTGCGTAATATAATTGGAGCATCTCATTAGAGCTCTAGAATATTGTCTACAAAAGTATAAAATGATTTGTTTAATATTTTTGGTAAAAAATGATCAGTTTGACTTATGTGTAATTGATAAATATCTAAAAATATATAAACTTAAATAACTTTGTAAAGATAAAGTAAATAGTTTATTATTGTTATTTTGTTTCTTGCATTACTGTATAAATCACATTTCAAACAGTGCAAACGGGATGTTGTGCCGTTTGCCACTTCTTTCTCTTTATTTTTTTCTTGGAAGTATTAGCCACATGAATATGAATGAAAGGTCACAGTGGATATTACATGAGGTAATACGTTGGCTGCCATTTCTCAAACACAAGACTAAAAAAACATATTTTTCTTTACCGTTTCCACAGCCTTCTATCCTGTCAGACTAACACTGCCTCTTGGTTTTCATGTCAGGCGTTTTCTATGGAAGGACATTAGCTTAATGTCTGCTCAAAAAGATGTAGTTGATTTAAAACATTTTTGGGAAGCATGCAACTTACACAGACTTTAGCCTAGCTTTGGTTAAATTAAAGGATATGGTTTCTGTAGCAGTGAAAGTTTCACATTAGGTATACTTCATATGTGTCATTGTGGGAGTGTACCTGAACTGATGGCAATTAATGGTGATGTGTCACTGTATGCAGGAGGGTTTTAGTTTATATATTTTGACTTGTGATTATGGCCTACACAATCACAACATTTTTCAATTCTCTCCCAACCGGTAGCACGCATTCATGTTGACTTTGTGGTTTTCCCAAATTGGACTCTGGCTCCAGGTGGCTGAGCTTCCATAGCAACCTTCAGGCTTATCTGCTACTGATGAAGTCAAACAATAAGGTCTTTCACTTTCTCGACTTATGCTTTACTTTTCCAGAGAGAAAAACTCTAAGTGAAAAGCCTTTTTGTGAGATTACAAGATGTATTTTAAGATTAGCAAACAGTAAAGTTGAATTTATAACCAGCAGTTAAAATTTCTGAATAAGATTGAATAAAATAAAAAAGCATTTTGTATCTACATTATAATATACTGTCTGGCGCACATTGGCCTATAGATCAGATTTCTGTCTGATTATACATGCAATAAAGATGAATTATAGCTTCAATATATTTTAGATTGGTGTTGATTTTGACAGAAAATTTCTATTTGGATTTAATAACATTTATGTTAGATTTTGTCTAACAAGGAACACTTAATTGACTAAGTGTACTACATTTTAGTCAACTAAAGTGCCAATAAATTTAATTGACAAATCATTGAGAGAAAAGCCAATATTTATACTTTTGTGCATAAAACAAAAGTATAAATTTTGCAGTATGGAATTTTTACAACTTTTATAATTTGAAACAATGTAATATGAATATACCTTTTCAATTATGTTCTAAATAATGTACGTAATATATAAATTATGCTCTCTGCACTGCACACTAAAATGAGAAATCTGGGTGACAATTTAGCATCAACCTCCATTTCCAAGCCTGAAATTAGCTAACTTTTATGGTTCATAGGAACTTTTGGACCAGAAGAAGAAATTAATATATGACACATTTTTATCTACATTCACCATATTGTTGCCAAATATTACAAATGAAAAATTCAAGAAAATGTTAGTGAGACATAAATAATAGTATGGATTTGAACCAAAAAACAATGTATTAAGATTTTTGAATAACATTAATCAAAACTGGTCAGAAACTGGTGGTCTGACATGCCAATGCACTAAATCATATTTGTTTTAATTTAATTTAATTTAATTGCAATCAGCTTCTTATTTTGTCTCTCAATTATAACTAAATCTTTATCTACAAACGCAGTCACAGGTATTCATTTCCCCCATTAGTTAGCAGTGATCTTTGATTTGTTGAGGAAGATATTGCAGAGATTGAGAAGATGCCTGAGCTCTGAAAAATAGCAAAAAGCTAAATATTAACTTATTGATTAAAATAGTCTAACTTTAAATAAGGCCATTGGGGAAAAACATTGTTACATCACAAAATATCATTTACTAATTTTCCAATTGCTCCCACATTTTCACACGACTAAAAATTTAATTGATTGGATTAATTTTAACAACAGTTTTCAACACTATAATTCCCAGTCCTTGTTTATGACAAAACTGACTCAGTGTCAGGTGTAGAATCGCTTAAATGCATTTCAAGGGTTGATACTAAACAGAGAAACTGATGATACCAACTAAATAAAGATTCAAATACCTACTGAGTGTGTGCAATTAGTCTAAAGTAAATTTAGGAAGGTATGTTAATACTGATGATTACATTTTAAAAACAAGAGCAGACCAATCCATATCGGACCAACCTATAATCTACCAGCCAAACTAGGTTAAAACAAGACATTCTTATATGACTCTTAAAGATGGGAAACAATGACTGCTTCTGCCACTGAGATTCCCTCCTCATTGACACTGTAATAATATTCAGTGCCAGCACAGCTGTGAGAAAACAAATTAGGACTATGATTAATGAACACCTTCGACTACCCCCAGACAGACCATGGAGATGGGACTCCCAGCAAAGGCTGTCCTTCTGCCCTCAGAGCTGACGTAAAGCTCTCTACCATCAACATCGATGCTCCCGAGACTCTCATCAATCCAATGCTGACAACTGTAGGTTTGATTCTCCCTATCAGCACATTATGTTCTACACCCTCTGTTTACAGGGTGTAGTTTTCAAAAATCTCTCTGGAAAATGTTACGTAGATTCTTTTTTGTATAGGATGCTATTAATGTAACTTTCCCCCTTGACGTTGCTTTCTTTTGTTAGTAACTTATAGGGCATCTTTACTTCAACACGGGAACATGCCAACACATAAATAATCAGGGTCCACTTTAAAACATCCTCAAGCAGGATCCACACGTGCCAACTAACAGCATTTATTTGGTTTACATCCCAGGTGGTGATGATCCTTCAGCACTCAACCTGAATGCAATCAAACTGGGTTTGCGTCTATGCCTTGCTAAAAGAAATCTTTGTCTACTCTCTGGCTCACTGTTTCTGGGTTTCCATGGTAATACTGTACAATAAGAGCAAATAGCAAGAGAAACCTGGCTGGCAAGAATTGGTGCGTTCTGTGATGACAGCAATGGTGGAGTTGATGGACATCATGTGTCAGCACTCAGGGTGCCCTCAGAGAGTAATGCCGGTGGCCTTTACAAGGATGTCTTTCTGCAAATCACTCGCTGCGCAAATATACAAAAACTGCCTTATTGCCTGGAAAGCAGGTTGTCCATCAGTGCTTGAGGTCCCAAGGTGACAGTTTGGGTAATTACTTGCTCTAAAAAGCCCCACTTGATATAAAAGGACCACCTTTCCTCTTCAATTAACTTCTTGTTTGTTCGTTGATCTCTCAAGAGCACTCAGCACCCAAGATATGAAGTCGAACAGACAAAAAACCTTCCAAACACCTGTTAGATGCATTTCAGAAATTTGTGTCTGAAGACCAAAATTACGAATAATTACTGTCTATCATGATTATGTGAAATGTAATTAGCAAAATTATAATTGCAGTGTGAGATACTGACCTGGAGACTTTTTCACATGAGAAGGAAATCAAAACAAGCCAAGTGTGAAGCTTTAGGGGGCGAAGCATTTATACAATAAAAGGTAATTGCTCACATTCATCACCCTAGTTATTAATGGAAATCTTTTCCCTCCCGAAGGCAAGCTGTAAAATAATATAAACATTTGTTCACAACCCTGCTACTTTACTAGAATAAAACGCAGCATATTTGCTCAACCTGCAGCTCATTTCCAAGCATGTATTATGCTGTAATCTTTGCATTTTACAGTAAAAAAGTTTTAAGTGCAATAAAAAAAAGAAACACCAATGGCACTTTCTGCTGCCTGGGAAAACCCATAAATCACAGAGTGTCTGCAGAGTGACAAATTACTGATGTCATCAACACAGTATGCCAAAGCAGAATCTTAGTGTTGGCTAGAGTGCACAGAATTACAGGTTAACACCTACCTACAGCATACAAGTGAAACTGAACTCTCATGCTACAATTATTCTGCTCATGTAAGAAAGACAGCTTGAGCAGGTTCAGACTCTGGAGGAAACTTAGAATGTAAAACATTCTCAAAAGAATCGTTGCGCTTCTGTCTTAGGCGCCATCACTAGCTGAAGGTCAATCTACTCTGACGTCTCTGTCTCTCATCATTAAATACACCCATCCTTTAAATTCCTTCTTACTTAGAGCGTGCTTATTTTACGCATCCCTGTCACATCAGAATGAGATAAGGCATAAAATTTATGGTTGTGAAAAAGAGACAGAGACCCTCTGAAAGAAATGTTGTTTTTTTTTTAGGAAAACGTAACTTTTATGGACACAGGAAAAAATATATTTCATCACCCTTTAAGATGCGAAGCACTTGTTCGTACATGAAACTTTAGAATCTTTGAATAACTTCCAGGTTTATTGGGACTGATTAGGACTAATTGGATATAAAACAGTGTCAAGCAGCAAAACCTGTACTTCTTTTGTAGAGAACTGTCTTTTACTTTTACTCTGGTAATTGCAAAGTTTAGTAAAGCAAATAACTTCATATTATATACTTAGTTGCAACAAAATTTCCATAAACATTTCTTAAGCAAAATCTTACGAAATGTAGCGAAGAATTTATGCGCTACAAATGCAGACAAAAGTCTACATAAGCAACAATTTATGAAAGGACCTTCAGACATTCTGTTATTATTAGTTTTTTAGAAAAGTAGACATGCTCTTAATTTTGGGCAAGGGAATATTAAAATGAGCAATCCCACCCTGGTAGATGGTTACAAATGACACAGTGCTCGAGAGAAGTTTTCCACTCAGCAACCAAACCTTCATAAGTGTGACTACTGTACAAGCCAGAAATTATACAGAAACAAAAGTAAACAGAGCTAAGCAATGTTTACTTTCCACACAGGTAATTTTGCCATGAAAAAAGTCATAGAATAAAACAGAGAGACAGCTAGATGTAGGAAAACTGAAAAAGCAGCGCCCATAAAAAAGACTTAAGCTCAAGTAGAGATATTAACTATCCTGATTTATTTATGGGCTCATCTTTTAGGGTTTTTCTTTGTGATAAATCACACTCGTGTCATATCTGATCCTCTCAGATTCATGCCTCACCCACAGATCTGTTTTTTTTACCACAAGCCTCAGACATGTTTATTTGGAAATATGCCATAAATCCCAAGCTTTTGGAGAGGCTAGGGTGGGCCTGGTTATGGTGCAGGAGGTCAGTGCTGTTCCAATGATAATTTGTGGTTTGGTGGACGCTTGAGTGCCTACAAAGAGGGTTCAGACTACGACTGGCTGGTTGCAGCTATGGGCCTCATTCACTTCAAATAAGCCAGAGTCTCTTATTCTGCAGGGGGAAATATTTATATAATACAAAGTTATTTTCCTGGATTTACTTTTGGATGTTTTTGGAAGCTTTTAAAATTTTGATCAAGAGTATGTGTAGGAAAAAATTGGAAGGGTATACATAAAACATTCAAAAATCTAATTAAAAGTTCACTTACTATATAAAAATCTAAAGCAGAAAAAAACAACTATGCTGTAAACAATGGAGTGTAAAAAAACACCTGTTTTCGAGTGTCACTTGTCAGTAAATACTCATGAATTATGATGTAAAGTAACACATTCCAATCCGTTTTTTTGTCTTGTGCCTCTTGACCTCTGCTCTTCTTCAGTAATCAGGACAAAGACAATTTCCTACCTACACGCCCTTATCCACTCACAATGTTTATAAACTGTCTAATGCTGAAAAGTTCAGCTAATTTAAGAGCCATACTTATGTCATCTGGTGAGCCTCATGTCCCCAGGACTTAGATCGGAACTGCTACAGGGCAGAGGTCACCGTCTGGCCCCTGGCTTATCAAAGGTGTGTTTATTTAAAGTCTATGCACGCCTATGGGCAACAACAAACAGAAGGACCACATGCAATGGCGTAATTTGGAGGCAAATCCTGTTTAGGAGTACAGATTATGGATTTTTGGGAGTGTGTAGCTGTTGGAACAGCAACATTGTCACTCTCAATCCTGGTGACGGTGGCTTGCTTTGCTCAGGAGCACTGTAAGGTGAATGTGCTGCGACACCTTGTGACATTTACAGAGAACCTGCAGAATCACTAATCTGGGCTTCATGTTAAAGGGCCTCTCTGGAAAATAAACAAACTTGATTGGCACTTGCATTAGAGTCCAGCTCCTCCCTCCGATATAATCTGAGACTAAACCTGGGTTGGGTAACAATAATTGTGAATCCCCAAAAATGCACTCCAATGGAGAGTGCCTTCTTGCACTCCTGGGACAAAACTTTGTGGGACAAAGTTTTCAATCTTTGTCCCACTGATTTATAGATGTCTAACACCTCTGAGACCTGATACGCTTTCATATATGTAATATGAAAGAGTTTAAACTGTCTCTGTTTAATTTGGCTTTTATATGACTTCACCTCTCCAATAAGATGTTAATAATAACAATGTGTGGACCAAAGGTTTTGCTTAAAATATTGAGGGGACTATTTGAAATTAGATAAATGATACCCATATTTTCTCATTATATA
The DNA here is from genome assembly GCF_001444195.1 of Xiphophorus couchianus. NCBI lineage: Eukaryota > Metazoa > Chordata > Actinopteri > Cyprinodontiformes > Poeciliidae > Xiphophorus > Xiphophorus couchianus. The sequence continues at coordinate 11,517,042 of NC_040243.1, read as the reverse complement.
AAGAACATTGAAGTTTTTATCTGATAGCAAGTGGCGCAGTTGGTAGCACTGTTGCCTTGCAGCAAGAAGGTCCTGGGTTCGATTCCCGGCCGTGGTCTTTCTGCATGGAGTTTGCATGTTCTCCCTGTGCATGCGTGGGTTCTCTCCGGGTACTCCGGCTTCCTCCCATAGTCCAAAAACATGTCTGTCAGGTCAATTGGTTTCTCTAAATTCTCCCTAGGTGTGAGTGTGTGTGTGCATGGTTGTTTGTCCTGTATGTCTCTGTGTTGCCCTGCGACAGACTGGCGACCTGTCCAGGGTGTACCCCGCCTCTCGCCCGGAACGTAGCTGGAGATGGGCACCAGCAACCCTCCCGACCCCATTAGGGACAAGGGTGAACAGAAAATGGATGGATGGATGGATGGATGGATCTGATAGCAATATTATTTAGGTGTATTAGTCAGATGGTGTAAATGCAAATGTGCACTGCAAATCTGAAATTGTAAAATCAAATAAAATAAGATTTAAATGTGTCATTTTGTGTTAGTCTATTACATAGAAGCCCAATAAAATAAATAGATATTTGTGCTGGTGAAACAGAAAAATATGAAAGGTTTCGGTTTTCACACACTTCGGATTATTTTGTCAAATCAATATGGTCAGTAAATTTTTATGTTTAGTTTACATTTGATTTTTTTAAACAACATCCTGCCTTGATTAGGAAATATGGTTGTATTTCGTTCTGGCTCAATTATGACCTCACAAGGAAGTCATTTGGTTTGTGAACCAGCACGCACAGCCTCAGAAAAAGGTGAGGTGGTGATCATGCTTGACCAAACTTTGTTTTCCTACCAGTCTGCACTACACAGATCCACACATGGTGTCAGGGATGGCTCACATCTGGTTTATTTACTCTCATCGCAGGATCTCTGAGAGCTGTGTGTGGCCTCCATGCTCCTGTGTTGTAAAGGCCCTGCACAGAGGAAACATAACATTTTACAGTACTCACTGCTGGTGACAGATCCAACCCTCCGGGCTGGTGTAGTTCAGACACAATGAGAAAGATGAATTTCAGACCGCATTGTGACCACATTTCTGTAATGAGAAGAACTAGATGTTGTTACTCGTCTGGAAATTTCTGGGTGACCTCTGTATTGAACATGTTTTTAAGTTTGGATGACGTAATTGCTCATGTACAACTGATCGTAACAAAAAAAATGGTTGTAACTTCTTGTTGTCTTTTGTTGGGTTATGTTGCACAAAAGCAAACTATAAAGTGGAGCTTCTGCATTAACAACTTTTGATCTTTCTTTTGAACAATGAAGAAATCAAAGGAAAAACCTTTGTCTATGTGTTCAACAATATCAGAACAGATCCAGCAGCTCAGGATCTGGTGAGGTGATCTTCCATTTCCATGCCTTGGCAATGGATGTTCGCAAACAGATCCAGTTTTTAATATGCACTGATATGGTCTGACTCCATCTGACTATGAAGGCTTGTGAGAGAAGGCGAGATGTGGAGGGAGGGGGGAACTCAAATAAAATCTCCTTTGTGAACACAAGGAGGCAAATAGACTGTACGCAAGAGAAACCTGAGTGGCTCCATGGGCTATGGCGCGTGGCTCTGAGGCTTTCCCTTGGTCCGCAAACTCTGTGCTCCCTGTTCACAGCTTCAGATTAATGCTATGCTGCATGACCACAATTTGCAAGACAGGCAGCTCCTGTCTGTCACTCTGGCGCACTTATTTATTTATGTTGATACCAGAACTATCATCTAATTTTAGAGTGAAAGGAAGAGCATACATGGATTTTATTAGTTTACAAATAATCTGAAAATTATGACTTGCATACATATTTTGCCCAATTTATTTCTTATAGGTAAAATCCAGAGTAAACAATTCACACAATATGTAATTTAATTAGTAAGTGCAACAAAATACTGTTTGCCGCCTATCAATTTTATACACCATCCCAATGGTCAAACATGGTGGTGGCAGGCTCATGCTGTGATAATGCTTTTTTTCAACAGGAACAGGGAAGTTAATGAAAGTTGATGGGAAGACAAATGGAGCTAAGGAAGATTAAGTAAGTTATTATGTTAGAAAAAGCAAAATTTGTAAGATTGGCCTCAGGGTTGACCTTCCATAGGCAAAACAGCATCAAACAACCAACCAGAGCAACTATAGAATGGTTTACATCAGACCATATTGATACATTTAATTGTTTTTTTCAGATATTTCTTTATTTTAAAAAAATTTAATATGATGTAAAAAAATATATTTCTTTAATTTAAATTATTCGGTACTTTGTGATTATTTATTATAAAATCCTGGTAAAATTAACAAAAGTGTGGGATTCTAATGTAAATACAATGTTTTCTCCAGTTTATTTTCTTTTTACATTTTAAAACTCTTGTTGAAATTTTCCATGATGTTGTGCATGGTCTAAGCAGTTCTAGTTGGAGAATAAACCTTTTGGAGCTAGAGAGAAAAGAACAAGCTTTTATTACATTTTATGTCACACAACTTTTTTCATTTTCAAGGGTACACGTGGCCTTTATTAAGGTATATGTTGCAGAAAACGCTGCGGCACAGAAAAAAACAATTAACTATGAAGATTCCTATACTTGTTTATTGGGATAAACAAAAGACAAAAATAGCCTCCTTTGACCTTTATCCCACATTGTTGATTGTGTTTGGAAATTGCAAACGATCAGTGTATAATTTTTGACTACAAAGACAGCAAAATATTAAATGCTCTTCCCTTTAGCATCTTCAAACAGCTAATTTGATCCTAAAAGTAGAGGTCTCCTGCTGAAGTTTGCTTCATCTTTGTCTGGGAGGTTTGGTGCACAACACCCAGCATGATAGTGGTGCTCCATGCAGGCCTGCCGCCCTCACCCTGCCTTTCAGCACCTTTTGGCCAGCAGAAAGGGGCTCTTTGTTCAATCTTGAGCTTGTGACGTCCACTCAAGTCCACGCTTCCATTAGCAACAGTCTGCCAAATAACCAGGGATTGTGATGGTGCCTAATAACCACTGCATATGCTATATTTGTTTAAGGAGGGATTTTAAAATGTGCCCCTGCTGTTGCCTAAAGACACAAGCAAACTCTTATATCTCAATTTAGTCACACTCAGAGTTTTTTTTTCATAACTGACAGACTAATTTAAGAAATAATATAGAATTTAGGCAGAGAAAGCACCATGATTTGTTTGTTCCTTTTCACAATGCTTTTCATTTTCAGGGCAATTTTTTAAATGGCATTAGCTTAATTCTAATAATTATTATTACTTACTAATTATTCAAAAACGAAAACAAGTTTATTTAGTTATTAAGTACAAAGACATAATAAACAAGACAAAGAACACATTATAAACTACATCCCACCTGTAGCTTTGGAATTATAATGGGAAAGAAATATTTTCCTGGATTAAAATCTAATAAAAGAAAAAATTAAAAGTTTTGTTTAAATGTTTGGTGATTTGATAGTCCATTTGAGACTTTTATGACCTGTTTATTTTTATTATTTTGAGAGAACAAGAGTTAGATGAAGAAATGAAAGAGATCCAAGAAACTGGGCCACAAAGTTATGAAACACAGGTAAATAAAAGTCCATGTTTAAATAATTTTACTGCTCAATGTATGTCAGTGTAAATCGGATCTCACAGTTTAATAGTAGATGAGTAATAGACCGGTAGGACCCTTCATAGTGTTAATTGTATTCACAGAACTTAGTACGCATGTTGTATTGGGTTTCACCTGCATATGAAACCCAAAACTATTGTCGTTTATTTTCTTTAAATTGAGCTTAATTCTCATATTGGTGACACTTTGTTTTTAATTAACCTGGGTGATTTTGTTTGTCATTCTTCTGCAAATTATACCAGCACAGGTTCCTCTTTAATCCCACTGGCCCAATGTAAAGCAGATTTCTACTCAGTATGAATAGAGTCTATGCTTCTTGATGAAAAAAAATTTAAAAAAAGACTCCAAGACACAACAAACATTCTGGGCCAAGACCATGAGCATCTGGAAATAAAAGCAATATCCATACATTGCTTTTAAAATAAACAATCATTCTCAGCTGACAGAGCTGGAAAACACTCCCTGTACTGCCACTGGTCGAGGAAATTCAATACACATGGCTCTTCATATTTTCATAGAAGATAATGCTGGCCATGTGACATTAAATAATTTTGTCAAAACCAATCATGAACTTTGAACTTTCTGCTTTATATATAAAACCAAAACCAAAACTGAATTGTTTCTTTAACCCTGACTACTTTGTTCTCTTTAAGGCTGCACTGGTGTGCAACTTTCTGAGGGTTTTCCAAAAGAAGCTTCGGATGAAACACAATGATTATATTAAAAGTGTTTGTAGAAAGTTAAAATGTTCAAAGTATTACATAATCATTTTATCAAAATGGCAACTACTATTCAGTTAAAAAATACTATGTTAACATAAATGTGTGTAAGATAAGACCACCAGTACTAAAATGATCAGTTCACCTACTTTGTACAACCCATTTTGCCAACAGAAGCACTCACAAGCTTCATTTGCAATGATTCTCAACAATTACAGAGAAATGTCACTGATCATTTCTGTCCGGTTCTCTTTTCTTTAGCTAACATTTCTGCTGGAGCTAGGTTAGAGGACTGAAAGGGTCTTGGAAAAATTTTTTATTTTGTGCTCATTTATAAGAGTTTTTAATTCATGAACTGTATGGATATTGATTTGTCCATGTTATGTTTTGAACCATTATTCTCGTTAAAGATTGAATTGCTCTTTATTGTTTTTATTGTGATCTTTTGATTCATGACAGACCCTCCTAAAGTGTTCGTAACAGAAAGTCCTTGGTGGTTTCTGTTTGAGTAAAAGTTCAATTAAGTTAAGCAAATTGTGCACATAATTTTTTTTTAATGGTAGGACAGAAAGGTTTTTTCATTTTTGCCATTTAATGTGGCATATCAATGGTCATGTTTGTTTGTTTTATGATATTGTGTTTTTGAAATTTTCTCTCTTTTCTTGCTGTTCTGCTTAGTGTGGGTGATGACAAAATAAACTTCAGATCTAACCAGGCCTTGTTCTTCACAGTTCCACTTCTTTTAAAGGTTTTCATTTTGGTGGCAAATATCCGTGTTTTTAAATAGCACGTTTTCTTGTCTTTTCAATTTTTAAGAGTGGCTAAAAATAATGGACTGTGTGATTTTATGCTTACATCCTAGTGAAACAGGAAGTCAATTAGAAATTTTTAAAGTATTTTTAGAGCCAGACTATGCACATATATATTTTTTGTCACGTGTAGAAGATGCTACAATATACTTTATAATATATAATTATGAATAACAATTGCCTTGCTGTTTATCTATATCAGTTTAGTGGGGCAATACAAACAGAAAATTGAATCCCAAACCGCATGACACGATTCACCCATTTTTCAATTAATAATATATAGTCCAGATTAATTTCTGTTCCCTATAAGTATGAAAAACATCAGATTTTTGAGTATGTGTGTTGCCTCTCCAAAAAAGAAGAGATACATTTAGCTCATCCACACCATATTTTCATGTGAGCCCCATGTGTATCTATTGATTTAGACCCAATTCATGTTTATTATTTTAACTTGTCCGGTCTTTACAGTTTGCTTAGAATAACTGTCTCTCATTGAATTTCCAGAAAAAACAAACTTCTGAAAGACCCTCCTAAAGGAACCTATGTTTAACATTTTTAAACAAAAAAAAGTACATTTTTTTAAACAGAAGGAAAAGTCGGCCCATGTATGTTTTTATTAGAACCCATGTGTTTAGGTATGTACTTGCATTTATTGTTGTTTCTCTATATTCAATGCCGTTCATAGGAAAAATTATCTTTGTAAGTTCCAAATGAGAAACTGGTAACTCATATTGACTAAAAACTGTTACTTAGCATGATCAAATACTTTTAAAAAACCATGCTTCTTCATTGATTTTGGTGCAGTTGTACACCTTTTAAAAAAATAAATATCTTTGAAACATTGTGGTGTCTCCAACATTTCTGATTATAAATTTTGCAGGTATAGAAAAGCCATGTATGATGTTTTTTAGGCTCACCACACACCGGCCAGCACCAAAAAAACCCAAAAAAAAACAAGGTGTATGGCCATTTTTCCAGCCTGGCTAAATTAGATGAGATGAATATGAAACATACAACTTGTGCTGACAAAGCACAATGATGATTTAATGCCTCAACAAATCATCATTTCATTCTGCATTATAACATTAACAGCCATTTCATTATTTATACAGAACAAAATATTTCAATGAAGGAACATTGGGCGGGGTGCAAAGCAGTAATTAAAAAGCAACTGTTGAAATATTAGATGTTTTTTCAATAAAGTGTACAGTAGGGTTGCCCATTAATACCCCTCATCAGCACTGTCAGGCATCAATGTAATCACGCCAGTTCATTTCTTGGCATAAGCATATCATTAACCACAAACTGACAGCAATTAGCAAAACATAATTAGGCTAAAGCCAGTTTGTTCTGTGTGTGTCTTGCATAGATGGAAATGATTTTCTCCACTTAAAGGGTAAAAATGGTTTAAACTAAACTAATTAAATGGGTTTAAAAAGATTTATCGATACAAATTTTGCAAATCTGAGGTGTGTTTTACAACCAATTATGTAAATATAAGCAAGATTCTGCTCTCTGCTTAAGAAATTTCCTTACTGTAAATAACCCCCCACTAAAGATACATAAAAAATATTTTACTATACATCCTTAAAAGGATTCAGAGGCCACTAGGTGGAGAGTTGTATTATGTTTGAGCCATACGATTAAAATGAAAGCTATTCTGTGCCCATGATGAATGAGGCTCCTAGCAGGACGGTGGCAGGGAGGACAGCTCCAATGTTATCTCACAGTACCCTGACACAGTACACTTCTGAGAGCCTGCTCACCTGGGAGGGCCTCGACACATTGGAGGCTTCATCAATCACACAAAAACCAGCTTCCACTGGTTTTGTGCCTTGACAGGCCTGACAAGGCATTAAACAGTCCCAAAATATACCTGGCAACCTCATGTTCTGTAAATAGTTTAAAAAGCACTTCAAACACTGCTGCACAATACATTTAAATGCTTTTTAAAGTTCATTGTCTCAAGCAGAGGAACGGGGAACCCTTATTTTCATTTGTAATGGAAAAAAATGGTCTCAAAACAATAAAAATACCTTTGTGTTTTGATAATATGTAGGCTAATAGAAACCGTTAGTCAAACAGGACTTCTCATAACTCACAGTGGACAAATGTGCACTCTATACAAGACACATTAAACCTTTACAAACCTACTTGTTTTTACCTTAATTAGTCTTTGGGGACTTGTGCTGCCATTTCATAGAGTTATATTATCCTTGCCATCGCCAGACGCTTTCAAGGCTTGAGCGATCAATGCAGAGCTAATGAACCCAGTCTTGGGGCTCCTGTAGACCACTGAAGGCACACGTTGAGAGGCCCCAGTACCTGAGAGATTCATTTAAGGGTGGGATATTTCAAGAGGAAAAAGGCAATTGGTAGCCAGGCCACAATTTACAAGGGTCAGAACAATTGGGAGAAAAGCACACCTAATTTTTCAGGGTTCCATACGTATAGCAACGCTGTCAAAACACAAGGGAGTGCAGAACACCCCCTCGGGGGTCAGTGATGGGGCACAGCCCTGCCAGAGTCCCTGACTCACTCCCATAAATCCCTACAATCTGAACTCCTGCAGAATGTTGTGAGAAGGTCAGGTGTTTGGTGATCTCTCTGGAAAGGTGAGCAGTATATTGTGTTTGTGCATTAGGAGGACTAGATGTGTGCTAATGGAAACATTTGGTCATAGCAGACTGTGTCCAAAAGTTGAAAAAGGTCTCAATAAACAAATATGAGCACAAAATGAAGTTAGGAGAATATTTTGCATCTTGAATATGGTTGTTGTACCCAACCATTTAGGCATTATTGTACAAAGTAATGTGATCCTTCACTGATGTTTATGTCCTCTGCGTACTATTAAGAGTCTCACTCGAAATAGCCGACAAGGTGGTTAGGGTATTTATATTTACATGTGGATAAAAGATTATAATATACATATAGATAGATAGATAGATAGATAGATAGATAGATAAATAGATAGATCTATCTATCTATCTATCTATCTATCTATCTATCTATCTATCTATCTATCTATATATATATCTATATATATATATATATATATATATATATATAGATATATATATACAGTATATAGCATCATTATAGCTTGTGGAAGCTACCATAAAGAGAAGAAAGTTGTTAAATAGAGAGCAACAGTGAAGGAAAAAAAACTTGCTAGAGCCCACAAAAGATTTCTAGATATGAAAATCTGGTGTTAGCAATGCTAAAGACTAACAAGGTGCAGAAACATTTTCTACAAAGAATTGAATTGTAGAAGAATTTCTACAACGTATTGACTCAGGAGGGCTGAATACAAGTTCTCACAGTATATTTCGGAATTTTACTAGTAAAAACAATCTTCACAATTATGTTGGTCCTTCACATAAAATTCCAACAAAATGAAATGAACTTTGTGGATGTAACTATAAGAAAATGCTCAAGGGATATGACTAATTTTACAAGCAATTTTTTCGTTTAAATAAATGCTTCCTCCGAATGGTAAAGCAGATCAAAATTACTTCCAAAGCACTGTGGGACATTGTGTTGCAGCAATACTGTGGTCAAGGTATGCTGAGGTATTTGGTTTTGTGTTTTTATTTAAGAGGTGGAGTGCTCCTGCCCACCAGTCCAGCTACAAGGCTGCGGCTGGACAGAGGGATAAGCTTATTTTTTGGCTTGTGCCATGCAAAAGCTGCACTCCAGTGAGGCTCGCTGAATATTTGGATGTGGGCACTGGCAGCTGGCATGGTGCATACGTATTAATTATGAAGAACATACACACATTTACGCAGGCTAAACCACACAGACAGGTAGGCATACACACAGACACTTTCACACCAGCTCTGGTGGATTCATTCCCAGAATGTTTTGGAGTAAAACCAGCTGCATGTACTCTGTAGACTGTGTGCAGGTTGGCCATTGGGTTTGGCATTGGCAGCAGACTGGAAACATGTCATGTGACTTCTGGGAAAAGTGGTTCCCACCAGCTATATGTCTGGTTGCCAGACATTGGTGATAGCATGGAGCCACATTAATAAACTCCAACAAAAAATTTAAGATGATATTTTATAATTATTATTCCTGGTATGGTTTTTGCAGTCCATTGCAAAAGTTTTCAGACTGTTGATTTATTTTATTTTTCCACATCATAACACAACAGCCACAAAATGCACGGTTAGTGTGGATGTTATGTGTAATATTAATGTAACTTTTAAAGTGGAAGTTACATTATCCAAAATTATAGTGTACATTATAGTATCTAGCCCAGCTAATCTGATACCCCTATACAACACAGTTCAACCAATTGTCTTTCAAAGTCCTCTAATTGATAAATATCACTTCAACCTGATCACACCTGTAGCAAAACTGGTCCTACAATGTATTAACTCAAATGAGTTTAAATAAATGCACATCATGCTTCTCATTTTAGCATTTCAAAATACAAACATGTATCTTATTTACATCAAGTTAAGTCACATTATGGTGATAAATGCCTTGCAAAGAAGCATTTGCCAAGATAGCATTTTTATATATGGGTAACTTTATGTGTTGAAACTGCAGCAGAATCCAGAGGTTTCAGGAAAACATGATATATCATGTTTCACAGAATAATCTCTCATTGTGCCAAAGAGTTTCCTGTGATGTCAGAAATCCTTGGCTTTCATGTGCCCCCATAAATATTCAGCAGAACTGAGGTCAAGTGTCTGAGGGGGAAAGTCCATGATAGTCAGCGCTTCTGGGTCTTCAATGTTTTTCAAGTATTTCTGGAGGTATGCTTGTGGTCAGTATTCTAAAATATTAAATATCCAAAACCACAAAGATGCAAACATTCCCTAAGAGTGAAAATCTACTTTTTATAGTCAGCTTAGAGTCCAACCACATTGTTTCAATATACTCTCGGGCCATAATATTTTCATATGATTTTCCTGTGATTTCAATACACTCCAGCTGTAGAGTCTCAGCTGTTACTCGCTTGTTATAATTTGTATGTAGTTACTGAGACACGTCCCAAAAAAATAATTCCATGTTTCCTCAGAGTCCCAAAGTAAAGCATTACTAGAGGGATATATTTTAGAGTAGTGAGAATTATTTTAATTTTCATTTTTTTAGTGTTATATAAAGAACCATTTTTCTAAACAATGCATTTGATAGTACCAGATGCACCAGTTGAAGATGTAATCTGTAAGCATAAAGATTTTTTTCAACTCAGTTTTTTTTTACTTTTGAAATGTAACTTTTTAAACAATAGAATAAAAATAGGTTCCAGGCCGTTGAGAGGATAAAAATCAGCACACTTGCAAAGACCTACAGAAGCATAAACAGCAACAACATTGGTACAGCAAACACTTAAAAATAATAATTTACTAAACAATGAAAAAAGTCTTACTTTTGTAATTTATTGAACAAATGCAGAAAACTTTGTCTTTTTGGCTGAATTAATACAAATGGAAAAACAGAAAATTTTCCTCTAAGCAAAACAAATTATTAAAAACCTGACCCACCTACATCTGTTTGTAAATTTAGTAAATGGGAGTGTCTGTAAAAAAAATTTCATGCTTGCTTCTCAAATACAATGCGACCTTGCGTTTCCAAAGTGAGCTCAGAGTGGAGCAAACCTTGAATTGACTCCCACCCTTCAATACAGCACGTAGTCCAACACCGAACCAGGCGACACAACTAAAGAGAAATGTTTACACAATATGCATGGAAATATAAACCATATAAATTGTCTGATATCACTGTTACGCTCACATTTGGCCTGACACCTCCTGGGTGACACGTTGGTGTTTGCAGGAAAGGAGCACAGTGTTCACAGGAGATGGTGCCACAGTCACAGAGGACAAAGGCGGCGTTCATGTGGTGTTCACTCGACCCTGGAGAATACTTCTGGTTTTGTGTGTCTGGAAATGGGAATGTGAGGTGGCAGCAAGACCCCATCGTCCTAATGTTTAGCACAAGAGTCCTTTACAAATGTGACATTTATGGGAGTTGCTCTTTCCCACCCTGCTATGCTGCGCACGTGTGCATTTCCTATCTGTTCAGTTTGGAATAGGATGATTATGAAAAAGAATGAAAAAAGGGTATATTTTCTCCACCAAACATACTGACTTCCTTCAGTGGTATATAGTTTCAGCATTCAATGCACTCTGTAATGACAAAGACAAGGCCATCACCGGGGTAACGTGCAATTTCAACAAGTAAAAGGTTCAACTTGTGCAATTCAAAACCTTTAGCAATCTTTTAACACCACTAGGAGGAAATATTAGTTCCTTGATAAAACATAATTTTCTCTGCCGGCTGAATGTGGAGGCCCTGCAAAAACAGATGTTGTCTTGTCATGTTAGCAATATGCATGCATGAGGCTACAGGATTCATTTCATTGTGTTTACATAAAGGGAGTAATTCTCCCTCTCTGTCGGCTGTCTCCCTTTTCAGTTTGCATTGAAATCGAAACGCCTTCCACTGACACAATGTCGTCTTAATTTGCCAGCCTGATTTGACGCCTGCTCTTGAGATGACAATATTAATTAAGACCTAATTAAAGTTGTGCAAACAAAAGATCATATTCATATTTTTTCTCGCAAAAGTAACTACGCTGAACCAGATGAAGGCCATGGGTTTAAATACAGACTGGAGTTGTAAGCTTTGTGTAATTAAATGACGTGACACCTCTTAGGCTGCTCTGTAGGAAATAACACCACAACCTGAGACACATTCCACCACCTACGTTTGTGTGTCTTGGAGTCAGCCCTCGTCCATTGTTGAGGAATGATCAGGCCACCAAAGTAGGAGAGGAATGATGTCCAAAATGCCCAAACATATGACATGACTGACATGAGGGATTCTCCTGCATTCCAGCACATATGGCACGGGATACCTTTATTTGGACAAGACTTCATGTAGAACATTTATTTTTGTAGGATCCTATTCTTTCATACTTTATTGCCTTGGATTTAAGGTTACTTTCAAAATTGTAGATATTTACAGCAAAAAGCCTCATTAAGTAGAAGTTACAATAAAGTCTTTACTGAACAAAATTTGTTTGAGCCTATGCCCTTGATGGTAGTTGGGTTGGTTGTGTAGGTAAGAGTTATTTGGGAATTCACAACCTGAACACTCATTTACCAAATTTCTTTGTATTTGCAAGAATGAAAATGCGAGATCATAACAAATTACTTTTTTACCTTGTCCGATAATCTCTTTTTAAGTATGATTTTAAGTGTTTCTATTAGCAGCTATTTTTCTAAGTCTTTCTTCTAAAAGAACTACAGGGGAGAAGTGGGCCTCTCTGAAATCTGTTCTACTTTTTCCTTCGTTTTGATCTTGGTCCAGCTGAGATATCTTTGTTTGTCTCTGGAAGTGATAGAGGAAGAAGTGGGTGGACGTGGTTGTTGTGGCTACAAGAAACAGACTCTTTGGTGTTGAAATAGAGTCTGAGCTAGTCCAGTGTTCACCTCTGAATAATACAAAGTGTACTACTTCTAAAAAAGAGAAATAATGGGTTACTGGGTGCCCACCCACACACATTGATTCATGATGTATAAGTGATAGTAAGTGCCTAATGTCCGTTCTGCCCTCCTCAATAGGATCATTAAACAATCAGGAAATTTTGTTATTTATGGTATGATTGAAATGGGCAAAAATCACTGCATGAAGTCAAAACAGGTTTTCTGGAAGTACATTACATCCACTCTTTAGTATACATTGGCATGACCGTTCAGAGTGGGTAAAAATTTACTGCTTGACTGACACACAATGTTTTGCCATGTCTATCTAGAGTTTTTTTTCCCAGTAATCATCTGCATTTCAGGACCAATACTGTACAGTTCCTGTTCTGCTTAATTAGTAAAAGACTATAAAATCATAACATACAGCGCGTTGGGTTTGTGATGTGCCCAAAATGTGGGTTTCCATAAACTGTTGGAGGGAAAGAGAAGGTTTTTGAACAGTAGTGAATGCAAGTGGTGCAATGATGGTGGTATATTTGATGGGTGGTGATTGGCTGAGTGGAAACCTGTGGGTTTGGAGGTCCCCTATGTTTATGCTTTTGACAGATACTGCTTTGGCCCCTGGGCTGGGCCACCGAAGAAATCCTCCTGGCTTCAGCTCTCACTTCTGGCTGCTTTTCCTGGCCACTCTATAAAAAATAAGCAGTCGAAAACTCGAACCTGCTCTCTGCATTTTCTCTCACAATCAACTGAAAATGAGAGAGGAAGCTTCCGCGACCTCTGCACTTCTTATACTTACATCCCGCAACTCTTACTGTGTTACACATAGCTGGATCAAATCCATGGCACACTTTCCCTGGGTGAATTGTACATTAAACCAAGATTGCTGTTGTCATGTTTTGTAGTTCTTCACAAAACAAATTATTTTTTACACACTTCTCTGTCACTGCAAATATAGTTGTACTGTCAAGGTATAGAAAAAGACACAATCACGAGGTACAATTGATGATGAGTTCTATCTATACTCAAGTTTCTGAAAACCAAACTAAAAAAATCCACTGAGTATTGCACAAATAAAATACCTCAGAACCATGGGCGTAGGTTTGGGTATGGACGGTCGTGACATGTCACGGCCAATATTCAAGGGATATAAAGTAGTCCCGACCAATTTTTGTCATATTAATTTAAAAAAAAAACATGTATTTTTTAACAAAACAAAATAAATAAACGAAAATCTACATTGATTAGTTTAATATTTCAATATACCACGCAGTGGTAGCATTCATTTTAAAATTCGCTGTTCTGAACTATGACGACCAGCCATTGGCTCAAAGAACGTGGATCTTCGTTCTTTGATTAGCTGCAGGAACGGAAGCTTGGTCCATGGTGCTGAAAGTGAACGCATCTCCTTCTGAGTTTGACATTTATTATGAGTCTCCGAGACCATGTCGCCACCAAAAAGAAAAGGACGACAGACATTAGAAGTTATTTCGCTACCTCGGCTGTAAGTACAGTGAGGGGACCCATAAGTTAGATATCTATCACGCAACGCATTTGTGGTAAAGTCCGGTGTTTAGTAAGGTCAGCACTGAATGTGAGGTAGAATAGGTCTGTTAATTATGTAATACTTTTTCACATAGGATGCTCAGACAGCAGAGCAAGCAATTTTATGAATCTTTTTTCCTCTTAAATGCATAATATCTCAACAATTGGATCTTTTTCCTGAAGTGCAAGAAGTCATTTTTTGTTCTTATCTGCAATTGTGTTTGTTGTATAATCAGTAGATCCAGAGGATATTTCTTTTGATCTTACTTGTAATGCTTGCTGAATTTTGAAAAGGAAAAAGTAAAGTGTTCTTGAACTGATCTGCTGAGTATGACTGTATCTGGTTGTATACACAAGATGTATGATCTGGTTATGGTTGGGGGGAGGGGGTTAAGCCAATGTAGTGACCCTCCCTCCCCCCACTGGTCAAAAATGGTTGGGGGGGGGGGGGGGGGGGGGGGGGGGGTCAGTAAGTTGTAAGGTCCCACCAAAACTTAGACCGAACCTACACCCTTGCTCAGAACTGCAGTATGAAACTGGTTATCTCCACTATGGCAGTTTCTATCTAATCTTTCATATGAAGTACAATAGTTCATGTTATTTAATGTGTGGCTACAAAGTTTGAATGCATATATTCCTAAGAAAGCAAGTGTGAAATTGACTTGTATTGCTAATCATTTTTAGCCAGGCAATTGAGTTTAAGATCTTCCCATTAGAGGTTAGGGCTTCAATGAGGATATTTGCACACCTCCAAAGTGAATCATTGTTTGTGCTGGTTGCTGAAGTACCAAAGTATGTTGTACTTATTTCACTTTAAATTTGATATCTATCTTTCAGGCATCAGAAGAAGCGTCAAAGCATTTTGTTTGTGAGGAGGAGCAGCAGTTCATATAGTTCAGAATTAGTTTTTACAATTGATACATGATTATTTAAAATGATCATTTTAGGGCTTTAGAATCTCAGTGAAATTGACTCAAAATGGTCTGTAACAGAGCCCTTTTTTGTGGGATTTCTTCTGACTGCTCAAGTCAAGGTATCCACTCAAAATGCAACACCAGGTTAACATTATTATGCAGTGTAATTCTCTCTTCACTTGTATCCTTTCGTGTTGCTCAGAGTCGTGAAAATACTTATGCTTTTTCCTCCTCCACAGCAAGGCTGAAGGTGACAGCAGAGGCCCAGAAACCTCCCACATATTTAAAACATCATAGTGCAAATGGGAAATTTTAACAATAGGGTGGTTTAAAGATTTGGTGTCATCATTTGCATAAATGGTATGATCACTGTGGGATAAGCACAAACTCCTGACAGATGTGGGGAAAAAAGCAGAAAAAAACTTGTTGGACTTTTATTCTAAGATGGGGATTTTTCTTGGATGGCACAATGAAACTTACTTCATGTCCCCACTTATTGCACATTTTCAATTAGTCAATGATACATTTCATATTAATTATACTTACAGTTGTATTTCTAAAGAATTTTAAACGTCCCACAAATCTTCTCGTATTTTCCATGTTTGACTTCACATTGATAAGTTTGATTTAATGACCAAAATGTACTGATTTCTGTTTTGCATTTAGCTTGCTGCGTTTTTTTTTTCAGAAAAATTAAATATGCATTGCTTAATAAAAACAATATTCGTAAAAGAAATGTTAAAATAAACAGCTGTAATATAATTTCAAATTCCAAAGATAACAACTACAATTACAAACAAGAACAAGAATTATTTTATAAAACATTTAACCAAATCTGTCTAATCACACTAATGCTAGCATGGCAACATGGGGAAATCTTGCCTTTTTTGAGAATAAGTGTTATATGTTCAGTGCTCTATATTCTACAGGTCTGTTTGTCTGAAAAGTTTTTTAGGTTCAAAAATCTAATAACTCTCTTTCGCTCTTTGACTATCAGACAGAAGCTGTTCAGAAGGTACTTCTGTACTTGAGAGAAATATCCCAACTTTTACACAGGCTAAGGAGTCTCAGTTATGGTGCTGAGTCTGGCCTTTTCATGACAGATGTAAACACACAGACATAAGTCAGCTCCTCGCAGTCGGGGGGTTCATTTTCAGGCAAGGCCCACAGTTGGCTGAAACCACAAGGCGGTCATATAATGCACATGGAGTGTAAAAAGCCAGTTAAATGGGCCTTAGAAAGCACCTTGGGTATGATTCCCTTTCAGCGGAAGCCTCGAAAACTCTCAACCCCAGACAATACTGATGTGAGCATTAGCTACTTTTACAAGAGGCCTTGATGACAGACTATTAGCTGCTCAAATTGAGTTTTGTGGGTCGGCATCCTTGAAACTGGTCTATTTAGGACTTGAAGTAGATTGGATTGTGATAAAGCTTTATATTAGCCTGTCACTGTTGAAAATGCAGCTATAAGTGCATACTGTGAGATTTAAAAATAGACCACAGAATGATTCCAAAGACAGAACATTCTCTACTTTGAATCCAACATAATTTCTCTCTCTCCTAAGATTCAGAGGATAGATGACAAGAATAAACATCTAGATCCCAAATCAGCCAAGAAAGAACCTGAGAGTGTTGCTGGCTATTTATGTTTATGTGCCCTTCCCTGCAGCTTGTGAGTACCGACATGCAAACAGAAGGGGATGCAAGGCGTCCAGGAATGTGATACAGCGTCCCACTCAGGAAGAGAGCTGAGTCGTACACCAGATAACAACCCAGCAGAGTCCGGGGCAGTGGATGTTTGGTTAAGGCCGTATGCATTATGCATGCCCTCTCACTGTAAGAGTACACATGTGTCAAACAGCTCCCATCGTCGTCACTCTACTCGACAGATCCGCTTCCACAGATCTCGCAAGGAGACCAAGGCTCAAGATATTAGAGGAAATCAGCCATGACACTAATGAGGCTGCTGAAAAAATATTCTTTGAGAATCAGAGAAGTGCTTCTTATTCATTGTAAAAAATATGTTTTTTTATTTCATATTCTTACTTAGAGAATAAAAACTTAGTTTTAAAATTTTAAATCTTAATGTGACTTTTTGCTTCTTTCTTTTATGTGTCTACGTACTTCCTACCCACTTAGCAATCTTTGAGTAAAGATCATCTGCAAATGTATCCACAGTTTTTAATAAAGTTGATCTTCATGTGAGAAAATTCAGCTTTTAATGTGAATCTGATAGAGCTGTGGTGGGAAATGCTTCAGCAACAGGCTGTTTCATTTGACCTGAAAATCCCACAAAGAGGCAGAGATTTAACCCCCAGGAAGCCCTTCCCAAATACAGAGTATAAAGAGCCAAAGGAACGTGTGTGATTTTTATATCCGCCATGCTGCTGAACAGGAAGAAGACGCCAACAAACAGTTGGAGGGGAATCTTTTGTTGATCGTCTGGTGTATCTTATGCTTGAGAGAGCACCACCTGCACCCGGTTGAAAACTGTGCAAAAATCCTTGAAATCACAAATTAAGCTTCAAATTTCCTGCCATGTAAAACTGACTTAAAGTTACAATGAAATCTACAAAAAGACAATATATAGAAAAAGGAGTATGATACCTGCACATGAACTGTGCCATTTATGCATTATCGGGGTTGCCTACTCAGTCCACTTAATGCAACGTGCAGCTTAAAAATTCCGTTGCACGTTTATTACTTTATGGAAAAAATATGGATGAGATGCAAATCTGTTAAATTTTCACAATATTTCTACACATGACTTGGTGTGAGGTTGACTCTATTTCAGCTGCTGCAGACACTGTGGCGCTGCAAGTCCCAAGTAATGTTAGTCCTGTTGTGCATGCTGAGGGGTTTTACACCTGAATGTGAGAGGGCCCCAGGACATAAGTCTTGTGAGCTAAAAGACCCCCTACGGTGTCTATCCCTCCCTCAGCTGGTCCTGCTTCCACTGAGCCTATCAAAATAACAATTTCTTTTTTGCTAACTAAGCTTTGCGTGAGCTGGGACTTTGACAGTGACAAATTGACTTGTCCAATAAATTTGAATTTGCTGCCAGAAAAAATAAAA
This sequence comes from Xiphophorus couchianus, assembly GCF_001444195.1. Classification (NCBI taxonomy): domain Eukaryota; kingdom Metazoa; phylum Chordata; class Actinopteri; order Cyprinodontiformes; family Poeciliidae; genus Xiphophorus; species Xiphophorus couchianus. The sequence goes on along the minus strand of NC_040243.1, from coordinate 11,498,909 downwards.
ATGATTGTTTAAAAAGTAAAAAGAAAACTGAAATGGAATGGAAATGGAATATCTAATAAATGCCTGCATACACTTACACTGGCTTTTTTTGCGTTTTATTATGTCAAAATTACAAACTTCAAAGTATCTCATTGGGATTGTAAGTAACTAAGCAGCACAACGTAGTTCATGATTTTGAAGTTGAAGAAATATATGGGTTTTCTTTTTCTTTTACAAAAAAATGCATTTCTAGGTTTAGCACCCATTGTTTCGACATTTGTGAAACCACATTTTGCAGCATTCACATTTGAAAGTCTTTTGTCGTACGTCTCTACCGGCTGTATATGAACATAAATTTCCAGTCTTATCAGAGATTAGCAAATGTATTTATGTCCACACTTTGAGTTGACTGTTCTAACACAAGAATATACTTTGATCTAAAACATTCTTTTGTAAATTTGTTTGCATGCTTAGCTTCACTGTAGAACTACAATGTGAACCTCAGTGCTAGTGTCATCTTTTCAGACTAACAGATTTTCTCCAAATTACACATACTCTTCCAGAGTTATGGACCTTTTTGTTCTCCAGTATGGCTCTCCCTGACATTTTCAGAAAATAGATAAGGAAAAAAAGAATTTGTGTTTCTAAATGATTATTTTTACTGAACACTGTAGACAACTTTGGCTTTATTAGATTTTTTTCCAAGTAAGTTGTAAAGCCCAAAAGCAAACTTAAGCATTTATTTAAGATGCAGACTTTGATTTCTGAATGTTTTATTATTATTATTATTATTTATTTTTTTTATCCTTAAGAGAAAATCTTATATTAGTTTCACCTACATTGCAAAGAAGAACCTTTCACCTGCAACACCATGCTGCTGTTATGTTATTTAATCTGTTTCACTTGTGGGCTGTGAACAGCAGTCTCATTGATTTATGGGAGCCTGTTGATATTGTCACATTAATGGACTGAGCCCTGGATCTGTTTTCAAGGACCCCAGCCATGTACACAAAAGCAAACAAACTCAATTGCGGCTCAGTAGGGACTGCAAAGAGTTGCGACACATGCATATCTTGTCAGAATCAGGAGTAGCATGTTGTGTTGATGACAAGGCAGAGGTGGCAAGGAAAACTGATCCTGTCCCTCAGAGAGGCACAGAGTTTCCCAAACTTCCAGTTTAGGGACAAAGCCACAGTGTACCTTAAGATGCTGTATCACTTTTACTATCCTATGTTCAACCACATCCCCTCCTACCCTTTGCTGTCCATCTCCACCTACTCATATGCTTTGATCTGTTTCCAAAGCAAACAGCAAACTACTGGCAGTCATGATCCTGGCCTTATGACTTGGATCATAAGAAGACAAAGAGTCCAATTCACACTTACCTACAAGGTTTAGACACCGGGAGATGACACACACACACACACATGCACACAACCAGATTGTGGGGCGGTTGCAAGACTTATCAAATTCAATGAAGCAAGTGACATTAACACATCCTGTCACTTGTGGAAAGCTTAGTGGACAAAGAGGCCACTTGTCAGAAGCAGATTGGTGTAAAATGAGTGTAATACAGAACTTCAGAAAGTGTAATTAACTCTGTGTACTGTTGACAGAGTCATGCTGCGCCTGGCTTGAAACAACAGCCACCGAGTCACACTAAGAACGATGACTATGAATCCAGTTGGCAAACTTTGTTTCATTTTTACTGTTTTGAAAATATGTTTCTCAGTAATCGATTTGCTCAGAAGTTATCTAATTAAAAGATTAAAACATTAAAATATTGTTTATTGTATAGGAATCACACAGGTGTGGTATTATTTTGATAGTATGAATCAATATGAAATAGATAAATGTCAAATCAGTTAATTGAAACAAGACAGAATCCTAGCTCCAAGAGGATTATCTGATTAAAAACACTAGAAATTTGGGAAATTTTAGTTGACATAAATAGCAGTTCTCATTTTTAAATGTTAAGACAGATGATTTGTTTGTATAGCATTGGCAAGTTGGTAAATTAATTTATTGTATACATTCTTAACCTGCCACAAATCCATCTCAAGAATTTTCCCTTTAACCCTCCACTTTTCAACATAAAAATTTTAAAGAAACTATGTATTTTCAGAATGTATATTACATGAACAAGAAAAATAGAAACATGAAAAATGTAAATTTTAACAAGATATTATACAGAAACCATCAGGCTTTTCAACCAACTATTCAGTGTGATATGAGTGACATGGTTTGCTTCCACCTGGTAGAAATGAAAGAGAAAAAAACAACAGAACAAACATAAATAACCGCAATTGAAAACAGATTATGAAATTCAGGAGAGTAACCTTGGGTAGCTGCTAAGTATCAACAGTGACTTCAGTCACAATAACATATTTTTTGATAGAAACAAAAAGATACAAAAACAGTTTCTAAAGTCCTAAAGAATATTTAACTGATGGAGCCTCTATAGTGGCTAAACTAAGAGTGTGTTTTGACTAAATCATAAGGTTTAGAAAAAGAGAGGGCAAAGAGTGTTTGTAAATGAAGAGTCAAAATAATGAACCTTGTTGCTGCATTTATATGTATTGTCCAGGAAATTAAAAATGAAAAAAACTTTAAACAAATTTAATGGAATATTTCTAAATTATTAATAAGAAGACCTGTTAAAATGTTACAAGCAGTTAACTCTTTCCTGTAGATAACTCTCAAATCAAAAGCAGTTTAGCTGGATCATAGTCTGCAGTAAAAAGCTGCTCCGACACGAGCCAAGACTAAAGCAGATTTCTACCAAGATAAAACAATTCAATAATTGCAAATAAGTCAGACAATTTTATGTGTATGCTGTTTTATAAACTTTTATACAGTGGTACTGTAAAAATTAATAAAACATAGCTCACTTTTATCCAAATTAAACGGAACTCAAAATACAATTTATCCAGTTTACATAAGATTAGAATAAATTTGAGACTACTTTCAATTCAACAGAGTACCACTAAATCCTAAAGTAGACATTAATGACAAAAATGTTCCTGTGACATCATCCTTCTCTTGCAATTAAGCACAACTGAAAAGGACTTTCTATGGATGCCTGGGGGAAAAAGACTGAACCATGTGATCTGTAACTCGGACAATTTGTGCCAAATAAAACCTGAATAAATCAAAGCCATATTTCAGCGCTGCCTCACAGAGATGTAAATCTGGGGCTCGGCGTGGTTCTGGGCCTCGCCCTGGGACTGGATGTAGAGTGTTATTGTTGATTAAAATGGATTATGGCTGAGATTACAGTCTGTCTCCTCCCAAAGTCCGCACTAAACTTGCCCAGCGCCAGCAGCCCAGGTCATTTTGAAGAGAAATGGAGTCAGTGAGAGAAGCTTATTCAGAGCAGTTCCCCGGTCTGTCTGAGTGTGGTTTAGCGACACAGTGGCTTTTTTCTTTTTAATTGTGCCTCAGCAGGAAGGCGGTTGATTGAGATATTTGAAAGTAGAGAAAAAAAGGGAAGTGGAGTAGGTGTGTGTGTGAGAGACAGAAGAGAGTAACATAAAAGAGACATATATTTACCAGGCAGACAGATGAAAAGATTAGAATACACTGATCGTTTGGGCAAAGAGTTGTGTGCAGATTGTCTACGTTCCCATAAAATGTTGTCTTTGTGAACATCTAGAAACTGTCTTTTTGTTGTGCAAGTTAAACCAGCAACTTTTTCTTTTTTTTTTTTGCTCTGTACAAATCTTTATTGTGGACTAAATTGTTACAAAATTTTGAAAAAAAGAAAAATCTAAAAGAAAATGTTAAATGTTCTTGATTACATACACTACAATAAGGTAAATCTGATGTGACAGACTGGTGACCTGTCCAGGGTGACCCTGCCTCTTGCCCGAAACGTTACCTGGAGATAAGCACCAGCACCCCGCCCGACCCCACTAGGGACAAAGGTGTACAGAAAATGGATGGATGGATGGATGGATGGATAAATGTAAATCTGAGCAAAACAACATGACACTTGACTCTAGTTCTGCTGTTTTATTACAAACCTTGACAAATTTACAAAAACAGCACATACTTATAAATGTTGCCAGGTAATTCACTGAAAAAGTTTGAAAATGTATAGATGATGTAAACTAAATTCTTGGATCAATATCGCTTAAGAATTCTATCAAGGCTACACTTAAACCTGTTGCTGATGTGTCTTTTATTACCACACATTTCCCTTTGGTTCAACTTTAAATGAATTTGATGTTACATTTTCTAATTACTATTCAAACTTTTCAAGATACTGAATCTAGCCAAAATCTAGCCAATATATGCATTTCATTTTCCAGAATGGGTGACAAAAATGTTACTTTTTCATTCACATTCAAAATTGTTAATGCGTGCTATTTTTAGGATGCCCTAAAAATAGTATGGAAGTTAAATGTGGGTGAAGCCTTCCCTTTTTTAAGCTGATCTTACTTTCCATGGCACGGGTAATATTATTAGCTATTTTTCTAAATGGAAAAGAAAAGAAAACATACAACTGTAGTATAGAAAATGAGTATTCATTTTCATAAGTCCAGACGTGGCTAAAACAGGACAGCCGCTCGCCTCAAACTTGGAAGTTTCTGCAGTGAAAGCAATAGTTAAAAAGTTAAAAAGAACTGAATCTGAAACAAACAAAGCTGGTCTTAGATCCAAGTTTATGTTCCCATTATGCACAGTGGGGAGGACTGTGAGGAAGGCAAAGAAAAAAAACTCTTAAAGCTCACTGTTCAGGTACGATAAAGGTAAATGGTGCTGCAAACCACTTTTTGCTCAAGCACTTAAGCACTTACTGTTTAATTTATATCCAGCTAAAAAAGACAAGTTAAAATAAAAAAGAAAGTAAATTGGGATTTGTTTGCTATTTTTTGATAAAAAAGTGATTCATTTTTTAAAATGTCATCAGTTTCTCAAAAATGCACATAATTTGGTTGCATGTTGAATAGAAAACAATTGTTAATATCAATTTTTTCCTCTGTTTTTACTGTGCTTTACATATACTTTTTTGATTTGTTGAATATTATTTTTTCTTAGCATTCACTTATTTACTCATTCATTTATCTACTTAGTAATATTTCTTGTATTTGGTTATGTGTATCTGATTATGTTTATGTAAAGATTTAAGTTCAGAGCAAGGAATCAATGGCATTTTACATGAGGATGTCATAATGTGAAAACCAGCCATTAAAACCCTTAAACAGTTCACTAAATAAATGTAGGAAAATTGCTAGTATCTTAATAGTACTATATAAAGTATTTTAATGCTCATTTTGTTGATGTGCAAGGATGTATATGACCAAATACTGACAACTTGGCCCTAAAAGTAAACACTTAGATAAAACATAAGATTCCATAAACAATAAATATTAACTTTGTCCAACCAAAACAGGACAGGAATTGAGGTTCATATAACACCAGATGTTGTGTTAATTATATCTGAATTGTGCTGTTTAAATATTGTTGTTGTATTTTTTATTCTTTAACATCAAGATGGCAGATGTAGTACCATGAAAAGTCAAGTTGCAATTGAACTACTACCAACAGCTAAGCTGTAAAACTTTAGTCTTGGGGGATGAAGTGTGCATGAAAGCCTTACTGGTTTTGTTAGCATACCTGCAGAGCTCTATTTATTTCTGTGTTTAATCAAGGAAAATTATTTCCATGTGCTAAGAAGTTATTGTTGTGCTTGTTATAAAAGGTTTCAGCAGAACACTTGATTAATTGGCCATGTCTTTACTGCTGCAGTTGGGCTGAAGCTAACCGACCAATTATTATAATCCAGGGCTGTTTATTTTCCCTCCACTGCCAGTCCTGACACATCGACTAAGCCACTGGTTCAACAGAGCAAGGCCCGATGACAAGAGATGCTCAGTAGCCAGGGAAAATGGGGGAGGAGGCAGGACAAGGTCTGTTCAGTATGTCAGTCAAATACAATATTGTGGTGACTGAAAGATGATCTGTCTGTGTTGGCTGAACTTGTGGACACCACTGATGAACACAGAGGAAAAAAACGATCAGAAAGGTAGTTTAGTTCATAGCATGATGTAAATCCTTTCTAAAGTTTTATTGTTGGAAATTTTAAAGCAAAAAAAAAAAAGCCACATTAAAATTGCTGTGTCAACAATGTCTTATGGGTATGTCAGTCTACCCACAGTTACTTTCTCTGAAAGAGAAAAAGTCTACGTTATTATGAGGTTATCGAGAAGGAAAAAGTAATTCAACTTCCGCCACTCAGAATGAGTCTTTTTACCGTACATGCTGGCATATATTTCTCCCTTTTCCTCTGTCTAGACATGCAGAGCAGGACCGCAGCTTGCATACCGGACAATGGAGCCACACAGGTCTCCGGAGAACCATGAACAACCAATGCAAAGTTTTAAGGATCCCTTGCCGGAGTTGTACAAGTTAAGTAAATGTGTTAAAGCACAAAGTTTGCCTCAAATATTAAAATGCATTTTGATGGAGATTTACGTCAAATGACACCATTAGTTGACCTTGCTGATCCACACTGTGGAAGGTGGATCAGTGGCACACGTACCTCTTCAGTTGTCATCTACATTTATTTTTCAGGAGTCAAGTAATCAGGTAGAGTAGTTCAGGTTAGATGTGACCTGGTCATGCTGAATGTTTTTAGTGTCAATCATGATTCTAGTGCCAAAAAAGTAAGCATCATTGCTTTTTTAATGCACGATAAAGTATACATATCAAATCAGGCTCCTGACTAAAGCAACACTTTATATATTTTAGATTTTGACTACATGATGATCAAATCTACTTCAGAATTGTTATTTTAGTGGTGGCGGTAAAAAATAATGCTGCTACTGTCTGGTTGACAAAAACTTTATTGCTTCTGTGTAGGTATCATTTCACCCCAACAGTGATCAGGAGGGAAACTGAATTTCCTTTTTTGCTTTACCTGTTAAATGGTCTTGTCCAGAAACCTGCTACTTTCTGACCTTTGCTTCAACCTGTTATAGCCAAAGTGACATGGTCTGCCTCATGTCACTCACCTTGTAACATTGACTCCACCAGTTCCCCAGGCGTTAATTGCCACATTTACTACTCAGGGCCTTAGTTAATTTTTGAGCAACATGCATTTCCTTACCCAGTAGCACCAACAGTCATTGTTGAGGTTAATAGTCGCAGATGTTGTGCTTTTGGAGCCTTTTCTAAACACCTCTTTTGTAATAAGGGGGAAAGAAATTGCTCATTTGGCTAAACAGAATATAAATCGCTGGAACAACGTAGAGTGAATCAGGTGTTTAAATCATAAACCTTTTTTGTTAAACTTTTATTCAAGTCAAAAGGGAGACAACATTTGAACCAAAGTTTAACCTTGTTATAATTCAACATATTAGGGTGAAATTAATCATGTTAAGATTTCAGAAATCTACCAAGGAAGATAAAATGCATTACTTTGCAATTTACCTCCATCCCAACAGAAGGACATTTATTCAATACGTGAAATATTCAGTGACTTGCAAAAGTACTTTAACACAAATAACTTTTCCACAATGTTAATGTGATGAAACAAATTTATGTGGTAATAGACTAAAGGAGCTTGAGTAAAAACCTCATGTTTCAGATATTCATTTGTAAAAAATTGTTGGAAAATCAAATTTTTTATTTAAATACAACTACATTCTATTTTGTAGCTGTAGTATAACAAAACACACACAAAAAAATAAAAGCGAATATTTTTGCAAAGCACCATCGATGACGTAAGGTTTTTCATGAAATTTGATAACATGCCGAAAAATGTTTCAATCTTTACTTCAAAAACATCCTAAACATCCATGGTTAGAATTTTTCACTGTCCTTTATGACAAACATAAGCTCCTTCTGAGATATAATGTTACAAATTAAAATATGTGTTAAAGTGACTCTTTCAGCAGTTCATAAATTCCTCACACTGTACCCTCTCTGACAAGAGACCTCCACTATTTTTCTTATCTTGAGCTCGTCTTGCCGGGGCAGGGGCAGCAGTCATAGCAGTGACTGTCCGCAGAGGAAATTAAAGTGAAATACATCCCCCTTTGTGGCTCTCACACTTCACAAGCCAGTGAAGCACCTTTCTGTGAATGTCATATTTACAGCCAGCCAAAGCTACTATAAACACAATTATTCATGCGACTGAATAAATCAGAGCTTCACTATTTTAAATCCACAGCAATGTTAAAGCATGCTTTTGGTGCTTTTACAGCACCTAAATTTAAAGGTCAAGAACTGAAACCTTTTATCATTGTCTAAGAAAATATATACAATTTTATTGGTTGGTTTGTGAAGTTCAGGTTGGAGAAGTACAGCTTCTTCTAACACTAAATGGATCTTTTCATCTCTGACAGAACTGATCAGAAGGACGACTTAGAGGAAACTGCTGACAGAAAATCTCTTGCGAAAATATTTGAGTGCTCATACAGTCCGACAAACACATCATATGTTAAAAATACAAACATTCCGGCACAAGCGTGGTTGAGACTGAAGTCCGAGTCACCCTCTACCATCCCCATGTACTCTATAAATAACCTATAATTCTCAGGAGACTGAATACTAGTCAGTGCCGTAACTGTCAGCATGACAGACTCATGTCTCATGTTGTTATTCCACAACTATTCCATCATCGGTCATGAGTTATTCAAAGGTAACATTTCATTTAAGGGTACCTTTCATGAGTTTTAAGCTTTTTCTTTGTCATTTGTCTTCAAGCTTTCAGCTTAAAAAATGGGTATTGCGTATTTTCCAGGCACATAGTGCGATTTTATAGCTCGGTCAAGTAACTATGTGATCATCGGTTGCTGTATTATATCAAAAATAGCTTAAAAGAAATTAAACGTCACCAATTAATGCCTTAAAATTGGGCCTTTGTCTCTTTAAGAAGCTGCTCTTTCTGGCACTCCCCCTTCAAAACCTCATCACAAACGTCTCCATGATGCCATTTATAATTGTTTTTAGGAATGGTGGACTGAGAAGTGGTTTGTTTGATAAAATCAGCAGACTCACATTTCCACCAGGTGCTTGCTAATTGGTGCTGCCACTAGTCTGATGGTCGTAAGTGTATGGGGTGTGTGTGCATGTGTGTGCGTTAAGGTGACTCTTTCAGCAGCTCATAAATTATATATAAAATATAAAATAAAAAAATATATACAATTGTATACAAATGAAAAAAATACATTACTGAATTATTTTACATGCAAGTTTTAATTAAAAAGATTATACTGCACAGAATAGTAAAATAGTAAAACATTTCAAGCATTTAAAACATAGTTTAGAGTTTTGTCCTTCAACCAGAAATAGGTTGGTTAGTTTGTTTTTGTTAATGGAGAAACACCTACATTTATTTAAAGAAGAAGGGAAGTAAAAAAAAAAAAAAATACTGGGACTTCAGATACAAAAACTTGCATTTGCACAAGTCTGCTTTATACTAATGCAGTGGGACTGTCCACAGTAAAACTGTCATGGTTCATAAATATAACTAACCAGGGCTTTTCTGAGAAGGAAAGGCACGCTCCAACTGCAGCACAGGCCTTTGAGGATTAAACCCAGGATTCTCACGGTGATGCAACTGCTCAACAGTGAAATGCTGCTGCCTGTCCATGGCTGCTCCAAAGAAGAGAGCCCCATGTGATTTCAGAGAGATTTAAATCACTTCACGTGGAATGTTCCTGCTGTTTGGTACCTACAGAAAACTGCATTTATAGTGCTCCTATGCAGCCCTCATGAGAAACACCACTGAAGAAATGGATTATTAATCTCTTTATAGTCAAAAAGAAGCAAAACCAAATGTGTTTGCAGCATATCTGGCACCTGATTTGTTGAACCAGAAGAGTGTGAGGACTGTGAGGAGTTTGCTTTCTTTTACTTTCACTCTTCATTAGTCATGAATTTCAAAACTTGCATTCTGAACATTACAAAATTGCTGTGATTTATCCAAATCACGATTGTGTATGTTTGCACATCTTTAAGTTCTTTAACTGTGAATTTAAAGGCATAATGGCCTGAGTTGAAATCGCCACAGTATTTAATTAAAATCTGATAGTTATAGCTGGTGACAAAGTTGCTGGCAAGCGTTGTGCTCTTGAGTAACAGAAAACAATGTTTAACAACTCTGAATCCCTAACCACTGTAACTTTGTGCAAATGGACTGCAAAACGTCAAGATAGACATCGCAGAGATACAGGACAAATCTGCTGATCTGTGGATGAAATAGCCAGTTCAGCTATTAACAAAACTGGCTACATTTGTCTGCTATTAGGGCCATTTATGTTCAAAGACATGGAAACAACAAGCTGATTAGCTTGACATTGCACCACCCTCATTTCAATCTACAGTAGGAGCCTGTGTGTGCATGTGTGTGTGTGTGTCACCAAAGCCAAAATGAGAGGAAAAAATTCTTTCTTCAGATTGGATAATAACATTGCAAATCTGATAAATTCAACCTTACTCGCAGCTTATTAGATCTGGTGAATTTAACACTAAATAATGGTCATTTAGTTCTGACCAGCAGTTTGGGGTACATTTGAAGGTTGTACATAGTGAGTTTAAAAGAGATTAAAACTTACTGTTCATCACGTAATCCTGCTTTCAGGAAACTTCTTCATAAAGGTTGAGAAAATAAAAGTTTGGCTCTTATTTATACATTTAAAAGTTAGAACATGTTTGAAATCCACCCTGTCTATCGATGTGTGCGTGTGTGATTGTGTGTGCTTTTTTCTATTTCAGTTTTCATAAAAATTCCTGAGGGATAATCCCATAATTAGAGCAGATAGAACGTGAAGTTTATTCAGGTGGGTTTGCTTTAAATGAGCCTGACTACCTTCTCTTCTATATTAGAGACAGTTAAGTAAAAAAGGCTTCAAGATGGTAGACTGTCAGTTGCTTTTACTGGTAAAACCCTGTAAGATTAGACAGTAAAGAAATGTGGTTTTGGTTGAACTGATAGAGTTTATGAGGCTAAATGTGGATAACTTTTTAAACTACATGAGATTCCAGATGTTACTTTAGGTATTTCGATACAAGTAACAAACTAAATATTAACAGATTTCTGATATAAAGGCATATGAGTTTTAAAAAGATGCAACTTTAAAACTAATCACATTTTCTGTCACATAGTTTTAATTCATTTTAATGAGATAACAGGGTTCAAGACTACAGTAACAAAACCTATACCTTCAGATATTGACAAAATACTATGATGCCCTGGTATTTGGATATTTTGAGAACACTAAATACTAAACACTATCTATGGCGTAATGATGGATGTATTTGTTACAGAAATTGTTGGTACAGGCCTTTTTGTTTGGCACGAGCATATACTGAATGAATACATCTGTTTTAAATATGAATACTTGCAGAATATTTACAAGCAGAACTCTGTAGTTTGTCTTTCAAAATTAAAAAGTGGCACAAAAAGCAAAGCAGCAAAGAACATCCCGCTATTATTAAAGTTTTCTATTTGAAAACATTAAGGTTTCTCATTCAGCTTCCGTGACAATGTACTTGTAGGTGGACTGAACCAAAGTTTGACGTCACCTTTTTATAAAAGCATTTTTTTTTACTGGCAAATGTTGGCAAAGTCTTTTTAAAAATTCCAAAAGATTAAAAAAAAAAAAAAAAAAAAAAGATTTCTTTGTTTATTGCGATGGAATGGCGACCTGTCACCGCCTGTGGCCTGATGAACTCAGGAGGGACAAGCTTAATGGATGGCTGGATATTAATTGATCTCTCCAAATTTTCCTTGGGAACATGTATGTGCTTTCCTTGTTTGTCTTGTGTGTGTGTCTATGTTGCCCTGTGATGGACCGCTGACCTGGCCGATGGGTAGATGGGTAATTTCATTATTTTATAATTCCTTCATCTATCCATCCATTGTCTTATCCTTCAGTAAGTGACTATTGTTGAAACTAAATATCATCAGTTTTATGATGGCCTGTTTTTTTTTTAAATAATAGAACATACTGGCAATATTAAATTACAGTGACAAAATATTATCCTTATTTCATGAGTTGAGCAGTAACTTTTCTTCTCTACTGCCCATGCTTGTAACAAACCTTTGTTTTTGTTGTTTATGCTTTATACAGATGGTGCCTGTTTTTGTTTGTTAACTAAACAAAAATAGGCAAAAGGTAATAAATTTGTTTTAAACTCAATTTGCTACAATTTTAGAACAGCACTTCAGGCGCCTGGCATTAAACTCTTTGGTTTAGAGACAGGAAGCAGATGGCCTTCCTTCATCCTCCATGTGGGATCATATACCCTCCATAAGCCCATTAACACCTCAAATCTGGTAGCCTTGCTCATGTGGTGTGCATTAATCTATGACGCACATCTTCAATTTGCTCCATGTTGTTGTCTTGTCAGCTACAAACAGTCCTGCTTTGGCTGGGTGAAGCCATCAGTTAAAGCTCATGCACGGTGTGAAAACAGAGTTGCAACCATGTGGTTTTAAACTGCCTCCTCCTCGCCATGTTTTTGGAATCATTTCCAGCTGTTCCACAGCCACTAATGGCACAGTGGGCCCACATTGGTGTTTTAACATGAGCCAAGTCTCAGCCTCTCTCTTGCCTGGTAGAAGCGGAGGAGGTTTTTAGCTACTGTTTAACAAATGGTTTTTCAACCCACATTGTGAGTAATAAAAGACATCCCACTGAGTGTCCTGAACACTATCCTCAAGCATAGGATTAGAGCTTGCTGGATGAAAATCATTAAAGATTTTGAGGTTTAATAGTTTTATGAACGGGCATAAACAAATCAGAGAGACGACTGTCTCAGAATGAACTGAATCTGCATATTTGTGCAAACTGTTCAACCTGACATACTCAATTTAGTTTTACATACAGCTTCAAAACAAATCTGTGAAATTGTGTAGCCTTGGCCACTTGTTCACACAATCATTAGTAAAGATCACCAGGCATATTGTTTGAAGCATGTTGTAAGTTAAACCTGTTCTTTTTTTTTTAATACGGTATATCTACACGTTCATCTAAAAAAGAAGCAAGGATGGAATTTGTTTGGCAATAATGGTAAATCTGAATCTGTGGCATGATTTCCCAAGTTTAGAGATAGAATTAAATATGCTATAACAGTAAAAACAAAACAAGTTCAAAAAGAACATTTGCTAAAGTCATTTAAATTGAGCAAATTAGTTATTTATTGAGTTGATACATTTCAGTGTATTATCAAGCCCTGAAATTGTACAAATGTCCATTTTAAAAACTTCATTTACATGTGCATTCTTGAGATTTTTTTTTTTATTTCTTCCATGTGCAATCTTTGACCTGCTGGAGATTTAGCCAAATTAAATTAAAGCAATACTTAATTTCTCTCCTCCTGGCTTCTTGTGCTTAATAAAAAGGTTTATTTATGTATTTTTAAATCTGATTTCAATGTAAATGTACTTGCAAAAAATCAAAATCTTAGCAAAGGTTTTCAAGTAAGGCTGAAAATCAAGACTTTGTTCAAAGACTGCATAAAATGCTTTAGTCAATAGATCTTGTTTTAGGAAACATTAGCTCCTTCGTTGTTGTTTTTTGTGAGAGAAGGTCACATTCACAATTTATGTTTCGAAATTGAAAAGAATGGGTTGTTTTTTTTCTGAGTTTTAAAAGCAAACCTATTGTAGAACAAGTTAACCTATCAGCTTACTTTACAAATAACACATGAACTAACTTTGTGAAGCTGAAAACCCATGACTAAATCTAAAGGTGTCTTGATTAGCCTGGATCTTGAATAATGGTAGAAGCGCCAATATGTTTTAGAAAATGAGCAATAGTTTAAGCCCTGTGTGATTTAATAATTTAAAGAAGCTTCAAGTTAAATTTATAAACAAGATATAAATTAACATCAATGTTCCGTGCAAAATAACTTTTATAAACTAGATGTAAACAAATTCATTTGTAAAGCATTCAGTTTAGAAAAGGTTGACTGAAATGTTTTGGACTTCATGCACAGGAGAAACCTATAATGAATAAATAAAAATAGCTTTAAAGCTTAACCTGTGCAAGAATTTCTGATCTGGAGATCTGTTCCATTTTTTCCTCTGGATAGAACAGTTACAGTAATGAAAGTTATGAAAATTGTATCCTGATAGCATAAAAAATAAACAAATCATGCAGCCTCTGACGCAGATGTTTTTGTGGATATTATCACATAAAATAAAAACTTGAGTTGATAACATTTTTCTTACTGGCAAAAGCAGCTGCATGAACAACAGCTTGTTATCAGAGAAAAAACAGCATTTGCATCATTTAGCAAAAAGGCAAATGCGATATACTGTTATTTATACTAATACTGCAGTATTTTAATTTTTCCATCATCTAATGACAAAAATAATTTCAAGTGGAACATTTTGGTTGACACACATGTGATGTAGTTGCCTTTTTAAAATACAATCATAATGATTCAGTACTGCATAAGCTGCCAGCTTGGATCGTATTTGTAGCATTTTATGCCTCATTGCAGGAGCAACTCATAGAAAACTTCATACATGAGTAGGGACTGGAAACATGACATTACACTACTTGCCTTTATGCTTACATGCATGTGTTCATACACATTTATGATGATTGCTCCCCACAAATTTTGCCGGCTGCTCAGATGGCCAATTAGTATGTGAACCTTTTTGCCCTATTTGAAGAAAAGAGGCAGGACACATCTGGTGTCAATGCATCTTAAAAAACCTATTGTAATGCTCCTTTTCCTGGACTGAACGTGCTGGGAAAGAAGCCCATTTAAAAACGTGTCAGACAGCAAAGAGCTGCATCTGTTCAAGTGGAACCAGACTGCCATCACAAGCTCAGCAGAGGTACTGCAGCAGAGATGCTGCAAGGCAGAAATTAGTTGAGAAAAAGAAAAAAAAAGTTGATTAAATTCTGTATATTATTAGTAATAATAATTACTAATAATAAAATATCTCTACCATATTTTAAGCTATGGTAGAGATGTTCTCTGTATGATTTTGTTTATTTTTGGCTAGAAAGGTATCCATATAAAATATTGTTTGCTTGAGCAGATTATTAAATCATTGTAGGAACATAAAATGACACCAGTTAAACGTGCAGAAAATATTTTTACTGAGGCTTATCTTAGCAGATGTTTGGAAAAGCTAAAAGCTTTCTGTCAGTGAGTCTTTAGAATTTCAAGGTCCATAAAAACTGCAGATCATAACATCAGATTAAAAGACCTGTGCTGTTCAAGAAGTTGTCTTATTCGTATGGCTGGAAACAGTTGGGAATCAATGTGAAATGGCTTTGAATGCAGTCTTTGGAACAAAGTAGGTTGGTCTGCTATGTATTTGATTAACATGATTCTCAGAGGGAAAAAAGGAAAATAAACACAAGTCTGCCACAGTATTTATGTCAACAAAAATTATATGTTCCACTTATAGAATCAAAAGGAAAACCAATTGTTGGCGTCAAAGACACTGATGTGGATTTGGAATAAGCTGAAACGTCAGTGGTTAAAACACAGGCTGAGGCGATAGAGAAACAGACGCTGGTCACTCTGTGACGCTGCCTATGTACGCTCGCCAAACCGTAAATGACAGCGCGCAGGGAGGAGTGCCCCAGAGTGAGTATTACTTCATCCTGACCACCACAAGCATGCCATCATCTTTTGGCAACCACCATCTTCCTCAGGAAGGCCAACATGTATGATGGCGCAGATATCTAAAGCTGTACTTTAGACATCTGGGCATGTAGGGTCATGCCTTGATACAAACACAGGGGAAACGTGAATTATCTGTATATCTGAACATTTGCAGTTGTTACATGTCTCGAGTGTCAGGACTGCTATAACAGTGATGAGCACAATCTGGAGGATAATAAAATAGAAGTCAGCAATGATGACCGAAGTGCTGCCTTTAGCATCCAGATTGCGTTTTTCTTTATTTGTTAACAAACTTTTTACAGTGTACAGTATTAATGTTTTACATATCCATTGTCTTATAGACCTGGTTTACTTTTCTCACAGGTAATAATTAACTTCACACATTAACCTTTTCATATATTCATCTTTCACTTAGATGAAGACAACAAAGGTATAGTGTACCAAACAGGATAAATCAACTGTTTTAAAGCTTTGCTGTATTTAGCTCTATATTAACTGGCATAAGCATCAAAATATACACTGACTTTAACTGAATACTGATCAAAAATAGAATTACAAGACTCACAAAACAAATACAGATTTTAACTTAGCATTGTTTCAACTTTAACCTCCACAATTTAGGAACAAAGAATAGTTTCTCTACCTTTAACTTTGGCTGGACTCATTTTACTCTCATGCTCTGAGCTACTTTATGAGCTTTATGAGCCAACAAGTAACTTGAACTGAATATTATTATTGTTGTAATTATTTATGTATTTATGTAATGTGTTTATAGGGAACTGTAACGGCATGCAATGCATATAATCTTTACATTATTGTTTATCTCTATAGGAATATTTATTGCTTTTTTCTCCAAAAATATTAGAATCGTTTTAAAGAGCTATTATTATTCTATTTTTGTTAGAAAGTAATTCCAAAGAAAGACCTTCTCAAAACAGCAACAAAAAAAGTAAAATTCAATAATAATCAATAAATTAAAAAATATTTTAAAAAGTACTTAAGGAAATTGTGTTAAATGTTTTCCAACTGATGTTTTTGTTGTGTATTTGTCACATCACAAACAATTTTTGGGAGTAAAACACAATTTGCTTGCTAAAAAATATAAAAGGTGACACAAAAGTTAAGGAGCAGCAGCCTGTCTGGTCACATATGAACTTTCATCCTTCAGGCAGTAATACTTTCACCCCGAGGACCTGAATTTATTCGACACATAGATTCACCACATTGAAGCGCTGAGGCCCAGAGGAGCTGCAGCACTGACAGACTCATAGTAAAGAAGGGGGAGAGATTCAGGGCTTCCTCCCTCTGAGAATAATGCCACTTCCCTTTCACGAGGTTATGCATAAACACATGCGCTCTCCTCACAGCTGCTGAACACGTGCATTTCCATCCAGCTCCAGCTAAAGACATGGATACTGCTGTACATTCACACCTGCTAGCAGTGGCAGTGACGGCCAGGCCTGACAGTTTCCTTCTGGCCATCATCACTTCTCAATCGCAGGAGCACAGTCCAAGCAAACAGTCCATCAGCAATGTCCCGGAAGACTTTGCCGTACGGCTTTATGATCAACATCCACATCTCTGCTAATTACTATACAAAACGCTTCACTGATTGAAGCCTGTTTGTTCAAATTTGAGCCAGCAGATAAAATAACTTGGTGTTATTTATATAAGACTTGTTGATATGTAATCAATCAGCAGGATTTGATTGACTGCAGATATTTAAAATAAAAATTCAGAAGAACAAAAGAAAAATTCTATTGAGATTAAATTAACAAACTTTTCAAATCATTAAAAATCTGTTTGACATCTATGTCTGCCTAAACAATGCTTGAACTTTAAACAAGTCTAAAGACAGTGAACTCTTACTGATAATATACTTCACCACCTCGTCTTTACCTCTTTCTTTCCTAAAGCTGATAAAATCCACTGTATTGTTCAGCTAAGCTACTGTATACGCTTGATATTTTAGTTGCACTGGCTCAAAGTCAACTTCAACAACCTTACAACCTTGCTTTTGTCTTATTGGAGCTTTTCATAGACAAGCACCAGAACCGGAAAAGTTGCCTCTATTATTTCCCAAGCAAGTCTTTGAAGTTGTGCAACAATGAGTCCAAACAGAGATCTTCAACTGACACCCCGGCATGATATCTGTCTATGGTTTAGACCTTTGCTTTTTTAATATATATAAATCAGCTAAAAATATGCATTTTTGTTTAGATATTGTTTAAATTGTTTTATTAGGTTTTTTTGTTTGTTTTTTAGTGAACACCTCTGCAATTTCTATCCTGATTGCTGCAATTAAAATAGAAATTTTATTTCTACTTGCTTACTTTGGAAAAATTGCACATGCAGTGAGATTAATTTGACCAACAGTGATTAATCATTTTTGTTACTGAAAAGATACTGGATGATAAATTACACGTTATCACTAATCAAGGAATGCAGGTCGAAACATGCAGCTGTAAATCTGTGAGGTTTCTTCTGAAATCAGTGGAAATTGACAGATTTACATGTTTGCATCGTGCAAAAGATCTCAACAGAATATTAAATCCCATCTACACACAATGGAAGCTAAAGTAGGCTGTCTCCATGTCTGTCTGACTCCATAGCAGATAATAAATTGGCAGCTCGTACTATACAGAGAGGGAGACAGGATGTTAAACGCCTTTCTGGCATGAACTCTGATCCTTCATTGTCTGCTTATCTGCACTAAAGACCTTCAGACGGATGACTCTGAAGGGGGAACGAAGGCTGTGTGGTAAAGTCATCACACTATGATGTAAAGCAGACGCATGCCGAGGCTTCTCTGCAACAGTTCAAAACAAAATAAAACACTTGTTTAAGTTTTTACCCATTTCTCGCCTCAAGCCACCTCCTTTACTTCCATCTTTCCTCCTTTACTGGATTTATTAATGTTATTTCAGACATCAGCTGCATAATGTATGTCATAGATTTATATGGTTGACCAAATTTTGATCCAGTGTCGAGGCCTGACATAGTGAGCCTGACTTAGAGAGCCCTGCGACTGACCCCAAAGATGTGAACTACGGATATATCCAAATGTCTTTAGAATAATAACCTCTTTAACTCCTCTTTCGGTAATGGCTTCCAAAAGAGGGTTCTTCAAAATACTTAAAAGCCAGATATATTGTCCCTCAAAGTCTTTTCACATGTTGTCACGTTACAACCAAGAACTTAAAAAAATTCTCACAGAGGACCATTTAATTAAACTTTAAAAACCTGTGGATCTCTGCAACTCCTCCAGAGATACCACTGGGTTTTTTGGTTGCTTCCCTGAATATACTGGGTTTTTTTCAGTCTGGCCTGTCAGTTGTGGTTGATGGTCATGTCTTGGTTCCCCCATGCTCTTTCCAGTTTTGAATAATTAAACGTACAAAACTTGAGATTTTGTTTTATTACCTAATCCTGAATTAAAATACTCAATAATTCCATCTCTTTTATGTTACATTTTCTGTTAATCGAGAACTATGCACAACTTTATGCAGGTTTTTCGCATCTGTATAACATGCTGAAGTTTTTGTTTGCAGCAATGTGGATATGTGCAATGTGTATGAATACTTTTGCAGGACACTGTAATTTGGTGTACTTGTATTTCAACTTTATTTGTGGGGGTGTGTGGGAGCGTGGGGGTGTGGAAACAGAACCCTCCATGCTTGTGAGAAATGGAGGGAGAACAGCCCCGAGGTGTCAGAATACACTCACAGAGGGAGGAAGTATTAGGCCAGTGTCTCGACCTTAAGGTCTCCTTGTAAAGACTGCCAGATTTAAGAGAGAGAGAGAGTAAGAATAAACTCATGAAAGCAGCAGATGGCCTCAGAGAGGGTTCTGTTTACACATTTGGGGTTTTTTTTAAACCACCAAATGATCGCAATATCAGTTTTGTTCAGGCTGTATACAAAAACCCTAACTTCTCCTGAGGCTAAAAGAATAAGGAGAGGTGGGAGAGGTTGATAACCTGGGATGGCCTCCAGCCCACACAGATAACTATTTCCTAACTGGGAGATAATCAAGGTCAGTCCAGCTGGTTGAAGACTGTTTGTCCTTAAGAAAGTTTGACAAGGATAGACTTGATTCGTACTTAATTCAAAATATATTAATTTGTGTTCAGCGAAAACACAAAAACTTGTGGTTAAATGTGAGAAAACATTAAAAAGTTTAGGAAGAATGAATGCTTTTGTAAGTAATGGGGTTTCTGTTTTCTCAGATGATTTGACTGAATTTACGCAAAGTGAAATCACATCAGGTCAGTATATTTTAGTTTATTAAAATCTATTTTCTTAAAAGAGACGGAGCTCATTTATTTTAGGTAATGAATACCATTTATTTTGGTCAGAACATTCATTTCTAACATTTAATTACATGTCACGCTTCAGTTATCATGTGCTTAAAATCATGTAACACAAGATATTTTGTAATTAGTCTGAACTTGTTGTGGAAACTTTCGGTGTATAGTTTGGACAACCATCCCAGAGGCATAGCAAAGTAGCATAAACAGGCTGTTTGTCAAAGCCAAGACCACTTTAGAAAAATATGCATAAATGGACTGCAAATGGCATTTTGTACATTTTATATTAAACCAAAAGTCTACTAAGACTCTATTTCTTCTTTAACCACAATCCTAATTTGTCTGGAAAAATGCTGCTGTTGACTGGCGAAAAAAATACACGACTTATGTGTTTTTGAAAATTAGAGAAAGAACATGTTGAGGCTGCCAGAGAGCACCAGTAATAACGAAATGTCTGCTCCCAGCAGGAAATGACACGCATGTCGTTCCTGGGCATTGCAGAGTGGAGCTGAGTTGCCCAAATAAGGCTCTGCCAGAAACAACAACATTATACACAGATCTCTCTATGTGTGCATGTTAAAAAAAAAAAAATCTGAAATTGGCTAGTGTACCTTCCTCTCATTATTTCCATCAACTTCCCCAGCAAGAAAATCCTCAATCCTCTGATGCCATTTGTAAGAGCCAAAACAACCAACAAATCCCACGCTGATCTGTAAACCAAAATGATGCATTACAGGCTAACCAGAAATGAGAAGGATGAGCTGAAGATACACACTGTGCTTAGTGGCACACATTAAAGCAACCAGCACGGTAATGAGGCATATTATGACTACCCAACAAAAGGGTTCAAGCCAAATGTTGGGATTTTGGCAATGAATTACAAAGCATGTGATGCTATGAGCGGTGGCAGTTTCTGATATAGGGCATTCACCCAGGGTGGCGTCTTGTCAGGGGACAGCATGATGAGATTGCCCTCTGAAACTGCAAAGTTATATTAGTAGTTGTACGTGAACATTTACCTTTGTCTGTTTCTTTATTAAAGAAGCCCCATTTTCCCCAAGCCTTTTGAGGGACATAGCAAATGGAGAACAAGGTCCTCTGGTCAGATGAAACCAAACCTGAACTTTGTTTCCGACATGCAAAACAAAATGTTCTTTAGAAAACTAACCCGGCACATCACTCTAAATAGCAAGTCAACTCTCAAACATGGTAGTGATAGTATAGTGATGCTGTGGGAAGGCTTTTTTTCAGCAGGCTGAGAGAAGCTGGAAAGAGCAGACTGAAGAATGGAACTAAATATGATGGCAGTCCTTTGTTGGTTGTCTATATATTGTGTATTAATAAAGTCATGAATGTTTTGGTTCTTTGTTTCTGTCTGGTGCCTTTGAAATACATATGCCCCTTTGTAGCCTCCATGCAAACTATGGCCACTCCTCACATGTCTCACAAGTGTATATTCAAGATGGTGTCGCATTTCCCTATAGCAATGCATGCATTCACCACCAGAACAAATATACAGCTAAGTGATTCTATATTGCTGAGAATCTCTCAAAGGTTACATTGCTTATTTTGCACTACAGCTAGGTAGAGTAAAAGGTTCTAGAGAGCGAAGGGGGAGCCCACTTCAACAAGGCTCAAGGTCGCCTTGCTTTGTCTGCTGCCACTGTACTTTGCTCAAGAATCCCTTTTGAGGAATTATAATTGAGGATAAATATTATCAAGTGCAATCCGAGAGGGTGTTGTGTATTTGTGCTGGGGCCAAGACGAGAAACTCAGTGAAACTGAACACCAGTTTGAGCCCTGACCACAGGAGAGCTTAGATGGAGGCAGGGGACCCATCTCGTTCTTTTGCCTGCCTCAGGCAGCAGGGAATACGGAGGTCAAAGGTCAAGGTAAGAAGTATAACGTCTTCAACAAAAACGCCATACTCAGGAGTACAGCTAACAAAAAGCTGAACGTTGAACAAGTTTTATAACAAACAAGGGGCAGGGATTACTTTCACTCATGACAGCCTTGTTCCTGGGGGTCTACATTCAGCCTTTTCTTCTAGTCTCTCATCACCAGGTGGAAGAACAACAATCCATAATCCATCTGCTCTAATCTTGTGGAGGATAACTGTCAGCACCTACATACACTGTGAAATGCTTTCCGGCCTTGTTACAACGCTGGCACCAGTGGTAATCACTCTAATCCTGATGTATCCATGGTAAACAAAACCCTTTTGCACAGTCATTATCTATTCACAGCCAAAGGCCGTCAGATAACAAAGCAGATCTGGGTAAAGAGAGTGAGTGAAAGAAGAGAGAATGAAGCTAGAAAGAGAAATAGTTTTGGAGGAAGTCAATGAAGCTGACAACTGAGGGAACAAGAGAAGGTGGGATGCTATTTAATCGGATTATATAACAATATGTGTGGTGTGCCAAGTGGCTTTTGGCTTGCTATATTCAGATGAAGATTTTGTGTTGTAAAACCTGCAGTTTTTCTCAGTCTTGATGTAAAAGGATATTCTATTGTTCCACTAAACCAGTGCCGTCCAAGAGCAAAAGTGCAGAATAGACGCATTTCTAGGAATCTGAATTACAGTGATTCTTGAAAGAATAAATATGCAGCAATAACAACAACAACAACAACACAAAAACTGCTTCTTGAAACAATATCTGACATATTTTTTGTTGTACATAATAACAAGCAGGGAGCTAGCAAGATGATCGTGATGAAAATGATAATGCATTTGTTAAAAATTCTATCAAAAATAAAGAAATCATCAAAAGCACAGAAATAACCTCAACAAACAAAAATCAAACCTCAGGCAAATTTAAATTCAAAGTCCTTAAACCAACACAAGGTAGTTTATAATTGTGAAACAGATAGAAAAACACATGATTTTCAAAAATATGAAAAATGTCTACTTGTTTGGAACCCTAAGTAACTGATGCACATAAAACCCAGTGTAACCACTTGCCTTCAGAAGTTGCTAGATCTTCTGAAAACTAAAAATCGCAGTATAAATGCAGCTGTCCTGTGAAGGCTTTTAAAGTTTGATAGAGAAAATTAGAGGACAACATTATGGATCGCAAGGACTACAGCAAAGAGAATCTCTTGATATGACCACGATTAGCCACGCACATCACAAATCTGGCCTCCTATACAAAAGAGGTAAAGGCAAAAGCCATTGTTAGGAGAAAGCCAAAAGATGTTCTACTGGCATTTTACCACAACCCATTCATTTAGACACTTATGAAACCATAAGGAAACTTTTTGACCTCCATGCAAAATGGTGGAAAAGTACCTCTGCTCATTCCTTTGAACACACTACACTCGTGAAACATCATTTGTAGTTTCATGTAGTGATTTTAGGAACAGGAAAACGGGCTAGAGTTAATGGAAAAATGGGTTGAGCTAAATACAACACAATCTTGGAAGATACTTAGAGGTTTCAAAAGACCAGACCTACATTGACATGTATGTTTGTAGTGTGGCAAAATGTGAAGCTTCAGGTGTATGAATACTTTTGCAGGGCACTGCATCACAACTTGGAACCACCTCAAAATTTTTGAATAACACATGCCTCACTGGGCTGAAAAGAGAAACAAAGTAATGGTTTTCAGAGCAGCCACAAAGTTTCCTTTACATCCATTAATTTAATTTGGATATGTTTACTAAAAGGAATTTAAGGATTGAATTCATGGTGCATTTTCTTGTTCATTTTCATGGAGCTGAGAAGGTGAGAACATATCGGAGAGTCTTCATGCAGCATTATTTCAAACAAAAGTCAGTGAAGACAGCAAACATTTCCGACATAATGTACCTGGAACACACTCTTGACCTTGCTCCTTATTACTACTTATGGAATGGAAGACATATTTTTGGGCTCTCAAACACCTTCTCGTCTTTCCATAACAATTTGATTCGATAATATATGATATTTATGTTATGGATTCAAAGAATGAGCTGTGGTGCTGTAAGAGACCTTGAGTTGAAGCACTGAAGCAGGTATACTTAAAGGTAAAAGAGGTAAAAAAAAAAAATCTGCTTCAGCAAAAGCACCATCAAATAGCAGTTTGTGTTTCAGATGCGTACTTCAAATGCCACAAGCTAGTATGAATGTCTTCTGTTGTCTGTTTTCCAGGTAAACATGCACACGGCATAGTTTTTAAATCTGAAATCTTAAAATGCTGAGCACTCTTATACTCCCATGTGGTATGTTCCCACTTAACTAATAATTGTATTTTCTCTTCACGTATTTAACAGAACAACATGGCGGCAGTGCTCCTAATTTCTTCCTTCTGCTTGGAGGACAACTCAAGTGTTGAGTGCAAAGAGAAGTGCACAAAATTAGCTAATATAATTCACAGATGTGCTCATGGAGCATTTCTGCCTCTCTGTTCTTCATCTTAAAGCTGCACAGCGGGCCGAGCAACCTGAGAGTTATAACACGGCCCTCTGAGCTTTAACCTCACAGTGACCTGCTGGCACATACATTTCATATGACGTAGTAATTAAAATACACTAATTTGATAA
The DNA here is from genome assembly GCF_001444195.1 of Xiphophorus couchianus. Classification (NCBI taxonomy): domain Eukaryota; kingdom Metazoa; phylum Chordata; class Actinopteri; order Cyprinodontiformes; family Poeciliidae; genus Xiphophorus; species Xiphophorus couchianus. The sequence goes on along the minus strand of NC_040243.1, from coordinate 11,474,488 downwards.
TAATGCAATAACAGCAGCACCTGAAGGGCTAATTTAAAGAAAACATTTCCGCAGACTCCCAGTGAAGCATAAAGGTCCATAGAAAATACAGTAGCCCGTCGGTGCTCTTTCTAAGGTCTCTGGGGTATTTTGAGGTACTGATTTCATACCAGAGTCATTAAAAACCTTGTTCCCCTTTGGCTGTGAGCGCCTGCCTGGCGTCAAAGCCTGTGAGTGATATTAGATCCCCAAGGTGTAAACCTGATGAATATCTGAGGTTGTTATGGAAAGGGTTAAGGCTGAAGCTCTTTCATAGCTCAAGGTACAGAGGAGATCCAAAGTCAAACATGAGCAAGTATCCTAGACTGGTGAATTGGTTCCATTTGAAACTTCTAAACATTTTAGGCTTGTTCTCTGCCTAATTGTTTATACAACTGTTCAAAGGGATAAGCCAAGTGACGAACGAGATCAGGATAACAAAGTGAGATGCAACAACACATCAATAATTTTCTAAGAGAAATTCAGAGAAAATCATACCTCAGAACTAGTAAAGATAAATGTATGTAAAAATATCCATCCATCCATTGTCTATACACCCTTGTCCTTAGTGGGGTCGGGAGGGTTGCTGGTGCCTATCTCCAGCGAATGTTTCGGTCAAGAGGCGGGGTACACCCTGGACAGGTCCCCAGTCTGTCGCAGAGCATGTATGTAAAAATATGAATCTGATAAATCATAATCAGGCCTTTTATTGTTTTTCAAGGCAAATATGAAGTCTTAGCTTCACTATTTCGACACAAAACAAGCCACATAAGTCACACTCACTAAAATTGAACATCCACTTTCATATAATGACAAAGACTGTCACAGCTTGGAAGCCTATCACAGCTGAGTTTTGCTTTCCAAACACTGCATAATTATTTTTCAGCAACTTTTGGGGTTGTCCTCAATTACTTTATGGTTGCTCCTTTTCATTGTCACCACTTTTATACATAATTAGCAACAAGCCCAAATACAATGATGAATGAAATATTGCCAAATTAATATATGTAAAGGCTAATGCATTAAATAAGGTTCGCAAAGTAATTCCACCGTCTATTATTAACAAGGTTTTGCTTGTGCTGAAGTAGAAGGATAGTCAAATCCTGGATGACTAAGAATCTACAAGAGTATTAACAAAGTTATGAAAGCCGTCAAATCAGCCTCTCCCACAAGCTGTCCAGCTTCGTTAATCATAACAAACCTCCTCATGGAAAGGCTCCGGACCTAATCCAAAGTGTGCATTGACCATGATTGTTATTAACTGCAAACTACCAAGTTTGTCCCTGATTTCTCCTCATTAAAAACAAAGACAGGAAACTGAAAACTGGAAAATAATTTGTTCCTCCCTTTATACCACAGGCTTGGTGGCTTTGAAGCCTACAGGAGTGGAAGTGAACTGATTGAACTTACTCAGTGAAGCTTGCTCTGCAGAACTAAGTTGCACAAATCATGCCACTGACCCATTTGTGGGTGTGTTTATTGAGTCGATGTCCAGTTTCTTTTTGCTTCTAATGATCTGCACTGACACGGTGAGGCAGGTGGGATGTCTGCATGATACCATTGCTTGTGAAATCTACTGAAAAACATAGCAGATCATCAACTTAGAGATAGTTATTGTTTCCTCAGAAAATTTTAATTATATTTCATTAGTTCAGGCACACTGGTAAGGATCTAAAGTGCATATCTAAGGTTTTCTGCCCTCCTCGAGGGTGGTCATGGACATAGTTTACTTTCACAGGCAAAGGCTTCCATTTGCCATTGTTGTGCTAAACACTGCTTTGGCACAGAGGAAATTGAATCAAGGAGCTATCCAGCGGCGTTCTTTGGGCTGTCTTGTCCTTATCATTTCCATCAGCCTGATCAGAAACACATTGGGCTCCCACCAGCCAAGGGTCAAAAAGGCACAAAACCTTTGGCAGGCAGACATTTCCTGAGCACTGCATCATATGTTGCCAGTGCTGGATTTTTGCCGGTGATGTAATTCATAAATAAGGACTAATTTATTTAGCCAGCAGCACTCAAGTTGTTGAAAACCATGCATCAGTAGGAAAAAGCAAATAAGGCTTTACTTACATTTACTTTTTTTTTTTGGCATAGTGTTATTGTGATGCAAATTGACTTGTTATATTATATCATTTGCAACGTGATTAATAAAAAAACATAGCACATCTACAATAAAGTTTTACATTGCAAAATGTTGATCTAAAAAATTCCTGTGGTCTTTACTGTCATAAAGCAGCACATCTACATCTTTATATACTCCACTTTGCTATGACTTGATCATTTTTAGTATGACCTAATCAGTTTCCAATCATTATAGAGCTGCTTTAGTTCACTCTTCTTTTTAAGCCCCTTCAGCTCATTCCACACAGTCATATTCCATCTTGCACACGTAATTGGAGTAACACACATTTTGAAGGAGGTTTGCTCTGTTCAAATGTCACACATTTAGTTTAGTGTGGTTCTGACTATTGAAGCAAAAGGAAAACCATGCAAAACATTGAACTTAATCTGGAGGTGGAGGACATTCAAAACAACCAGTAAGGCCAAGGTATGGTCATCTAAGCAAGTTCACACTGAGAGCACACGAAAGATGCTGAAACAAAGTCACTAAAATCTAAAAACATAGTTACAGCACTAACATTACGCTTTATACCACTGTTAATGTGAAGGTCCATGTCTGGGCAATCAGAAAGAGACTGCACATGTTTAACTTCCATAAAAGGTGTGAAAGAAGCAAATACAGCAAATATATACATACTTCAACATCAAGATGCATTTCCTAATGCGTGGTAGGAAAATATATTTCTATTAAACAGAACAAGTTTTCACTTAGTTCTGGGAGAGATACTTTATCCTTATGTCAAAATGGGATCCATGTAGGTTGCTCCAAGCCAGAATACATAAGGTCACATTAATCAGCATCTTAAGCTTCTTGCAAAAGAAGCTCCATTTAATTCACTGCATCCATGTGGATTTATTTGGTTCAGGTAACAGAATGAACGCTGCTCTTTGTTTTTAAAAGCAGGTATCATGTCTGTTTTCTTTTTTTTTTTCCCTGAAAATGAGGACACACAACATTTAACATAGCACCTCATGCCATTAGAACAAGAAAAGAAACTGCAGGCCACAACATATTATTATCATAAGGTGCCTTTTATGCCACATTATTATAACACCAATGCAATTAGGAATAAAAAAAAAAGTAAACAAAAAAAATATAGATGAAAAAAATGGAATGACAGCAGAGTTCAAAAAGAATAAATCATGCAACAGAAATAGAAACAAATTATTAAAACAAATACAAGCAGGCGAAATACATTATTCATCACTTTTAAGGGTTTGGGATGTGTTCAGCTTACATCTCCAAGTCTACCCCTACATTTTGTACCTGAGTTTTTGTTTTTCTTCAATTAGGTATTCTTATCGTCAGTAAAGAAGTAAAGTACAATTAAAGACATTTAAACAGCAAAAATCTATTCCCAACCTCATTGAGAGAAATACAAAACAAAAAGCATACCAAAGTTTAGATCTTCATAAGGGTAAATGACACACTTATTTTGTGGCACTCTGTGCTCCTAAAAAGGCACATCATTTTGATTTATGTGCAAAAATATGACTCAACCATATTGTCATTTAACAAGAGCAATTAAATTTAAGTACAAAGGCAGCAAAAATAGCACTTTTGTTCCCGATGTCCTCATTGTCTCTGACCACGCTCCTGCTTAAAAGCAATGATGAACTTCCAGGCTTCGACATAATGGGACAGGAAGATTTCTTCTGGGAAGTGCTCCTCCACATCTGGAGGTATGTCCATGTCTTTTTGTTCCATGTAAGACACTAAAGATTCTTTCAAGCTTGAGAAGAGAAAAAGAACCATTTCAAAAAAGGATTGGGAACAGCAGTCGTAAAAATACTGCACAAGGCATGAAACAGTCATTAAAATTGTGTCTATGAAAAGTGAAATAAAATAACATTAAGTACATAAAGAAAATTTATATTACCCCCAGTCAGGCCTGTAGGCATCAGGATCATTGGACTTTTTAAGAACCAGAACCAAGAACTCGTGCATTTCTAACAGGAAAATGTCAGCACTGTTCTTGGAGAAGAAGGCAGTAAGCAGCCTGTGCTCTTCCTCTCCCAGAGGCCGCTTGTACTTTTCAGGGACCCCCACAAATGGGTCCTGAAAAACACAAGAATTAGCAACACGGCATTTAGATATTCTTCTAACATAAACCAGAGATTATCACCACCAGTACTGGTAGGAGAAGGGAAAGTGACATCTTACCCTCTTCAGTCGCAGCATGTTTTCCGATTTAAGTGAAACCAACAGCTGCCACAGAGCAACACAATGCTTTAGGCAACACATGCTGAAAACCTGCGAGCAAAAATGGAGACCGTTCCCTGATGAACACCTCATGCACAAGACTATGTTCACTAAAATGAAATATCATAGCTTTAAGGTTGGTCAACAAACAAGTATCAACAAAAGGCAAGTTTGTTTGATTTGTGAGTGTAGAATGTAACCAAACAGTCTAGACTGCGGAAGAGGGAGTGAACATGCAGAAGATAGTGTGACCACTGCTTCAGATAGGCTGACCTTGACAATATGCTGAGCCACCTGGTTTCCCATCTGCAGCACCTCCTCTAGGTAGCAGGACAGCTGCATGTGAGCCTCCCCCCCCGTCATGGCGAGGAAGCCGAGCGCCACTTCCAGCGTGGACAAGGCCTCGCACACCTCGCTGTAGGAGTGCAGCTCCCCAGCGACGGAGAAGAGGGTGAGGGTCTGCAGGGGCTCCTGATGGCATAATCAGAGACATTCCAGATACTTATGTGAGTTTGTATAGCAATACTTATAAAATATGTTAAGTATATTGAATGAACAATAATCAAAACCTCTCACAAGAACTGATACCATTGGAACTTTTTCACAGCTAGTCACGTTACAACGCCAAAATATTCAAAGTATTTTTATTGGGATTTTACATGATCGACCAACACTAAGTAGTACATAATTATTAATATCAATAATTAACTTTCAACTTTTTCACAACTTTATCCCTGACCTCTAGGCTGTTGGTCATCACGATGCCGTTTGTTTTATTAATGTTTAAAATAAACCTCTGAGGCCTGCTTAGAAATGTAGATAGTTTGGTTAGATTGGATTTTATTAAGGTGAATCAGGATAAGTGCAATTAAAAGCAAGGAGTATGAATAACTTACTTGCTTGACTTTGGTTTTAACATCTCTGAGGATTATCTTGTAGTCACGATCGTGTCTGTTAACTAGTGTAGGAATACCCTGCAGTAAGAAGACATTCATATGAAGGTTAAAAAAAGTTTTGTTGAACTTCAAAAAGTTGCTGTAGTTGCATTTTCCATGTACTCACATCGAGAGTGATTCGAGGTTTTCCCAGCAGAAAGTGCGAAATGATCTGCTGCTGGATCTTGAACAAGTCATATTCATGGAGGGTCTCTTGGCCCTTCTCGATGCTGTACTGAGTGTTGGACAGAATCAGGGGCATCAAGTCCCGCTCCAGCTCATAATGGATCACATGCAGATCAGTGAGATCTGCAGGGCTCACTTTGTAGCTGTAAAATTAATACATGGAAATAATGCAGTTTGTTAGTTGCATGCTACCCTGATTATCTAAATACCTAAAAACACGCAAAATGCATTTGCAGAATAAGTTCAAACATGAAGATGAGGAAAAATGTGGCAAGAGCGCCCTCACCTGGTCTCCTCTCCAGTATGCTTGTCCACACAGTAGATGAGGTCATTGTGCAGAGCAATCAGGTAGCTGATAAGAGCTGTGGAGCACAGGCCTGCACCCTGTCGCTGAGGTAGAAGTACCTTGAAGTCACTGTTCAGGTCCAGGTCCTTCTGGCAGAACTCATTTGGGATCTTAATCTCACCTGAAGGACACGCAAATTAGACTAACACTCCGTAACTAGAGCAAGTTTACTGTTGTTGTTTGTGTTTACCATTGGTTGCCAGAGACACTCTAAGCTGGTTCCAGGTTGCTAGGAAGATTTTGATGTACTTCTCGTACCAGGCTTTAAGTGAAGCTGTGACCAGAAAGAAACCAGACATGTTTTAAGACACATGGAGCCACTGTTAACTATGCAGACTGACCACAGCATATTTACACTTTTTTCCCCCCTTTTCAAGGATACTATATCATTGTTCTATTTTAGGATAAATGTACCCATTTCCTGGCAAACAAGAATACAAAACGCATTCGGCCAAGTATCTGACCATAAGATTTAAAAGAAAACTCAACATGTAGTTCAATGACGTATTGCATAATGCGAATCACATGGTTGAAAAAGCTGAAATCGATTTGTCTGGATTGTCTAAGTACCGGCTTTCTGACTGTGAAGAAATTCATTGATTGTCTCGTAGGTCAGCTCAGTGATGTTCTGAAACTTCTTCACCAGATTCTTCTGCAGTGTGAGGATGTCAGGGAGACACTTCACCAGGCGGAGCTCTGCCTCCTACAAAGACAAATTGTTACAAAAAATTTGTATTTTACTTTTTTTTTTTTTTTTACTAGTGAGTAACTGAAGTGATTACCGAAAGCTATGCAACCGGAAATAACATTTAAACATTTTTACAGCACAGAATTGCAATGCATGTCATCTCATGTGAAAACATATCCCAGCTATATAATGCTGATAAGCCTCTGTTTTAGAGTAGCCTCCTTGACATTTAGTACCACTTGTTAAAAATGTGTGAAAGTTTATAAAACAAATTCACCTTTTATTGCAGTGACAAAATCAAAGACAGGAAGTTTTAGAAAATTGTACTAATATACATTTTAGTACAGCAAAACTGCTGCTACAATTTATTTTTTTTCAAAGATTTTTACCATGCGAACCAAAAAGTCTAAGTTGTTCAAAGTAACCTCCCAGCAGAGAAGCTGCTCCTAAAGCTTGCATCTTTTTGCTGCGGTTTTCTCACCTTGTGGAGAAATCTCCAAAGCACAGGCACAGTGTCTTTGCCATCGTTCTGCTCTAGGATGTGAGTTAGGCTCAGCACACACACTTTCTCCCTGCAGCTCCACACAGCGGAACAGTGGAGCAGAGAGTTCGCCGGCAGAGACGCCAAAAAGAGACGAGGGTCACCAAACACCAGCTTCATGATTGGGTTGGCAGAGATCCGAGAGTCTGCCCGGATGAAGGCGTTCACTTCTTTTAGCTGTCTGTCCAAGTGCTGGTGAAGAGAAGATGACAGATGGCAATATGTTTCACTCATTTGTTTCCTCATGAACATGGACGGCAGAATCATCTCCTGATTCCAATACTTTATATGTACTACCTTTAGCTGAGGTATGATAACAGCATTGCTCATTTCCAACTCCCATCCGTTTCTGGCCTCTTTATTTGAAAGGCGATTGTCAAAAGGAACTGGCCCTGGAAAACAAGCTCAAATAATTTAAACTAGATTCATCAGTAAGTCAAACCTAAAACATTGCAATGATACAGGCCTCATCATAAATTTTTATTTTGCAAAATGCAGCAATGTTTTGTTTTTCTTGGCCACTAGATATCGCTGTTTCTCAAACAAAGATATGGAAAAAAACACTCAGATGCACAGCCTGAGTTTAATAAGTAAGAGGGAAAAAATAAAAAAGATTCAAGATTCAATGCCAAATACCTTTCTTTAAAGATCCCACAGAATATTATTTGGTGTAAAGGGTCACCAAGATTGTAACTTACATTTCTGTTGCTGGTGGGGTCCCAGCAAGCTGCTGATTACTAGGTGAACTGTTGTGATTGTCTCATCTGTCCCCTTTCCCAATGATTTGATCAGATGTTCCATATCTTTTCTCAGGTGATTAAGTAGGAATGCAGCAGGCTCTGGAACTGGAGGCTTGATGATTGCAGAGATGAACTAAAAACACAAAAAAGAAACTATTAATGATGAGGAAAAAAAAAATCTGACAGGAATACTGTGAGCACACAGCTCAATAGTGCTGTGTCCTTCTAGCCTAGTATTTAATTCAACTTCAGTACTTCTTTTTTATTTTTATTCATATTTAATTTTATTTAGGATATTTTACATTGTCAATTTAATTTGGTTCAATGAATTACCTCTATTTCATTACACATCATAAAAGGAATATAATTTCATGTTTCTGTATTTGTTAAATAATGCATAATTTTAATGTTATAATGATGAGTTCAATAAACACTTCCTTGTTCATTATTGCAATATCATTGCCCCTATTTTTATCAGATTTTGTTGCAGTTGCCTCAAAAGTTTTATTTTATTTGCGTAGTTTAACATTTTTTGCTGTAGTTGTTGTGTACTTTTTTCCCTTTTTTTGCTTTTAAACTGTAAAGTATGTCATGTTCCCAAAAAGTGCTAAATAAAATGGGATAGTCACCTGTGTGTGATTATATGCCCCAACCAGCATTGCTGTGTGAGTGAGCATTCGGACAACATTAAAGGGAACAGGCGACATGCTCTTTGTGTCCAGCATATCGGGATTGTCCCGGCGACTTGGATCACCAAGGATGTGGCCTGTCTGGGTGCGGTCACCTCTGTCAGAGGACATAAAAGAAAGAAGAAAAAAAATAGAAAATTCTTAAGCAAATGTGATCAACTTTCTTTGCACATTTTCTCGTGGATTTTGGAAAGCACTTACTGCATTGCAAGAACCTGAAAACCCTGCACAGGCATATGGTTGTCTCCTCCAATTACAGCACCACAGTCTACGCAATGACTGGTTTGCATTGGCTGGCCACACTAGAAAAACACAAGTTGCAAAAAAAATGTCACAATATAAAAAATAAAGGTCTAGAAAAATTTGAGTTTTTACAAGATTTTTACTAATTTGATTGAATATAGTATACCTCCCCAATGGTGCAGGGATGACCATTTGGACAACCTGTGTGATCATATGAAACGGTTCAACTTTTAATAGTATGGGAGTTTTATCTGAAATTTCTCGAGTGAGTCTATAAAATCATTATGTTTTTACTTACGGTACCACTGCAGTGGGCCCAAAGCTTGTTGAGCTGCTGCTACGATATCTTCTGGCATAGAGGGCAAAAACGCTGCCTGTAAAACAAAATTTTAAAAGTTATACACTAATTTCAAAGTTATATTTGTTATGACTGAAACCAGATGTAACACAAACCTGCATGTTGACAGGTGTCAGTGCCAGCTGCTGAAGGGGAGCTATGATCCCCTGGTTTCCACAGAGCAGTACAGCAGCTAAGTGAACAGTTAATTCTACTGCCACACTTTGGGCCCCAGAGATGCCGGGGCGGACAGAAAGAGGCCCCATCCTGTTGGTCACCAGGTCTTGAGCAAAGGCCTTCACCTCTGGGCTGGCAAGGATTTTGGATGTCTGGATGAAAGCTGAAAGTGCTTCAAGTTGCTGTTGGTACAATTATACAGAAAATATGCAACATCAGTTATAAACACACACACAAAAAAATGTCAATAAAATGTTCACGTTATTTTTTAAGAATTTTATAATTGAGATCTGACCGAGGTGATAATATGAAGAGCCACAATTAAAAACATCTGAACTTTACCACACAACAGCCCCAAACTTAAATTTATTTCATTGGCGTTTTATGTGATACGACACAAACTAGTGGGTAATTGTTAACTGAAAAACAAATGGTACATGTTTTAAAATCTAAAAAATGACCTAGGTGTTCAGTTTCACTAACCTCTAAGCTGATTCTCAGAAATATCATCCAGAAAAAACATACAGTGCATCTAATTGTACTATATTTCAGTATAAAATAAGACCTCTGTTTGGTTTATTGGAAGTCATCATTACTGAACAATATTTGGAAATGTTTGTTCGCATACATTCTCCATTAAATGAGATTGATCTTGAGCTATTGTGAAAGAAGAATGGCCATAACCCTGGACAGATACCACAAAAGACTTGGAGCTTTAACAGCAGTTATAAGCATATAAGACATTTAACATTTTTATATGTAAAAAAATAATAATAAAAAAGTGAGGTATTGCATAGTTTTCCTTCCACTGGATATTTTTACACCACTTTGTGTTTGTCTATCACATAGACTTTATGTGCTTGTATCCACGTGAACGGATGTGAAAACAGGCAGTGTATATGGATGATTTTTTTTTTCAGTGAATGCTGCTCTTTGGCTAATGTAGGGGTTTACATTTAAGAATGTACCTGCGGCGTGGGGTGGAAGCCCTCATTATCGTGTCCATAGAGAGTGGTGATTTCTCTGTACAGCGCTAATAGAAGGTAAACTGCTTTCAGTTGTGGCACACATCTGCAGCCCTGTAATGCATCAATGGAACATAAAGATACTCATGAAATCATACACAGAGAAGCAAAGTCCTGGCCTAAATACAAATTAACAATAAGTAATAACGATACCTCACAGGCCTCATCCAGTCCTTCTACTTTGCCTTCCATAACTGTCTTTGCAACAGCTTCTCTGATTGTCTTGTAATCTTTTCCGCAGACAAGATAGTGATCTACTGGGGGGGTCTCCTCATCCTGGGGGTAGGAAAAAATAAACCACAACAGTTAATAAGCGTCAATGTACGTAATTGAGCAACTATCATTAAAAACAAAAATCACACTGAACCTGGAGCAGAACTTCTTCAGGGAAGAGCCAACTCATCTGACCCCGCCTAAGACGTTTCTGGACAAACTCCACTCCATATTGGCTGCAAATCTTGCGGATCAAATAGACACGATACCAATCGTTCCCACTCCGCCTGCACAGATTCACCACACTGTCCAGAAAGGCTGCGGCTCCATTATGACCACCTTCAGGTGAGCCTGGAAAAAGAAAAGAACATTTGAAACACTCCTAAAATAAAAGAGAAGAGGCATTCTTCTGCACCATAACACCAGCATTACAGACCTGTTTCTCTCAAATTTTCCACAATCAGACTAGCAGTCCTGTCCAGGTTCATTCGCACTCTGGCCAACTGCTGCAGATACTCCACAGATGGTTTTTCAGCATGCTGACCGTGTGTTTGCAGACACTCAGTCAGAAAGGCACTTTCATTCTGAAAATACGCCTTCTGATCTGCAGCAGACCTGAACTGGAGCCTTTCAAACATGGAATCCTTGAGAGATGTCAGAGGGGATGAAATGGTAAAAAAGAATTGCAATGTATTGTAAAAGTCTACAATCTGGATGGAGCTGTCAAAGTTCAACTCACCTCCAGACAGTTGATGTACATGCAGTAGAGTTCAGTTTTGTCAGTCTCATCCAACATATTGCTCTGTTCAACAGCCACCAGATGCTGGTGTAGATATTCTTTCACTTCATCAAAGCTGAAAAAATAAGTCTATATGAGAGATGTCAGCACATACAGCAGCTTCTACCCGTATCTGCTTCTCAGCACAGATGTGCAAAAACAGCTAAAACCATTGGAAAAAAAGAAACAAAAAAAATTGAAAAAAATAACTGTTCGCTGACATAATTTTTTTCCATCACAAAAAAAGAAGAAAAGAAATCGCAAAAAAATTAACTAATTGAAGACTCCTTTAAATTCATACTTTTCTTTTTGAACTTGATCAGTTTTTAGATGTTCTAGCTAATAACCCTAGATTTTCTGCTTCTTTGGGGCATAAATGAAATGACACAGAGACCTTTCTTAGCCATTCTTCAAAATGGGAAGAAAGGATAAAGTGCCTTTCAAATAAAGCCAATGTGTAGTCAACTAAATTTTGGCTAGCTAAAATTTGCCCATGTTCACAGTAAGAGCAACAAAAAAACAAGTTAATAGAACTGGAAGTGTGATGAAACATGACTAAACAAGGGCCTGAGTTTCACTCGACACCATGCACAATTTGGGGGCAAGGGAAAAGACTTAAAATATATATATATATATTGCATTACCTTCCCCCCACTTAATAAAAGTATTAGAATGAAAACTGGAATGTTCTAAATGTACTGAGAGGTATTATGCTTTTGATTTTTCTGCGGGGCTCTGAATATAAGAAGCATACAAACACAATACAGCTAAAATAATTTGCAACCATAACACCTCACCTGTACTTCATCAGAAGTTTGAGCACCACTGAGCGAACAACAGGATTTTTATCAGCAGAGTCATCAAATGGAGAAAGCACTTTTGTCAGCATTTGTCGTTTGGCTGAAAAAAAAAAAAAAAGGTGTTTTTTGGATTTTACACACACATCTGACAAAAAATAGCACGCAGGGTGATAAATCTGTATCACAGCACCTCTGAGCAAGGGAGCTGGGCTGGCCTCCACCATGAGAAAAGACAGCAAATGAAAGATGACAGCTGAAGATGGTGGAGAGTTGTCCTTGAAGCACACAGTAGACACCAGGTCTATGAAGAAAGCGTTGCAGCGCTTCCTGAACTGAGCATGCTGACTAACACGAATCCTAAACAAAGCAAGACAAACAGAGACATTAAATAAATTACAGCTCAAGTAAGACGATCCCAGGAAGCAAATATGCATTAAAAAATGTACTCACCTCATCTCATTTGAAGGAACCAAGGGGAAGTTTTCCTCAACTGGCTGCATGCAAAGTGGGCAGTACATCTGACCGGGAACCAGCCACTGTTTGATACAAGCTACACAGTAGATGTGATGACATGATAGGCAGAGTGGATCTTGAGGGTCTCCCATGCAAACTGGACACACCATATGACCGAACCTGAACACAGAAAATACAAACATTACTACAAGAGCTATGTTTTATTCAAGAAATATCTATTTTCCAGAGGACATTTTGAGTTAAAGATTTAGTAAATAACACACTCTACGTCTTAACATTTATTACCCTTTTAGACCAAGACAAAAAAGTATGTTTTAAATACAGTTGGTCAGTTTTTTTGCATTAACAAAAAGGCTATTGTAAAAGCAACCAAACAGAATAAATTGATGAATTAAGCAATAAATTAATTTAAGAACATTTCACTACTTTCACACATTATTACAGACAAAGGTAGTAACAGATAAACTATTTGGCTTGTGCCAAGAGTGATATATATTGCGATGTTGATTTTTCACCTGAAAATGCGTTCCACGGCTCCATCTTTGCAGTTTTTCAGCAAACCAATTACTGCCTCAAAAATCTGCTGAGTTTTAACATCTGAATTTTTTTCAAGAATCTTGATGGGGGAAAAAATGGAGACATTTAAGTTTCACTGGGAAAATTAAAAGTAAGCACAAAGTCAGTTCCATGCTAACAGGCTTATCTCGAAAAAGAAAAAAAAAAGTAGAAACCTTGCCAAGCCCTCGCATATTCTCCAACACTAAAGGTGTGAGCTTCGTGTCCAACTGTTCAATTTCCATCAACATGTGCTCAATGAACAAAGAGAGAGAAAATATGCGATTCCATCCAGATCTACATGCAAAGAACAACAACAATTTAATTCCTCAGTCTGTGTTATTAAGTAATAAACTTTGTTCAATGATTACAGCTTTCTCTTGACTTACTGGACTCTGAGGACTATCATCTTGCTCCTCTCTCCATAATGTCTCACACCGTCTTCTGAACAGATCAGTTCAATGGGAACTTGAAGTTTCTTCACCTGCCTGAGCCACGCTTGTCTTTGAGCATCGGTGGCCAGCACTTTGGGCTCCAGGTGCTCCAAACAAGCAAAAGCAGCATAAACGTCGAGGACCTTGGAGACAAGGAGCATGTGTTTCAAAGATTTGAAAGTCAAAAGCCTGAAGACTAACTCAAAAAATATATTGAAAAAATTATGAGGGGTAAGTTCATGCTTACAAGTTCAACGTTGTCTCCTGCATGTGGGTTTCCCAGAAGGTCCTTGGTCACCTGAGGTTCAGTACACATAATTCTGGAGAGGTTCTGAAGTCGGTTTTTGAACTTGTGATAAGCAGCATGAACCCATGGAAGAGCTGTCATTTTCTCTGTGTCGTTCAGCTGTAGTCGTAGTTCACTGACGCAACTATTCAAGGCACCACAGAGGAGCTAAAAAAGCAAATCATGTGGTTTACTACAATGTGTCCGCCACCTCACACAATGTGACATTTTATGCCATTAAGTAAAATCAAGACAACCTGCAGATCTTCTGGAGAAGTGACATTCATCGACATGGAGATAAAATCTTGAAGGTAGCGATGGTAAAACTCCATCTGAGTCTCTGAATCAGCTTTCTCAATGTAGCGTCCAAGTGGTGTACTCCAAAAGATCTCAATCAGTTTTAATTGATTGTGTCCTGTAAAATCAAAATTGATACAAAAATGGCAAAGTCTGTATATCTGCATCTGTGACAGATTAACCTAAAGATCTATTAAAATGCTTATACCTTCATTCTGAAGGACATGAACACAAAGTTCCTCCAAATAGTCCTTAATTCTCCAGCTGAAGGGCATGCTGCAGCCGATGTTTCGATCTTGAGGAATGTAGTTCTGCACAAGGATTGTTCTTGTCTCATAGCTGAGAAAGATATAAATATGAAAAGGTAAACAGAATGTTCAAGTAAATTATATAATAAAAAACATGTGACTTCCACTGACCTGGAGTCCATTGTGAGGTGTGAGATTTCCACCAGTTTTTCATTGCCAAAGATATCCAACCACAATCTCTTCACTGCCTCAGAGCAGTTTTTGTCAAGCAAGAGATCCATGTTTTGGTCCCGGTCAATCACTGACACCAGATGTGCCAAAATGGGAACCACCACAGCTTGAACACGTTTCCATAAGGTGTGTCTGAAATAATGGCAAAACAAGTCAAGAAAAGCTTTCAAAGACACTGCTTTGCATTCTATTTTTGGAGGTAATAGTACTACTAGTAGTTACCTGAAAGTGCCTCCTTCCTGCAAGGCATCAATGTTTGAAGCCTCTTTGAGGACCCAGTTGCTCTTCATGAACGCGTTCCCATCATGAATCAGTAACAACGAGTGAAGACGCTTCTTCACAGTTTGAAGAAATTCATCTGAAAACACACAAAATGACAAGTACGGAAACTGTAGGGAACATACAAATACATCAAAATAATAAAATATTTAAAACAAAAATGCAAATTATCTCACTGCAATAATTTAAGAAACCAAAAAACCTTTATTCCTACCTACAACTGCAAACATAACATGATTGTTACTGTCAGAATAATGTCATTTACATCAGGTCACGATTCAAGTACCTCGATTATTAAAATTCCTCAAGGCAAATTATCTGCCTCAAAGCTACATTAAATTAAGTTTTACTGTTTAGCACCAAGTGTTTAGTCAGGGTGATTATTTGTGTTGCGAGACACTTTCATTCTGTTATGAATTCTTAACCAATGCTAAGTGCTAGCAGCAGTTCGGTTTTGGGCATCCAGGGGTATTTCATTGTTTGATTAAAATGTCTGGGTTTTCATAATTTTTCAGACAACCATCAGGCATCCTTAAAATTGGTTAGTTCAATGCATAAAATAGGACAGCCTTTCTCCTCCTAGAGCGAATGGTTAACACCAAACAACGGCAAACTACGTAGTGGCTGTATGTGTACAGGTGGAGCGGACACATCCAGTTAGGCATCAGCTACCATCGGCTGTGGTAGCTGATGCTTAGCGTAAGTGTAGCTTTACGGACGAGCCAGAAAATAAATTTCATACCATTCCAGTTGCAACAAATGGGTGGAGGGGCGCACTGTGGTGTGTGCATACCTGACAGATCTGTTTCAGTGTGTAACAAAAGTGCCAAAGATCTGTCGCACACATGGGGACATAAATGCAGTACGGCAAGGTGAGAGTTAATCTAATAAAATTCAGTGAATATGAAGACATGAATTAAAAAATGGTATATATACATTTTTTTAGAAGTGTCTTGTGAGGTTATTTTTCTGCTGTAGAAAATAATTGGTAGAGATAGACAAATTTCAAAATTTGGCCTGATATTGATATCTGATATTAATACCACTGTCATGGCAGTATTTACCAATATCTTATTTGATCAAATGTTTTATTCGATTAATTCTCAGAATAATCAATATTACTCGATTGCTAAAATAATTGTTTACAACAGCTCTAATTTATATCAAGTGTCCACAACTGTTAGTTAAAGCACATCATTGGATGTGCATGCTGTGGCGGTTATGATATGGTGCATTCAGAAAGGTGCCTAAGCCACCATTAAAAAAAGGGGTGTCCAAGTGGCAGGTGTGACCTATTTGTCAGTTGTACTCTCAAAATATTTTTTGTTGCTTTTAAGAATAGTCAGTCAATGGGAAGTTATTACCTCCAGTTTGTTTAATGGATGTTATTTCTAAGAACAAGGTGACTAGGTATGTATTTGTGCAGGTGTACACTGTATTTAGTCTATCCAAGACCGTTTCCTGCTCCCCATCCATGAACTGATAGAGACAAGATGGAGAATGAGCAGAGCTGCATTGCTCTGTGACCCAAAAAGCCAGAGAAAGCTATGGTCACTCTGAAATTTTCACTGGCATTTCATTACATATCATAGCAAATGTATGAAGCAAAATGTTGCTAAATTATCTAAACTGTGAAAATGAAAGGAAAACATCATTTCTGTTGTACCTCTTAGTTCATCAGTGTCACTCAGGAGAGTTAAAAGGATCTCAACCCGTCGAGTGCTGCGGAAGCCACTTGTCACTTGGTCTCTCAGCATGCCAACAGCAGTCTGCACACAGCTCCGGAGCAATGATGTGGTATCTACAACATTATCCAAGTCCTTCGTAAAGAAAAAAGACAAATTAAAAGAAAAATATGCACTTACAGTGAACAGAATGTAAACATAAAAAAAATTATGTTTACATTCATATTCAATAAATTAGATGAAGCTTGTTTGCAGATTAAATGTACCACTTGAAAATAACCTTTGAGCAGGTACTGAACATTTAGCAACCTATTCCTATATTAAGAATCTTTATATAATGGTCTAATGTAATATTCTTAAGTGTCATGTTTTTATTAGCTGCAGCCTAACCTGAAAGTCATCATAACATAACAAAACGCTTGAAAACATCAGTCTTTGTATAATTAATCTATCTGTTTCACTTAGTGAATTAATTTACTGAAGAAAAAAACATTTAAATAATATTCTTATTCATTGACAATAGTTTTACCTAACTAAAAATGTGAAATATATCATATATACTTACGTTTTCTTCCAACTCTTCTTGCTCACTCTCCATGTACATGTCATCAGTCTCCATAGCTGTAATCATGTAAACACACATATATACATTATATAAAATATTTGTATATATTACATACAGTATATATAAATAAAATATTTTGCAATAAATATATATAGTGCAATACATACACATACTGTATGCATTATGGATTGCATATATAATGTGCAACACATATATATTTATACATATATATTTAGCATTTTTCTTTTACCTTCAGGCCGAGTTGTTTTTGATTCAAACATTTGACTGATTTTCATGCTTTGCAAGGTCTTGATATCTGAAACAATGTCCTTTGACCTTCTGAGGTCATCTATATGAACTGATCTCCAGGGTCCTATAAAAAGCACAGTGCTTTGGATTATTTCCTGGTCAGATAAAAACAAAATATGTTCAAATAGTATCATGTTTACCTCCATGAAAACCAATGTAAGAAGTCCCTCCTTCCATCCTTGGCAACCTTGTGATAAAGTAGACAAACACCCTACTTCCTTTGCTCTCCTGTGTAACTTTGTTGATCTCATTTAGTGATGAATACCTGAAAATGGACCACAACACTCAATATGATAACAGGATACAGTGGTGAAATCAATACAGAAAATGAATAATAGGACTTACTTTGCAGATGCAATCAGGTTGGTGCTCTTACAGGGTTCATCAAAATCACACTGAATAATGAGGATTCGGTTACAGGGTCCAGTCATACTTCCTCCATTTTCAGCTGTGAGGAAGTTCCTTCAATTAAAAAAAAGAATTTCACCTTTTCAATTTAAGAATATTCCTTATATATACACGAGTACAAATTTTTTTAACATTACATTTTAATGAATTATTGTGTAAAGAAATAGTGAAACATTTTTAACAATAATTTGAAAATAGCTAATGTCTTTAACATCATTAAATGACCACAGATATATTTTACTCAACAGAAGAGCAAAACCTTGCTTCTACGTATACACAAGATTACTATAAATTACATATATCAGTCATTTGGGCTACTTTATATATGCTACTCAAAAACTTCTGTTATTAATTCTTCAAGGTAAATAAAAATAATTATGAACCCGCAGAAAGTGCTGGTGGCTATTCATGCTATGCTTAATTTAAGTAAGAGCCAATTGATTTGACAATTAATATGTTTAAATTCAAAAATACTTTATTGATCCCAAAGGAAAATTAAATGGTGTTGTAACTCATTAAGTTAAATTCTTCAAAGTGACCATGCTAACAGCTGTTGGCAATACAAACTAATAATAATCAATTTCTTCATAGTCACATGTTTTCTGTGACTGATTTAATACATACAAATAAAAAGAGATACAAATAAAAAGTGCATGCAATTTTTTTTCAACAACTACTGCAAGGGGGACATATTGGATGATGTCTCCACTCACAATTTTGTAGTTCTAGGGGTTAATTTTTTCAACCTTAACTTTGTAACCTTCAGCTTAAACTAAAAATCAAACTCTTAAATAGGAGCTTCACTCAACCAACTGCCAATGAATAAGAAAGATTAATTTTATATTTTTGTTGTTTCATGTTATATTGTAAAAGTGTCTTAAAATGTATTTTAAACATATTGGTATTTGGAAAAGAAGTATTCATTTTAAGTACTTGTAATTATATTCTATAATAACAATATCAGTACATTTAGAAACAAACCTTATTTTCTTTAGGAAGGAGTGTTCTGTGTCAAACTGTTGAAGTGAGAGGAGCTCAACACTATAAAACATTTTCTCCAGAGGTTCCATGTCAAATGCAGTCAAAAGTCTGGAGAATGTGGTCACCTAAATTTTGACATTCACATTAGATCCTATAATCTGAAACAAGTAAAGGATTCATGTGAAAATAAAAGGCCAGTAAGAATTACCTCTGTGAAGAATGTGTTGATCTTGGTTTCCTGTCTTGTGTGAGCATGGATGTAGTCAGCTAAACAGCTATTACTTTGTTCCTCAAAGTACACCTTAGCCATATGTTGACTTTCCACTTTTGGTAGGCCCGTGCAGTCCAATCGCACCACCGAGTCTGGTGTTGCACATTTGAGAAGTATGAGTTTGGCCTGATCAAGCAATCCTCTCTGAGAATCTGAAGTTTCAAAATTGTCCTTCCACTCCTCTATTACTTGAAGAATCACAGAAGCGCAGGTGTCTGAGTGGTAGCCAATGAAAACATCAGGGAGTGTGTACTTGTACATATCAGCTGCTCCAGCATGCTGACCAGTAAGAGATACAAATAGCTTTGCCCATCTGTCTAGTTCTTCAACCATCTTTTTCTGCTCAGCTTTAAGGACAGTGTGGATGTCAAGGTAGTGTTTCTCCAGCCTGTTGATTAGAGGTATTGGGAATTGTTTGTAGACCACTTCTCTTTCCTCAATGACAATTAGCCGGAAGTCTTTGTGCACTCTGCATTTTACACGATGGGTTCCCAATCCAAGATCGACATATTTCTGTCCACCCAAGCATACGTAGTACTGATTGAGAGCATCATAGAGACTTTCATAGAGATTCTGCAAGTTTAGAAGCACAACTGTTTGGCCCGTCTCCATGCAGATCTTCACTCTGTTGATGTTGCGACAGATTTGGGTGTACTCTTGGTCTTTTGGAAAGCTAGATCCAAAGATAATTTCTGGTTGACCACTTTCTGAAAAGAATGTTTGCTGTAGGATCTGTAGGGCTGCATAATTTTTTGTTAGCACAAGAAGGTACCGACACTCTTCATCTTGTCCAACTGCTTGAATGTTTTCTTTCACAAACTCAATGGTGTTGATGTTCTCCAAATTTGGAGAAATTTTAAGTCTTTGGGTAAAGACAGAAACTACATCAACATCATCCCTGCCACTGAAATTTCTCAAAACAACCTTGACAATCTCCTCTGTTGCAGGTTTTCGTTGAGAGGTCTTGGCCACAGCAAAGATCATCTTTATCAAGCTGTAATAGTCACGTAGGCCAAAAAAACCTTTCCCTTGTTTCCGGCAAATGTTCAAATAGGATCTTGCAAATGGTTGAAAGAAATCCCTGACTTTCTCCAAAACCATTACATCAGACGAGCATATGCCTTTAGCACTCTCAATGAGTTCTTTCTCATCAGGGTCACCACGTGAGACAAAAATGCCTCTGTTCATCTTTGCGGGGTCCAACGCCCAGTTGGAAATACCAATGAATCCAACTTTTTTGTGCGGTAGTGGTTCATCATCAATGCATCCCTCTTCCAGCAATGGGTGAAGAGTTTTTAGTGGCATCTTTGGAGAGTCCTCTGCCAGCCCAATTTCATCAAGAACCACAACTGAAATATATTCATTGAGGTTTTTTCCTTCCTGAAAGCGGCCACATTGCTTGAACGTGTTGATGATACCTTCAGGAGTTGAATGAGGACTACACTGAAAGGATACCAAATGGATCTGTTTGAGCATCTTATAGAGTTCAGAATGAGCAGCTTGTCCCTGCATGGCATCTGCTACTAGAGTTTTGGAAAGGGACTTTGAACTTCCAGGTTTTCCAACTAAGAATAGGGGGATTCTTAACTCAATGCAGAGAACCATCATGAAGACATTTTCTTTGAGGGCACTGTTTCTTGCAATAGTATCTCCCATTGGCACACCACTCAAAAGTAAATCTTGCATGAGTGAAATGTCATGCATTACTCTCATTGGGGTGTATGACGGTAATTTGGTACTGATTTTTTGTCTGTATTTATCCTTATTTTCAAGACAGGCATGGTAACACACTCCTATGGCCATGACAAGGGACCAGAGAACAGGATCGTGAGCCTCAGTTTGTCTTTGATGCCGTTCATTTCCTTCATCATTTTGAGTACACTCAAATTTTTGAAGCTCTGAAAAGAACATCTCATGGTGGTCATGGAACCACACAAAAGCTTGCATGCAGCGTTCTACATCTCTTAAGCTGACAAAGCTGCATTCGTCCTTCATGGTCCTCATGTACTTCTGTGAGGCTGAAAGAACATCTGTGATGCATTTGATGTAGATTTGATCTATTGATTTGCTTGTAGTGACTCTTTGCACAATCTGCTGGATGTATATTTTTTCTGTGTGATCATTTAACTGTCCAAAGTCCCATACCAGAGGAATCATGCTTGGTGGCAGTGCTTGAACTCTATACACCAGCTGGCGCAAAGGTATAGACCCCAGTTTTTCATCAGTCTCTTCTGCTCGAACTCGATACCCAAGACCAGCAGATTCCAACCTTTGAATCATGTCAGCCGTGTGCTTTCTGTAGGGATTGCATGCTGCAATAATTTGTAACCCTGAGTTGGGTGTTAAGCATTCTCCCTTCACGGTCTTGTCACAAAGGACCTCCTTGATACTGCTGATAGCCTCTGTAGTATTGGCCTCATCAAAGAAGAGGACAGAGTCAAGGCTATAGTCTTGCTTGTTGATCGAAGCAATGTCTTCTGCTTCTCTGACTTTACCATAGATCATCTCTGACGTTGTCCCTCCATGCACCTTGACCAGTTTCATGTTCTCAGTTGCAACTCCACTCCTTCGCAATTCACAAAGGAATTTTATTAGCCGGGTTTTTCCACAGCCTGTTTCTCCCATTATGATGACAGGTATGCCACATCTGAACCGCATGTGGATTGCTAACATCTTTAAAATGTTGTCTGTGGTAAGTTCATATGTTTCATCAGGGTCAAGAGGCCACTGGATACCAAGAACATTGCAGATTCGCTCTATTTTCTCACATCTTGGGAGACTATCAAAGTCTATGTTGAAAGGAACTCTTTGGAGCTGTAAGCCTTCATACAATGCTCTGGTCATGATATTCTTTCTGATCACCCTTCCAGAGGTGGGTTCAATGGCATCAACAAACTTCTGATCATTGGGTTGAAGATGAAAGCCAATAAAGGTCATGGAGACGTGGTCATCATTGAAGAAGATGTATGGATGTGGCTCTGTTTCCCATCTTTTTCTGATGAGAAAAGGAGCCAGGTCTTCGTCTCGGACACCAACCAGATTAACTTGTGACATGCCAGGACTCTGGTCAGAGATACTGAGTGATGGAGTGGCAAAGTCCTTTGCCATCAGAATCATGAAATCCACCACAAAGGTTTTGAATCCGGTTAGTGTGTCTCCAGTGAAAGTGGCATCACAAAAGACTGATGTCTCACAGTCTCTTAGTTGAAGGTTAAGAAACCAAGTGAAATTTCTAAGTTCAGCCCAGGAGGGGTCCATTACCCCACAGTACATGAGAAGCATCTGAAGACATTCTACATGTGACCCCTCAACGCCCTGATATGTGAAAACATCTAGATCAATTGTGTTGTGGAACCGTGTCAAGTACTGGTATGGCCGCTGAAAGGCCTCACTCCTGAACTCTTTATCATCCATCAGTGGGTCCTCACTGCTCACAATAGTAGGATCCTCCTGCTTTCTCATCTCTAGCATAAGGACCTCTTTGGGTGGTCGGCAGAAAATTTTAGGAAACATGTCCACAAAAGTGTTTCTTGTCATTTGTGCCTATTAAGAAAAGTAGCAAGAAGAAAACAGGTAAGGTAGACAAAGATATACAAAGACTGAAAAATACTAATTGTTAAAAAGTCTTACCTCCCGAGTAGCATTTCCTGTTGACTTGACAGTGGGATCTAAAATCTCAATGACATAGAGCTGCTTGTCATTGCACCGCCACATTTTTCCCTCAGAGTCCATTAAATAGCGCAGAACCAACAATTTGAATAGGAATTCAGGAAGTCCTTTCTGGACCTTTTCAGGAGCAAAACAGATCCCACGTACAATAAGATACAATCTGTCAAAATAATTATTGCAATAACTTAATATTAAATAACATAATATTTACCGATGATGTGACATCAAAATGAAAGATAATGAGTTCTTTCCTTTTGGAGGTGTCAAGCAAAGACTGAAGGATGATAGTCTCATCAACTTTAGGTTCAATCAAGCAAATACATTTCAACATTGACTGCTTTGTAGTAGAGTGTTTAAGTTTTTCATACATCCTCCTGATGTACAAAGATTTACCTGCAATAAAAAAAAATACATTCAGAGCTATAAACAATTAGATTTTTTATTATTTTCTATTAGTGTAAGACATCAAGTAGAAATATTTCATATACTCACCAACACCAGCCCTTTGAGATGAAACAACACCAACGCACAGTCTATCTTTAAAAGCTGCTGCAGCACTGCACTGTTCAGATGGGACAGTGTAGTGTTGTTGCAGGTACTGCTGGATTCTTGCTAATGGCTCTTGGGGAATCATGTGCAACCTGTACTGGCTGAAGGCAGATGGAAGATAGGCATGCTCTCTCTCTGAGCTACAAATAATAACAAGCCTGTAGTCCGTCCTGCTCTGCATTTTCATCTGGTGGAAAAAGTTCTCAACTTTAGAGCTCACGTCGTAACTCAGGAGATCTCCATACACCAAAGAGTATATTTTTTGTCCCCTGTAGCCACTGCCAAGGCAGCGTCTGAGGAACAGCTCCACTTGCTCATACGGGGTTGAGTGGTTGCACAGTATGACTTCATCATAGGTTGGAAGAGCTTCATCTTTGCTGCTCATGTAAATTGAGATGCAGGATGCCAAGGCATCATCATGAGGACAAACAATGAGATTTGGCTTTCCGTTGACCAAACCTCTGGGCAGTTGCCTGTTTATGAACTTTCCACTGTTGTCATCAGAAATGTCTTCTTCACTGTCATCATCTTCATCATCTTTGTTGGCCAGTAGTTCTAACACTCGGCCAAGACTTTTTATATCAAGAATGTTTGGGAGAAAATTTTTCATATCTTTCATGTAAGCATTCCATATGTGATCAAATGCCTGCAGACCCTTTGCTTTTTCCACAAGACTTTGAAAAGGATCCAGTTCACTTGTACATTCTTCCAGGTCACTTGTTGACACCACAACAAAAGTCTGAAACTCAATGTCCTCATTTTGATCCTGGGGTTTAGTAATGATTTCATACTGGAGCTCATGCCACACTTGCCTCAGATCTGTGGATGTGCAATTTGGCTTGATAAAGGAAAGCATCATAAGGACTTGGTCCTCAACCTTGTTTGCATTTTGTTGTGTCAGCTTGCTACAGAGGTAGACAATCTGCTCAGCAGTGTAGTAGTTTAAGAAATACTGTTGGGATCTCTGTTTGTGTACAAAGTTCATCCAGTATTCCAGACATTTCTCCATTTTTCTGCAGAGCTCAGGAAGCTGCTCCTCTGGGCTGCCCTCCACAATGACACTAAGAGCCCTGCCCAAATTAAAATCCATCAAAATGCTGGGTTCAGCATAACTTGAAGAGCAATTAATCTGCACTTCCCAGTGTCTGAACAGAGGATTTCCAGCAGTGTAAAGAGCAATGAAGGCCTCTGTCAGTCTTTGAACACTGGCAAAAACCTGTAACACAGAAAGAGCAACTCACAAAGCAGAAAATACCCTAATGAATGAGTTTTAAAAATCATTTAGGATTTTATATACAGTCACTGATTAATGAATAATCAATATTGCTTAACATATATTACATAGCACTAGCTCATAAAGCTGCAGTATGTAATTTTCATGGAAAATATGTTTTTTGCATATTTCTTAAAACTATCACCATGTCATGATAGTATAATATGAGACAGATAAACCGTGAAAAGATTGAGTTTCTCAACCTCGTCCCCATGCTACTATTGCTGTCTGAAGAAATGACACTTCATTAAAGTGACCACCATTATGAATGACATTTTGACCATTATGAACTATGCACCATTATAAATCATGACATAACACTGTAGGCAAGAAAGCAGATCCAATTAATGTCTTGATAATGCAAATCTCCACAGTGGTGGATCATGAATTTCCTAACATGTCAAAAATAATCCATTTGTAATTTTGATTACATTTCAAACTTCTTGTCATAAGTTGAATCAATTTAAAATGAAATAATGCTTATAGAAACGTGACTAAATGGTCTTTCTACAGAATTTAATTATTTCATTTTACCTCTACAAAACGTTCAACTTCATTCTGCCCTTGGTCCCCTTTTCCAGACATGAGCATGAGTTTGTTTTGTAGCTCCCTCAGGTCTTCAAGAGAGTAGCAGCGCATCTGCTGACCTTCATCATGCTCCTCTGGAATCTGCAACTTCACGGCTGTTTCAAGACTCAACTAGGTAAAAAAAAATCATACATAAGCTTGTATCCATAATTTTGTAGGTTGAACCAGATATTTATATATACCAAATAAAAAGACACATACATTTTTTTTCACCGTCTTAGGTTAAATCTGACCTCTCTTGTTTTATGTCAGTTAGAATCACTCAAATTATTTATATTTCCTAAATCCCAAAAAACTTACCAAGAACATTTTTAGAGATATTTGTATAATTTTCCTCGAATTCAACAGTTTACATATATTTGGTCAGTATCAGGGATAATAGTCTTTTAGAATGTATGACATAGGTAAAACCTTTTGGGCTTTCTTACACAAACTTTGATAGGTTAACTGACACATTTAAATTAACTGGAGGCACAGCTATGCATGTATTTTAAGGATACATATGAACTATGCTGCTTTCTTGTTTGACACAATGGGAAACTCTAAAGAAATTAGCCAAGATACCAGGAGAAGAACTGTGGACCTGCACAAGTGTAGTTCATCATTGGGAACAATATACTGATGTTTGAAGGTGCTACAAACATCTCTTCAAACAATTATATGCAAGCATAGACATGATGAAAATGTCCAACCATCCAACCATACTGCTCATGAAGGAGATTGGCTCAGTGTCCCCAGAGATGAATGTTTTGTTCCAAAATGTCCAGTTTGACTTCAGAATAACAGTCAAAGAAGTAATGTAGATGATGGCTGGTAAGGTAGTGCCATTATCCAGAGTGAAATGTGTCCCATACTGAGATGGGCTGAAAGGCCACTTATCGAGGAAGAAGCCTTTATTTCAAAAGAAGCATAAAAAGCCACATTGCAGTTTGCAGATGTACACAGCGACAAAGATCTCCATTTTTGGAGACATGAGCTGTAGTCTGATTAAACTGTCTGGGCATAACAACCAAAATTTGGAGGAACAGGGATGCTTAAAAGTACATGGGCTGGCAGTATCACGTGCTGGTGCAGTTTTGATTCAGGAGTAACTGGTGCATTTCATAAAATAGATGTCATCATGAGTAAAGAACATTATATATCAGTAAAAGCATGAGCTCAAATGCGTTTTCCAAATGGAATATAACCCCAAGTATGCAGCTGAAGTGGCTACAGAGAGGTTTAAGGATAACAAAGTCAATGTTTTGGTGCGGCCATTACAAAGACCTGATCTTGGTTGTATGGAGAAGTTGAGGAAAAATCTGAAAAGGCGTGTACGAGTTTGGCGGCCTACAAAATGGACTCAGTTACACCAGTTCTGTCAAGAGGAATGAGCCAGAACGCCAGCAAACTATTGTGAGAAGCTTGTGGAAGGAAACCCAAAACATCTGACCCAAGTCATACAGTTCAAAAGACAGTTTCCCCTGAAACTGTATGAAATGTATGTAAACTTTTGAATTCAAGGAGTTACAAAAAAATCTTTGAAGATGTTCTCACTAAGTGTTCTGGTTTGTAGGATTCTAACTGACATAAAACAAGAGAGGTTTGATCAAGTTTAACTTCAGACAGTGAAAAATGTGTATGTGTACTTTTATTTGGTGTATGTAAATATCAGGTTTCAACAGTATTTTCTTAAAGACTATCTCTTTAGTGCATAAACAAACAGACCAATCTATCTTACTGAAGTGTTTTTACCTTTTTCACATCCCGTGCACTGATTAGGTAGATGCCTTTGTTGTTAATGGCTGAGGCCAATGAGAGAGATGATAGCTCCACTGATCCATGACTGTCCTTCACAGTTTTTAACCACTCCAAGTGACGTGCACTGTCAAGCTAAAATATATATTTTTACAAGATATTAATCATAAAATATCCTATTCCCCAAATATTAACATTCATGCAAATGTTAATCAGAAATAATCTTAGTTAAAGTTATTAAAGTTACTTAAAAATTATTCTCACCAGTTTTTTTGGCAAATTGTTGTCATTCTCCAAAGCCCTCCAGAGCTTGTTGAGCACATCTTTGAAGGCACGAAAACCAGATTCTGGTTTAAGCTCATAAAGTACAGAAGAGTAACCAAGGACCGCGTCATGGAAACAAGCTACACGATCCACATCCATGTCATTCTCTCCAGCAGAGATAGAAGCCAAGTCGACAAACACCTTCAACTCATTGATATCTAAAATTACAATTTAAATGAACATTTTCAAATAGTTTCCCAACATACATAAATTTATTACATGAAAACATAACTATACACACCCTCTAGGGCATCCTTTACCCATCTTACAAAGTGTCGTCTGAGTCCTAGTTCATTCAAACACAACCTGCGAGGCTCTGTGATGTCAACCAGAACCATCTTTGCCTGCATCAAATCGTTATCAATCCTATTTAGTGGTTCTCTCTTGAAGTCTTCACGAATCTGAAGAGAAATGGGAATTGAGTTTGAGTGTGTTAAGAACACACTCTATGAATGTGTAATATTCATAAATACACCCCATCTAACCTTTCACATACCTTTAACTAAATGCCCTTGGTACACTAAGATTTAGTAAAATCAACCTCTTACACTCAAGACATCTTGAATATTTAACATTCAAGATGTCATTGAATGTTATGACCCTAAAGTGATATAATTTTAGTTTTGTCTGAATGTTTATCAATATGTAAAAATATATTTAGTTTTTTTTTCCTCTATGCCTGCAACAATTTAATAACTTTCTTTAGCAATTTTATTTCTGGGTTCCCAACTAATTGATTGTTCAGAAGTAAGGAACTATCCAGGCAACACACAGAACTAAAACTAATAATGTTCCATTAATACGTTTCTGAGGAAAACATAACTACTGTTGGAGCAGAAGCTCACTATCACTTCCATTTGACATACAAAACAGAAACTTTCTTGCCCTACACTTCAGTTATTTTAAGTTAAGTTATTTTCTGGTGTTGGTGACACTGACATGTCATGGTAATAGGGAAGATAACACGTAATAGTTGTTTGGAAACTTTAAATTCTTCTCTTCTGTCAAATCATTTTTCTTTCTAGAACCTCCTTGCTTTTTTAAATGTGATTAAAGTCATTCAATAGGTGAATCCTTCAGACAAACTCTCAATACTTTTTTGATTATGAGACGATTCACGACACTGATTATTCACATACATTAACATATTTAAACATGACTACTTACAACATCCGTCAGCGTTTCCAAGACCTCGAAGTCCCCTTGAAGGCCAAGTGTGTCTTTGACCATCATAATAACTTTAGCAGACTCCACAGCAAGATGAAGCTCATGATATTGCTGGACCTGTTGAACCCTGTTATGAATCCACTGTTTGTTTGCAGATGTATCCTGTTTACACATGATGTCAAGCTCCTGAGTGAGATCCTCATACTTGTCCTTGTAGGCTTTGAAAAGCTGGTTGACTTCTTCAAGTCTTATGCTTCCATCTTTTAAGCGAGTGTAGATGTCTTTGTATTCATCCCTACAAGGCAAGTAGATCTGATCGTATATCATTTCTGGTGTGGCACCAATCTCCAACACAGACATCTCCTCATCCACATCTTCCATTTCGTCCCTGGCCATTTGTATGGCAAAATTTTCCCAACACATTTGTAAGACAATACTTTCATTGAATTTGTACAGGAATGTTGCCATGTCTCTTATTTCCTCATCCAGGCTGAAGAAAGTAACAATTCCAGACATTGCGGTAGCCAGTTTTTCAAAATGATGAACTTCCATGAAATGGTTCAAGGGCATCATCTCAATGTTGACTTGTGTTTTGTCCTCCAGGTCAGAAACATCAACTAATGAAATAAATTAAATAACCACCTGTTAACTTTGCAACAACAAATCAAAGTTAACTAAACTTCTTTATATAAGCTTCAGACCTGTCATATGTTCTTCAAGTTTGTGGCTCATTGTTAATATGACATCCACAAGCTCCTTTTCGTGGTACACAGACTTAACTTCTTCTGCTCTGTGTTGCAAAAACCTTTTCATTTTGGAAAGATCCCTGTGTTGTTCTTTCTCAGTGAGGCAGTCTTTTAAAAACATAACATACAAAAATATCAACAGATTCTTTTTTGGTTTTTTTAGTCAATTGTTTCAATTTCAGTTTTTATTTTGAAAAAATTTCTTACCAATCTTCAGCAGTT
The DNA here is from genome assembly GCF_001444195.1 of Xiphophorus couchianus. Taxonomy (NCBI): domain Eukaryota; kingdom Metazoa; phylum Chordata; class Actinopteri; order Cyprinodontiformes; family Poeciliidae; genus Xiphophorus; species Xiphophorus couchianus. Next base: position 11,445,147 of record NC_040243.1, on the reverse strand, counting down.
CTAAGAAGGCGTCTTTCCTCTCCAGAATGATGTTGAGCAGACTGATCTTAATGTCTCCCTGTATCAGCTGATTGATTATGGCTGTGAAGGCTGATATGGCTATGGCCAATCGGTCTCTGGCATCTTGAGAGAGCTTCTCAATCAGCTTTGTGTCTGCACCTGTACATACAAAATTTAAAAGTAATTGTCTCTTTATCCCAAAGCAACCAGCCAAATCACGTGTTAATTATCTCCAGTTTGTGGTTTGTTGTTTCATTGTTTTTTTAAACGAGGGGTTACTCAGTTTTGTGTGCCTCTCCACACTAAAGAATGCTTTTCTTCAGACCATACTGTTTCATAGTTGCTGTTTTTTTAAATGAAAAAGTACCATATAGATGAAAAATGTCTTTAGCTGCCGTCCAAGAGAGGAGGTGCTGAAGGACCACTTCTTCTTTCTCCTGATATTTTCCTTGACCATCCCTTGGCCAGGACTTTTGGATAATTGCAGAGATGAGATTCCCAAACTTCCAGTTTATCTTTAACCTCTCAAACAGTTTCCCTTCAGACCTGGTCTGCATATAATGAGAAGACAATCATTCAGCTAATCAATGGAAAAAATTTAAATGTGCAGTCTATTTTTGTCAGAAACATAACCATTTTGCCCATTGGATACATTTTCACATAGCCAAGACTGCCAAAGGCTAGTGAAGCAAAGCAATAAAATCAAAGTCTCATACCTGGCACAAAGACGTGACAGCTTCAAGAGCACACTTCTCAATGCTGGCAGCAACATGTGGATAGGAAGCACTAAACTCCTCTATGTTTGTACAGTAGAATTCAATTTGATCAAGTGGAGATTCCTAAAACAAAAACAAAACATCCATAAATTAATTAAATCACTGCTATCTCTGACTGAAAATAATCTTAACTCTCCAGTGTATCACCTACCTGCTTGAACTTGCCCTCAAAGTCCATAATAAATGTTTGCATCCATTCGTTTGTAAATTTTTTATCTTTACAGTTAATGGAGATAATGTTGTTCCATGTCTGAAATGCAAGAATGAAAAAATCTATAAGATGCATGTTTTGTCAATATTTAACTAAAAAGATTTTTTTTAAACTCACCTCCAGTTCTGTTGTTTTTGCTGAGTAAAAGGTTGTTAGTCCCCTCTTTAGTAAACTTTGTTTGAATGACCGATTCATCCAGTTTCTCATTATTTCCATCCCCTGATAGATTACCAAGTCTTTTGCATTTTGCTGTTCTCCATCTGCATCCTCAGACTCCTAAATAGTATTTACAGTTTTCAATTTGTGAAAACAAATGTAAAGCAAATTATGCTTGTAAGACTTTGCTTTTTACCTGTTCCTTGTTAGACAAAAAGAAGTCTAAAACTGAAGCAACAAGATTTGTTGCTGCCACAGGGATCTCTGGAAAGCTTTGGGTATAACTTTCTGGTTTGACTCCTTTGCAGAGCTTCTCTAACAATCTCACTGCAGTTGTCAGACATTCCTTCCTGTAAACCTGTGTGAAGCCGCTGTGACGAAGAAAATTAATCGATGAGTTGGGTGATACTCAAACATGAAATGGCTCTTAATAATTTAGAGTCCTTCATGAGTTCCTTACCCATGTTTTTTAAAGAAAACATTAAGTACAGCCAAATTAATCTGTACCAATTGCTCACTGACATCCATGAATTGATTTGTTAAATCAAATCCATAGCTACTCTATCCAAATATGAGATACTCACTCACTATGGCTTGTGTTAGCTGCAGTAGAGACTTTTTTTTTCTATCTGAGCAACATGAATAAAAATGAATTTGTGTAAAGAAGTGAGATTTTCACCAGCTTCCATTCACTGTATGGTTTTGTTTTATTTTCCTAAATCAAGTACGGTACTCCATGGCTCACTACTGTAGGGTACTTTGGTGGAACAGATTTAGGGAAAAAGATCAAAGAGGAATAAGGCACGCCAATTAGTAATTTCAAATCTGCCAGAAGTAAAGCAGCCAGATCTCATACTAAATTAACTCCTCTGAAATGGACAAACTACCACATAACACTTTGCCTAGTGAGCTCACATTGGAGGTGAATATTTTGCAATCAATCTTATGTCATTAGTCGAGCATTGGCCCATGCAACATGAGCATTGGATCATGTTTAGTGTTCTTTAAGCAACAGCATATACTGTACTTACAGTAATTATTCTGAGTTATACAGCTAAACATAATTGATGCTTTTAAATTTAACTGCTGTTAAAGATGAGAACTCTGCAAATTTAAATAACTTTTTTAATTTTTCTTCCTAGATTTCAACCCTGACCTTTTCCGTTTTATTATGACCCATCTCTAACAACTCGAACTCATCTAATGTTGACAATAGATGAGTGTAAAAGGGACTTTATGTAAAAGGGACTGGTTCTGGTTCCTTAATTTAAAGATCACTGATTGAATCCTTAGCTGGTAGTCAAATGAATAGATACAATTTGCAGGCTTTACAAACACACAAGATTTTATTGATGTCACTACCTGTATTTTTCCTCAATGAGATGCTCATGGATGTGGGCAAGAATTTCAGTGACATCCTACAAAAGCATAACAGAAAACCAGAAATATTATTAAGTGACACTGTCTCCAATAACTCTTGACTATCATTCTAGAAATTAACAAATGTTCATGCAATTAGAGGTTCATATGTCTATGATGCAGCTACAATACTGGTTTGGCATAATGCAGGTGAAGACATTTAAAAAGCTGGTGACTTCAGAAATATAATGACAAATAATAATCTACATTTACCACTATTGTCCAGATTTTCACTCACCTGAGAGCTGCTGGCAGTAATTTCCTGAGGAACCTTATTAGTAAAAACATGAAGTATGTCCAGAAGCTCGGGATTAATGTTGGTGCTACAGAGCAGCTGTTCCTCAAGTGGCATCAGGTACAAACAGGACCGAACTAAAAGTGGATCCACCTTCATCAAGTGACTGTGATTCTTCATCACATTTATAAGTGCTCTAAAATAGAAACAATCAAAAAGGTGGTCAGTAATGTTGGTCTATTTGAAAATAAAAACTTAAAATTAATGTGCAGATAGCTAAAAACTGAAGGAACTTACTTCCTGTCTTGACTGCACAGGTGCGTTTGGTTGTTAATGTCAATGCCTTCCAAACCTGCCCAAGACAAACTATAGTTTCTGTTTCCAGAGGTTTTTCCTTCAAAGGGCTTTATGGTGCCTCTCAGCAGATGAAGGAGTGGCAGTAATATAATCCATCGAGGCATTGTAGCTCTTTTGACTATTTTGATGAGATCCACCAGCATTTCTGGCAAACTACAAATAAGCAACATTTAAAATGTGGTTAATAATCTGTGGGATTTAATGTTTTACATATAAAATGTCTGAGCATTTGTTCTCTGTCATTGCTTCCAAACAAATGTCTTAATCTTCTTCTTTTAAAATTCATGTTTTGTAATTAATATTAAAAAATATGTTGGGTACCTACTTTTTGAATACTGAAACAGCTTGAGAAAAATTTGCCCAGTGCTGAAGAAATTTGTCCTTCTCTAGTTCGGGCAAACACAGTGCAGAACAGAGGCGGAGGAGCTCAGGATTATCAAGTTTGAGTTTGTACTGTCTCCAAACGTGAAGCATGACCACAGCTGCTGTCATCTGGTCTGGGATGTAGAGATTTTTCTCAGCCCTATCCTGGAGCTGAGGGATCACGTGTGTCAGCATGAACTCTTTCAGGATCTTCCTCACCTGTAATATTGCATAAAAAAAGAGTGAATTAAATTGGCCAAAAATGAGGGTCTAGATTACAAACACAATTTCTGAACTTACATCGTCTTCCCCAAATTGTAAGGAGTACCATTTCTTTTGCTTCTCCTCAAATACAAAAGGGTTTGAATAAACCTGGAAAAACTGATTCAGCTGAATTTGAAAACTTTTCACATTGGTATCACTCCAGCTCTTTAGAAGATCAAATATCGACTCCAGCATCACATTTGCAGCAATTTCTCTTCCTTGAATCAGATCTTTACGTTGATCAGGCCAAATCCTTTCCTTGAGGCGGGTCAGCATGCCCTTTGATGGCTCAACGCAGATGATGTCGTCATACTGATGCCAGTCCCCTTTACCAGAAAATATAAAATAAATACTAGTGTTTGCTACAGAATCACGGCATAATGCAGATTAAAATGATAAAATACTAGCTAAAATGACTGCACAGCTTGACTGAGAGAAGACTTGTTTTTTATTTATTTACCATCATCAGTGATGAGGTGCTGCTTCACAAACAAGCACCTGTTTGTATGGTGATGTGTAGAGTCTAGTTTGTATATGTACTCATACTCATAACTCTCTTTTTTATTCTTATAGACAACATATTTATATGCTATGGACTCAGACACAGTTTTGGTTTTGCTCGTTGTGAGGCTTCCTTCAACAAGAAAACCATGCTCTCCAAGGTCCCTGCAGAGGAGAACAAATTATAAGGCATAGGTTTTAAAATCAGTGAGACAAGAATGAAGTTCAACTTTGCATGTTTGTGGAAGAACCAAAAACAATGTGTTTCTCTTAAATTTCATGCACTATTTAAACATCTCTAATTATTCGCCATTTCTTTATTGTTTGCAACCAGAGCCAGATCCTCTTTGAAAGTATTCTTAAATAATACTTTTTCAAAGTTTCTTTTTTCCTAGCCAGGTCTTACCTCACCATTTTTACAGAAATATTTTTCTAGAAAAGCTTTTCACTCTTAAATATGAACCATTCAAACAATAAAAACCACCTAAAATCAATGAGTGAAACAGTTTTGTGTCAACTTTTAACATAACTTAGCAAAGAGTTAAAACCTAAGATTAAATTGGGTTTTTGGCAATTTCCTACCTGGTTACTTGCAGCTCAGCTACGTTATCATTCCAGCTATTTGAAATAGGTTTCCCAGCTCTGATAAAGATTTGATCGTCGTCAGGATGAAATTTAAAATCCTTTGAGAGAACTGCATGGAAGTAAATTGTGAGCCTGTCTCTTGTGGCAACGTTTTTGTTTTGAATTTGCCTAGAAAACAAAGAGAAGAGAATTAGTTTACTGAACATAATTTTCCAAAGATAAAAGTAGTTTTTGAAAGTTATACGTGTCTTACGTTTTAGGCAGTGGTGTGTTGGCTTTTATGCTTTTCTTATTGTCTTGATTTTGTTTCTCCTCACCACCTGAAACTTCGTCCTGCCTCTTCTCAGTCTCCATGTTCTTTTCCGGATCCACACTGGAGCCTGAGTTATCAGCCTGCAATGTTAAGTATAAATGCTATTTATACACACATAACACAGGTCTTTTTCATTAAAAATGTTGTACAACATTAATCAACAGTACCTTCAATGGTGCTGATTTCTCCTTCTGGTCCTGCTGACCTTTTCCTTTCTGTTTTTGATCACCTTGACCTTTAGCCTTCCGATGTGTTTCTTCTGTCTGTTTTGCATTTGGATTTGAATTAGCATTTTTGTCCAGTCTAGATTCTACAACAGATTCATTCTTGTTTTTTGATATTTTTGGGATAGCGTTTTGCTCTATAGGGTCAGCAGGCTTTGCCCCCTCAGCTGAAACTGACTGGGGGACGTGCTTGTTTGTTGAGGCTGAAGCTTGAGCTGAGGCATCACCTGCTCCTTTCTCAGGTGTTTGATCTTGACCTGACTTATTGGCATCAGTCTCTTTAGCTTTGGCTTCCTCAGACTGACTTGCAGAAGTATCCTCAGCTGTAGATACAGGTTCTTCAATTGGTGTATTTTTAGAGGAGGCTGCCGTGCTATTAGCTGGTAATGAAGTAGGCTGCTGTTGGAGTGAGGGGAAATCATCTTGGAGTGAGTCTGTTGTTTCCTCCATATTGGCATCTGAGCTTTCACTGTCACTGGAGTCTCCCCTTTCTGGTGTCATCTTCCCCTGACTGTCTTCCAAAGATACGAGTGACGGGTCAGACTGGCTCTGATCTTGGTCTGAAGGCACGTTGTCGCCTTTCTTCTTTTTGTTTTTCTTTCTTTTCTTCTTCTATAAAGGCCAAAAAGAAAATATATATGTTTTAACAAATAATAAATCACATTCTGGACATACAAAGGATTAATTCTGGCGTTGTTTCAGAGATCATAAAATTTCTCAACGGTTTCTTTACGTTTTTAATTCAAAATTGAGTTCTTATGACTCAAATTTCCAGATTCTCAGTCACTTTTATACATTTTCTTTAAAATGTAAATGCTTAACTGCATTTCATTGTAAACATCATATATTTATGGTAGATATTTGTACAGCAGTCAGGCTTCAGCAGTTAAAGATACTAAAACCGCTGACTGACTGACAGACTGACAAGAGTCTGGAAATAACAAATTTTATTGTATACTCTATTTTCATAGCAATACTTTTTTCATACTCCATAGAAACCTTGTTTACGTTATGAATAACTATGAGCTATGTGTTTACATGAACAGTTCTTGGTGCCAACACTTATGATGATCTTATCAATAAGAAGAGTAAAATTGTTCAGGTTACTTACTCTCACCTTTTTCTTTGGGTTGAGTTGTTCTTCATTTGGTCGTTTGGAAGATTTATTGGAGTCCATGCTCTCTGCATGATGGGCATTTCTCTGAGAGTTTAGTTCCTCCATTTTGCTTTCAGAGTTTGCAACCAGGGACTTAGGCTGATTTTCTGTGTCTGCAACAGAGAAATAAAGCTAAGAATGAAAACCTAATTTTAAAAACAGATACTTGAAAACAACTAGTTCGTTCATACTTGTGCTTATAACTGCAATGTTTTAGTCTTTTAATTAGTCAAAATATACAATTGATCTAAACTTCTTAGTAAGCTGATTAGGTGACATTTTTATTCTTGGTACTAAAAATTTAATAAAACCATGCTTCAATATCTTTATTAACTTTCATTAAAGTTTTTTTTTAGTTTTTCTTTAGTCCAAACCCATAATATTACGCATCAATAACCAGATATCATAGAACAGAGGTCACCAGATTTTTTTTATAGCAAATGTCCTCTGGCAGAAGTTTTAATGATGCAGTGGGTCTGTTTTGAAAGAGATAAAGGCCCACTGCATCACAGATCCTCCACCATGCTTAAAAATGGGCATGAGGTGCTTTCTAACATGTCTTTTGTTTCACAACAAATCCATCAATGGTGGTTGTTTCCAAAAAGCTTAATCTTAGTTACATTTGACCAAACATCATAATTTCACTTAAAGTCACAAAAACAATAAAATTAAAACACATGAGCTGACACTACTACTATAAAAGATTAAGTAATTTTAAGGGGGTTTTTTTTTATAGCTCTTTAAAATTGATATGTAGTATAGTAAATATTAGGATGAGAACAAAGCTTGCTAAACAAACACTTATTTCTATGGAAGCTCATAAGTTTTACAGTATCACATTAAATGCTAGTTACTAAAATGTGTTTTTAAATAAATAACCATACTTTCATGTCACCTTCATGAGTACATTTTTTTTGTTGAAGCTTATATTTCATTATCCTTAATGTAATAAATGTTTAACTCTCTTGAGAAAATGCTTACCCCATATGATACCTATGCAATAGGTTAATGTAACAAGGTTAACAGACAGAATACAGTCTGTCTGTGAACAGATTTGTTAATTTTTTAAACATGAGCATAAAAACATATTTTTTTCAAAATGATTAGTTCAGTTAATACATGAGAATAAACTGAATCTCTAAACTTGTCCACTTACCTTCTGTGTTTGATGTTGTGGCAAGAAGCTTGAAGCCACAATCACTGCAAAACTTGGATTTCTTATCCAAAATATCATAGTCACAACTTGGACACTTCATCGTCAGGCTTCTGTGACTACCACAAAAGAAGAAAGTATCTTGTATTTGATGCCCCAATATAAGGCAGTTTCCTTTCACTTTCTGTTATGTCAAGCACAGTCTCATGATAGAGAGCTCAGATTAACACACAGAAAAGTAGTTCACCTCATGATCTTTGACCAACATTTACACAATAAACTGACCTGCAAGTTCTTTGTTGTGTATCACAATAAAAATATTCTTTTAAAGGAGTGTCACTGGGAACTTTCACACAGCAGCCATCTGTCCCGCCAATTACCATGTGCTGTTACACTAACCTCGCAAAAAATGAGGGGAAGAGCTTACATCTTAAGCATTTCAAATATAAGGAAAGTCCTCAAATAACATAAAAAATTATATTTAGCATTAAAAATACAGCTAATTGGCTGAAGTTTAACAGACTTCACTTGGTACCCCTAGATAAACACTTTCTGATGGGTTTCATTTTCCTTTCTCCACCCTGCAGATAATTGCTTAGTCATTTGGGGCACAGAAACAGTATACCGTAATTAAAGAATTACAATAAATCTAGATTACACCTACTTGGCTCACATTTAATGCAGAGTTTAAAAAAAATAATAAGACAATTTCTTTATTTTAACTGTATTTTATTCTTTATTATTTCAAGTCAAATTTGGGTCAGCCTTATTAATAAATATTTGTGATAGGAATGAATTATTTCACATTAATGTGAGTCATTATTAAACTGGTAATCGTTGCCGTTTAGTTTTGTCTCTGCTGAAAACCTCCAGTTCTGAACGAATGGCAACTGTAGGCAACACAGTTCGATTTTTTTTTTAACTGTACCGTGAAGCATCATCTAATAACAAACGATCTTTGGCTATACATGTCGGCCAATCATATATCAACGAAGAACTTCCTTGTTATTTTCACTACACAAAAACGTGAACGAAAGCTTAGCAAATTCTTTCACTGCTACTATGATAATTTAAATAACAAGTCCCATCAGGAATCCTCACTAAAAGCCAGAACTCGCATCAGAAAAATACCACCACCGCTATAAGCAGCTAGTGAGCTACCTAGCCCAGTAGTTAACGCTTGCTAACTTAAGCTTCGTCTCTCCTCTGTCAAACAGAAGCTAACCCATGACAGCTGTAAATTTAGGTATACGCCGAACCACAACACTGTTTTGGCTCGGTAATCCTCCACTTACTCAGCTGTGTCTTGTCACCACGAGCTCCCACAGTCTCTCCAGCTAATAGGATTAGGACAGTGGCGTTACTGCATGCCGGATGCCTTGTAGCAAAAACAAACATTTCAGCGCTCACCAGAAACTGAGTGGGTCCTCAATCTTCTTCCTGCTGTCAGTTCAGTAAAGTCTACGCACCATCTCTGCTGCATGCGCTGTGCCTCACTGCTGGCTGCTCTGGGTTAAAATGTCGCTGAGGCACGTTTCCGTCTCTCCTAAAGTTTCGTTTCATCCTAAATGGGCGTAAACCCTCAAAGCTTACTTTTATTATGAATCATAAACGTGTGTGTTCCGGTCCCAACTTTATGTGAGGATATAAAAATAAAAATAATAATTAGTAATTTCGCCTATATTTTTTATTTGAAGAACATGGGTGCTCAAAATAATTTTTATATAACAAGATTTCAAGAGCTGTTTAATCAAACAAATCACTGATTATAAAACAGTGACCCCCTCTGGGCAAAAATGTTCCCCAAACATCCTACTTACTTGCATAACTGCTGTGCCTCCATATTTATCCTCGGCTAAAATACATGACAAAGATAAATGGATCAAAACAAAGATATGAAGTTTCTGGAATTCCAACTAACCAGTTAATGAAAGTTATTTCTGTTAAGCCCTTTTTAATGGACAAGAGCAACAAAAAGTGGAGAAACAAACTAAATATTGACACAAACTAAAATGATTCACATAGTGGTTTTATGGAGACTTCACCTACTGTATGTGAAAGCTTTTTACACTTTTTTGATGAGAAAGTCGGTTCTATTAGGGGCCAGATCATCCCCTCTGCTTATGACCCTTCCGTCATTGTGCCTTGTTCTGCTGTTTTACACAGCTTTGAACGCGTGACCTTGCAATCAGTGCAGGAGGTGGTTAGTCACTTAAGGCCAACTGGTTCTCCAGATGATGCTATTCCACCCCAATTATTTAAAGATGTTTTTCTTACTATAGGTCCTTCTGTCCTTGCTCTTGTAAATAGCAGCTTGTCCTCAGGTGTTGTTCCTAAAACTCTGAAACATGCAGTTCTGCAGCCTCTACTTAAGAAACCCATTTTGGATCCTACTGTTCTGGCGAATTATAGACCTATCTCAAAACTGCCTTTTATTTCAAAAATTCTTGAGAGGGTAGTCTATAATCAGCTAATGGCTAATCTTAATGAACATAATATTCTAGAGGTTTTTCAGTCCAGTTTGAAACCATTTCACAGCACCGAGTCAGCTCTTTTAAAAGTTTTTAATACTATACTTTTAGCAACTGATTCTGGTGACTTTGTTGTTTTTGTTGGATTTATCAGCTGCTTTTGATACAGTTGATCATGGCATCTTACTTTCCCGTTTGGAACAGTGGGTGGGCATCAGTCACATAGCTCTTGATTGGTTTAAATCTTATTTGGCCAAGCGTACTTTTTGTGTCTGTCTTGATGCCCATAGGTCTCCCTCTGCTCCACTGTTGTGTAGTGTCCCACAGGAACAGTTCTCAGTTCTAGGCCCGCTTCTTTTCTTGTTGTACCTCCTTCCTCTTGGCTCTATTTTTAGAAAATATGGGATTGCTTTTCATTGTTATGCAGATGACACACAGATATATTTACCACCAAAGAACGCAGACTCTCTTCGGTCTCTGTTTTTATGTCTGGAAGATTTGAAGGCCTGGGTGGCTCTAAATTTCTTGAAACTTAATGAAGATAAGACGGAGGTAGTGATTTTTGGCAGATCCACTGTAGATTCCCTGACCAATCTTGGCTCTTTGGCCCAGTATGTCAAACATGTTATTACAAATTTAGGGGTCAAGATGGATGCTGGTCTTAAGCTGGAAGCACACATTAGAACCGTTGTAAAATCCAGCTTTTTCCACTTAAGGCAGCTAGCCAAAGTAAAACCTATTCTTTCCAGACAGTACTTCGAAACAGTGATCCATTCATTTGTGACTACATTGCTGGATTACTGTAATGCACTTTATATAGGAGTCAATTATTTATATATTTCTCAGCTTCAGAGGGTACAAAATGCTGCTGCACGTCTTTTAACAGGTACACGAAAATATGACCATATTTCCCTATTTTAACTTCCTTACACTGGTTGCCAGTACATTTTAGGATTCATTGTAAAATCCTTTTATTTGCTTTTAAAGCTCTTAATGGCCTTGCCCCTCCCTATCTGTCTGAGCTGTTACAGTCTTACACACCCTCCCATTCCTTCAGGTCAGCTGATCAGTTGCTTCTGAAAATACCAAAGACAAAGTTCAGAATAAATAAAGTTCAGAGGGAACCGTGCTTTTTCTGTGGCAGCTCCCAAGCTATGGAATGATCTTCCTTTGGGCATAAGACAGGCCTCTTCACTCTTTGTTTTTAAGTCCCTTCTTAAGAAACATCTTTTTTCTTTGGATTTTGGCACAATCTGAGAGGTTTTACTTTATTTTATTGTGTCTGTATATTAATATGTATTTTATATTTGATCTTTTCTATTTTATAATTGCATTGTATTTTATGATTGTGTACAGCACTTTGGTCCTGTCGGTGTACAAAGTGCTTCATAAATGAAATTGGTATGGTATGGTATGGTATGGTATGGTATGGTATGGTAAAAAGACCAGGGGTCGATTTTGTTAAAAAGCAACATAAAAAAATCTTTTTAGACCACCCGTGTGGTCTAAATTTCTTGTTTTAATGTGTGGATTTTCACACCACTAGTTTGTGGTGTGAAACTAGTGTTTGTACTGAAATGTGTACAAGCACACCTTAGTTTTACAATTATGACCAGTGACTAGTGACACGAATAAAACTGGTTATATCTTCATCATTTGGGGACAACCTAATCATCTCCAACCCTGGTTGTTGCTCCATGTGGAGCTTGCTAGTGAATCTCTAGTGCAGATTGCTGCTTCCACTTGGCATAAAAAAATATTCTTTGCTCTTGGTGAAAAAGAAAACTGAAAATTAAATTAAATTAAGCTTCTGTGTTTAGTTTCATAGAAGGTTAGAATAGTGGAGATAAACATAGAATATTCATCCTGGGTTAAATGGAGCATCTCTAGCCTGGGTCATTTGTTCAAGTGGGGATGAACAGTAACTCTGGTCTGTGTTACTGGTTCTGCTGGTAATGAATATAGCATTTCTAGTCCAGGTCGGTGGTTCTCTATTGTCGATAAACTGAACATCTCAGGCTGGGTCAGTGAGCCAATGCAGGTGCTCTTAGTGTATTATGTCTAATCAGTGTATATATTTGTTTTGTTTAATTGTAACAAATCTAAAACTAAATATTTGGTATAACCAGATATTTATTTGGTATTTGGTATAAGCAGATCGATTTTATAACTACTGGGAGGAAGTTTCTTTGAAACATCTTTAGAAAGACTTCAGAAATAGTTCTCTTAGCCTCTAAGTAGCATCCTAAAACTCTCCATTAGTGTTTAGCCAGTCAAGAATATTCCACATTGCTTTATTATAGATATATAGGGCTTTGGAAATGACAGTTCATCATCATTTTTTTTTATTCTGTCTTGCTTTTTTTATGTATAAGCAGTGCTTTTGGCTTAGTCTAAACAGGCTATTGTTAATTGTATTGAAATATAAAGTAATTTTCTTGAACAGAACAACAACTGAACCACGATTGAACCAAAAACATGTTTTACAGTTGACTACACACACTGTTGTAGTAGAACTTTTAAAAAAATACATTGGGCATATTTATATTACTTTTTATAAACTTTGAACAACATATACAAAATTGAGAAATTCCAAATAGCTTAAAAGTGATGCCTGCAAATGTTTCTGTGCCGTCAAAAGTTAATTATAGCTTGGCAATGTAAGGTAAGAGTCTTCATTGCTAACTTTCACTTTCTCTTTGAAAAACAACCCAGAACCTATTACTAGAACTGTAGCACTAGAAGTGAAACAAAAGTGATCAAATCAGACTTTTAAAATACATAAAACATAAAACTTCCCAGTAGAAAATAATCTAAAATCATGGAGGAATGTTTGGTTGCCTAGTAGTAGCACTGGATAAACTGGTTAGTTAAAGGCAGCATGCCCTCAAGATAGCAAGAGTTTGGCAAACAAATCAGTTTGTTTGTTTGTGAAACTAACTGATTTGTTTGTTTGGCATTTTGAAGCTACATCCAGGCTGTGCCAAAGCTAAAAACAGCTCTAGATCATTTAATATCACAAAGAACTGGTACTGCAACAACCTTGGAGCATACTTAAGTAAAACAAGCAGATCAATCGCACACTAAATGTTCCTTTAAATGAAGTCCAGGTCACCCGATTAGCAATTTAATAAACACTTAAAACTTAAACTTGTTTATATGAAGCATCCTGAAATGCATGCAGGATGACCTTTGATGTGTTATGAGTCAGTTCTCCTTATAGCTCTCATGTGACACTCATGCGCCGTTTGTTCGGGCTTTCCACAAGTCAGGACACTCAGAATTGATCAAAAGGCCATGCTGTGCTCCTACATGTTCAGCAGAGGGCAGCGTGAGACAGAATCTGAGTGTGTGTGGAACAAAGTGACATCTCGGCCAAAGGATTTCACAGGTGACTTCTTCAGTCATCTATAAGAGTCACATTGGTTATCTGTCTGAAACACCATAGATTGGTGTTTCAGCAGGATCACTCCACTTTCACATTTTCAGGTTTTTGTTCAAACATAATGCCATGGTAACTTGGATTGCAGTCAGAGCTAAAGGTTCACTTGGGCTGTCAGGGTTTAAGATTAGAAAATGTGTCTTTCATCCTGAAGAATACAGTAGTTACATACAATGCAAAGAGCAGTGTGAGACGAAAGCATGGTGATATTCTAAACGCTTTACCAAAATTTAAATTAACCAAACAAAAAGTAAAAGAGATGCTGTTTGTGACGAAATAGAAACTCACAAGTTCTTTTCAGTTCTCGTCCTGTATTAAAAACTACATTGATAATTATTGTTGGGATATTTTATGAGCATGCCTTCACAGTCATAAAGAAACAGTAACATCAAGAATAAGATAAAAAAAGAGGGTTCCAATACAAGCTAAGGTTGAAATCATTTCACATATAGTCGAAGTTTGTTCTGTGTTTAAAATGTGGATGTCTTCCTGCTGTTTTCTGTTCTGCCTCTTATGATTCAATCGAGTGTCTGTATTTAAAGTTTGTGGGTGTAACATGACGGCACGTGAAAAGTTCCAGAGGTAACATTTCTGTGACTGCAACTTAAATGCAAGTTGGTAAACAACTTTCAAAGACAAACACATGTTGTGTAAGCCAGATACGTCATTATTTTAGAGAAATCAGACAGGAGTTGTCTATTATTGTATTGCCATTTCTCTTTCATATTTATATATATTAAAGAACAGATGCCATTAAAGCTTTCTGTGTACATCTATAACTCAAAATGACGTTGCTTGATGTCTGTGAGGGGTTTAGCGGCGATGTTCTGAAAAAGAAAAAAGACATGTTTGCACCGGGGCCGCCTTAAGCTCTCGGTTATTAATGTTTAACCTATGCTTGTTGAACTTTACCTGCAAACTTCGCTGTATATCACTCACATGGGAGTCCGTCTGCTCTAGCCTGCAGGTGACGAAGTCGATGAGCGACTCTGCATCAATGGCTCTATGAAAAAATTGCTTGCAGCTAAAACAAATTTTTCATGTCTATCTTTCTCTTGGAGTTAAAAGATGCTTTGATGACCTAAGCGTCACACAAGACTTTCTTTGTGTGTTTGAGGTTTTGCTGTACTAGTTGATGTAGATGAGTTCTGGCTACACAGTAATCACAAACAAGACTCAGTATAAAATATAATTATCTTTATGTGTACGTTTGATCTTTGAGTCACTGTCACACCTTTTTGAGCAACAGATCTAGTACATGAAATAATCTGGATATAGCTTTTGCTGATTTCCATAACCTCAGTTTTGCTCATGGTTTTTTAATGATGTAGATGCAATCAATCTTCATAGTTCATTTTGTTAAAGAGCTATACAAACAGCCTTTTTTGTTTTTTCAAAGAATGTCATTGACAGAGTATGCTGCGTACCCTATGAGGGCAACAACATCCCCAGACAGTGAGAAGTGTTGAGACAGACGTAGTTATGACGCCAACATTTCTAAATTCCCTGAAGAGCAAATGCATGAAAGGAGGCAAATTGAGGCATCCACTTCAAGTCTACTTTTTTTGTTTTTGATTTTACAAAAACTTGAAGCATCAAAATTACATATTAATCTTAGGATGTCATGATGCTAAATATTTATTTAAATCTAACCAGATGTGCTTTGACATAAGATGAACTTGAGTGAAATGGGTTAAAGTTGCTATTGTCAGAGGACTATGTCTCTTTTGATTAACAAAAGTCAGAAAGGTTTCATTAAATAGATTGAGTGGAGACTTCAAATGTTTTCTTCCAGATGTTGATGCCTATCTGAAAAAATGGTTGTCTTTAACAACCGAACAACAATGAAGAAATTCACAATTTTATTTCAGAAAAATGTCCAAATCAAAATCTGGAAAAGTGAATCCATTTTCAAACATTAACCTAGATTGTTGATTCATTTCACTTGAGACAAACAGGCCTCCAACCCAGAGAGAGCATATAGGGGTGGGTGTTTTTATTGCCAGTGTATCAGCATACCTTAATTTATTTTGCATCCATTAAAATCAATGAATTTTGCGTACCAGGTGCAGAATTATGCACACAGGCATAATTCTTTAAGTCACCTTCAATGGTTATTTTATTTCCATGAATCATAAAAGCATCTGGAAGATAGACTGTAAAATAGCATTTGGAAAATTGCACTAAATCCAAATGAAATACTCTAGACAAGTGTGGGGAATTTTTAGCGTAACAGTAGCAAAGAGTCAAATTAAAGAAAAAGCACAGAAATATATATTGTTATATTAAACAAAAAAAAATTGTGTCAAAAATAAGTCTACAGAACACAAAAAAGAGCGAACAAATGTAGCAATAAATTAAGAGAAAATCCTCAAATTAATGAAAATAATTTCAAGTTTGCTGTACAAATTGTGCTTTTTGTACTTGTGTAAAGAAATGCAACATGCAACAACACAGAAATCTATGAAAAGAACATCAGCTGAATGCTGACAGTTTTTCTTTTTATGTGTTTTGTTAGGAGCAGTTGTAATAGTAGTACACTTTACTGTGCTCCAACAGTGTCATGCATGAGGTTGGAGACATTATCCAGAAGTCTCCCACCACCCGTACTGTGGGCATCCCAGGATTATGGTTGAATGCAGTTTCAACTTCACATCTAAAAGAACCACATATTTAGGTGACAGGCCACAAAAGCTGAGAAGAAAATGGCCAGAAAAAAACATAGGAAGTAGTCGCAGGTTGGGAGGCACTGTCGTTTTATTGTGGTGAATGAGTCACTTTTGCACAGACAGACTTTCAGATCTTTCTTTAGAATTTACAGGTAAAGTTCAACAGTTATTAAAAACAATGCATTTCTTGGCTTTAGAAGTAAAAACTGAACAGCCTTTTGCATGTTTTTGAGAACATTTCTAAGAAACTTCTAGTGTCTCACAAGAATCATACTATGAGCGATTCCTCACATAAAAGAAATGGAAAGAAGTAACTCACTGTTAGTCATTGAAAACAACTTTTTCTGTAGTCACATACCAATAAATATGCAAGTATCGACAAACAATGGTGGTTTTTGTGCTTCAACATTTTCTCAGTAAATCTCATTGGAGTTTTATTTTTCAGTTATCATCAAGAGTGATACTTTCTGGCAGACAGACTAAATGTGAGTTGCTGTACTTCTTTTCATCATCTAAAGAGACATCCACCAACCAAAAAGATCCCACAGGCAGAAGGTTTTGCTCTTACTCAGACTGCGCTGCGAGCAATCACATTAAGAGGATGTCCTGTTTCAGTGGCTCAAAAGCTAGTTCCTAAAAAAGAAATAAAATGTTTTTAACGAATCTGTTTAAATCAAAAGATTATATATAAAAATCGCATTTGATGGACTTTACCTGCGAACTGTGCTGTAAATAACAGTTTCATTTTCATAATCCTGCTGTTTCCTGAAAGTTAAAATGTATATCAGCACTTGTACCATCTAGTTTATTCATTGATTATAACAATGGGTTAGCAAATGTCAGAATGTCTCACATGGTTCTCTTTCTTCCCTTTTGAAATTCAATAGTTGCATATATTATTTCTGTTGTAGCTTCTTCAACCTTAAGATCGTTGTCAGCTTGTGACTGGTGACTGTCTTCACACCTAAGTCGATTCGCACCATCTGTCCTCTGAATACAAAAATGCAAATACATATTAGTAGATAAGTAAAGGAAACAAAAATGTTTAAATAAATATTAGAAGTCAAAGTTTTTAACCCTAGCCATACCAAAGGTTATTTTCCCACATTTTATCTGTGATGACTCAGAGTTTGAGATGTTTACTTGATTTGGCTTCAGATAACAATGCTGTCTGTGGTTTAAATCAAGGAAACAAAACAAGATGACCTGCATTTCTTCCCGATGTTCTGTCTCTGCCCTCATTTTGCTTTTGGTGAGTCTGAAATAGAGCAGAAAATATAATTTAGGGTGATTGTTTTTCAATTTAAAAAAATTAATATTACAAATTGATACTGACGAGGAAAAAAAAAGATTGTGTTCATTCAGTTTTCTGCATTCAGTTTTTAATATTTATAGAAACACCAGATTCTATAGCTATAGATGATACGTATGTCTATAATTTAAGCTCAGAAAATAAACGCAAGGTTCTCCAGTTTGTTCTGTGTAATACTTTACTCAAAAATAAATGCCATGCAAGGACAGACAGCTCACCTGCAAACAGCAATAACAGATGTCACGACAAGAAGTAGGACAACACTGGCACTGATAATGAAAAGCATGTCTCTCATAAACGTCCAATAAGCTGTAAAAAAATTATAGTTTGTCTGTAATGCTTAAAATATATATATATATATATATATATATATATATATATATATATAACAGTGCAAGAAAACAAAACCTAATGAACTTCTTAATGCATTTTCCAAAAACTAGTTCATAGAAGGCAACGACTTTAGTGAGACACTTACGATTCTTCTTCAAAGTGAAAACTGTGGAGTTTTGACTTCCATGTTTGTTGGAGACACTGCATAAATACTGACCACCATCAACAGGAAGCAACTCAGCCTGATGACCAACTTTCTCTATCCAACCGTCTACTATTTTGAACCACCTGTAATTTTCCACAGGCGGGAGCGCATCGCTGCAGCAGATCAAGACAATGCTGCTGCCCGCACCCATCTCAGATGATGATCTGACGAGCACAGATGTGTTCTTGGGTCCATCTGAAAATAAAGGAAAGAGTTTAGAGTTTAGGTTTTTAGGAGGGGGCAAAGGTAGATATTGAGCAAATGAGTGCCAGGGAAGATTATTTATCACGACAAAGTTGCAAATTACTGCTGCATGGAACATTTGCAGTCTTGCCTTCATCATCCACTTATACAACACAAACTACAGTCACTGCTGGGAACAATAAATTTATTGGTGAAGACAGCATTTTAAAATAATTTCTTCTAAAAGTACAAACATCAATTTATCTGACTGGCCACATTTTGAGGAAAAAAATAACTGCAAAAAAATCAAAAGCACAAATTAAAAAAAATACAAAAGCTTTATACTTTTCTCAAGGCTCCCTTTCAAACTGATTTTCAAAAGGTCCCCTGCTGTTGTTAGCAAACGAAATGTCAGCTTTACTCAGAGGGAGCAAATGGGTGATTCTGTACACATCAAAGTCTTTCTGCTCAGGCTGATACTCACATTCAACATCGACATGAGCCACTCCTGAAGTTGTTCTGTTTTTCATTTTTAGGGAGCAAGTGTAGTTTCCTGAATGTTTAGAGGACACGTTTGTTAAATGAAGTACTGGTCCTTCATTTACGGCTTCTCCATCTTTAAACCAGCTGTACCCATATGAACCTTCTCCACCGTCGCAGCGGTTTTTGCAGGTGAGATTTACTGAATCTCCTTCTTTTATCGTTTCTTTTTGCATCGAAATATTCAGATCTATAAAAATTTGAATTTGAGTTTCTTTTAAATTTTCACTTATTTGAAACAAATAGTACAATTTTAAATCAAATGAGAAATAACTTACCAATAACGTTCAATACCAGAAGTTTAGTGGGGCATCTTTTGTTGGTATTGTATCTGAAAAAATATTTCCCAGCATCATAATGTTTCACTTTGTGTATTTTTAAAGAGCAGTTATGCTCTTTGTCTCCGGCGTACTCAAATCTTTCAGATACATTCCCAGGGTAATTTAAAATTAAACGAACTTTAGAAGACTTCACATAAGCCCACATGAACTTTTTTACTTCTTGTTTTTCAATATTATTAAAGATACAAAAGAAGACAACAGACGAGCCTCTGACAGCACAGATGGTTTGCTGGGGGTAATCCACGAAGCACTTGTTGGAGAAAACATCTGGAAAAGAAAAATTTCTACATGTTGCAACGTACTATAGCTGAAAAATATTTCAAAAATCTATTGTATTTACCTTCTGCAAATAGAAGCAACAGAGTCCACATCAATGGTCTGCTTTCAGCCAACATTTTCAGGCTGAGTAACATTAAATCGTTCAGATCTTTTAATTTTAACAGAAGTTTTAACATCTGTCAGAGTGGAAAAGCAGGCAGTCTCTTTTTCTTCTGCGTGCTTTTCTATCTATCGCCTCAATGTGCAGTTTCCTGCCATGAAAAAACAGGGTGTTAGGTCAAAGCTGCACTTCTCACCCTGTAAAAATCAGGTCACTTATACAAAGCCTGTTTCAGCTCTTCATATTTCAATGTCAGATGTACAAAATCTCTATGCAGGGAGCCACACTTCGTGCACTGCAACCTGATGTTCTTATGTTGTGGTTAACAGTAGGTGCAGGGTTGGAGCCATGATAGTTTAATAGGTTTTGTGCAACGAGATCACACAGCGTTTGTGTTTGATGGGCTATACCACTTTATATATTTATATACTTTGTATATTAGATCTTAAAGGAGTTTTCTGGTAATTTCTGAGTAAAAAAAAAAAAAGAAAAAAGAATCTAGTGTTGCTCCAACGGACCATTGTCATTCTTCACTCTTAAATAATTTAGAAACAATAGGGATTCATATGATTATTAAAATATTGTGAGATATTCGCTACTGTTTTTCTTTTTTTTAACCTTTTAAATGTTTAAAACATCAGCATTTACAGACAGGGGGAAATAATATGTTTGGCTTTGAATTACTAGCAGAACTTTCTCCAACTCGTCTCTCCACCACGTATATATTTTACTGTATAATGCAGTACTTTTTCATTATGTTCTGTTGATTGTTCTCTATCCCTTCTGCCTATATTTTATTAAGTTTCACATGCTCCATTTTTGAATTTATCTTAGGGCAACATATTGTTGCTTCAGTGACTTCCACAAAAGAAGAAGATGCCTTTTATTTGATGCCGCAGCACAATGAAGCTTACTTTCATTTCCTGTTATGTCAAGCATGATCTAATGATAGAGTGCTCAGCTTCATAACAATCACAGAAAAAAGTTGTTCCCCTCTAATGAACTTTGATAAATGTACTTGTTAGTTGAGGCTCGTAATAAAAATGTTATTTTACTGTGAGTGTTCGTTGGCAAATTTTACACAGGAGTTATCTGTTCTGTCAACTACAAGTCCTGTCCTGTCAAAAATGAGGGGAAGAGATGAACCGTTGCAACACAAAATATGAGATTAATTGAATGTATTACAGATTATAAATACAATCTATGATAGCCCCTATAGTTTTGCACCTTAACGATATATGTGACTCCCATTTAATGCAGAGTAAACACAATGTAATAGAAATAATTCTGTTTTTAGGGCAACCTAAGCAAAATAAAACCTAAATTAAAAGGCAAAACACAAAGTTAGAAAACCTAAGCAAAGTTTTTGATTTTAGTGCCACAATAAATTTCTTTCTCGCTTTCTCTCTCTCTCTCTCTCTCTCTCTCTCATGACGATGGGATGATCATCTGGAGCCCTATAAAAGGGTCTTGGCCAGTGAGTGGTCTCAGAAAGAAGAACCAGCAGCCTCAGTGAGATAAGGAGCAGCTCAGACCTCTGCTCTCGACATGGAGATGACTTCTAAACTTATGTTTCCTATCGTGGCGATTTTCCTTCTCGTCGCCTGCAGTCCGTCGGAGGCTTGGTACAAGCAGGTGGCCGGACCGAACTACTACTCGGTGGGCAGAGCGTCCGGCTTGCTGTCCGGGATACGGAGGTCGTCATCGTACGCAAGGAGAGAAGAATCCCCCTCAGAGAGCGGAGAGTCTGCCACCAGCAGCGTCTTATCTCAGTTCCTCTCTCATAACTCTGTTTTAAAGACGATGGTTAGTGGGAATTCATTTGCTCAGTAAACTTTTCAAATTATTTTTTGTTTTTCTTCATTATTTAGCAGACGATTAAACATAACATTACAGAAATTTGGCAGTACTTTTTCCGTTTTCTATGTATTAATTATTAAATAGTAACAGTTTATTCAGCGCCACATGGCTCTTCGCTGCAAAATCTTAAACTTTAATGAGAAAACAAAAGCGAACCGTTCTGGGCTTGCATTCTGCGCCCCGTTTAGACAATAAATATTTTTCACATCAGCAGTATGAAAAATGTCCTACCTTTACTTTAGAAACTGACCGCCTGCATAAAATAAATCTACAATAATTTCTTTAGAAAACATGGATAGAATATTACAAGATTTGCATGAATGTACACAGTATAATGTTGCAGAATATTTGTTGCTGTGTAAAAGCATCTTGAATCATCTTCAATCAAGTGCACGAAACTAGTCGTGATTTTAGGTACTTTAATCCTGATCTGTCTCCGTTCTCTCCAAACAGCCTCTTTGCATTAAAGACATTACCCCAAACCTGCAGAGCTGTGAACTCTTCCAGGAAACCAAAGGATCTCTGAAGTGCAAAGCAGATGTCTTCCTCTCCCTGGACTCCTCAGACTGTGAAGGAGACTGATTGCTGTCCTTGGATCATGAAGCAGAATTCTTAAAAGGACATTTAAAAAACAACATATGTTTAATGTGATGGGTAATGCTGTTGATGGAAGTTTGTTTCTCATGCGCCATTTTTGCTTGTTTTTTTTTTTTTTGATGAAATATGTCTAATTGTTATCTGGTCCAGTATTATTGTTCATATTTGATCCGAGTTTACATCAATAAATGGATTGTACTGTGGATCTAAAACGCAAATCACAAAGATGTCATTTGATTCTTCACATTTCATCACTTTGGCAGTGGAGAAAAGTTTGCAAAACAAGTTGAAAACCGTCCTCTAACTTTCTGCCAAGGTTATTTCATATTTATGATACATTTCATTCACTATCTTCAGTTTGTTAAACTGAAATAATATTTTAGGACAGAACATAGACCCAACTCAAAATTTTTACATTTAAACCTTAACAGCAAGATGAAATCTAGATAAAACATCACTATGTCAAGTCACAGTTACTTGAACAATTATGAGTGGGTGAAAAAAAATCTGGCATACACTGGGGAGAATCCTGTTGCTTCATCCCTTAATCTACAGTAAAATTACAGAATGAACAGAAAAACAAATAGTTGGAACAGTTACAGTTATTTGCTAATCTGACTTGAAATATTAACACTAAACACAGCTGTTAGAAGGCCTACCCAATCATATTGATGGGTCAATCAACATGGAAGGCCTTCACCATTGTCACACTAATTTGTAGAGAAGTATTTCATGGCAATTAAATCTGGAAGTATTTAAACTTATCTACCAATTTTGTTTTTTACTGATTTTTCATAGTAAAATTCTCCAAGTTCAGTCAGAACCAATGAAAAGCATCTGAACTGGAACTTTTAGGTCTTTCTAAAAATTCTCAGACATAGATGTAGGTTTTGTCAGGGGTATTTTATTAAATGAACAGGTGAATGAATAGGTTGTTCTGGGTTTGATTGCATTTGCTAAAAATATTAATACTAAGTTGCAGTTTTGAAATTTTAGTGTTCATGTACGTTTGGACACTGGCTTTCATTCCTTTCTTTTTGTTACAGACCCAAAGTATCTTTGGTAAAGTGAACCAACTAATTTTCCTTCCTATGCTCAAATATGCACTGCTTTGGGCTTTTCTATGAGATAAAACTCCCCAAAGATACACACACAAACAAACAGAGAAAAAGACTACCTGAAATTACTGTAAATTTGCAAACTTAAATTATGACTGGATGACCAACAGAAAACTGCAGTGTGAACAGTTATAACATGTATTGGCTTCAATTAATAAATGTTAATTGAAGCCAAGACACTTTGGTAACTCAATAATTGTTTATTTTTCTAGAAAGCGTGCATGGACATTAAAGAAAGATATGAGATGATCGAGACAAATACTTTATTTAAAATAATTTAGAAATAAAACAGCACCATATATACAATTGTCTTAGCAAGTCACATGGCCTTTTGTTTTTAAAAGATTAAAACAAAAATATAAAATCACAGTAATCGCCAACTAAAGGCAGAGTGTAGAGGAGACCTACAACAGCTGGACAGCTGATAGGTTCTCCTTGATGATCTGATCGATGACCATGTGGAAGACCTCCTTCATGATTTCAGAGTCGATGGCCGTGCTGAAGTGGTGGTAAATACGTCTGCTCGAGGCCATGTTACAGGCTGAGAACACGGCAGCAACATGGTGGGCTGCAGCGTCCACATCACAGTCTGCTCCTAGACAGGCAAAGTTAGTTTGTCTCATCTCAAACGGCTTATTCACTTTCTGAAATACAGATGCAACAAGACATTGGCTGACATTTTTTTCATCAAAATCCAAATACACAAAACATAATGCCGACACACAGAACCCCTGGCAATGAGTCTGGAATGATGCATCACCATGACCCAGACCGAATGAATAAAATGAACAATGTATTTCGATCTGTATGCACAAAGATTTCTGTTTACTTCACCAGCAAAGATGATGTTGCAAGAATCCAAAGTGCTGAATTTATAAGCAACTTTCAAATGTTAGATCATTCAACTCTCTCACACCTTCCATTGTTCAGTAACAGACATGGCCAAAGCAGGACTGTGAAGAAACTAGTGTTCTGCTTGTAATCTGCTTTCAATGTGTCACTCATTTTATAAATGGAGACTAGTATGACAAATTCAAAACACAGTAAAATCGGATGAGATGCTAAAACTGGCTTTGGAATAAGACATTCAGAGAAAATATAAATGATCTGGGTTGTTCTCTCTACTGTACCTTCATAGCTTGAAAGGTAAAATCTCAAGTGTCTCCCAGAGTGCAGGATCTTCCCCCGGAAAAGGTCAGTTTTGTTCAGAAACAAAATCTATAAGAGAAAAAAAAGCAGTAGAAAGACCTGAACATATAAATGGATATTTTCAGTCATAACTTCATAGCAAAAAACAAATGGGTCAGAGTAGAAATGTACTTTTCTTCACTTTCCATCACTTCCATTTGTATTTGTCACTTTATAGCTTCTTGAGTCACGTTTCAAAGCATGAGTTGTGCTAGAAAATCTGTGGACAAACTGTGTAAAGTGAGTTTTTGAGAATGAAATGGCCAGTCAACATTAATGTGTTTGTTGTGGGGACTATAAGGCTGTTTACTATAATCTCACTTTCTCAAAAGAAATGTGCTGCAAAAGCGCTGAGTGACGGCTCAGGAGAACAGAGTAGAACTAATTGGTCCAATCCCTAAAACAGGTTGAAATAAACAGTAGTTGCCAACTATGGTATTTTGTCAAAAACATTTGACTTAAATTTTATGGATTCCTATTTTTATGACATTACATTTCCCTAAATAAACTGACAGGGATAATTTACGGGGAAAAAAATTCTTTAAGAGTAGCCTTCACAACAAAATGCTTAAAATTGATTATTTTAATGCAGAAATGTGTGTTTACCAATTTCGTACAGCGTTTTTTTTAAATCACTTACAGAGACACACTGGACTGGACACCATTTCCAATTAACCCATCAGTCCAAAGGATTATGATCCTTCCAATCAGAACCAAGGAACGTCTTACTAGTTTATATTATTAAAGGACGTTATGAGCAGATAAGAAATGAATTTACTTCAGTTGTAAAAGTAGGTATGAAACATTCCCAGAGCTGATTCATGCCGAGTATACTAAACATTTCATTGTAATGGCATCCTTTTCATACCACAACAAGTCATGAACAGAATGGCCAAAACAACAAAGGCACAAATTGGCGAGTGACAAGCACCAAAGAGGATCCAATCATTTGCAACTTCACAAGTCAACAGCACTGCAAAACACAATCAGATCCAACACTAAAAATATGGATGAAAACTTGGTCTCCAGCTGGTGGAGTTTGCATTAGTTTATCGGTGAATTAATAAGGTCTTGTCATTATGCATATGCTGGATAACTGAGGAGAAAAATTGGTGTGTGTGGTTAATCATAATTTTTAAAACTACCTTAGAGAAGCCTTGTTTGATCATCAAACCCAATAAAATTAATGTTCCTGTTCAAATAGCAGATAAAATATCAAGTAATCTCCAGTCACACCATAGTTCTGTTATTTTCAGCGACCTTATCTGACTTTTTCCCCCACACTAGAGATAAAAGGAAAGGACCACATAGCATTTAGTAGAAAAAAAGAAGCTAGAAAGGCAAAACTCTACCCCATATATCTCAAGATGAACTGCTGAAACAAATGATTTCCATTCATAACCAGAGCAACACATTGTCAGTATGTCAGCAGAAAACAACAGCAGCTATTAAATGTGATGACAGTAAACTAGAATTTGTATGCCAATTATGCTCATCAGATGCAATCAAAGCTTTGTGGGCGCTGTTTACATAGCGTGTAAGATTTCTTTAAAAGCCCATGAGTGCCTCTAGCCTGCTGTCATATTTAGAACAACAACATGAGAAAAGAGAGGTTAGAAAAGGTAAGGGTGCAAATCATTGTATACCCTTTACACTTCATCTATTTTATGCATATTTTGACAGACACAAAGTAGAAAATTATTGCAAAGTAAAATTAATATGTTGTTTTAAGATATTTACAAATGGTAGTCTGAAAAAATGTAGCATGCATTTGCATAAAACCCCTTGTCAAGCTTTTTTGTAAAACCACCTTTTTCCATCAATCTTTGCGTCTCCTCTTCTGCAAATTTTTTGGGCTATGCAGCAGCTCTGCACATCTATGGACTGGTGTTTTCATGCATTCCTTGCAAAATAGCTCAAGCTAAATCATAAATAAAATAAATAAAATACAGGGCCTTATTACTAGGGTTATTTTGCTGGAAGTTGAACCTCCATCCCAGTACAACGTCCTATGCAGCCTGCAAAAGCCTTTCATCTTCAACATTTCCCATCATCTCTAATCAGGCTCTATGTACGTTGCCACACCATGATGCTGCCAACACCATTTTTTTTTTTTGCAGTGTGGATGGCATGTTCAGGTTGCTTTGCGGTGTTCATTTTCTGCCACAAATAAAACTTTGCATGTTTCATCAAAGGGTTCCTTTTGGTCTCGTCTGATCAGAGCCCTTTCTCCCACGCGCTTGCAGTGACCTACATATAGTTTGTGGAAAACTGTATGTAATGAAAGCTAGATTTATGGAGTACGTGACTAATAAATGTAATCTCAACTCCCACTTGAGAAAGTGATATCTGCAGCTGAGTTGACGAGAGCCTTGGTTGCTTCTTGATTCCTACTCCACTTGCTTAGCCAGTCATTTTAGTGGAATGTGGTTTTGGTAGGTTAGCAGCGGTGTCTAACACAATGGATTGTACAGTGAACGATTAAAGACTTAAAAGGCAATAACTTTAAAAGTAACCGTGTGTTAAACTTTTTAACTTTATTCTTGTTGGATGTGTTTTTGGGTCTTCATAATTCTCCTTCATTAATGTTCCTTAAAATTCTGAGGTATTCACTAAGAACATGTGTCATAACATTTCAAAAGAATAAACTATTTATCCTTCAGGCAACTTCTGATATAGTTGTTCACTCTGGATTTTATTTAGATGCATCAAAATGTAGAGGGTTACCTTTAAATCTATGTCACACTCTTCAGATTTCACAAAGAAAAACTTACCAGAGAAGTTTTCTTGAAGACTGTGTTTGTGCAGATTGATGAAAAAAATTCAAGGCTTTCCTGAAATCCATTCTAATAAAAGAAAATAAGGGCAGGCAGATAAAGCTATAAAAAGGTTTTAAAAAATCCATAAAATTAAGTGTTAATATAGTTTAATACTTTAATGACATACCATTGATGGATCCTTAAACGACATCTGATCATAGCTGCTGAGACCCACAACAAACAGTAAGGCATGAATAGAATCAAAGCAGCTCAGCCACTTTCTCCTTTCACTGCGTTGGCCACCAACGTCATACAATCTGCCAACCAACAAGAAATAACATCTAAATCCATTTAAAAAAAGATAGAAAATGACATGAAACCTTCCAGACATCATCAAAGCATATATAGCTAATCTGCAGAAGAAAAAAAAAAAGTATTTCTTTACAAAGTAATTTTATTCGTGATCAACTGCATTAAAGCAATAAAAAAATCAAAACTATTCAAAATACTGAAGACATCTGTTTCCACAGAGTGGCACCAGGTCAACCTTAGGGTCTGGGTGACATGGATAATGAGTTTCAATTTGGACCAAAGAGACTCCAGGTGCAAGATTGCCGCATGTCACCAGCGACGAGGCATTTATCTTCTGAGTCAGTTGTACAAAGCTGGAGGAGGATAAGTGTTAACTGAACTGACAGCAGCAGCTGAAGTGGTGGAGAAAAGAATAATCACTGCAGCTTTCCTGAGTTACCAGTTTAAAACATGAGATCCTGTCATTTTATGACAAATTCTATTTAGAATTAATTCAACAAAATGTACAAAATGTGTTAACAGTATTTTCATACCAAAATGACAGCAAGGCCAAAATTAGGCATTTGAGTTATTGAGCCGTTTTAACTGCAGAAAGTTTTAATCCAGATATATTAGAAAAAGAGAGTTAGATCCATAAACTATCCTCATCAAGTTTATAGTAAGAGTTCTTACTTATACACACTCACTCACGATTTCTATGAATTCTAACCTGCAGCCCACAGAAACAAATAATGTTATCCAAGAAAGTAAATAAAGAGCACTGTAAAAGGTATCTGAAAAGAAAAGTTTCAGTGGTTTACTGATACGCTTCTTCATATTTGATTTTTTGTGGCTAATTAGAAAGTTTAAAGCTATCAATATTTAATGTCCAATTCACCCCCAGGAAGTTTCCTTCATTCAGTTCGCCACTGAAAGCATCTTCTGTTATCTGTTGAAATGCCTTGAAGGGAAGTCAGAGTCTTCAGAGGTTCAATAACTCAATAAGAGACAACTGGAAGATTATTTCTTATTTTCACTATTGTAGGTATAGATCAAGTTGTCTATTTAACTGATTCTTTAGGACATTTTAAGTCGGATCACTTGGTCAGGTATTTCTTCAGTTGGCAGACGCTTTTGGACATCTGCTTAGTAGTAATCTTTAAGATGAAAAAAATATCAACACATGTGCTTATTCTGCGATTCAGACAGTTTTGTTTGGTGTATCATTTTTATTTTGTAAAACAGTGTTGCAGTTTACATTTTGTTGTCATCTCCCCTTGTAAAAATGTTAAATGACCCTTGCTCAAAATGCTTAGTTAATGTTTAATGTGCTTTCAGGTTTGTCAGACCTCCCTCCAACACTTCCACCACTGCATTTACTGACAGTACTTTTTTGATTAATAATGTAACTTGTAGTTTTAAATTCTCTTATTCAAGATTATTAAGCCCCCATTTTAGACTCATGATTGCTTGACTCACGATGTAAATTTAGAAGACCGATTTAAAAATCCACTCACCTTCAGGTTAAAGCTTTTTCATATAGAATATTTATTTCAAAGTCTTACCTAAAGATTGTTTCATCTACTTGAAACTGTGTCTCAATGATTCCACAGGTCCTCACTCTGACTCTCAGGACATCCATCTCCGTGGGAATGTAGTTTGGCGAGATGATTTGACTTATGTTTTCAAGGAAGCTGCAGACGACCAGGAAAAAAGGAAGATATCTGACGATAAATACATAATTGACAAGCTGTCGACTGTGTTTTCTTGTTCTTTTTCCTTTGGTTCTAGTATTCTTTACCAATTCTCAATCAGTTCACAAATATACTTTTAGAAATATATTTTTTAAAAGCATATGAAAGAAAAACAAAGGAAGCTTTAGTATTTAAATACAAGATGGAAAATTATTGTCAGCCAATATTTTTTCAGGACCTTTGTAACAATTGTAATTTCAATCTATAGCAATGTCCTCCAAACTACAGTATAGTCACCAAAAGCAGCAGAAACACTTCCTATACACACTTGGGAACAAAAGGAAAAAAAAAAAAATCACCTCCCTATGAGTCATGATGGTACTTTCACACTTAACCACAAGACAATTAGTTCTTTTCATACCCAACAGAAGTAAATGGGGAAAGCCCTGTAATGTGCTGTAGAACTGAATTTTGAGAATTGCCTTTGATGTATTTAAGCATTAAAAGAAAATGCATTAGAAACTGAAATTTCATCTGATTGAAGCATAAGTGAAAATTGAAATCTTTCAATGAAACTCTGCCTCCAGGTGTCTTATGCGAGTCATGCCATTAATCACTTGATGTGACTTAATATCATACAGTAATCATTTGTGACAAGATAAATAAAGGTTTTGCTGGAAATGCTCAAATAAATAAAAAAAAAGCTATCCTGACTATTGAAATTCTGCAAAAATTTAAATTCTGAGAAAGTTTTGCAAGATCCCGTGAAATATTTGAAAAATCCTGAGCAGTTTTGTGTCCTGTTTAAATGCATCAGAAAAAGTTAAAATGCATATATTTGAGGCCAGCTGTGAAATTTGTTCTCTGAATTTTGTTTGCAGAAACAAATTCTGCAAACAAGATTTTTATTTTTTTAGAACTGGCTTCTATATAACTGGGAATGCTTTTGACTTTTTTTTTTTTTTCTATAAAGTGCTGTGAAGATGACATTTGCTCTGACACTGCACTATATAAAATGAAATTAACTGGTTTTTACAAAGACTCAGAGAAAAAGCTAAACCTGTTCCAAACTGATTGCAATTTAAAACGTCCCAAACGGCTTGGAGGCTTGCATTTATAGTAGGGCTTAATTAGAACGCTTCTCGTAAACACACCTTACAAACACAGATAACTTACTGTAACTACATATTTTCCTTTAACAACATTAACCGCTCACTTCAAGCCCACGCTACCATCAGAAGTCATTTTACACATTTGGGTGCCTGGGGAAGTCAAGTGTGTCACGACACAGTCTAATCCAACATTTCTGGAGGGAGAAATCAATGGCGGGTCTAGCAAGGTGAGATCACTGAAAGAGAGACAGGCAAGTCTCATATAATCCCCCAGCAACCGACTTTATCGAGTTCCAGTAATGAAGCTGTCACACCTCCGTCCTTTCTCCATCTGACCACCCGGAGTAGATTTTATCTTGACTGATCGCCTCCCTGTTGCCTCAAAGATAAGAAGTTCATTCTGCCCACTAGGTCCACATTTATTTAAAAAGACAAATTACTTCTTTTACTTAAAGAAATAATCACAATCCAATATTTAATCATACAGCCACTCGGGTATCCAGCTTATTACCAAATATTGTGTGCACAAGTGCACATTTCGGATTGCTTTTCTGCAAACATATTCCATTCTTTACATAATGACGCAGCACAAAAGCACTCATCAAAAATACTGAACACAGAGCACAAAGCAGAGAGGTAGGAGTTGATGAAATTTTGAAGGCCGCTGTGCTTTTAAACAACTCTTGAAAGAGCATTATTGCATGATCCAACGATAGAGCGGAGAAAAACAAGTGCTGTTCAGACAAAAACATTTTGGAACAAATGTGGGAAAAATAACAGTATTTTGCAGAAGTATTCATAGCACTTTTTCACATTTTGCCATATAGTATGAAGATCACAAACTCCAACGTTTTTCACCAGACTTTTATGAGGAATACCAGCTTGATGTGTGGCAGAGAAAAAAAACCAAATCTGAAAGGTGTGGCATGCACTTGATTAAAGCCAACTTGTCTCTCAACTTAAGAAGTCCATAGCTCAGGTGAGAGAACATGTTGACAGGAAAACTTCTAATTGTGCATTTATTAAACAGGATTTTATGAAAATGTGACAAGTAGTTAGATGTTGAAGTCCCAATTGGAGTTGGTCCAAAGTCAGAACAAGAAACTAATGTCAGATGAAACCAAAAATCAACATATCTATACATACAAACTACCATGCATGGCAAATGCATAACCCTACACATGGCCCAGAACTCACCATCTCCATGATAAAACATGGAGATGCCAACATCACTCTGTGGGTGTGATTTTCTACAGAAGGGATAAAAAACAGCTAGTTGTAGCTTTCTTAAGACATCCCTTAAGTAAGTAAAATTGATTCCTCCACATTTTTCAGATATCCATCATCTTTCCTTTTAGTTCATAATAATGCAGTAACTTGTCCTGACATTTCCCATAAATTATTTGGGTATCATCACTTTTCAGAGCAATGCAAACTTTACAGCCAAGTCATAAACACTTCACTTTACCTCAAGCTACACACAACCCCACACATATGGTGCTATTCTATTCGCCTTCTCATTGAACACAAAAATAGTCTCTATCATCATGTATGTTTCATGTACTCCACCTGTCCCCCTCCACCTGGACAGCTGCAAAAGTTTTTTGGGTTTTTTTGGTGTGGTTCTAATTAGACTTCCTATCCCATAAATGTCACGCAAATCATTTCCTGATGCGAGTTATTCTCTGCATTGCTTTTACCATTTGCTCTTTAGAGACAAACTGCAACTACACACTTCTTACTGGGCAATTTCCCTTGACATTTCCACCGTCAGTCATAATTGGGAAAGGATTGTGCAATATAAATTGCCTGAGGTTGATGTACTCACTAGAGGGCAGAGTCGTTCAGATTGTACTCGTATCCTCTGGCTGCAGCGGCCCTCACCCCTTGGTCGGCCCAAAGAGCACAGAAGGCTTGAGCCACAAAAGGGAGCAGCTGCTGATCGTCTCCCAAACACTGGCTGCAGGACAGAATGGAGCGAGCCTGGATCTGGTTTAAGCATGGGAACACAATACAGTCGGAGTCAATATATTATCCTGATATTATCTTTACAAGACATGCACTGCAGACAGCACAAAAGGGATCAATTAGATTTTATAGTGTATTAAAATCTCAATATTTATCAGAGAGAGGTTAATTTTTGATGTAGTTGTATCAGATAATTATGGTGATTTTTAGCTTACAGCCAATGGAAACCTCAAAATTAACTTTACCAAATTAAAGAACACTATATAAGATCAATAAAACAATGTGTAAAAGAAAGGAAAATGCTGTAAAGCATCATCACCAAGACTAAGAGATAAATGCTTGATGCTATTTACAACAAATCTATAAGATATTAGCTTATTTGCCTAAAGAATTATATTCCAACTTACTTAAATGTAGATCATCTGGATAAAAATAAATACATAAATCGCCAAGCAAAACGTGAAATCTTATCTAGTCTTAATGATTTCTGTTACAGACTTTAACACTTGGAAGTCTCACTGAAAGCTAGAACACAACCAAGTGTTGCAACGCACCCTCACTATGGATGCAAATGCTTCTTATCTCTTCGACAAATCAAATATTATACAAGTACCGCTCATGAGACGAGGACGCCATGCTTCACATAGGCATAGAGGGCCCTCTAGTGTCATAAAAAGCAGGTGCGGTGAAAGATAAACATAAGTGGAGTAACCAAGGTGTCTGTGGCTCACCTTGTTCTTATTATTTGCGAGGTTTATCCGCAGCTTGCCCATTCCTTGTAGAACAATCTTCATAGAGGTTAGAAGGTTATCCAACACTGCAGGCTTTGAAAACATTTGTCCATTTCATTCATCTTTATTCAAGAGTGCAAAAAAAAAAAAAAGTATCCGGTATTTAAAAATGTGTGATAATAGTGTGAATGTTTGGTACCTTGAAACTAAGAAGTTCTTGGCTGGAGAAGCCACGGCTGTGTATTATCTTCATCTGTCTGATTATTGTGCTCTTTCCGCTCTCTGCAACTCCTGCCACACAAACAGCGTTTTGCAAAAAAATTTACCAAAGTATTTGAGAGCTGCTAAACGATGCAGCATATACACACCAAGCATGAGGATTTTGATGACATTCCTTTCAGCCCTGGCATGATCACAAAGGTCTTGCTCGATTGTGGAGCTCTTTATTTGGGCTTTCTTACTTTCCTCTGAGATGTCCTGTTGGAGGCAAATTCCCATGCAGATCTAACGGAAACAGCAACATGTCTGCATTTAAATTTCAGAGATGTTCAAATAACCAAGATAGGGTGATTATTTTTTGCTAAACCTCCAGGAGAAAAAAAAAAGGAATTAAAAATAATCGTCTACAGACGAATTAAGTCCTATTTTTACCAATAGGACTTAATTAGTGTTTAGTTGAATAGAAAAATACGTATTCTGAAACAGTGAGTGGGAGAGCGAGAATAATTTCCTGATTTCAAATTTCAGACAAAACTTTCTGAAGTAGTTTATCAAACAAATTTTTGCTGCTTACCTTCAGCGACAGAGGAAGCATTTTTAAACAACGAAACATCTCTCTGTTGTTGCTCTTCGTTTCTCAACAGCTTTGTTTTGTTGCTGCTTCTCCAGGCATCAAGCAAGCGTAACTCGGAGGTGATAATTTGCTTAATTAGGACCACACTTGTACCGCATTCTGTCAAAATAAAAGCCTGTGACCCCGGAAAAGGTGAGTCAATAAGAAATAAAGTGAGCATTTTTGTATTGGCCAGTTTTTTTTATGTTCATCATGTGTAAGATGTTCAACTCATTGATCATTATTTATGACAAATGATGATATCAATAGTCACTGTGGAGATGGTCCAATATTTATATTAAATTATTAATTAGGTGACTCAAGCCAATTCGAAAAGTAGTTTCATCGCAATTTCGCAGTATATCAATAGACTTATATATATATATATATATATATATATATATATATATATATATATATATATATATATATATATATATATATATATATATACGTATATATATAACATATTTGTTCCTACAAATATAATATTGATAAAAATGGAAAAAAGTGAAACCATCCTTCAGAATTTTTTTTTTTATTAGCAATAATATACTGTAAATCCAATCAACTTTATATTATACAGTATGTCCTTTGGGAATGATCGATAACATATATATAATATGCAACACTATCTACATTTCATTTGACAATAATATGCATTATGCTTTTAAAACATTACGCTACTATGTTTACAGCAGCTAATGGAGAGGAGTAAAATATGCTTCTACAAAAAATATATTATTTGACCCCATTTCATATCCACATGTGTTAGACTTCTCATGATTTAGGAGAAGTATGAACTCCACTTTGTCTTCAAGACAACACAATGTCATTAATTTCCACTCATGCAATGAAAACCAAAGTTAAAGCAGACAGTTCATCATTCCACAAATTTCAGTGGTTATATATTTTTTTAAAAATGCACGCAAAAGGCAATACCTTCAGGTCTCACCAGTGTGCATTTGTGATTAAAAAACAACAACTCTGTTATTAAAACAGAACATTTCCCATGATGTTTTTGAGCAGTCGGTGCAGAGTGGAACATATGAGGTCCAAAATATTTAAACGGATTAACTGAACAGCAGCACAAGGGTATCTGTCCGCTGATTTCTGCTGTAATTTAAAAATCCTTATGCATTTTGATGCAATATATACAGATGATGATTAGTTAGGATTAGGAGTATTGCTGTGCAAAAAGCAGCAACAGCCCAGGGAAGATTTCCAGTTCTGGTTAGATAAATAAATGTTTGTCCCACTTCGCCAACCTGCACTCTTCTTGTGCTAAAAGCCAAAAATAACTTCAACATTTTTTTCCTTGTTAAAAGGCAATAAAATTACAAAAGTTTAAAATATCCAAATGTATGTATTCGACTTTAGAAGATACAGGTACAGTACATGTTCCTTGTTCCAGCTTATGAGTGATTTTACTGCTCACAAACAGCTAATGATCCCACAGCAGGTTTGTTGTCTTTTAACTGTAAAACTGCTGATATGATCCAGAGATGCTATAACACTTATGAAAAGTTGACTTTGTTATACAGAAGTTTATATTTATGTAGCTTGCTAATGTTAGGTCAAACCCACAAATGGTGGTGCACATCTACAGCAGAGCTTGGGATCTTCCTTTAGTCTTTTCCTCTTCTTGTCGCTTCATAGCCTGGATCACAGCAATCTCTTTGGCTTCTTTCTTCTTGTTCCTTGCCTCAAATAGAAGCCTAATTAAACAAAAGGAAACACAACAACCAAATAAAGAAGAGAGAATAAATCAGTACGCCCCTTTGATGGAATTCTGCTCAAAAATATGATGTGCAATTTGTTCTCGGAGATTTATATTATTTAAAAAAGACAGTTTAGCCTCATAATGATCTGTAATTAGCAATGATAATTAATGAAACAACTAATACTAAAAAAATGGCAAAATCTTGTGCAAGACCTATTTATTAATGGATTTGGCTTACTAATGTAAATTAGATTTGGAATCCTAAAATGAGAAAATTGGAAAGCAAACGTGCATAAGCATTAATAAATACATGAAATGTTTAAAAAAAGGACATCTGAGAGAAACCATCAAAGAGGGTTTCTCTCTGATTAAGTTGTAATCACCTGTTTTTTATTATCCTTTGCACAATTTCATCTGAAGTAAGAGTGTTCCCACTGTCTACAGTTCGTAGCATGCCTCTTCTTCTTGGTTCCTGGAAAATAAGCAACAATGATCATAAAAAATATCACAAATCATCACTGGAGACTGATGAAATGTGACAGGTCACTGAATCTTACAGCATAAGGGTCAGATCCATCCTTGTCCGGGTAGATTTCTGTCTTACCATGGCAAACAAGATCCACCTGAACACACAAAGACACAACAATTATAGAATAAATGATTGAACAGCAAGAATTTGGTGAGGTTTTTTTGCACTTGCCTTAAAATGATCCAGCAGATCTTTTGTGACGGCAAACGGTGCACCAATCACCACTTCCGAAACATACTGTAAAACGACATCAAATCAACAAATACATGAATATATTTAATGCAGAGGAAATTACTAAATTACAAAGGAGAAGAACTTACTCTGCAAGCCAGCACACTGAGAGTTCTTTCATGGACATTCATGATGGGGTAGTTTTTTCCTTTATAACGATTCACCTCCTGAAACACAAGAAAATGTGTCAGACATGCTAGCGTGTCTTTGAGTAGAATACAACCGATCCAGCTTTTCACTTAGATTAAAACAAAAGGTCAGTTTAAAAAGTCTCACCTGATCGAAGTGCAGCCCCACTATGATGTACGGCTTTTCGGAAAGCTTATGGACGGCTTCCAGGAAGTCCACATGCCCAATGTCTAGCAGGGGTATCATCAAGGATATCATTGGCTTCCATAAAAACAACTAATGTTTTAGTGACAACATTCAGAACTGTGGCCACAAATTATATTAATATTAACTGACTACAAAGCAAAAATGTAGCAAAAACATAATAAAATAAAGCAGAATATTTATTTATTCTGACATGGATTGTTTTAGATGTTATGTTCAGTATTTATTTGTGTGTTTTTTTTCCTGTTGGGCTTAAATTGTCTTTTATCAATTTGATGTGTTTATGTTCTATTTCCCTTTTCAAATTAGTTACAAGAAGGTTTTTCTCTTGCTGTTTTCTTTTGTTTTTTGTTGCGTGATTTGTGTTTTTTTATTAGGTATTAATTCAGTGCTGTTATTTCAGACTATATTGTTAGAGTTTTACAAATATTGCATGTGTTTTAGAGACTTAAAAGAGTTAGCATGAAAAGACATATGTGCAGTATCAATTGTAATTTATAAAAAGATACGAAAGAGGTCAAAGGCTCCTGCAACGTAGATGATGGTGTCTCCGGGCTGAGGCTCCTGGCCTGAAGCAAACTGAATTATCTTCTGAGAAGTCTGCAGGAACTGAGATACTCCTGTCCAGGGACTGTGGCCCTTCTAAACATATTGCCATTAAAAAAAAGCAAAATATGGAGCAGATTTAAATCAGACAAACTTCTGATATACAGCCATATTCAATAAACTAAAATAAGCATTCCAACGAATCCCTCTCTTTTTATTCTGGCATTTAGCAAATATAAATACATTTGGGGAGTCTAACTAATCTAAAGCTAAAATGTTTAATCTGATTTATTGCATTTGCTTTTCTGGAGAGGCAATCTCTATGCACCATCACTGCCCCCTAGTGGGGAGAGCAGTAAAAGCAACCGGTAAAATTTAAGGTAACAACGCAAAACTGGGCAACAAATTCAAAATTCATCACTTGCCAAATGACCAGCATTGTTCTTCCAGTCAAGAGACCCTTAACTGCCTGTGACTAAAAGCTTTGTGGCTCTTACTTACTCTACTCATTCAGGAACAGAAGTGCTATTCACAGTTTGCTGGCAAGGCCTTCTAAAAGATTAGTAAGCGGGTCTAAAACAAAGCCCTTCATTTAATATCAGCTAACATCTGGTGCAAATGCCAACTACTTTCTGCTTGTATGACAAAACAGTCGAGTGAGCACGGCAAAAAATTACCTTTCCAAAGTTGTCTGTGTGCTGCTGGTAGTCTGAGCTGTCCTGAACATAAAAAATGAAACAAAAAAGTTGGCAAAATTGCTCTTGTTAGGGCCTTAAAAAAGAATTTAGTAAAAACCCACAATGTTGCTGTGGTGTGCTTTGGTCATCAGAAGCATCCTGCCAACAAGGTCTGTCGTGGAAACTCCCTGCGTCCGCTTGCACTCTCTGCAACAATCCAGTGTAACATCCAAGTTAATGAAACACACAGAGAAGCCCACCCCGACTTTCTTCTGTGTTTGGCAGGAAAAGAAACTCACCTATAGCGTCCTGACTTCTTTACTTCCTCATATGTATCTTTTCCATCCATAGTTAGTGTTATATCATCTGGAACAAAATGACACAGTCAGGACTATAGCACTGTCCCACATAGCTGAACAGAGTGTTTAGTACCTCCATGAACACAGAAGTCGCAGCTGTACTTGTCGAGCGTCCCGAGGGTCGTGACGTAAGGGGCTCCTTCCACCACTTCGTCCACCCACTTTATGGCCCGTACCATCTTGTACCTTTCTTCCTGAGTGAAGACTGGCGGACCCTTGTGCTTTGAAATCTCACCTTCAAATGATAAAGCAAGAAAATTAAGAAAAACACAAGCCAATACGTCTGGGTTAAGCGAACATGGAAACAGAAATCTCGGTTTTAAGAAGCTGATTACAACAAAATAGAATATTACTGAAAGGTTCATTTATTTCAGTAACTCAATTTACCAAATGAAACACATTATATAGATATTTTCAATTCTTTATTTGTGTTAATTGTGATTTCCTGCTTACTATTATTAAAAAATATAACTCATTTAGGCTAGCATATTACACCAGACCGAGAAAAAATCATATAGAAACGTGGTTTAATGAAAAGTACCCGCCTAAAGGTTATTTGAAAAGGTGCTTTTAATCTCACAAATGAGTCTCAGTGGAACACATATTCTAATACATTGAATATAACAGTACATTACACTTTTCCTACTATAGGCTGCTAAGAGATTATGTGATAAGTGAAAATAACAATGCAATTTAATGCATGGTATTTCCACAAAGAGTTTAATTGTGCAACACGATCTGAATGTTTTATTGAAAACAGAAAAGCAACAATTATTCTTACTGCTGCTACAAAATGTGCCATAGTGATCATTAAACTTAGAACAGTGCAATATATAACATTTTAGATAAACACATTGTGCTGAATTTTAGACCTTTTTGCCATTATTCTCTTTGTTGCAACCCACAAGTCTGTTGCTGGTCAAGCTGATATTGGTCAGCTATTTCATTTCTTGACCTACTTGTGAAGGCTCTGGGTCGGTTGGCTCCTTCACTCATTTGTACCTGTATGCTTCCCTCTTTTTGCAATTTGATTCTCACCTGATCCAATTTCATGAACTCATGTATTATTAATGACTGATGAATGACAATATTTTCTTTCATACTCTGTATTGATTGCAACTCTGATCCCCTTTTGTCCAGATGGCTAATAAATATGGCAGATTTATTTAGCCTTGATCAACAGTTGGAGCAAGTTTAAACAGTTGGAGGTGAATGATGGGACCTTTACAGCTCATCAAGAATATTTGCCTTCTTACTTACTGCCCCTTGTTCTAGCAAAGGCCATGACCCAGTGGATGAAATCTTAAACAAAGGTTAAGAAATTGTCAAAGGAAGACAAATTTTGCAAATACCTCGGTGGGCATTAATGAAAACATTGGGTAACTATTCTGCTTATTTACTGGCTATTGAGTTAAATATGCCATATTTAAGAGATAACACTGATGTGTCTAAAAGTCAGATGAACCACAATTCAAAAATCCTGAACTATTTCAATGGCTTTCAAGGAAACAACACCAAATTGTACTCTGGGTTTATCACTCATTTTGTGTTATTTGGTGACAGAATGTGGTTTAGTCAGAGGAACTGTTTGTTCTATTCTGGACCAACACGCCTGAGCAGCCACTACAATTGAGGGCTTCATACTTTAGCAGTATGGCAATGTAGTTTTATGCTAAATTAAGTATCTGTGGCATTTGTTTGACTTAACTGTCTGTGTGCACTCCAACGATGAGGTAATCTCCCATCGCTTTGGCCTGTCGCAGCTGGTTTGAATGGCCATAATGCACCATGTCATAGCTAAGGTGGAAAAACACAAGAAGAAAGGAGTTAGACATGATAGAATTATATGGCAGGACTGGATTTAAAATTTTGGAAGGGAATTAACAAAAAAGACCAGAGTTTCTCTTAAATGTACAGTATGTGTCTCTTGAGCACCTTTTTCTTTCTGACTTTTTCCTCTCACTCAACTTTCCAGTAAAACGTTGGATACATTGCCTTGTGAACAGACAGCTGATACATTTTGTGCAGAGGTTGTCAGCCATTGTCAGCAGTGGTCCTCATAATTGCGTAACATGATCCCAACATAACATCTGGATTTAAGAATCATTAGTAATATATAACAGTTCACTTTCCTGATGATTTATTTTTGAACTTCATTAGCTGGAAACCATAACCACGAAAGAAAGAAATGTTTGAAATGTATCACTGTGGAGTTATGATTAATGCACAACTTCAACTTTTTGACTCAAGTGAATAATGTGCACACTTTGCTGGATTAGAAAAAGTATCTAAACCCAAACCTGTTTGATGAACTGTCTTCCTTCCATTCTGCTTGTTTATCCTCAGCTATGATAGTGTCTCCAGTTAATTAGATTAGGACAGATAAAAGACCGAGAGTGTAGCACAGTAATCTCACAAAGAAACAGAACAGATGGCTGTTAGCCTCCCTTCAGAGGCTCTTTAAAGCTCTCAGCCTACATCACACTGATACTCATTTTGTCTCTTGTCTCTGGGTGAGGATTTATGTAGTGGAAATAAAAGAAAAAACAGCAGGATATTTGCACATATTTCGGTCCTCTTGATTTATTTTGGTATACAGTGAACAGCACTATAAATAGCATGCTCAGAAACATCAATAGGAAAACAACACTATTATTATTAGATTACATCCACAGCACAGGCAGTAAGAGAGCCTTGTGGTGCTTCCAGACCCTGATCCTACTGATGACGGCTGCACCGACTGCTATGACCCCCAGTCCTGCTGCAAACAGACTGAGCTTTGCTTTTTGTAAAGTGCAACAACACTTGAAATGGACTTTAAATCATAACTTTGGGTGAAAATCAGCTCGTTACCAAGAGTAACAGTGAGAAATGTGCCATGTGTTGTCAAATCATTGGAATGAGATTCAGGAGCTCTAAGGTGACTGAGGGGACCAAGAGGAATGTAATAAACAGTGTTTGGAGGTGACTGAATGAAAGGCCCTGAGTTACATAAGACCTTTCTGTGTGTGGGGTTTATTCCAGCACCATGCCCAACAAGTGGCCCTCTTCTTCTCTCCGTATTTTTTAGCAGGGAAGCATCATGAGCGTATCACTGTGGGGATGATGAAATTTTAATTAGAGAAGCCTGTTAACAGACACCCAAGTGGCACCTAAGCTTCTCGAGTGCAAAGGCTTTGCAGACATATGTGCACACGGCGGGGGACCATTTGGGCGTGTGTAGGAAACAGCAAACAACAGGATTTTATTCAGTAAAGTCTAATGTCTCCAATAATCAAAGATAACTGGCTTTGAATCAATAGGCAAAGCGCTGCTTATTGGCTGAGTCTTTACAGTCCTGCGTGTGCACAGCACCATAGCAGATTATGAATTTGGACTTTGCACTCTTGGTTGATGATGCTTCTCTGACAGCAGACCTTTAACCATGTTGACTAATAGGAACAGAATGTGCCACATTACGTGGCCACAATACGTAAAAATAAACACTACGGCTTCCTAGGAAATTTCCTTTCAAACTGCCAATGAAGGGATGAGGAAATAGTAAGAGCGAGGCAGGAAGGAGTCAATTTGCTCGGGGGCCTTTGCAGGTGTGCACTGGGGGGTTAATGACATGAGCTCTGTTGACATTGGCTTTCTTTGCATGCTCACGCCACCGGTTAATATTCCGGCATCCCAAATATTCCGCGACATGCCGCCAAAGCGTAAATATGCAGCCACAGAGGAACAGCAGGAATTCTGCGAGAGAAAGCCACCGTAATCCTGGTCTTCATGCGCAGATATTCAAAACATCTGTTCAGCCGCTGCAGAATGTGTCCATCAGGGGTCGGGTTTTAACATTTTTGGTTCATTTGCAAATGAGTCAATCAGGGGATTTTATTTAAATGCTAGCTTATGCGAGGATTCAGTATTCTTTAACTTTGAATTATCTTTTGTTTTATTTATTAATTTTTTAAAAGTCAATAAAAAGGTAAAGGAACTCGGATGGTTCTTAAACAAACAAAGATAGCCGTTCTAGCAGCTGATTTTTAAAGCAAGTGTAAAAGGAAACAAGTTAAAACAAATCAGATCAGATCAAAAAATACTCTTGACTGGTACAGCAACGTCATAACATGTGTTTTCTGTTTCAATTGACGTCAGTATTCAGCTGCTGAGTTGGTTTTATGCAGATGAGTTGTTTTAATGTTGCAGTCCATTGTAGTTTTATTTTAGTATGTGAAGTTAAACCAGCTTTTTCTCCATCCAGGCAAAACACTTAAAAATAAATCCTTCTGTTAAGAACGAGAAGGCAAGTGGATTAGTTATTA
The DNA here is from genome assembly GCF_001444195.1 of Xiphophorus couchianus. Classification (NCBI taxonomy): domain Eukaryota; kingdom Metazoa; phylum Chordata; class Actinopteri; order Cyprinodontiformes; family Poeciliidae; genus Xiphophorus; species Xiphophorus couchianus. Next base: position 11,402,707 of record NC_040243.1, on the reverse strand, counting down.
ATTCAGTAGTTTGGCCATATCCTTGTTTTATTCTATTTTCCAAGATGTAGAAATTTGAGAATTTAATGTAGTAAAGGAAACCATGTGATATAGATTTGTGTAATAACAGAGGATGTGGCCTAATGGGAGCAAACCCTTTCAGGTGAAACCAGATATCTGCATTGACAAAACCATTTGCCTTTACTGTCTGATATTAAATGAGATTTCAGTTTTCCTGTTTTTAGGTCGGAAAAAAGGACCTGAAACAGTTTTAGGATTACCAAACTTATTTCTATTTGCTAAATAAAAGAATAAGGGTGAAATATTTTCAAAGCATTCTTTAAACTCATAAGTTTACATTTCCTTACTTAGTTCATTCCTCCTGACAGAACTGATGTAACTGAATCAGGTTTGTAATCCTAGCGTCAAAACTGTCTGTTCGATAGCAAAACAAATCTGTAAAACACAATGCTGCCATCACCATGCTTTAAATTTGGGAGGATTTTCTCAAGCTTACAAGTTTCCAACTTTTTCCTTCAAATGTAGTGGTTCTACATTCTGACCAAGCAGGTTGATTTAAGTTCCAAATCAAAAATCCAGATCTTTGTCTGCATTTGCAAACCGTAATTTGGCTTTTTGTGTTGCTTTGGGACCAATAGCTTCTTCCTGCTGAGTGGCCTTTCAGTCCATGTAGCTGACGGATTTGTTTCCATGGGATAATGACGCTCTCTTAACAGTTTCAGCCAACATCTTCACAAGGTGTTTTCTTTATATTCTGGGGTTAATATAAAAGTCTATGCCTATAAACAGGATGATTTATAAAGATTTTCAGCTAAGCAACAGAGCCTGAAAAATCCCAATATACAAATCACAGTGTCAGGTTGTTATTGTTGTAAACAAGAATTTGTTCTTATTACATCACTTACTTTAGTAAAGGTTAAATAAAAAAAGATGTAATTAGAAAGGCACTGTTGGAGAATTATGCACTTTAAGCATTTTGGTATACTATTAAAAAACCAAGGCAGATATGAACTAATGTGACAAGGCTATGATATTAAAAAACACTGTTGTGTTTATGTAAAAACGTGTGTGACTGTTTATTATCCTGTTTTGTCGTGCTGGGAGGTTATATTTAGTGTGGTTGATGTGTGTTTGAGGTCACTCCCAGTTTTCAACACTATCTATTTCAAGATAAGCCATGTCATGGTTGATGTTGCAATCTGACAATTTACAGGCTGGTTTGGATGTGTGAGAACAAGAGGACTTCATAAGAGACAGTAATCGAAGAAATTTGATGACAACCTTGGTTATAAAAAAAACAATAGATACAAACAGTTACCATCACCTCCAAAAACAAACCCAAATGTTGAAATGGACCAATCGTTGTCTTAATTATCTCCTCTCCAATCAACAAATATTTAGATATAACTAATAGCTAGCACTCTTTTTAAAATCAGACCCTGATTTCTTTTGACAATACCTGTTATAACCATATTATACTATATAGATATTTGTAAGAATGTTTGTTTAATGTATAAACATTTTCTTTGCACTTTTATCTTAATTGGGTTAACTTTGAAAATTTAAGCAAAAGTCGAAACTAAAAGTAGGCCAAATGTCTATTTTTGCTTAGTGCCTATAGGTCTTTGCTGCAATTTGGAAAATTACAACGAAACTATTTAATACATTAATTTTAGAAGTGTTGTGTTAAGCGAGAACTAAATACATTGCAACTGCCACCTGTTTGTATAATGTCAAAAGATATATAAGGAATCATCATGAAGATGTGATGTTATATTTCTAAAATGCTCAATAAAAACTCGTAGTAGATAAAGTATAGATACTGTGCTGATCTTAACCTTTAAAGTACATACTCAATAGAATAATAATAAACACCTAAGGAAATACAAGTTTGTACTTTTACAAGAGACCTCCTGCATATTGTAAAGCAGATTTATTAATTTTGCACAAATCTAATTATGCTATTTTGGCTTAATAAGCACTTTATGATCAGTTCAGAGCAATCAGTTATGGGCAATAGCAGCAGGAAATAATACATCTATTCTTATAACGTGTTTACTAAGAAGGAAAGGTCAACTGAAGGTGAAACGTCAATTGGTTTGTATTATAACCCATACATATAACACATACACATAAGACGGTTATCCCAATGAAAACAAGTCCAGGACATCTGCTGCAGAATACTGTATTTAAAGTTTTGCCTGCGCTGAGCTGATAAGGTGTTAAGCAGCTTCCTGCAGCCTGCATGGAGCAGGCCTGTCCCGATGTGACAACTTCTTCATTCAAACAAGAACCAAAGGCTGAGGACAGCGCGGTGCGATCTTCATCACACCAATCAACACATCCAATCAGCAACTCACCAGCCGTCGCACCACACACGGATCTTTCGCCTCCTCTTCTCCGGACTGCATGTCGCTGAGGCCAGGGTCGTCGCTGCGTCTTTCCCCGCAGCTGCGCTCACTTGGTGGAGGTGGTGGTGGTGGTGGTGGTGGTGACCGTTCTTGATCATTTTGAGGCTTCTCTCTTTCGAGGGATTAAAACGCGCACCTTGCCGTAGCGGGTCGGTTCTGTTTTAAGCGAGGCGGTTTCTTTCACAGCAGCCTGGCAGGTGACAGTTCCAGTCTCTGTACAGGACGGCCGGTTTTGAGAGTAAGCAGCAGCAGCAGCAGAAGCGGCAGTGGTGCGATGCGCCAACGCCTCCTCCACCGGCGACGCATAGACGCACGGTCCACGGTGCGTCAAGCCGGCGGAGCACGGCAGAGGAAGCTCACTGAGCTAAAAAAAATAAATAAATAAATACACCCCTTGCGCTCTTTAGCGAGGGTTTTATTTTGAAAATTTTGAAACGTGCCTCTTTGTTTTCACTTGACAAAAGTTAAAGAGCAAAGCCAACCGACACATCGTTACATAATAGACGTTGTCCTCCGTCAGGTGACCATCTATCTATCTATCTATCTATCTATCTATCTATCTATCTATCTATCTATCTATCTATCTATCTATCTATCTATCTATGGTGGATGTAAAATATGTTTTTTTAGAAATGCATTCAAATACAGAAATTTATATACATTGATTTTGTTGTAACAATGTAACAACGTTTTCGGTTTGTGTCTATTTTTTAATCAGAAGACCAATTAATTCCCTAACTTTAAGCTTCTTGCTGATTTTCCCCTCATGAGGCCACCTGTCTTGCAAAGAACACTAGATACATCATTCAGATAATAAAAAAACACAATGATGCTGCCACCTCCAAGTATTTTTCCATGAGTGCAGTTCCAAGCCAGAATGTGTCTGTTTATCTTGTTTTTAGATTAGCAGCTTCTCCCTTTCTGCATGACCTTTCAGCCCCTGTCAAATGAGGACTGTTTCTTTTTTAACTGGAATTGTTAAATTTGAACATTTTCAGTGTAAATATTTGGTTTCAACTTTATATGTGAGACAGCAGAATTTTTTTTAGTCTTGCAAACTATAGTGCACATTCAAATGTGCGTTTTTTTTAAATGTAAAATCATTTTATTGAAGAAAACTGTATTTTATTTTGAAGGGGGGAATCTTGGATTTGTGAGGTGCAAAAAAAGTCAGAATTAGAGCAGCAGCTTATTATTGTTTTGTATTATTATTATTTCACTACTTTAGTGATCAAATTAAATAAAACTGTTATTTGTAAAAGCCTATTATAGATATCACAAATAGATAAAAACAATATATGCAATTTTCCCTACTTAACTGATTTACTGTTGTTGCAAACTAAACTGACAGTTAAGTTCATAAGTCTCTACCTCGATTATTTACTTGTAACAATTTTTCAATAGCAATACATTGCAAACTTTTAGAAAGCCTGTTTATTTCTCTTGAAATGGTGACCTATTAGTCAGCAGAGGTTACTTTATAGGTTTCGAAACACTTTGCCATGAAAATCTTGTCAAATCAGTTAGACACTTTTACAGTATGCAGTTCACTAGTTTGGTCACACATTGCTGTGGGACGGGATTCCATTCCACAACCTGTCCTACATTAACTGACGTGGTTGTCTGAGTCACTTTGTCATGTACAGCATGCCCAAGGTTGCACAGAGTGTATAAATGGGGTTGCCACTGGTTGCAAGATCCTCTCCTGACATCTTTCTGCATTGAGATTTCCTTGAATAATATTGGGCTTTATTGTACCTGTGAATATGATGCCTCCCCACACCATCACACAGCCTCCTCCAAAAGCTGTTTGGCATCAACAGAGGACTTGGCAAGTTTTGGCTGCAACCCACATACTCAACACTGGGTTATGGCACAAAAGCATTTTTCTATCAACTCTAGCGCCATATAAGGGGAAATAAACAGAGTTTCCTAGACTATTGTCCTTACTTATTGAGCTTTGTTGTTTTTTCCAGCAGAGGGAAACCTAACTCCACACAGCCACTTCCTACCAATCAGTGAACTGAATATCCTGATCTCTTTTGTCTTGTATTTTTCTTTTGCATCCTTTATCAGGACAGAGGCACACGATGTGTGGCGCAAACCCTTAACAAATCATAATACTTAGAATCAATAAAATTTTTATATTTAAGTAATCTAAATAATTGTTGAAGCCGACTGAAACTTAAATCCAAATGTTAAATAAACCTTTCATTAGATGTCTTAATGCACAGGCATGTTCTGCAATACAGGGATCTGCAGCATGTCAAAGTTCAGCAGGTCACATGTGGTGAAAGTTTACCCCTGCTGACGGAGATGGCAACATTAATTGTAAGTGCAGGTTGTGGTCTGAGAACTGGGGCAGGCACCTGCTGCAGAAATGGGTGAAGATGAAGAATGCTGTCCTACATAGCCCACCAGCTCACCTTAACCCAACCCGCCAAATTAATCAACTCTTCAGAGGCCGTGTACTCGTCTGGGGCAGCCGTCCAAGGAGAGAGGCAGAGCCTGTTTTAAGGCACAGGTCACACAGACCTGTAGGAGCATTTAGGAGAAGTGAAGAACAATATTGCTTTAAAATCACGCCGAAGCAGCTGGGGTTTGGAGTTGCCCTCAAGGATGAAGCAGTAAGATGTAGCCTGTCTGAAGCCATCTGTCTCTTTGTCTGAGCAGCTTCTCTCATGAGATGTGTTTTGGTTGAAACGCTGCTGAGGAGCCTGATGTTTGATGAGGGGGGTTGGTTCAGGAGCTCCACAGGGAGCTAAGATGACTAACTCACAACTCCTCCTAATCTAGGACAAGCACACCTAGACATCCTTCATGACTCTAATGTTTTACTCGTGTCGGGCCAAAAATACGTCCGCTGAGGTTAGTCAAAGTGGGTCGCCCAGCAGCTTTTTTTGGATCGTGCAAAAAAAAAAAAAAAAAAAGGAAAAACGAAAAAAAATGTGCCATCTAAATGATCGCTGTCTTCTGAAACCAACCCTGGACGGCAAAAGCCTTCCCAGTCAGTTTATTTTTACAAGTATCAAACTGGGTCAATGACGCCACAGAATAATGCAAAACCCAATTTCAAGAACTCCGAATGACAGCAACGCATAAAGTCCTTTTCCAAAACATTTTATTGGTCTTATAGAAAATAAAGAAAGCTGTATCAACAAACATACAATATATACATCAATAACTTAGACACCTCAGAGAATCACATTTAAATCCACAGCTGATACTGTATAGGAATACATAGTGCTTATCTACAGATTGCAAAAAAGTACAATAATTTAATTTATAAATAGTTACAATTAACTATTGTCTGTTTTCATACAAAGTACTGCAATATTTTATTACAACCCATACAGAAAAATAACAACAGAATATTAACTTTGTATTACTCACTTATATTCCGTTTGAAACACAAACCCACTCCACAGAGCAAGAGAGAAAAAAATATATAACCCTGCACAGTCAACCTTTTACAAACTCCACTTTTTAAAAAAATCCCAACATCTTGAGAGCTAATAAATTCAACGGCCACACAAGTGCTGTTATTATCCTCTCCATATGTTGCTTACAAAGAAAAACAAGCAATGATCAATTATAAAATTACATCTGCAGAATAAATTACAGTGTTGAGATCAATTAGAAAAACGCCGCATAATGAGGACAGAAAATGCTGTGGAGGATGCAACAGAAAATAAGGAGCATAAATGACTGGTGTAGCAGCAGAGGAGGACACACACGCACACACACCCCTACATACACGCATACAAATATATATAAATTAAAACAAAAAACGCAAAAACAGATTTTGCATTAAGCCCCTGGGACAGATCCTATAGTTGCAACCACTTCACAAACATCTGTAATTCCATGACGTCTAAGCCAGTTAACCTTGAATTTAGAAATTCGTAATCTGAATAAGGATGGATGTTTTATGGATTCCAGGGCTACCACATGGTTTTTAGGTTTGAATTCCTTACAAAAAAGAAAAAAACAAAACTTGGTTGAGTTTTATCTTCCTGAAATGATGCCAAATTTGTAAGAAAAAGAAATTGAGCAGCAGAGTTTAGTTTTGAGTTGTGTTCATGACAAACCTGCCAAGTCCTGAACAGCTTTTGGTGAAGGAGATATGATGGTATGGCAGATTTCTCATTGGAAAAAAAATGTCAGCAGACTCGGGCTACGACACCTTAAGTTTAGCATCTTGTGTTAAACTTAAGGTTAACACAAGATGCTTATTGGTGGCTTTCCTACACACCAATAAGGTTCCTAAAACAAGTATATTGCCAATATGTCCAGTTCAATAACTGATCACAAGTCAAAGAAAAATCGAAAAGGACCAACAAGCAGAGAGAGAAGGAGGAAATTAAAAGCATCTCTTCAATTGTTCATAATGGGCAATTAAAGAGACAGATTTGACAAATTTGGACAGAGTTGCCCATCAATAAACACAGATTCATTGAGGCGTTTGTACATTTTTACACCTTTATTCAATTTGTTGGAGTTGAAAACAGATTCTATTAGTATTATTATAAGTTTGGGGAGGAAGGGTGAGTGGTTTTCCAGAGGATTTTCTCACACAATCGCTCTAAAACTTTAATAAAAATTGTGATGTGGCAAATCAAACACATAGGATGCAAGTTAAATCTAAGTTAACTAGTTGAGAATTTTTTTCAAAAATAAATTAGGTAACTGTTTTTTGGGGGGTTTCTTTCCCCCCATATTTGGCAAATTTGGAAAATGATAAAAGTTCGTTTCAAGACAGCGCAGAAACCCTGGAATCCTTTAGGTCAAAAAAGGGGCCAAATGCTTATACACTTACTCAGGAAGCAAAACGTCAGAAAAACAACACACAGTTTGCAAAAACAAAAGCAAAACAAAGCAGCAAGAACAGTTAAACAACAGACTAACAACTCTGACGATATTAATTTAACCTTACACATCTCTCCCACATCTTTCCACTGAGTTGCATATTAAGGGTCACTTTTTTTACAACGATCATCAGTACCTACTGCAGCTACATACTATACACCAGTATGCGTGATAAAGAGTCGTCGCCTTCGAGAGGAGATTCAAAGATTGCTTGACAGTGCCACTTGAACACCTTTTAAAGACACTTGACACAAAAAAAGATCAACTCCACAAGACGGCCACGGTAATAAGGACGCCAACATCGATACTGGGCTATGTCAAGAGTCACAAATATATTTTCCCACAGTTAACCCGTCACCGCAGATAGCTAAGCATGTTGACAGAGAGAGGATAGGACGACGTGCGCGTAGACAGTGTAACCAGCACCCAGATCTCAGACGTGGAGTTTTGCTGAGATGTTTGTTTTGAGAGCGACTGTAGATTAACACCTCAGTGAGGGCGACCCCTGGATGAAGTGTGTTCTGTTAATGACGTTGAACAACTGCGTTCACCTTGAGGTGTACAGCTGCTTCAGCGACAGTTCTCCTACACAACCAGGCGGTGTGACGCTCGGGACGGGGGAAGCGCTGCTGGCAGCTGCTCTTGATTGTAACTACATGTTCATGCCGTCTCTTTCTATGTGTGCATTGAAGCCCTTTATGACAATAAAAAAATCAAATAAAAAGGAGAGAAAACAGAGCTGCCATCCATGTTGCCACTTTGCTTCTTATCAAGAACTTTGTTTTATTTTTAGTGGCCTGTTTTGTCCTGAGCAAAACAAGCAGGAGCTTAGTGCATACATACAAACCCTCAGTCGAACCATGCCACCTTTAATCTAAAGACCCACGGGTCAATTTATGGAAGATCTGCCTTTTTATTTGGTGGATTATCCAGATATAGGCTTAGGAAACTGCATATTTTAAATATAATGCATTTATTTCTGCTATCTACAGTTGAAGTTATACATATGCAAGAAGGACAAGAATGGCACATAAATTTTGAGCTTTAAATTGTGCATTTATCCAAGGTAATTATGCAACAAAAAATACGAGTCAGGGCTTAAAGTTTCAATTTATTGTAGATATTTAAATCTACACACAGTCAAAATGTGTGTTTTGTTTAATTGTCCTGTTGGAGCACAAAACTGTGAAGATGTTTAAACTATTTTACTCAAATCATTACCCACAGATTACAGAAGAAAATAGTTCAGATGTCCAGAAAAAACATAGAAACAACTATGGTTGTTTCTATGCTGATCATGAAGTGGAAGATTCTAGGACAGCAGCAGCGTTACTGTTCACAGTGGAACAAGTCTAACATCACTGTGGACTGAAACGTAAAGATTGAGCTACTGGGCCACAATAACGAGTCCAAGAAGTTAAGCTGAGGAAAGAAATAAAAGCAATTTAGATTAACGCAATGATTTCTACAAAAGATAGTTGTAAAATATTCAGTCAGAATGATGCTAGTCTGCTGGTAGCTACAAAACGTATTTGGTTTGTCGGCACCTTGCTTAGGAAAATCTAATTAAATAGTATTTGGGGTGCACACGAATTTGTCAATTCAATTTTTAGTTTTAAAAAATATAAAAGTTGTATATTATATTGTAAGTTTACCCCAGAGGAAGGAAAATTACCATTAATAATAATAATAATAATATGGAAAAATATACATTAAAAGATTCCAATTAATGTCCTTCATGTCAATGAGTGTATGTAAACTTCTGAAAGGAACTGTAGTTAGCATCAAGTAAGTGGCTGGAAAACTAATGAAATCTTCCCAACAATAAAGTTCTTTATTTTCAGGTCACAGAAGACATATTTTGAAGGTTTCCAACATCAGGTGCAGCATATTTTTAGTTGAAGCTTCATTTAAATTCACAGACTATTTCATTGATATCTGTCTTACACTGCTCGCTGACGTAAACTCTTCATGACAATATGATTGGTAACTAACACCGAGAAAGCAGAGGATATCACAGATGCCAATACGCACACAGACAACTGACCTTGTTCACACCACCTAGTTTAGCTCTACAGATTAGTTTTTTTTTTTTTTAAATAGCACAGCGTTGACATCTATACAGTGAACAACACCGCCAACTTGCCACTTATACGTCACATTACGCGCTACCCCACTGTACGCGCCTAGTCACTAGAAAAAAAGCTATCAGACTTCAATAATAAGCCACTTTCGGTACAATTGCAAAAGAGATGTCACAGGATTTTTTTTAATGAGTTTTCTTTTTCTGTATTTCTATAAACAATGGAGTTTGATCTACCAAGTAATAAAAACCAAGAACTCAGTGATAGACAAAGTTTTCTACACTTTAACAATTCAAACAGTAAAGCTTGTGTAAAGACGTTCTTTTGGAAATATTTGACGGACATGTTAAGAAGTAATTAAAAAAAAAAAAGTAATATTTATATAGAGAGAGATATCTTTTAAAGAAAATGACGTATTTTCTCTATGACCAAAATGAGTGTCCTCACAAATCGTGAGGGTATCACTGGATCAACATTCAGGTTTTCGGATATTGTAGCGGAATCTTGTCATACTGGAATGGCACTCAGCTCTGGAACGATATCGCTAAGATAAATACGCAAGATCTCTTTTTTTTTTTTCCATGTGTGTTTTTAGTGCATACATATATTATTGCATCTACCAGTCATGTCGATAATGACAACTTCACTGAAGCCTTTCACGGATGCATAAACTGAAACGAACTCTAGGTTTGTCAGCATTGTTTTATGCCTACATCACTGAGAGACACCTAACACCAAAACAAAACAAACTGAAATATCACAAGTTGGACTTAAATTGCTAGTTTTGGGTTAGTTGTTTTGAAGACTTCTGTAGCATTAAGACCAAGAAAGTGACTTTCATTATTGATCCTTAATCAAGTCAGTGCAGAATAACAAGCAAGAGGGCCTTGAATTGTTAGATTTGATTGAGTCAATATTAAGAAATTAGAGGTAAATAAAGACAAACAATATCATCTTATATTAAAGAAAATGGACGACTGCTGTGTTGTATTGCTCAGAGTGAATCAAGAAGCATTTTATGACTTAAAATAAAATAAAAAACACAGAAGACCCTGGACCATGTTAAAATGCACTGACTAGTTCAGAAGTGAAAATCATCCCTCTGCCTGTTCTGCTACTACGACCTGGCCTCCGTTTTGGATTTGACGATGGTGATGACGCTGGTGGCAGCTACTTTACCAGGGATGAGGGGCCCTATCACAGAGGCCATGGGTCCCCTTCCTGTAGTGACGGGGCTGCGCGCCACAGTCCTGGCAAAGCTCTGGAGGGCTTCATACTTTGAGCGCAGAGCATCCAGCTCCACCTTCATGCTTGCATTCTCTGTTGCCAGCTTGTCCACTTCCTGTTGCAGCTGGGCTTTTTGCTTTTCCAGCTCCTCCTTCTGGGTGACCCGCTTCACCCGGCAGCTTGCAGCATAGCCACGGTTCTTCAGGGTGCGTCGCCTCTGCTTTAGCTGCAGGATCTCTTCTTTAGAGAGCCCCCGTAAATGCTGGTTTAGTTCGCGCACCGACATGGTGACCAGCTCATCGTCCGTTAGACTGGTACCATTTTCCCCAGGCTCCCGCTTCACCTGCAGAGGCAAAGCAATTATAAATTATCTGACATCAAAACTGGTTTAATAAAGTCATCATAAGAACTCAAGGTGGGCGACGTAACAATATTAGATCATGGAGGGTGGGCAATTATTTTTCTCCATTTTTAATAAAAGGCCACATAAGCAATTGTATCAATGATCAGATCATTAGCTGAACACAACTTTTCCAAGGACATATTTGATAATAAACAGAAAATATACATTTTATCATCTTCTGGCAACAGTAGACATTGCAACTGAACAATAAAATGTGACCCACCATCCTGAGAACTGAAACGTTATACTTGTAACCCTTGGAAGTCCCTTCATTTGTGCTCCACCTGTGTCCGTTGGACACAAAAAAATACTATTTTAAAGTTTGACAGAAATTTTTAACAGTGAGCATGTATCAACATATTTTTGCAAAGAAGTATTCAATTATTTAATTCAGTCTTCATTACGCATGACAAATATAGAGCAATTTTTTAAAATTTTAGCCATTGTCCAGGTTCAGCCCTCCTTTGAAATACTCACTTCAGAGAAAATAAGAGAAGCTATTAGATTCCTCCTCCATCCCATAAATGCAAACAGTAGTTAGGGAAGTGTAATCCAAAACTGGTCATTTCAAAAATTGATAGCAACCTTGACTGATAATTTTATTGTATTTGTGCCTTATTTATAAAGATTGATGGGCTTCTAGTACATATAAAAAAATAGCATTTCTTAGTGGAAAATAAAACATCAAATTTAAACATCAGGGAATAATAGAAGAAAAAAAATAAAATTACAATGATGGTTTATTGAAAAGTACATTTCGAATGTGTCACTGCAAAAATACAAAAAGGACACAAATTACTCTACGTAGTTAAAAGGCACTACGTTTTGAAATGGAAAAAAAAATAAATAAATTTAAAAAAAAAATGTCAACACCAAAAATGAAAATCACAAATTAGGCACAATCCTAATAAAACATTTTTATCAGACATTATTTTTTTACCTTTAAGGCCTTGTTTCCTTTGTTTATGGTATTCATGCCACAAGAGAAGCCTCCACCTGTACTGCTGGTTGTTCTGTGAAAAGTCATAATAATAAAAAAAATATTGCTGTCAAAAGAGCGAATTAATTTCAGTGCAGAATATTATATTTCTGGCAAATAGGCTCCAGCCTGACTTTGACCCAAAAATATAAAGTAGGTCAAGGACTTCAGACACCCTTCTCAGTGATACCAAGAGAGTTGAATGAGAACTCTTTATGCATCTGTCAGAACAAACAAATAATTTGACGCCGCGTCTGCCTCAAACATGAATCAGGTTGATTTTAAACAGGACATGCAATTCAGAGGAAGGTAGATAAACCTTCTTGTCTTCAACAAGGATTATTGGGAGTTGAACTTAAGATGCTGTTAAACTGGCTGGCAGCACTTTGCAATATCTAGGAAAACAGAGTTCCTTCTCTCAGGTACACAGGGCAGCGAGCTACCCAGTCTAGACAGTCGCACCTGTCTTGGAATCAGCTCCGCTATAATCCCACAAATCAATAAAGGGGACGTAACTAGTGCAGAGCCCAGAATAACCAGGCTGCAATGCAGTTTAATTTTTGTTGTGTCAGTACAGAGGGAACACCCAGGGAAGCTTTGTGAGTGAGAAATGTAACCAAGGGGTGTAAAGACAGAAGGTCGAATGCTGTCTGTCGGGTGAGCTCCATCATAAGACAAGACACAAAAACGCACACACACACAGAGCTGTGACTCTGTGAGTTTTGCTCTGCATGCAATAAATGCTGTGTCAGCGACACCCACCACAGTCTGCCCACCCAGCACACTGCCTCTGTAAGCTGATTTACACAGCCAGCAGTGTTACTACATAAACAAACACATGCTGGATTTCTTTTTTTTTTTTTTTTTTTAGACAGCATCACACCAAACAAAGCACAAAGAGCTACAGCTACTGTGTGTGATGGTGTGTGCACGCAAGTGAGTGTTTTTGGCCTCCAAGCACATTAAGCCAGTCACGTATGATGTGTGGAGAAAGCTCAGTGAGGTAAGACAAGGAAAAAACAGATGAGTCGCAGCTCTGAAGTGGACTATAAGAAGGCCAGGAGATTACCATGGCAACAAAAGGGGAGCTACAGGTGGACCGGTCACCTGAGCCAAACAGGGAGAGACAGACTCTTGTTAAAAATGACCTGAATACGACACGACCGCACAGACTGGGGACATAACATGGGGTCAGATTGTGACTGGAATTTTTTTATGCTTTTCACTCTAAAGATGAAGTCCTCTTAAAACCAGCAGTGTTCCGCTGTAATGTGGTTGCATCCCGCCCCGCCTTCAGTGGACTTTTTAAATGTGGTGTTTTCATCCCTGATGGGCTGGCTATGAATAGTCGTCTGATAGTAACACCTACTTTTTACAGGCCTTTGCAGTGACTCATTTCCAGTAAGCATTTGGACCACAGATGCAAAGCATAATGGGATAATGGTCTGTCTGATGATGCACAGATAATGGACAAACAGACAGGAAAGCATGAGGCTAATAGCTGTTAGGATAAGAGCGAAAAAAAAGGAAGAGCTACGGCTGCACTGATCAGGCTTTTCACAACCAATACCAATTTCCTCCTTTTTATTATTTTTTTTTGATGAATAAAATCTGATAAATTTCTTTTCTTCTAATTTTATTTTAGTAACTATTTTGTTCCAAGAATAAGATTATCTTCATTATGCATCTTAAATTGCGTCCCTGCCATTTTTCTTATTTTTAATAAACTGAAAACAGGGCAGAACAATACACGATATAGGTTGATGCATTTATAAACTAAAAATTGTAGGAGTTGTTTGACATGTTTAGGAACGAAATGCAAGGTACTTAATAAATAGCAAAATCAAGTAGAAAAATGATTGCTAGCAATGTCTGGTAGCTAGGTTTAAAAACTGCTAACATTTTCCACTTTAATAAGATGTTACAGAAAGTGTTTGAATGAAGAGGACTTTCTTCTGCCTTATAAATCACAGTCACACAGTACAGCCCCTCCCCTACCTGTTGCTGTTCAATGCGAGTCAGATGACTTAAAGAAGAGTTTTCTCTCACTTATAATAAAGAGGAATTTCGTTGTTTGAAAATATTTTTGTTCAGAATTAACAAAATATTTAAGGAAACTAAAGGCACACCACCCACCACATAAAGTTACACTCTTTAAATCAACGATTGACAAGTAGGGCTCTGTGTAATACATTTGTTTACCTCATCTTTCAGATTCTAAAAAAATAACAAAATGGATCATATAAGATAATACATAAGAAACAACTCCATAAAGCAGCATACTGAGAAGATAGCACAAATAATTCCACAGTTACTATAGAAAAGTTAATTTAGTGATAGAATCATCACAAAATGTATCAATTTTGTTCATATTTTTTCACATATAAATCATATTGTACATAAATTACAAGTATGAAAAAGGATTTTAAAAATGGTTATAACACGTTACAAGTTTGCAGTGACAGAAAGTGCAAGGTAACTACTGTACATCTGCCTGATAAAATATTCTAATAAACACTATTATAACAGTGATAACAAATCAGCATTTTTAGTAGGAGTAAGTATCATTTTCTGAGTTACTTTTTTTTTGGGCTGTAAACAACACAATATATGGTGCTTTATTTTTTTTTTTTACCCAAGGTTATAAAGTGGGAATATCATGCTACCGTGCCTATTAAAGATACACGTTCTGTCACACAGCTGTGCGAAGGCATGGCTTGGCATTCTGAAAGCTCACCATATGACACCAAGGAAAGATTGTGTCCAGGCTGCAAGCCTCCAGCACAGGCTGCTGCCAACAGACGGCTAGCTATGACAGGGCATGGCAGAACAACACAGACAAGGTCCAATGCACAGCTGCTCCCTTCCACTGCCGGGCATGTCATACCTCACAGAGACAAAGAGGCATCCACACAAATAGAGAAGCCAGGGAGAGGAAAACACACCTACAATTTTCTGCAGAAATGACAAGGGGATGTCAGAGGTGCTCCAGTGAGTTATTTGATAGCGACAGGATGGCTTTAAATTCAATAATTCAAACAAAAACAAAAAGTCCTGCAGCATATTGCCTCGCATTAAAAATTCCAGGCCTTTAGTGAGCATCTAGCCATCGGAGCAGTAGGTGAGATCTGCAGCTCGGAGAGCAGGGGGCATTGCAGGTGGGGACGCAGACGTCTTTTGTGGATGCCTGCTGAATTTTTATGAATCGCCTGGAAGAACGCTGACAAATCAGGGCTGATTGCTTGTGGAGGAGAGACATCACACCCACAGGAAATAGAAAAATGCTGAGTGTGGTCACCCACAGAAAAGGAATGGTGAGAGACAGACAGAGAGGCAGAGCGAGAGCGAGAAAAAGAGAGGACGAGATGAAAAGAAAGAGAGACGAAAAAGCCTTGTGTGAAATGCGTGGTCGGCACATTTAGAGGTGCCTGAGTAGAGCAGGTTGAGTTAAAAAAAAAAATACTGATCTCAGCAAGGACCAAAACCAAGGTGCCAATTAGAAGTTGTGAAGTTGAGCCAACACAATAAGAGCAGGCCAGCCGACCATCAGAAGCAGTGTCTGTTCATCCAAATCTACAAAGGTAAGCTCAGGTTCATATTCAAGAATGATAATAAAAAATACATAGAAAAATCTGCTCTTATAAAGGCTGATGTAACATGATAGATTTGGCTGTAAGCCAGCGGCCTGCCTTAAAGATCTCGTTACAGGATTTCTCGGGAGGATGCCAAGGATGAACACCGTTAGCTGGGGGACTTTTTGTTGATGGGGATCCAGAGCCAAGGCTCCCGTGCACTGTGTCCCGATGGTGAATATTTATCACTGTCGTTTACAGCCTGAAATGGGAGGGGGATGGTGGTGGGGTGTACCAGGGGTTTGGAAGCAGAACAGAAATACTCAGGAGGTGATTCTTCAAGGATACATCCAAGGCCCTTCTATCAACAACTGTCTCAAAATGGCGGCAGGCTGGTGGGGGCTGGGCGGAGGTTATATTTCTGGGGACTGGAGGTGGCACGCATGGTGGTTCGGGGCTGCAGGGAGAGCCATCTCCACTTGACAGCAGTGTAACGAGATTATCAGGGCCATAAGAGCAAACAAAAACCCCTGAAACCTGCCTCAGAATTCAGATTACGACAGAGCCTGCTGCCTGAATACTAAACAAAGCTGGGAAGGACTAACAGGATACAAGATTTGCTCCGCCAAGGTAGTGGATTTCACATCGTCTAATACAAAAGGTATTTGCAAAGAGACAGAAAACTAAAACCACACAAGTGTATACATATAAAAAAATGCCATAATCAATTCTTGCAAAGCAGCTTCTAAACACTTGTTTATAGCAGCTGGAAAATAAGTTAAATAAAACTAGACACTGGAGATGCATGATGAGAAAAGTTATAAAACTGTACAGCTTAAAAACATTGGAATGTTTTTATTAAAATTGATGCCACAGTTTAAAAGCGCAACTAAGTAGATGCCAGAGAAAGTGCTGACAGGAAATCTATTTCTTTTCAAAGATCCAGCTCTGTGTGTTGGCCCCCTTAGATGGCCGCTGATTGCCTTTTATTTTTATTAACAAAAGTTGTTTGATTGTTATATATTTATTCTCAAAATGTACATACAGTGAGAGTTTATTTCCCCCGCTAGAAAAGTAGGCACAAATATTGTCATTCATTGTTAGCCAACAGAGTAAAAACAAAACCCTCAAAATAAAATGTATTTGATTATTTAAATAAAAGTAAAAATTAGTGGTGCATAAAGAATAATAAAAAAAAATTTATATATATTTTCACCTACCAATGCTTGGACAATATTTATTTTTATTTTTTTACTTTTGAGTCAGCCTAACGTAAACAAATCAATATTTTCAGCTTTTTGTCATTCCAAATCAAACCCCGTAAAGACAACTGTTGATTCGAAGTCGATAATTTTACTGCTTATCAAGCTTTCCACTTTGTTTTTATTAACATAAAAAAGGCCAATGTTGATTACCTAAATTACATTAACAGGCTGGCAAAGAAAATTAAAAAGCTATACTAGCCTTTTCTCACTGAGTCAATCTTGCATCTCAACTTCATTTGCCGTCTTATTCGATTGTTCATACAGAGTTGAGATGATTTAATGTAATCAGCCAGCATTTTGAAGCCGTACGCCACAAGCACCCCAGCTCAAGAACTCATTGCGCCTGAACAGACGCCCTACTTTCAACACCTCCCTTCTAATTCAGATTCAAAAAGATCACCCAGAAACTCAGATCTAATCATTTCTCCTGTCAGCTGAGCTAAGTCAATTATCAAGCAAGCTGCATGTGTCGGGAGGCATTTAACTGCAAATTAAAAATCAGACTCCTCTGATCGCTCTGGAGGAGAGATATGGGCTGAGTGGTGCAAACTTAAGGATGGGGAAACTGTGTACGAGTGCATCTGAGCAACAGTAAGGTACGATGGGAAGAGAGGTGGGAAGCCATTAACTACTAAGTATTCAGAGCGTGAAATAAGACTGACAAAAACAGCAAGGAGGGAAATCATTCAGTAGCTTTCAGAGTGGAAATGTGATCTGCTTGTAGTAAAAGGGAAATACTCATCTATGTTATTTTGTACAGCAAAGGCTCTAAAAATAAAACTAATCAAATTTTTATGTGATATGTGTTGTTGACATAACATCTCAAAATGAAGGGCCAGTGGACGGCTTGTCAAACATTTTACTAGATTATTTGCCAGTCTCTGCTCAATTGTCTGCTACAACTGCAGTACTGCTATACAGTAACAAACATTAAACAGACAACTGTTACAAATGATGACAATAATATGACTGTGTAATTATTGTGACAGGCTTTAGAGTGGCTGCCAGTTTAGATCCTCTGTAAACAGCACTGATTTGAACTCCAGCAGAGAAAGGAAACTTAGCCGATAATTTAGTTTGTTTATTTTCTTTATTATCAAGCTCTTCTTAAAAGGTTTTATGTCCCCACAGCCTACAAAAGTACTGACACCTTCACCTGTTGCCTGTTCATCCCAATGCCTGCAAAACATGGGCAACTAGCTTTGATAGCTTATATGTTAAAAAGCTGAACTAATATAGACTTTGTGTACAATTGGTATAAAAATATTAGGTTGATGTCTAAAAATAAAATAAAAATGTACAAATAAAAAAAACATTTAAATCAGTTTTAAAAAATCATACCTGATTATATATTTCAACATTCAATGCTTTCAGATCAAATGCACAGGAAACATAACATTTCCAGAATTATTTCAATTCACTTTTTTTCTTTAGCAAGTAAATTGAAATATATGCTGTTTAGTGTGTTGTTTGGGTGAGTTATAAACAGGTTTTAATATTAATTAAAATAAATTTATAGATATGAGTAGTAAAATATTGAAACTTTACGTGAGAAGATTAGTCTTTAAAATACAAATTCTATAAAGAAAAATTGTTTTGTCCAATTTCTTGTGAATCCCATTGTCTTCTATGATTATTTCCCTTTCATATGATTCCAAAAGTTTGATAATTTAGGAAATAAAATCAGCTAAAAAATATATATATTTGCCAGAACTGTAACCGAGTACATCAGGGGTACAGCTCAGGTTGACAGCTTCTGACACAAAGTCAGAGAAGCAAGGCAGACATGGCTTGAACATTTGTGGAGGCAGGTTAGTGGATATCTTGGTGAAAAGGTGTTGAATATGAAGCTGCCATGGAAAAGGAGAAGAGAAAAACCACATAAAAAAGGTGCATGGGTGTAGTGAAGAAGAATATCCAAAGATTGGTGTGACAGAGGAGTGTGCTGCAGGCGAGTTCAGATGGAAGTGGAGGATGTGTTGTGGCGACCCCTCAACAGTGCAGCTAAAAGAATAAGAATTTGCCAGAATTGTTCCTATTATGTGTTTTTCCTTGTTATAATAAGGTAATTTATGTTGATTGGATCACAAACAAGAAAAAAAATAAAAATAAACAAAGAAGCTACCACCATCCACGGAATTTGAAAAAAAAAAAAAAGCATGCGGCACATTATCTCAACTTCTGCATCCAGTTCATGTTGGTTTAAAGTGAAAACATGAATCACTGCCCTCAGGGACGTTATTGCATTTTTTTTAAAGTCGCTCATAAAATGAGGTTTATTTAAAAGGACTAGTTTGTGCTCTCCGATGTTTTCTAGTCTTACAGAATCTATTTTCAGTCTCGGCCGCCACTATTTACTCTCCGAGCTGCTCCGTCAGTACAAGCAGCAGGCTAGGAGAAGAGACTCTGGACCTTCAACTGTATCTGCCTGGAGGACTTGCTTAAACAGGAAGAGAATATATTGTGATACTCTGGCAGAGGAAATAAAGGTTGAGGGCAACCAACAACGGTATACAGACAAACCTTGCTGCTTACTGTAGCACTGGCGTTTTTGAGAATATATTGTATTGACCTGACATCGTAACCTTTTGAAGCACAAATGCAGACCAGATTTATTAGTAACATTTCAATAATGAAAACTTCACAAAATATAAAGGTATAAAGACAAGTCACTTTTTCTCCTATAGTTTTTTTTATTCAAACTGATTCAAAGAGCTGAATTTCTACAGAAAAAAATACAACACAAACACAGGAGATTAGTTACATCCATGTGATTCTCCCTAAGTAAAACCTGATATTGAAACGAATTTATTTGAAAAATTCTAAATATCTTACTTTAGGATAATTTTTGAATTTTGAAAACATTTATTTGTTAAACCAAGCATGATCTACCAAAATTGTCTTACATGTTCCTTACTGAATCATTCAAAAGATGACTGCACATATTTTTAACGCTCCCAAAAACAGCATTAGGAAGCATAATTTTTAGCCCATAAAAGGAACCCAATAGCAAGTGGTTGAGTATTTCTTTTAAAAAAATTATTTTCTTTGGAATATCTGAGTTGATGCATACATAGGGAAAATTTTGAAATTCCTTCGTTACTGTTAGAACGTAAAAAGAAGCTGCAGCACGTTTGTGTTTTATGTGCAAAGATCCTTAGAAAAACAGACAAAAAGTAATCAGTCAAAATTTTAATTGTTATGTCAGTCCTTAAAAAAAATCTAATCAGTACTGGCCAGGAAAAGTGTGATAAGTGTAATTCTAAATCCAATGAACACTAGCAGTTTGTAGTTCTCACAATTCTCCAATGTATCTTCATAATGTGGTAGCTTTAAAACAAGCTCCTACCATTCTAAAGCTTCTCAGAAAGTAAGACATCTACTAGAAACAGTCCTAGTTATGCCTTTTTAAGTACTTGAAAAAAAGCAAGGAAGACTAACTCTGAGCCTTTCACTAGTTTTATCTTGACTTTATTTTTACAGCACTACAGGGATTGTTTTTTAAATCACTTGCTTCCCTATAAGAGTTTAAAGCTGATCTGTTCCGCACAGAATTTAGTCAAGATAAAGAATGAAAGGTTAGCCATGAGAAAGACGCGCACTTATGCTCATCACGTTTACTGCACTAAATTCTGAGTAAACAGAGAGCCCTAATGAACACAGCATGTCTAAGTCAAGCTCCAAGAAATCCATCAAACACACTTTTTTGACTCTATCTGGATGAAAGTATTACTTTGAGGAGTGAAGGGGGGCATATCGCAATGCTTAGCAATCCTAATCCGCAGCACACTTGCAAGAGGTTTCATCACCAACATTCCCTCCCTATTCCAAAAGGAGAGGGCTGAAAAAAAAATATTGATCTTTTCCCTTCCTTCCTCCAAGGCATTTCTATTTCCCTGTGCAGCTTAAGCAGCACTTTTGTGGACAAATCCTGCATTTGTGTTCCTTTCTGGAGGCTAATAATTGTCCTGAATAGGCGTAACGACTCCCAAAGCGCAGCTGAGTTGGCTGTACAGTGGTGTTGGTGGCCAGACCTCTGTGCACAGCTAAGTCTTGCTTCGTGTTTCATCAACCTCACATATCCTCTTCCACCCTCCGCCGCCTGCCCACTACAAGTAACGCCACTGGGTATGAGTTGTGCACTCAGTTCACCTCTACAATACCTAGCTTTATTTTATCCTCACCACCTCAATGAAAGAGGAGATAAATCTAAGAGCTCATCTCCGCCATTCTCTGCCTCCGTCCGACGCTTATATGGACCATCATCTTTCCTCGTTACCTGCAGAGAGAGGCAGGGCAATGTGCATTACGCTTTATTGCAAAGCCAAGCTTCTGATGTACGATTGCCCTGTCTGCTAAACACACTTCAATGCGCTCCCCCTCTCTTGCATGAACAGAGATGATGAAATAAGTTGGGATATCTGTGCAAGAATGGGCAACTTCTATGTGTTTTAGCCCTGGCTATGTGTGCTCAACAGTTTCCAAGGTGACTTTTCAAATTGCACAGAGACTATCCATGGATAATTCATTACCTGCAAGCCCTCTATAAGCTCTAATAGGCAGCAAATTTCATCATGTCACACTCAGGGAAACAAGAGCAGCTGTCATCCCAAAATTAAAGTAATTAAGAGCTGCAAGACTTTAAAATAAATCATAAGGAAGGTTAATCTTAAAAGATATGATTCACATCATGCCTCATTCAACATTAAAATATAAATTTAAATGCTAATTTTCAGGTGGTGTTTTTGTATTTTATTTTTTTTAATCATACAACAATTAGATATGACCCAATATTAAAACGGCACTTGATTAAAATACTAAAACACACAATATCTGCTTATTGTGCAATTAAAAATAAATGGTTTTGACATCGCGGTTGACACCTAAGCATTTAGTGTAAATCTGTTTGTTGATGTACATCATGACAGCGCTGCAATAAAAAGCCACATTCTCAGCGGAATGTCGATGAGGCTATTGATAAATTGCCTGATGGGTCATCACTTGATGCTGATGGCTTGAGGAAAGATGAGAGATCAGCAACCAGATCTCCATCCGTCTCCTACTAATAACGACGGGCTCGGTGATAATCATCGACACTCATCTGGCGAGGAGACCTTTGTCCGGTGGTGCCATATTTCGGGGTGGATTCTGACTAAGAGAGCGCCTAAATACATCATTGTGATGATTCAGCATGATAAAAATATCTCGCCTCCTAGTTGGGATTTTAAAATGAAACAATATTGATGAGGGACGAAAAAGGGTCTGATTTGACGATCATTTCAAATAATAGTGAAATGAATTAAGATCACTCCAGGTGAAGCAATTCAATACGAAAAGGATGGTGTGGAAGCGATTTCCTGGAAGATCAAATTCATGCACATACAAAAGCGACATCATCATGCTGCGATTTCTAGTAATCGCGTTCGCGTCTGACCAAAAATGTCACAAAAGGACACTGCAACCAACCTGATCTGGCAACACCGCTGGCTGGCTCGGCTGCCGCTCGTTCCTTCGCACAACGAGGTGATGAAGCAGCAGGTTTGACCAGCGAGAAGCGCATGAGTTGACAAACCCCACAGAGAGGCGCTCAGACACGGTGGGCAAGCAAAGCACACCGGGCGTAATAACACAAGAGCAAACTAATTATGGCAAAGGGGAACCTGCACAGGTTACACGCTGGCTACGCGCTCCTGACATTCCGCGACTCAACCCCTCGGCGCCCCGCTCGTGTGAAAGTGGCAAACAACTCCCCGCCTACAAAAACAAGCAAGCAAGCAATGCGATGCGAGCAAGCGAGGAAATCCCCGTGCCTCTGTCTGCACATTACAACTGTGGCACCGTGCCATTCTTCGCGGGATGGGAATTGGCCACCAGGTGCGAAACGGATGGCAAATCCCGCTCCACGAGCACTAAAATCTGAATGTTTTTTTCTCTTATTCGCATTTTACGAGCGTACAAAAGATTAGCCCTGCATAGTAAGAGCACAACCTCGTCCTGCTAAACCACTATATAACGTACCAGGTTTGAACTTTCAAAATAAACCTCCTAGTAAGAGCACAAACGCGTGTTTTAAGCGGTCGAGTGCAGCGGACGCTTTAGTTTGAAAACCGTTTGTGGGAGCTAATGTGGTTAGCTTGACGAGCTAACTGTGCTAATACATCTCTGCACACTCAGCACAACAACAGCGAGTCGCTTCGCTCTCCAGACTCACCTGAATGTAAAACGATGCAGCTCCCTGAAGTCAGAGCTGCCAAACTCCTCTTCTCAAACCGCGGTGAGGAGGAGTGAGCATTACAAATACATATTTATTTGGTTTTAGCAACAAACAAAAAAGAAGCGATTTCCAGATATCAGCTCGTGCGCTCCTTGTTGATTGCTTTCTTGTACCAAAGCCAGACGTCATCGTGTTTGGTCACGTGTCTCCATTCATGAAAGGTCTATTTTCCTCAAAAGAAAAGCAAACATTTCAATAATAATAATAATAATAAAACACTTTACACCTAATGTTATGTTGAACACTGCTTACATTTGCTGTACCTAAATGAACAGAATGCAAATGTACCTTAAATCAATCAGAAAACATAATTTGACATAATTATTATAATTAATGTAATAATTAAAATATTACAAACATTTTTTTTTCCCCAACTATAAAATTAACACAAAATGTTCCCTCTTTTAACGGCTTTAATGGCTTTTCTAATGTTTATAAAGGCCATTTTGTAGGAGGTGGTTGAATTGGATAATATTACAAGGTGTCAAATTAAACTGCACATCACATTGTTGACATTTTTATTGAAGCATTCTCCACCAACTTCACACCCATTACTTGGTGTTGGGCAATCCCAATATATTACATACATTTTGTCATTGTAAAGTGATGAAATGTGAAAAAAGTATGGGGGTTATCTATATTTTGGTAAGGCACTGCTAAAACAAGCAGATCAGATAATCTTACATGGTTATGTCAATATTTTAAAGTTCATAAAACATTGTGATAATATAAATATAAAGACATTTACTTATGTTTTTTTTATTATTCACAAATATAAGGACCTAAACAAATGGATGAAAAAAAGTGCCCTTACTTCCACTTTTTAAAACAGGCTATAATGATAGTCTTTAAGTATCTGATTATAAAATCCCAAAGCGCCATCCAATTTGTTACAACTAAACCTTGCACCAAATCTTTACACAAAAAAATCCTAATACTTTTTTTCTTTTTTAGAAAAATAGCAAAAATAAACCTTCTGCCCTCACATTAAATATATTAAAAGCTAAACATGACAATTTCTGTAGGGCAAAGAAGTCAGTAGCATCAAACCCAAAGGGATTGCCAAGCTTCCACACAATGTCAAATTAAAAGGTTCGACTATATTTCGTCAATTCAATTAAAAAAAAATTCCCACAAAAATAATTATTCACATAATTTTCCTTTAATATGGTCAAAACCTATATAAATCTGATTTAATCTCCCTGAAGTGACCACTGCTCTACAGTGTTAAATGTTATGGGTTCATGTTCGCAAACAGTGGTCAATAGTGGTTCCTAGACAGTGTATATACTGAACGAGGTATTTCAAAAAAGACTCAGTTTTTCTTGATCTTGGGGCTGGTGTTGTTAAAAATATTGATTCCACGAGTTCTGACACCGACAGCATCTGCAGTGACGCCTGGCTGCTGAAGAACTTTATCCAGAGTTGTTTTCTTTATCGCAGCTGGGGAGATCTTCTCTTGGTCAGCCAAAAACTGAAGCTCCCTTTTAAAAGATACACATAGAGCATAAAAAACAGGATGTATAGCTTTCATTGCAGTATGAAATCAGGTACTTTAAAATCCAGAAAACCAAGAACATTAAGAAATTTTAAAAATATGTCTGCATAACAGCTCCATCTGCTGTCTGAAGTTCATATTTAGTTTAGAATCAATTTACGGGTACATAAAAAATGGTTAAGAATTACATTTTTGTTAGGTGCCAATAAAAAAAATGTTTTCACTTCATCTGATCAACTTACCTCGTTCTTACACAAGAGGCCTCAACTGCATTTATGAGGAGGCTTCGGAAGCCACCACTCTCCATGACGTGAAGGGCGTGGATGGTGGCGCCCCCTGGTGAGCAAACGTTGTCTTTAAGTTGCCCAGGGTGTTGCTCCGAGTCCAACAACATGCGAGCGGCTCCCTATAGAGTAGCACAAAGAAGGAAATGATATACAGAGCAATGTTTTTTCTGTATCGTTATTCAGCACCTGAGCATCCAGATTCTGTCTGCTGTCAGCCAAGACCGGCTTAATTAATCTCCGCTGGAATGAAAAGGTGCTTAAATAAATGCCATGACTGTCTATTGCCTGGAGTTTCCAGACAGAAGGTTGGAATTCATATTTAAAAATGTCAGTTTTTTTATAACAAAGAAACAAGACCAAAAAATATACATATATAAATTTACATCCCAAGAAAGCAATTAGATTAAGTCTAAAAAACGAATATAGATAAATCATACACAAACATGTACAGCAAAGGCCAGTTTACATGAACAAGTGCAAAGTAAAAAATAAGAACATCATATTATACTTTGGAGAATCATTATGCCAAAACCATTTCCTATATCTTAAGCTTAGATGTGTGAATGCTCAGGCAAAGCAAACCTACAATAAATTTCATTGTTATTCACTAATACAAAGAAGAAGCAGCAGTAAGTTCCCCTTTATGGCTTCCATAGATATGAAAATACATGAAGTAGCCCACAGTGTCTTTCAAGCTGTCCCTACCCCGTTACACATGCATATGCTAGCATCCTAACTAATCCATCAGAGCTCTGTATCTATGCTTAATACTGCAGTCTTGATGGGAAGTGAAACACCAAAACTTTCTTAAGTCTTTTTTCTGGGATCATCTGTATTTAATGTCAACCATCTCTGACTAGCTTCACAGTCAATACTAAAGGAATGTATCCCCATACAATGATTGAGCCACCACCATGCTTCATGGTTTGTTCAGAGTAATGTGCAGTCCACGTTTTCTACCACATAGCATTTTGCATGTATTGTATTTTACATTTCTGTGTCAACTAACCACAGCATCTTCTCCACATCGTCTCCATTAAGCAAAACGCTTTTCGGGTTTTCTATTTTTCTATTACAGCTTTCTTTTCCCCATACTTCCATATAACAGTTGTCCTGATAATAGATTTGTCCCCCAGAGCAGTGAACCTTTGCAGCTTCTCCAGAGAATAGGGCATCCTGCAGAGTCCTCTGATTATTTAATTAGTACTTCTAAAGGCAATTGGTTGCACTAGATTTTATTTAGGGTGTCAAAGTAAAGGGGGATGGATGCACTGAATGGACACCACAAATTTCAGACTTATATCTGTGAAACAAATTTAAAAGCATGCTTTTCAACCATGCAGTGGAAATCAGCTGTTCCACTGATTTCAAAATTATGCAAAACTATGTGTTGTCCTATCCCATAAAATCTCAATTTTTGTGGCAATAGAATGACAAAATGTTAAAAACTCATGACCATCATTGCAAGGAACTGCATGATCAAATGTAACATAGCTATATAAGAAGATTTTAAAGAATTATTCTATCCTGAATGCCTTGTTAACAGAAGGAAAATAGTCAAGGTACTAAGTGATGATGCAAAATCCAGGAGCTACATATTAGAAAGGATGTTTAATGTTAAAGATTATGAGAATTAAACAAAACAAAAACGATACAAAAGTGTGTCCTGTTATTTAACAAAACAAAAATAAAATTACTTGCATTTAGGTATACATTTTGGACCAAACTGTGCCATCGACTTTATTGTCAAATATGAGGGTCCTACCAGCAGGGCTTGTGCACCGAGGCGTACAGCCAACCTCCTGGGCAGGCCCATTTTTACTCCACCATCAGAAAGGGCATCCACAGCTAGGAATGCCTGCAAGACAACAATCATACAATTATAGTGACAGAAAAGGGGCAGCTATCCAGAAAGAATCATATAAGAGGTAAGGCGGCATTTTCTAAATGCTGTAAAGCAAAGCAAGCTCACATAGGCGGGTCCACTGCCGCTCAGGCCTGTGACGGCATCGATCAGGTCCTCCTCCACCTCAGTGCAGTAGCCAACGCTAGCCATCAGCTGTTCCAAAAGTTTCCCATCCTCCACCTCTGCATGTGTACCTGTTGCGTAGACGGTGGCCCCTTCACGCACCACCACTGGAGTATTGGTCATGCAGCGCATCACCTTTGGAGAAGTACGATACTGCTGCAGTTTCTGTGAAGCGGTAACAACAAAATCTTCAAGGACCAGTTCTCTTAATCACATAACATGTGAAGAAGAAATAAATGCAATGGCTAAGACTTGCCTTCTCTATGGAGCTGATAGTCACACCCGCAGCACAAGACACAATAAGGTGGCGGTCTTCGATATCTGGCCCAATCTCATCCAGAACAAAGGGGATGATGTGGGGCTTCACGGCCAGAAAGAGGACATCACTTCTGCTGACCGTCTCCTTGTTGCTGGTGGTAAAGTTCACACCCAATTTCTATAAATACAGAAGTTGTATACAAATCAGTTCAATGCAAATAAAGAACTACAAAGTTCTGACAAAAACTTTACATGCACTCATCAGTGGCATGAATATCCCATTAACCCAGGGCTTTTATTAATGAATTTGAACCTTTATTTTTTTCAAGAAAGGATTGATGAGTTCTACAAATATATATATATATATATATATATATATATATATTGCACATAAGGGGTGAAATTTCCTGAACAAATCTGGCTGTTATAACTGGACCCAAACACACATAACTGGTTTTAGAATAAATAAAACATTTAGCTTCTAGAACAACCAAATCAAGTGAAAATAGTGCCAACAGTGTCCACAACCACTTTCTGTGCCTGCCGGTTAAAACAGCAATGTCATTTTAGTAGTGAGATTAGTCACATCATCCTATCAGATCCAGCCAGAACTTTTCCAGAGTATGGTTGATGGCTAAAATATGGTTGATTTCTTCCACAACCTGCCCTGGAGGTTTTGGTGGAGGTGTATGTATACATTTAGTCCTGTAGAATTTGTACCCTGGTTGCAATAGATAAAATAAATTCTTTAGTCTGTTCACTCAATTATAAACAAGATTTTTTTTAAACTAACCACATATACTTGTTGAATATACAGAACTGTTCAAATCCAAAATTAATAGTCTGTGACATTCATGGACATGACAAATACATGTATATATGTACCCACCCGCAGCTGCTGCACTGTGGGAAGTTCGGTGTCTGGAGAGCTCGCTGTGATTCTGTGGGTGGCAATCACGCCTTGGAGGGGGAAAATGTCCAGAAACAACTTCAGTGTATGATTGCAATCTTCATATGTCAAAAATACAAGTCAAAACCTATTAAAACACAAATGTAAACGTCTAAATTTACCTGCAACCGAGAAGCCTCTCACCAAAGCCTGCGCCAGCTGGCCAGCTCCTATGAATCCGACACTCATTATGCCTGAAAATAGAATAAACTGAATATTGTATCATACAGTATGTTTGTTATTTGTTCCGCCTGTTTTTCATCACTTCCACGAGTACGTTTCTTCCTGAGTACGTAGTAAACAAACCCTTACTTCCTTGTTTTCCGAACGCATCACGTCACATAATGTATAAAATCATATTTTTGACAAATCGCATCTTTAAAGCAAAACATAGACTTACAAATGAGGAAGATTCTTCGAATTAGCAATGTAGCTACAAAATGTTATGATTCCACAGTCAACGTGTTTCAGCTTCCTCTTCACGTCCAAGTCGCTACCTGTAAAAAATACTGGCATTGGCAGATGTAATCAGCCAATGAGCGTGTACCTTTGGGTATACGTAACTCGTGTAACCAATCAACAACCTTAAGGGGTGGGACGTGGAAAGCTGAAGAGCCAGTTGTGTCGGTCTGTATCACACATTAGATGCCTTGACCCAGATATTGAAGATATTGAAATTGTCAAAATTAGTCAAGAGAACGATATTTGCGTGATTTCTCACGCGTTGACAACACCAAACATGCCAAAAGTCACTTGTTCTGTTCTCAATGTGTGCTTCACACTGAAAAATCATTGGTTTTTCACCACCGTCTTCCCTCTTTTCCCCATGTTAATAATATTTGTAGTGGAGAGAGCAAATTATTTGTCAAACCAAACATCCAATATCCAAAGATCAACATGGTGCTGACTGTGGTTATATTTTGTACTCAGACAAAAGAAGTACAATATCCAAAATTTAGAAGTTGTATTTTACAGTTTGTTTATCAAGTTTGTGTAACAATAGACAAAGATCCATCTTATTATTTATTGCTTCTCCTGTTGGAATAAGAAACAAAAGCAAAATAGACAAAAAATATCAAAAAGATAATGAAACTCCTTTTGTAAGCAGGTGCATCCTGATTGTGAAATTCTCTGCCACTGGTTTTACATGTGTCAATTCCACTGATTAACATTATCACAGAGAAAAGCCAATTTGTACAGACAGGCTTTAAATTTAATTTGATGTTATTTTTGATGTGCTTTTCCTACGTGTTTTGTGAAGCACTTTGTGAGTTTCATATGTGAAAGGTGCTAAGCAAAGACAATTTTACACACTTCTACTTACATACTTGCAAGAAAACCCCACCTCCAAAATATTCCTTTTGTAACCATGTAATGACGCTGTTGGAAAGTACAACATGCACAGAAATTAACAAGCAACATTGTTATTAGCTTGTGTTGTTAACAGCCATTAGGTTGCTCATATTAATCAACAAGACTCACTGGTTTTCAAGCTTGGATATAGAGCCCTGTTCAGTTGAATTTGATTTAATTTCTAAAACCAGATTATTGTCAGACAGTGTAACACAGGAAAAGTTGTCAGTAGCATAATTTTCTTTTCAGCCACCCACTTCAGTTTGTACCAGGAGTCTTCAGAATGCCCCTACTGAACTCTTTCAGCCCTCCCCCGGATGTATCCTTTATTGGGAATGAGTGGATGAATGAACTTTTCTTGAGTTTCTGGTGCTTAAATAAAACATTTTTTAGAGTGTTCAGTCCACAATCTCTGCATCACAGTTATTTTCTTGTGTTTATTTTGAAATTCATTTACTAACATTTGTAAATACCGCTTCAGGACAAATAACTGCACAATATTTTTGAACTAATAAGTTATGTCTTCAACAGGTGACCACAAAAGTCACGTTTATAAAATGGCTATAAATTACTTTCAGCAACTGCTACCAAAGTATTTATGTCTGTCTCTATAAACAAAATCAACAAAAAAAAACATAAATGAAGGTTATGATAGAATAAATGACAATCTAGCATGTTAAAATGCTTATAACAGAAAATAAATACAATCTTTTAGAAATCAAGTTAAAAGTCAGCCTGACAAATTTTACACTTCTTCAGATAAAGAAAGAGATGCAAAACTTAACATGGTCTGTGTTTGGGCATTTTATTGAACACTGGCAATATTAAAAAATATATGGAAATAAAGAATGCCACTTTCATTCAGTGCTAACTGTAAGGTAGATAGAAAACAATTAAATACTCAGTTAGGTTACGTCACTTAGGTTTTAAAATGTATCAGCTACATTTACATTTCAGTACCAAATTGCAATCCACCAATTATATAATGCAACAAGAAGAGGAAAAAAAAACATAAAGAGAAAATTCTTGAATACCAAAACCAATATCCAGTCTTGGTGCACACAGTAGACCTTACATATTAAACAAATCTCTAAGGTATATTTAACTTGTTGAAGTCTTTAAAACAATAAATAAGCTGCTAAGTCTAGAAATGTACATTTATGGGAGCAAATAGTGGCAAATGGAGAAAGCAACATGCTTAATACTGTCTAGTACTTTTAAGGTTTTTAGTATATAACACTATTAAACTATGGATCAAATATTCTTCACAGAAACTGGAATAAAAGTTTATTTTTGTTTTTTAGACAGCAGAGCTGGAGACAAATCGAATCCTCTGAGAGTAGACAAGGTCAATAAAATATAACACTAGGTTGACACAAGTGAAGACTGCCACAACCAGCTTACTGTCCCAGGAACATTCTCCCCGGGGGCAGTCCTCAGGACGAGCAGTGCTGCCGTACTTTTTATCAAAGCTGAAGATGGGCCAGATCAGTGCAGTACTGAGGTAGAGGATCACAGCAAAGAACGTGTAGACGACCACAAAGCGGTCAAACGGGAACCTCAGCGCGGCAGTTCTTCCGGACACTGTCACTATGATGACGATCACTGTTACAGAGAAACAGAGGCTGTACACCACCACGCAGTACTGGGTGGCAATATACTGGTTGTATTCGCTGTCATTAGCAAGAGCCCCAAAAATGATACAGGCCACAAATCCCTGGACCACCTTAAGCAGACCAGACACAGTGGCCATGTAGCCCACCACAGCTCCCGGTTTTGCTCTGGTCAAGAATACTTCCACTCCATATGGGAAACAGCAAACACTGGAACAGACGGTGACGGAAATGCGGTAGATTTGTATTTCGTAGTCCTCGTCAGAGTATTCTGTTTGGAGAAAGTATACTGGGTAGACCACAGAGGCAGTGATGTACATCAGTGTTGCTAACATGGCGAAGGCGACAGTGAAGTTGTCCCAAGAAATTGGCATGCAGCTGTGGAGCCTTGTGATGTCCAGGGTGAAAATAACCAGTGTGACGGTGAAGCTGAAGCACCAAACAAACATACAGAAGGTTCCATAGTTTGCACTGTAACCTGCGCTGTGGGACACCAGGGCGATTATGGTACATCCAAGCACCAGCTGGCATATTCGGGCTGCACCCAAAGGTGACAGCACAGCATCCTTGTTGAGGTAGTGTCCCCCATGTGGATCCATAATGCTGGTAGGCTTATGAAGTACAGATGTCTTCCTTTGGGATATTCTTGTTCTCAGTGTTGGTGTTCTTACGGCCTACTCCCCTCTTTCACACGGACCTCACCCTTTCCTGGTTTGCTCGTAAAGATGACCACTAATTACAAATGTCTGAACTTGCTTTGCAATTAGAAAAGCTTGCTTGAGATCATGTTACATTTACAGACAGATATGTAGAGATTTCTCTGGAAGACTCCGGCAATCAGATTTAAAAAAAGATTTTGGAAAGTTTCTTCTTTGCCACACAACTCGTTAAATTGCATTCATCTTAAGTGCTGAAAACTCATTTAATAAGGCAATAAACAAGCCATTTTTTCCTTTGGTCATTATTGGTACAGTAGAAGTCCATTAAAGTATATTCTTTTTTTGCTTACTGTCTTCCTTTGTTGGTGTCCGATGTAAAAAGAAGTTTCTGTTCTCACTGAATTCCTTTAAGAGTCGTATCCAGATTTAGGTCTTCAGCAATAGCTATTTGTGATGAGAGGTGGACAAGTTGTTGTCCTGCCTATCAAGTCCAGTAGGCCTTTAATTGTCCATCAGATTCAATCTTGTTCTTCGGCTTGCTCTTCCAGTCTCCTTCAGCCTCTCTTGGATTAGTTTTTTTTAACTTTTCTCTACCTGAGCAGGCACATTCTGTTCCTCCGTGTCTGAGTGTCACTGTGCACTTGGTGGACTGCTAGAGGTGACTGTTTAAATGAAAAGTTTGTGTAGAGCCCAGGCTCACCAGGCCTTTGCCAGCTCTATAAATAGGGGGTCTATATTCCACAGAGGGGCGGGAGGCTACATGTGGCTGGCAACCTGGGAGTCGTATTTCTGGAGAGGCTGACTCAGAGCTCCCTTCAGTATAAGAGACTGGCATTTACATGGAGTGTAATGACAGGGAGGGAGGTTAAAAACTTCCATTAAGGACATAAATTACACATGAGTTGAGAGAGATGATTATACACGAGTAATAGCAAATTTAGCCTAAACACGTGAGAGGGAGGCGGCATTTCCAGAACAAAGCTTCAACATGTAGGATCAGTGTACTTTTATTTTTGATTTATGAACCAAAGAATGGTTTTTACTGGGACAACTACCCCAAAATCTTTTCATAGCTGTTGACGATTACCAATGCATCTTGATCCAATGCAACTCTGCTACATAGACAATATTAAATGAGGATTGCTTAGAAAGCAGAATGTGGGGCATTTCGCAACACCTACAAATTTCATAAGTGAAAAAAATACACTGGGATAAAAAACCTGTTGTGGCTCTTTTAAGACTGGTAAAAACAAGCCCTTTGTCTTGCGCTATTTGCTTTGTACAGAGGGTCAGGGATGTCAGCTGTTGAGAAACGATTGCTTCCTGGAGGCGTGGACTGTGTTTAGGTTTTAAATTTTATTGAATTGCTAATGTTTGTTCATAATGTAAAATGCGCCAGTTCGTTGCTAAGAAGCTTATTGCAAGTTGCTTGTGCTGTAAACAACCATCCTCCACTGCAAATACAGTTATATTATTAATTCAATATTTGGAAGTGTGGCCAACACGGACTGAACGGCTTCAATCACATCCTCTGCTGCCATTCCTAAAACAGTGCAGAAAATCAATGTTATCGTTTACAACTTCTCCTTCTGTTTGCTGATTGGCCCCGTGGAAAATCTACTGGGCACAATCTATGTCAAAGGGAGAAAGCCCAGACTGTGCTGTAAGTGGGAATTTTTTTTTCGAGTGTTGCACAAGAAGGCAATGGCCAAAGTAGGCTCTTGTGGGGGTTGCTCAAAACTGAAAAAATGCCTCAGGAAAAGCTTGTGGTTCCAGACCAGCCTGGAAAATCTGGAATATTATGGTGTTTTTGACCATTTCCAGTTCAATATATAGAAAAACATATGTTTCAAGCTTTTTATCTCTCTGTCCATCCATCCATCCATCCAGGTGAATCATCCAAAGAAAATGGAGGGAGATATCTTTGATGATCCCAATTTTTTTGTTTCTTTTTCCTTCGAAGTAGTCAGCAAATAACTATTCTAGCCCCTCTACAACTTATTACCAGTGATCATTATAACATGTAAATAATAACAAGACTGCTCAGCAATGTTCACCTTATAGTATATGTAATGTCTTCCTTTTTGGATGTGATACAAAGACATGCAATCAGCACAAAGCAAAGAACAGCAATGTATTTACAATTCACAAAGAATCACTTCTCTGTAAAAAAAAAACAATAGCACTTATAAATATGATTTACATAACAAAATAAATATGTAAAAGTTACCAATGTAGCTTGAGTTACTTTTTTGTTAAAAAATATGTTACAGAATAAAATTACAATTAGTAATACTTCTCCTTTCTTCCGGTGTGATGAAAAATAGAGGTCCTTTACAAGCATATTTTATAAAGTCATCATTACATACAAACAATGTCATTATATTAAAATGTGATCTCTATGATGAAATAAAAGAAGGGAGTTACAATGGTGAACACTTCCAAATAATCTATACAAATACTCATAAAATATACAATACACAACATTTGTCTCCCTTTAAATGTTCATCGTGCATTGAGTTTGATGACTGTTGAGCTGTAGGGGGTTGACCTGACATAAGTGTTTGTCCTGTGATGATGACACAGTCCGTAAGAAAGAGGTATGGATGTAATGGCACTATAATATGTATGTGTAGCTGTTTGTGACTTGTTTCCAGGTCCACCTTAGCACCATTTCAGAGTACGATTAGAACTACAATATGTTTTTATGACTTCAGCTGCAAAAATTCGCATGTCCGATTTCAACTAGGTGTAGACCAGTTTCAGGTATCAAGGTATATCAATGTTTTATAAAAATATAGTTTCAAAATCACCAAAATGTTTCATTATAAAGTTCCTACAGCTTAAGGTTATTTAAATGACATGCCAGGGTCGGTGGCATGTGGTTGAAGATTTCTCTGACTGTATGGAGATTGGAGAAAAGAGATTGGTTGCAAAAATCACAGACAGTCATGCCTTGTAAATAAAAAGGAGCATCACCCATCACTTTTGATTAAGGTGGCATTGTTTTAAAACCATAGTTGGCAACTGAAGAGCAGCATGATTGAAGGCAGCTGACTACAAGCTAGCCACCTGAGCAGATACCTGAAATGACTAACCAGTCATTTATTTTTCAGGTTATCATACTGAAAAACCTCTTAACCCGTGTCAGTGGTGTTCTATTATTTATAAAAAAATATATTTCAATGGGAAATGGGAGATGACATTAATCCTTTGGAACTGATTTCTCTGGAGTTACTCTGTGTTTTTGCTTGGGTCAATGTATCAGTCAAAATAACTTCTATAAACAAATTTCATAGATTTAGCTATGAAAACTGTAATAATGATCATGTTAGATAATTTTAGCAGCAATTGAAATAAATGTTGCTTCTTGTTTAAATTCAAATCAATTTGATCATGATATACCTTTTTGCTAAAACGTGATCATATCGTAAAAGTCTCAATCAAGCTCATGCGAAATTCCAACTTTGCTTATTTTCATAATCATCGCAATATTTAGTGCAGGTGCTATCTGACAACTTATTTTCATTAAATAAAATAAAGGCAACTTACTTTCTTTTTACTTTTAAGAGCTTTACTGACTGTGCTTTTCTATATCGTTTTACACTGTTTCTGCTAAACACATGACCTGATGTGTTTTTCTATTAGAAACTATAGAAATACATCTCTAATACACAAGAGGTAATAGGATTTTTTTTCTATTATCAACACTATCGACTACCTAAAATATAAAACAGCATTTGTTGTACCATTAATGCGTTCACTACATCTATTCAGTACAAAAGGATGACAGCACTCAAGACATAAAGTCAGATAGCGTCTTTAAAACTGGATTACATTCATATTATTGTTGTTTTTCTTTTTTCCTTTTTAAAAAATAAAATATAATTTATTGTAGCATTTCTGATAGCAAGAAGTGTTGCCTGGTTATGGTGGAGCCTGGTGTGTGTGTTAGACCTGACTTCAGGGTCAAACTGAAGCACCTGGGATGGAAGGAGGTCTGAAAGCAACAAAAGGGGAACTGCAGTGAGGAGGGTGAGCAGAGGTATCAGTTATGGGAGACAGGCCAGAAGGATCATCCAGTCCTGCTTGGTTCTAGCTTAAAACTGGACGGTGTGTCCCTTTTAGCTGCCACTGCTCAGCATGCCCAGTAGTTTGCTCGGGTCCATGCCTTGCTGCTGGGCCATTTTCTGCACATCGAAGCCCATGTGCATGAGAAACTGCACAACGCTCATCTCTTGCCCTGTGAATTGGTCCCGGATGGTCGGGCAGGTGGGATTGCAGTGAGGCCAGGGGCAGTTGTCAATCAGATGCACAGGACAAGCTTTGGGTGGTGGCTTGTTGTTCCTGCTGTCATGGAGGCTGCGGTCCCAGCAGTGAAGGGCTCTGGGCAGAGAGGTCCCTTTGACTTGCACGTCGATCCAGTAGCTGAAACACAACACAAGAGGGCGCTGTTAGCTCATAGTAGAAAAACAATGCATGCGAAGTCCCCCAAGGACAGTAAATTTCACTCACTTTCTGGTGATAACTTCATGTGATAAACATGCTGGAGCAAACATAGCCCTGAATAAAAGAAAACATGATAAATAATGAGTAAATAAATATATATATTTTTAAATTCTCCTTCTAAATTGCAAGAATGCAGCCTTACGGGACATCTTTGAGTGTGTTCCTCAGCTCAATGCCCAGGTTCTGGATGTAGCGCCACTGGCCTTCCTGCACAGGTTGACCTGTTAGCTGGATGTTGTCCACTGTCAACTGAGCCTCATCAAACAGCCACTGGACCACAAACACGGGACCTGCACAGAGATAAAAAAAAAAGAGAGAGAAAAAGGCAAATTAATTTAAAATGTACACCTTAAAAATAAGTGTGGATACGGGCATTTTAGTATAATAAAAATAATCCAAACAGAGCCAGCCCAGGTTTGGAAAAGGTTGTCATTTTAGGACTGGCGTCCAGAGAATCCAACAAGCCACTGACCTCCTTTTTATCTTATTAATGAATCCCCTTTTGCTTTTACATTTATTTAGCATTCTTTGTATTTTGCATTAGATTCAATGCAGTCTCACTGCACTCAGGCAAGAAGAGCTAAGTTTATTGTTACGTTCCCCAGAAAGCATGGAAGAAAGTTTCTATAATTGATAATTTTGCCACTTTGCACATGTGTGCCTTTGTAGCGTAGGTAAAAATTGAACCGTCTACCACAAGATGTTTATACTGATCAGGCATCATTTTATACCCACCAGAGAGAAGTTCTATAGCTGCTTTTTAACTGAGGAGTTAAAGTAACTTCTCATATTCTGTATATTGTAGTAATATAGCTCCAATTAATAATACATACCAGTCGGCAGTTAGTCAGTTACTTTGGTTTGGTCTGAGGTCATCATTGGATATATTTCATATAAGTGAAATGTGAAGTGGGAAAAGCCATTATGAGGGTCACAATTAAATGTGAGATTTTAGAATTTCTATGGTTATTTGTCTGAACAATTAATAATAATAATAATAATAATAATAATAATAATAACAACTTAATTACAAAGAGGAATAAACAATACTTTTTTTTAGTTTATGGGTAGGAAGCAATATGTTTATGGCTACACAATAGAAGAAGAAAAGGACAAAATTACATAGCATACACACACTGTGGAAAGTACTAAATAATTTTACTAACCGATGCACTTATGATCAGAAATGTCCTGCTAGCTTAGATACAAGATACAATCATCAATACAGCTTTGAATAATGACTCTGCTGTAAAAACAAAAACTGAACTGATGCTGGGAAGAAAATTTAGTACGTGACATATAGTATGTTAATTTATCTGCATGTCCTCTGCTTCTTCCAGTTGTATTGGTCTAACCAGGCCAGCAGGGGGCCCCACATGATAAACTCACTTTTAATTGATGGGAAGACTCTGTATCCAAAGAAACAATTCCACTCCTCTCCTTCATGGCTTTGCCTGCACCTATCAGGCACCACACTTCCCCAGTACCTTAAAGGAAATTCAACAAAACAATGTAAGCAAACATGTTCTCAGTTGCAAAACAATCAATTATGAGATGAATTTTTGATTTTATATTTATCCCCTACTTGATTCCTCTCTTGATAGTCTCTGTGGGCGTGCAACCGATTGTGTCCACACAGTCCGTGCAGTGGTACTGCTTGTTGTCCAGGAACCAACCCGAGTCGGACAGGCCTCGCACCTGTATCCCAGCGTAGCCCATCCCCTCCAGGAGCTCAGCTACACGATCCACATTCAGAAGAACCCCCGTGCCACCAGCACTGCAAACATCAACAATTCACATTTGTATCCGCAAGCATACAGCAAAGCTACACTGATATGTAAGAATTTCAAATTAAATACCTGCTTCCTGCTAACAGAAGGACCCTGGCATTGTCTAAACCTTTGCCCAGAAGATTTTTTACAACTTCCTGGATAATTAAGGAGCCCATAAAAGCATATCCATCTGAACAAAAGAGTAAGAAGAGGTTTAAAATAGCAGTTCCTTAAGGATGAATACATTGTCATGACTGAGAAGACTTTATAATTTCTTACTCTGCTCTGTCTTAGCCGTAACACCACTCCACACGTCACTGGAGCAGTAGGGAATGAACCTGCACAAATGATGCAAAGTTAAAACTGGCAGTAGGGAATTCAGTGAAGCAGTCACTGAGCATAGAAACAGCAGTCAACTTACACCATGTTTGCGTTCCACCAGTGAGGGTTTTCCTCAGGCAGTGGAGACAGGATCCCCGTGCCTGCAGAGACAAATGTATCATTAGCCATCCTGGCTCCCCCCCAATCCCCAGACACATCCTCCTCTTACTCATCATCATTACCAAATGGATTATAGTCATTACACTGCAATGACAGAGAAAGGAATCTATGCTTTCTTAGCAGTGGGCGCCAGGTAACTATTCTGAAGCATCTCATGACTGGATGCAAGGTCTTAATAACACTGTAAATGGGTGCACGTCATATCCGATCTCATTTCATTGCAAATAAGTCAAGGCAGCTTCTACTTTGCACACTGTGGTGCAAACAAACTGACCTCTTTTAGTTTGGGGCCACTTGGAAGAGCTCATAAACCGCCTCATGGTCTCGTATCGGCTGTCGCAGTTCTCCTTGTTAAAGCAGTACCAGCCGCCTGAAACATAATATGTGAAATGGGATGCGTCACAAATCAGTTCTCTCATCAACTAATTCCTAATTTGATTTGGAGATGGATTTAGAAGTGAGAAGTTGGTTAGATACACACCTTCAAGGAATATCAACCAGCGTCTGCTGCCCCGAGACTCTTTCAGGTAGTACCTGTAGGGGAATAAAAGTCAGTATGAATTGTCTGCATAAAAAACAAACAAACAATATAACAACTCACTTTTAATTTTATATAAACATTTCTCTAAAAATGTGATACAGATAGAAACCTGCAAGGTAACACTCTAAATACTCTTTCACCAGCATAAAACAAAACAAATGTGACTTCATTGCTTTAAAATAAACAAAAAGTCCTTTCACTTCATTTGATTTTTATCTGTGAAAACTGACAGAAAACCGCAACAGTGGAGAACAATGAGCTTATGTGTGTTTCCTGCTCTGATGCGACGCTTGAACGGGAGATAAACATCACACCAACCCCTATCCCAGGTTATACCATCATTTCTCAACGTAGAGCTCATCATTCTTCTGTCTTTCCCACAGTGTGGATATAAGTGGAGAAAAAAAGTAAGAGAAATTAAGAATTGTCAAGATTCAAGTGCACTTTGAGGCATAGAAAAAAAGAATTGAAAGTAGTATTTTCTCCAAACAACAACTACAGAACAACTTAATTAATGGTGGGACAATCAAGGAGAGAGCATGGCTATGATTTTTGGATGCACTTGTTAAAAACATATAATTATTTTATTGAAAATGATCTAACCTGCTATGTAAAGAAGAAACTTCTCAACTGGATTTCATTTTTTCTATTCTTTCAACTTCACCAATGACTCAACTCAAGAGACTGCCAAAAGACATTTCAATGACTTTAAAGAGGACGGACTTGGCTTGAACCTTCCAGCTGCTTGTTCAGACCGCTGAATCACACTTCTTGGCTTCAGATGATGCTTAATGCAACTATTCCCAGCTAGAGTCAGTGATGCAATTTCCGAACAACAAAGCATTTAAAGGAGCATTCTTGGGAAAGTTAACAAGCTTCGCTATGAAGGTGTCGTGTTGACCCACTCACGCTAAACAAGTGTGATTCTGGGAGGTGAATTACAACACCATTCCTGAACGATTAACTTTATACGCTTCATCTTTGGATGTCTGTAGCTGTGATTAATAGCTCTCAGGAAAATGGCGTTTATTTGAATGAAAGGCCATCTGCCAATACCATGCTGGGTCTCCAAAGCGCTCAGAATCTTACAGTGAAAGCAGCCTGCTCTTACCACATGCCACTTTGAGATTTAACAGGAATCAGACTGGATTCTAAATCCATAGGTACATGAAATTTAGTGAAGGTGATCCATGTCTAAACTCTTCAAGGATGGGTTTTCATGAACTAAAGCCAACTGAAATGAATACCTACGGGAGCAGAAGACCCATGCAGTTTATCGTATCTTTTTTTTTATTACCCTTTATAACTTTTATTTTTTATTATCCTCTACACGCCCAAGTTGGTGCTATTGCAGATGCTGATATTTTTGGTTGATTGATGTCATCTACCACAGGTCGCTTCCAACTGCCATATGCCTCAATTCATACCCACCAGGGAGAT
Source organism: Xiphophorus couchianus (assembly GCF_001444195.1). Classification (NCBI taxonomy): domain Eukaryota; kingdom Metazoa; phylum Chordata; class Actinopteri; order Cyprinodontiformes; family Poeciliidae; genus Xiphophorus; species Xiphophorus couchianus. The sequence goes on along the minus strand of NC_040243.1, from coordinate 11,362,214 downwards.
TTTGGTTTGATCCGGGGTCAAAATATATCACATTTACTGGAGCAAGCAGAGATTACAACTGAAACAGGTTTTTGGAAAACAAAATGTACATAAATTGAATTATTCATTAGATTTGAGAATTTATGTGATTATTCATCTTCAAATTCCCTAAAAACTTCAAATGAACGCTTAAGTACAACATAGTTTATATTGATTAAAACAGAAAGTTAGGAAGGACAAAATGTCAATCCACAGGGACAAATTGGGGAAAAGCTGAATGGAAGAAATCTCACTTGTATCACCTGCCTGATTTTTTTTTTTTTTTTTTGTTGTGTTTTTTTTTTGGGGGGGGGGGTTAAGTTACAGGATGAATATCTCAATTTCCCCCTTTTTAAAGAACAAATCTCACCTACAATGCAAGGCAGCCATACCTACCATAATGGGGTTTTTTATATTGCCAGAACAGGACACACTTAAAAGTGATTTATATAACAAAGAAAGCTACAAATTATAACTAGATGATATGTTTACAGTATAATTTATCTCAGATTTCCATTATGTGCAGATTGCATAATATAAAAACCGCCACAAACATACATGCTTTTGTGGATGTGATTACATTTTTGTGATTAAATTGATGCACAAGCACATACATTTTCATGAACTTAATTTTTGTAAAGAATCTAGATATATTAAAAATTTTTCAAAGCTTGCATCTCCTTTTCCAATCAAACACATAACAGGTTTAGCTGTCAGTTGCAGAATAAACCAGAACACTTCTGAAACATCCCAACTCCACTGTTTGGGTCCCGTCCTCAAACATTCTCTGTCAGAAAGTGACGTGCACGCAATAGGCAGGGGTTCAGCAAACTTACACCGAAGCTTTCTGCAGAGCAAATCCTGCATTCTAATTCGAAGCAAAGGAAATGAAGCATGGACCATGTGGCTCCCCGCAAATTTCACGCTCCGCTGACGCAAAGCAGCTGTCCAGATCCTACCTTATCCTGACCGAGCCTCCGCTTTTTGTACTTTTGCACTCTTTACACACGTTTGCCAATCATGTGTTTTCCAACCGACGCTGCAAATACTGCGAAGTCGTTTGTGTCGCAAGATTAATCAGTCAAGAGAGGGATGGAAAATGACAAAACGGAACTTTGTTTTTTTTTTTTTTAAGTCCATACGTTCAGTGTAAACGTAGCCAAAGGAAGGACATCAAAAGTCAGGGTTGGTTAGCCGAAAAACAACCCCTAAACACTTCAACCACTTTTAGACATCTTAGACATCTCAACAGAAAGCTTTTTACGGCTCACTTTCATAAATAACTTCACTTTTCTAAGTAGGCTATATATGTAAAAAGCGAAAATAAGAATCAATTTTACTTTTTAATTGGGGAAAGAAACTTGATCAAGTTCCGAAAGTTAACTTTTGGAAAAGCAACTTTCTTCCTCAGGTCAGATGCGACTGGCTACAGGTGACCAGGAGCAGAGAAAGCCCCGGTGAAGGCAGAACAACAGCAGCTCAGGTGACCCTGAACCTAAATTTGACCACATGTGTGTCTGCGCTCTAATGTGAATTGCTACATACCCGGCGGGACTCCCGTCGTTGCAGGTGACTGACGTGTTCACCAGAAAGTTCAGCTTCATGTCGTGGTCAAGCTTCTGTGCCGAGCACGGGTACAGGGACTGCGCGAGGTTCTTCACCTGCGTCATGAAGTTATCCATGTTCTCCTCCACTGCAGTGAAGTCCAGAGGGAAGCTCTCCGTGGTGTCGCCCCTGTCCGCCCGGTGCGTGGGAGGAGGCGGCGAGCGGCGAGGCTGCGGGTTGCGGCCGCCCCGGAACCTCCGCGCGCACAGAGCACCGGACTGCATCAGCACCAGCAGAAACAGTACCAGGAGCAGTGATGGGACCATTCTGGCGGCTTTCATCTCAGATGTTTCAACAAATACAACACGGACGGAGCGATGCGCGCAACTTTCCTGAGTAAATCGACGGCTGTCACGCACGGATTCGACGGAGCTTATCAAGCTCCCAAGATGTCAAATTTAAAATAACCTAAAAGCAAAAAGTCCTAAGAGACCAACAAGTCATCCACTAAACTTTCTGGAACTGATGCAAACCGTCTCAGACAGCGGTCACACCTCTGTTTTACAAGACGGACTGGAGTGCCTCTGGATCAAGCACACAAGCTTGAACAACAACACTTGTGCCATGCTCTTGTATTTTATTCAAACTTTCCCCCCATGTGCGTCCACCCAGCCAATCGCTGGTGCGGGGGGAGGACTTAGGGCACGATCAAGCGTGGCAGACTAGCCCCACTATTTTTTTTTTTTTTTTTTTTATTTAAACAGGAAAAAATGTCGATGCGTTGGTTCTTTTGATCCACAGTGTTTTATTTGATGTGGTAGCTTTTACTGGCCTTGAAATGCCCATTTCCCATCCTACCGCAAATTTATGAAGTGAGAATACACTCAAAGAAAAACAACTGAGAAAAACCTACAAATATTTTTGCGGCAAAAGAAATCATTTAAGAAAAAAAAATTATTATTATTATTATTAGTAGTAGTATAATTATCATCATCGAATTTGCACTTGTTATTTATCTACTGTATTTGTTTATGTTTATATTTTATTGATTCCATTTCTGAGTTGCTCACATTTCGTAAAGGAAAGGACGCTTCTGTTTTTTCATCCAGACTGGGCCTCTGAAGATCAAAGCAGCCATCACTCTTTCTTCCCCTGTTTGCGTCCTTCCTCCCACTTCAGTCCTTCCCAAACTTTCCTGCTGTACTGTATATTTGAAGTGGAGCAGAGCATCCTGATGGGAAGCCGGCTTTTTAACACAAGAATGCCTGGTTACGGTTGAGTTGAGCTTCCAGGGAGCAGCTTCCCTCTTGTCAATGACACCTTTGGGTCAAAGCGTATAACTTAAGGGGCTTACATGATCATTTTCTACAAAATAAAAAGGCATCCAAAAAGGGCAGGCACACGGCACCAAGAATATGGCTAAAAGTTTTGCGAGAGGGATGTGGTTATGTTGCAAATGTTGAATTCTAGCATCACTGCTAAATAATTTTAAAAAAAGAGGCAAAAGTAAAGATTAATCCATTGAGGAGGGGGAAGTCAGAAGTGTCATCTGAGGACAGCTGCTTGGAGACCTAACAAACCAGCACCCAGAGATTTAAAAGCACTTGGCTGCTTGTTACAAACCTGTAATTTGAAAACTAAAGTTCTTGCAGCATTCGGCTAGATGCTGAACTTATTTTTCTTTATGTCCAACTAGCTCTACAAGGGTGAGCATCAACACTTCCATTTCTTCAAACAACTGTGTCACCTGGGGAGGTGGACAGTAACGGTGCCAGTCCCTAGTCAGTCAGTATTTCACCCATGGGAGTTCAACTTCAGTGCTACTGGCATACAGTAGTGACTTCATATTTTAGTGGGATGACTTAAAAGACTCTTTTTGTTCAATAAAAGTACATTTTAATATTAGTTATCAGCAGATTTGGTGAAAAAAGAAACTTCCAGTTCCTTCTTGATGAAATTATTGATGAGAAAATTACTTTCTACTTATGTTTAGAGATCTTTCACAAAACAAGACCATGACAAAACATAAAGTCTGAATGAAAAGCTGCAAGCAACCTTGAGCAGCCTTCGCTCAAGGTTGGTCAGTGGCTTAATCCAGGGCTCTGCGCCACTCTTCAGTAAGATCAATCTCTGTCTCTCAATAGGCATGCTTAGCCAGTAAGCTGTGTTCCTTTAACAAATGGATTCAATCACGAATAATGTCTGATGTGAAGGGAGAAAAACTTAGGTGCCTCATTCATTTAAGCCAACTTCCTGATTGGTGGTGAAGGATTGGCATGGACAAACAAATAGAATGTAATGTCATCAGAAAAAGTGTGACTCTAATATGATTAACAATTAAAGAGGAACTTTCAATTGGACATTTCATTTCACTTTCTCAGAGGCCAGGACAAAAACCATATTAGCAAATTACGACACAGATGTTGAGTATGTTTGTTTAGCAACAGAAACTTTTGTGGTACTCAAATCTTGTATGTGGGAGACACAGCAACCTAAGACATGCTAAAGGATGCTGTGGATTTACTTGGCCATTTGGCCTGGAGTTTGACATTTATTCATGCTCAGTTAAATATGCTTTGGATGTTATATGTGTGATTTGGAGCCACATTTTAACACAGCATAAATCAAAATCTGCCATGCTTCCATGCCTACCCACATAGCCACACCCTCCAGTGAAAAGTCATAGTTCTTAATCCTGTGAAACCTCAACTATAGCTATAGTTAGAATGCCTTCACCAGTAAAACATGTCACTTCCTGTTCTCAGTAGGAGGAGCTTGCTCACCTGTTTAAAAGAGTGATGCCACGTTGAAATTTTGATGTCACTCACATCTTGTTGACATCATACCACTTTTATCAAACGTTTGTGTTTGATACATTTGATACATTAAAATACATAGAAGAGGCCTGTTAAAATGTAACTTCTGTAAAATGACAGATTTTTTTGTTCATTTTTTATTTATTTTTTTAACAAAAATGGCTAACTTCCTGTTTTGTTTTAGGCAGTCTTCCAAGAGACTATTATTTGTCATCCAGAGTTCTATTACTGTGCACATTTCCCCTGCTGTGTGTGGATTTGATTTGAGGAGCAACACTTTAGGGGTTGCTTCAGAATAATTGAGGTAGCATTTAGATAGATAGATAGATAGATAGATAGATAGCATTTATTGTCATTGAACAGAATTCAACGAAATTTCCATTGCAGCTCCCGTGCAAAAGGTCAAATATATACAGTATAAATAAGCAAACACACAATAATAATAATAACAATATATACAACTAAATTAACTAAAGGAACTAAAGGCACTCAACCACACCAAAGAAGTAGCAGCAGGTCCAATTATGGCAAAGTACAGATAATGTGACAGCCAATGTAACCAATGGCTTTAGATTATCTGAAATAAACAGCTGCACTGTTTGCTGTTAAAAGTTATGATTTCATTGTGAAAAAAACAAAAAGTTGATCAAAATGCTTGAAATTCCAAATATATACCATCCATCAAAATTCCATTCAAAAAGACAACACGACCAAACAGCTTAAAATACCCTAACTTAGCCCTTGTCTAAATGACGTGAAGCCGCTGTGAGCCAGGAAAAATGAATCTGATGGTGCTCGATGCGAACTTCAAACACATGCTTGGATAGATTAAAACATGTGCTAAGGTCCAAGAGTAGAGGTTCTGTCACAGACGGAGTGTATAGTCACTTTGACCCATACCTCCCTGTTTTATCACGCATCATCTTCAAAAATTAAACCCTTAAATCACTCGCAGATGGACTCTGGCCTCTGACACACATAGTGCCCTGGCGAGAAAATGTTCTCTGACCAAAGAAGAGTGAATTGTAGATGATTGCATCTAAAGTTCTATGTACTAGGCATGATAACAGACTTAAGAAATTTTAAAGAAAGGTTACAACTTCCCACCATTGTGTGAAAGGTGGGTTTTTCTGCATAGCTTCGCTGAAATCGAAGAACTAGGCCCTTCTTTTGCCAATAATTCTCCTTCTGTCCTTTTTTGTCCTCTTTGTGTAGCATACACTCAAATTTACCCATGCAAGCCTGACTGGATTAATCCAAGAATTAGGTCATCTGAAAATGACCCAGCTGTTCTGATGGCAGTCCTTCAGAAGTGCCCCTGAATAGCCCCTCCACCCCAACTCCAGGCCTCCTGTGAAAGTCAAAGCTTGTCTTTCATCTCCGATCAGTTGCATGTGCCCTCACAGATTCACAGGTTTTACTGCTTAAGTCTGAGCTGGCAGCAGTGATCATGTGACTGCTAGCTGTTTGGCATTCAGACACTTCATAGCTCTATGAGCCCCCTTTCCGTCTTTGTGCCCTACCAGGTCTGCGTGCACATCCCCATCTCCTATCGCCCCCATTGCTGTTAGCTCTGATTTGTGCAGGCTTGCTGCTGAGGGTCTGTCCGTGATCGTCAAATCCTGCTAGTTGGAACTGTTAGGTCAGGTTACATCAAAGAGATCAGGAGGGATCAGCCTCTTGAAAGGGACAAGCTCTGGCTCACATCATCAGAAACAGGTGGAGGTCCTCATTGGAAGAACAAAGAAGGGATCGCCAGCTATAAAACTTTTATAATTCATTGAAGAGTTTCTTTAAATTTCCTTAAATCACCATTTATTTTCCCACACATTATGCAAAAGCCTAAAAGTAGAAGTATAAAACATATTAAAGCATTATGGTAAGTTGAAGGCTGTGAGCCTCAAGCAAATCTCATAAAGGTCACAATACCAAAGACCAGGATTTAGCAGTATAATACCACAAAGTGTTTTAGCTTGGAAGTCTGATCAGATTCAGAACATAAAGGGATCTGGAAATGTGTGGAATACAGCTCAGGTGTGTTGAATTATTTTAAAATTTAAAGATATTTTGGGACACAGGAGAAAATATAAGTATTAGACAAATCAATAGTTTTCTCAGTAGTTGACATGAAAATCATGCAATATGTCAGCAACAATTCAAGTAACCCAGTTATGCAAAGAAATAAGCAAAAATCAGTTAAACTATGTGTAAAAATTGATGCTAAAATAACACTGGAGACATTTGTAACATTGTTGCAACGTATAGACTGATAAAGTTGATAGAGTTACTTACAAGAGTTCTGACAGAAGACTGAAGCTATAATCAGATGAGCCACGGACCACTTGGAGAAGGCTTAGAAAGACTTGGAATTTGCTGATATATGGATATATATATATATATATATATATATATATATATATATATATATATATATATATATATATATATATATATATATATATATATATATTTGAAGTCATTGCACAAAACTTCTCTGAAAAAAACAATAATGAAGCTCATTTTAAGATTGATTCTGACATTTGGTCAAGCAAACCCCATATTGAATATACCGAGGTCAGACAAGCTCAAAACTTAACTCATTTGATTTTATTGTATACATGCCATGCTAAGAGGAGACATGGTGCTGCACATTATTCCTGAAATCACATACGGATAGTGCAGTGTAGAGTGGAGAATATCTCACTGTCAAGACAATTTTGCTAAGACTATGAAAATGGATCATGATGCAAGACAATGATCCCACACAACCAAGAAAAATCTAAAATTTTAAAGCAGCAACAACAATGGAACTGTCAACTGCTCAACAATGATCCAATTAAAAAATCTGTTGAAAGAAAGAAAGAAATGTTGGTTTGTTTGAAGACAATTCCCTCAAAAAAATGAATCAAAATCACACTTGAGCACCCCAGCTTACAGCAGACGTTCTGAAGCATTGTTTGCCAAAGCAAGTCTCTACCAAGTATTAAATACATTTCAATACACGTTATTTATGTACTTATTTGTGTATATTTCTTTGCAGGCATGAATTACCTGGGCTTATACTAACATTTTGTATGAATGTGATGTCAACAAACCTATTAGGAGCATATTTACTTTGGAATATGTGTCATTAAAACCTTTTCCCCCACTGCATGTACCATTCGTGCTTCTTTATTTTTATTTTTTTCATTTACCAGATTTTATATTTCCTGGCACTGTGGAGTTTCCTTTACAAACAAACACTGTTATAATGTCCCTGTGGAAGCCTTTCTAACCACAGCTTCTGTTCTGCGTCACCTTGAGGCAACCCTACGGAAGCAGGAGGTCCTCCTTAATTTTAATGCTAGAACCTTTGTTTGAAACCCCAAACAACAACATGTACTGATGCTTTTGGGTGTTAATGCACAGTGGAGCTCCTTTCATGTGCCCTAGCCACATGTTCCTGATATTTCCCAGAGAATCAGTAAACAACCTTGATCCTGACTGAAGTCAAGAGGTGCCATCTAAGATGTGCATGTAAACTGGGGATAGGGGGGGGGGGTAAGACAGAGTAAGAGAGGCAGGAGACATCTGTCGAGCAGGCTCTCATTTCGTAAGAGGAGAACGTCTATTGGTTGCAGATGATGCCCTCTTTGATAAAAAACAAACTCTTAAGATAGCATTAGAGATCTCATTGACACTAAATAGCAATCAAACCGTTGATTTTGCAGCTGAGCTGTTTGTTGTTGGCAGTGAAAAGGTAGCACTTGCTGCCTGCTAACATTTTTGTCACATCGTTTACCCTGAGAGAGATGGATGCGTGTGTCTGTCAGGGCGGGGTTTACATGCATGTTTTGCGTGTTTGCCTGCATGTGTGCAGGAATGTGACGGTACGCTTCAGGATGACTGGGGGTGGACCAGGGTGTGATGGAGATACTGGTGCACGAAAGTGCGTGCAACCATCTTCCGGGAGTTTTGTATTCATGCTTGGTCCCTGAATCATCCTTTACTATGCCCTCTGCCAGGTAGTCAGGAGAAAAGCAGACAACAGAGACCAATTACCTTTTAAAATGTGCTATTATTATCCCCGGAGAGGCGGCAGCCCTCCTGCCACTATGTCTAATCTCATTCCCAGTGAGACAGAGGGAGAATCCGGCTCTACCATCTCCAAAATGTTTATTTATGCCACACATTTGCCATAGGACATGGAAAAGCCCTTATTACAGGTCATCACAGCAGAGTCACAACACATTACTCATTTTTTGTCCTTTAACCTGCCATTCTCAATGGGGAAGCTCTTTTGAAGTCCACACCCTGTCATAAAACATGGCCATTATTCTATTATAAGAGCTGTATTTGGAGCTCTTTTTGAGCTGTAGATAAAAAAAATGCATTTTCCATTACTTTTATGATGTTGTTTTGTTTTGGTGTTGTTAACCTGCAACATATATGTCTAATAGTAAAACCACTGGATGAGTAAACATGGACTGAAACTGTTGATACAAGGATAGAAGTATAATTGACAAAAATGATTTAGAAATGGCTTCAATATATTTGGCATGCAGCACCTTCTTGTTATTGTACCACTGTAAAGTCACCAGCATGTGGTAAGGTTCTCATTTTGACACTCTTAACACCATTTGCTTTCATCCCCTCACACGGATGTTGAGGCCATTGGTACTACAGAAGACAATGATCACTGCCAGCATCTGGGCCTGGCTTCGTACCTGCTTTGATGTCACATTCTACTGTAGTGCACAGTGGGCTGTGGGTGATGCCAAAGAGCACCCATAGTTGCCAGTTTCTGACAAGCCATCTTTCATCAGAATGACATAGCCTTGCCACTTGATTACTTTCCACGGGCTCTTCCCAGCCTGGGAATTTTTTCGCCAGAAACATGAAATCATCACCTCAGCTTTTACAGCCCTCTCTCTCTCTCTCTCTCTCTCTCTCTTTCTAAAAAAAGGCACATCGAAGACATTAGTTTGTGTGGTACTCCTTGGAGAAACCCGAGGAAACTTCAGTTCAGGCTGGGCTTTTGTTACCACTTTAGTTGCCGATACTCTTGTATCACTGCTTAGAATTACATTCACAGTATTGGTATCTGTCACCTACAGGTCTGCCTGCTTTCATTTTCACCATCTTGAGATTAGAAACGTCAGTCTTCAAAAATATTTGAAGAGTAAAGGCAACATGGTTTTACATTTGCAATGCTTTTACCTACCAATACCAATTGTCCCCAATTCTGATTTCTTTCTAATCATCATGTCTGAGCAGTCAAGCAGTCTGTGTTAAGAAAACATAGTTTTATTAAATTAAATGAAAGATGATTTTGACATGCTGCACAGTGGCGCAGTAGGTAACACTGTTGTCTTGCAGCAAGAAGCCTGGGGTCTTTCTGCATAGAGTTTGCATGTTCTCCCTGTGCATGTGTGGGTTCTCTCCGGGTACTCCGGCTTCCTCACACAGTCCAAAAACATGACTGTTAGGTTAATTGGTCTCTCTAAATTCTCCTTAGGTGTGTGTGTGCATGGTTGTTTGTCCTGTTAGTCTCTGTGTTGCCCTGCGACAGACTGGCGACCTGTCCAGGGTGACCCCGCCTTTCGCCCGAAACGTTCGCTGGAGATAGGCACCAGCACCCCTACCGACCCCAGTGGGGACAAGGGTGTACATAAAATGGATGGGTGACTTTGACATGCTAAACTGTTTTGTGTATCTTAAATTAGCGATTAGCAGGAAAAAATTAGCATGACTAGCTTTATTTGCCTTAAATATCGATCTCTAAATATATTCCCCAGTCATGGTTTGTAAACTAAGACAAAACTAACACTGGTGACAGTGGGGTTGCCTTTAGTGGCACTCAGATTAAGTTTTTGTGAATTAAATATTTTCAAAGTAAATACAACATAACTATGATGAAACCGAAAATAGAGAACCAGAAACAAGGCTTCTTGACCACTTGTGTTATGTTCCATGTACTTATGAAGTTGTAACTTTGGAGAATTAGCTTAACCCTCTTCCAGTTCCACCATAAAGAGGAAGTGGTACCATAACAGTATATAACAGCCTGTAACATAACAACAGATTCCCTGTCTAACTTTGTGTCATATTGTGTGTGCAAGAATTTTACTGTGAAACAAACAGCCAAAAGTGCAAACAAATATTTATTGAAGCTCTTTCATATACAGAGCAGCTTATTCTGGATTCTGAGATGCCAACTTCCTGTTAATTTTCAAACTTTTTACATGTCGTCTTCAAAATAAAAATAAACTCATAATTATGCTGTATCTTTAATGTGTTTGTATGTGATATTATGGAAATTACTGATTGAAAAAAAAAGACTGCATTTTTGAATTTTCCATCAGGTGGTAACAGGTTGGGGTCTGTCACGCTTTAAGTTCACCAGTGGTGGGAACAAGTCAATTTGAACCTTATTCAACGTAGCCTTTGATGGTTTGTGTGAAAGAGCATCCTCTTACAAAAGCAGGTAGGTATTGTGGGATCTAAGTAGAAAAACAAACAAACATATTGAAACCACTTCCAACACATCCATGTGTTCCTTTTAAAATTGTGTGTCATCACCACAAATATTCTGTCTTTGGTTTGAGGTCATCTGTAGGTATATTTATTCTAAGGAATTTAACATATCTGTTTGGGAATGTACAACGCCCACTTTCTTTTCTCCTGTGTCCAGAGGAAGGTGGTCATTTGTGGTTGGAGAGAAAAGCATTACTCAAGCTTAACTCACAGAGGAAGAAAAAGCAATGAGCGAAAACATCATCTTGTTTTTGTCATGACTAATAGGGTGACTGCTACCAGCATCCTCTGCTATGTCTATGAAGTTGTGATCATCACATTCCTGGAATCTTCTGTGAACTTTATAAAATACAACGACTAAAAAGAACTTTATAAATGCGTTCATGATGCTCCAGTTACTTTTCCAGCTCCAGTTAATTTTCTTGTATTTTGGTGATTCTTCTACTAAAAGTACAAAAATGATCGATTGAAGGACTAAGCAGTTATTATGGTGGAACAAAGTTAATTTTGGGGATGAAAAAACTGGAAACCATCAGGAGAACAACTTGAATTCCCACAAAGAGAACACTGTCACATCTGGTGTGCAGGTGTAGCAGAGTGCGTCTTGTATCAGAAATATACTGTATCTTTGCAATACTATTTTTAGGGAGCTCCTCGGAGTGAGACTGAAGGGGTTAGCCACTATCAGGGACACCGAGCGGAAAGCTTATCTCCTTAAAGAGATTGTTGAACAGCCGGGTTACCTCTGGGAAAGGACAACTGTAACGTGTCTGAAGCGTAACCTGTTCTCCAGCTTTACCTTTGAAACAAGATGAAGATCAGCTGTGGCTCTGAAGTCATTGCACCTTCAAAGGTAATTAACACATGGGTTTTGTTTGGGCCCGATGAACCCCAGATTATGTAGGTACAGATGGTCCGTGGGGTCGACGACAGACTCTGAGAGCAAGGTGTGCTCCGATGTGCTTTCATGTCAGCAGGAAGTGCTTGACCCCCGACCCCTCTTGACCTCAAATCGAGACTGTCAACACCACTTTCTTGAGAGCCCTGTAAAGTTTAACATGTGGACAAAGACAGAAGGCTTGAGGAGCAAGTGGACCCAGCTGGCATCTCTGCTTTGCAATCCTCTTTGACAGTTATGCAAATGCAGAGTTATGTAAGATCAAAGGCTTGTTTTATCAGTCGTGTGACTGAAAGTCAGTCTCTAAGCATGAAAACAGAGATAAGAAAAATGTTTTCTATTTTATCCAGAATTAGTTTTTTTGTGTGCCCTTTTTGTTTTGAGCGTGTGCCTCATATTTTTACTCTCTGAAGTTATTTTTTTTGTTTTTTTCCCTGCTGTATCAAAGGGACAGGTCCTGTTTTCACCTTGATAGATCACAAACTTAGGCTTGGAGACGGCTCAGACAAGTCGCTTTTCGCTTCATCTCCTCTGATCTCTTGTTCAGTCCAAAACCCCGCAGAGATGTTGATCATCAAGTTCAGAAAGGTTTTTTGAGTCATCCATTACCAACTTCATATGTGGTCAATTCTCTTTCACTGACTCCATTTGATGGAATAGCTTTGATTTGGAGTTATCCGTTTATTCCCTTTCTTTTGAAGGTTAGCCTACGAAAATTATTCTCTTTTAGACAAAATATTAAGTTAACTTTAACTTAAAGTAGCTGACATACTGAAAATATGTAGAATATATAGTAACAGTGTGTCATAATAATACAGGTTAAGGAACTAAAAGGAAAGGAAAGGAAAGGTTGTTGTTAATAGTTTTACGGTTTGGAAATGTATAAAAAGGCTCCAGTTTTCACAGGAAGTTTTTCAGGAACCAAGGTAGATTGTTTCTCTTTCCTGTGTTTACAACTTAGTAACCAAGGCCAAGTTTTCCCTGAAAGCAAAGCTGCTAAGTAAGGGAATATTTGAAGGGAGCAGCATTTGCATTCAAATACAGTACATGGACACAATACAACTGTAGTGGAAATATTTAATTAAATGAAGTGCAGACTTCCTTTTTAACTCCACAGAAATGGAGGACAAACCCTTAGAGAAGCTAGTCTTATAAGATGATGACAACTTATGGACTATTTCAAATAAATGAAACTGTTGACCTATAGGACAACAAACAAGATCGTGGAAAAGATGCAGAAGGTTTTAAACATTCACAACAAAAATAACAATGTGGAATGTCAACAAAAAAAAAAAGCATTCTCTAGCATTCTAAGACTGGTTTAATGGTTTGAGAAATGTGCTTTTTGTTTTCTTAGAGTTCATTTTATTCAACTAAGAAGATTTGAAAGACCATTTGAAAAATGTTGCTAAAACCAAGTGACAGTGGTAAACTCTGTTGCACTTGTTCCCAGTTAGGACCATCATAATGCAAGAGATTGACTCTATCTGTGCTTCTGTTAGCACCCAACTCATCCTAGGAATCCCCAGAGCTTAATATGAATTACTTCAAGCAGACACATGGATCTGTGGGTCAGCAGCCTTTCTCAGGAGTGTTTGATGATGGCATTTTATTGTTCCAGAAGGTCAAGATCTTCAAAGCTCTCCTTCTGTTCTCCACAGGGCACCCGGGCAGCAGCTGTCAGAATACGCACAGCTTTGTGTTTTTATATGAGAGAAGAGGTTGGTCAAGCCGACTCTCACAGAAATGTTTTTACTGGGGAACGGGGGGTAAGGTCTGAGTGGACACCATAATATTGTTGTTCTGCCCCTTTGTGCTCAAGAGCGGGAAGCGTGTGAATCCTGTCGGATGGTACGTCACCCAGTCCCGAGTCTGACGCTAATCAAATAGCCTTTTTGGCATAGTTCAGCAGTATGTGATGTGTTGCAAACCAAACAGAACACCACTTTGGCTTTAGATCTAATATCTTTTCTTTTATGCGTTGGTGAAACACTCTCTTAGAGACCAGCGCCAAACCAAAGTCTTGCACAACTAATTTTTGATGGGCTAGCATATAATATGACCGGACTTTCTGCTTGAGTTAAACAAACATCAATTTTCCCCAACCGTTTATGCAGCATTGATGAACTATGTTGGACCAGCAAAATGTCAACGTTTCAATCAGTCTAATTACAGTATAATAATCTTTATGAAATCACTCAGAGACATTAAGACATGCAACACTAATAATCATTAAAAGAGCACTCAGGCAGCAGTCATTAAAAGAAACTAAAAGTTATCAAAAGACTATTGATCTCTTCAAAGCTCTTGAGATTACTTTAGGTCATATAAGAACTGGATTGTAAATTCAGATACGGAGTCCTTAGAAATATGAAACAGCCTTCAGTAATTAATCAGAAAATTTTAAGGTGTTAATATTACATAATGCTGATTAAACAAACTACCGATTTTGACCTAAAGGCCTCTTTCCCATGGAGAGCTACCGAGTTGACAGAACTACTTTGAAACACCTCTAACACATAACTACCCCCAATTAAGGTAGCATTGCTGAGCTGCACTCAAAATTAGACAGCTTTGATTGGCATACATTGTAATGTATCAGCAATCTGAAAAGTTTGGTCAGGCCATGTGACACGATTAGCTCTTGTTTCTTTATTGGACACAAGTTTCTTCAGAGTTTGTCTTGTGTGTCTCTTTGAAGATGGTACAGCTTAAAAGCAGCTGAAGTTACAAGATGAAGAGTCATCTAAGGAGACCTTTCAGCCAATCAGATTGACTTCCTTTACAGCATCTTATAAACAAAGGTTGTGCACATGTTCAAACACTGATCTTAGTGATGGTGTTTTACATACAAGCAAAACAATGAAGGTCAAAGATTAGATTTGGCAAATCAGATTATTTTTAAGAGAGGCCCTTCAGCAGCAAAATTAAGAATCACTTTGACAATACTTTAAATCCAGCTGTGTCAATTGTTTTTTTATCTACTAATCAAAATAAAAGTTTACTACATTTTCTGTCTACAATTCAGACATGAGAAAGAGCCGCAATTCCATAACTGTACTTTATATATACGTATGTCATGAGCACTGATAGACTTTAGCCCATTTGAAAACCCAAATCCAACAATGATTCAGAGATAAGAGGTGGATTATGTAGCCAACAAGGTTCCTTTGACCTCCTGCTCTTTCCAGCTGACCACCCTGAAACGCTGACTTCCTTTAAATCCTGCTGTGATGTCGCTACACCCTTGCCCTTCTCTCATGACAGGATATCCACAAAAAACTCCCGCTACCTGTTTTTACACCCAGTAAAGCTGAAGAGGCTCCTTTTCAGACTACATTTGAAGTGCCCTAATGCTGCTGAACATGTAGTCTTGAGATGGTCTGTGGTTTGTGTCTGGAATGCTGTTTTGGACTTTCTTACATGGGTCAAAACACTCCATCACTATCCGAAAAACCTATTTATTTTCCAGCTTTACAGTAATGCAGAATAAGGGAGACTTTGTGCAGCAGCTTATGGCAGTCAATACAACTTGATCTTTATACTGAAAATACTACTGAAGATAGCAATGGGGAAAATATATATGTTTCTCCTTTGGTGCCATTGGTATTACCGTACTCTGTCTTTTTTCCATCTGTTATCTTTTTTATTTCTTTGACATTTTTGTTTTTTTTTGCCATGTTAAATATGGACAGAAAACAGTAGCATGCATCCAGTGTATCAGAGTTTGATGCACTTTGTGTAACACCAATTTTGGTCACATATCATTAGCTCTGCTGTAAGTTCACTAGCTAAGGACACAGTAGCAGAGACAGCTTAGTGCTTAAAAAATGCCGTCACTTTGATCATTTCCTTCTGGTCTTTCATCTTGGTACTCTTGAAAGGGTTAGTAATGATGTTTAATTGATTACATAGCATAAACAAGCTTGGTTTGCTCTCATATCATTCATTACTTCCCCCCTCTCCCTCACACACACACACACACACTCACGCGCACGCCCGCACGCACACACTTCATGTGTTCTCTCCAAAAGAAGATCGCTAGCATGCCATTTTGGGCCTTTCTCTTTCTTCTTCTAAAACAAATAAAGACATCAAACATCAAAGCCACCCCTGGTTAATAAAAGAAGACCTCAAATATTTTCCATTATGTTTAACATGGTTTTGGGTTTCACCAAGCATAGAAATAACAACAGGACAGAATAAAGTGACGCCTTTTTGTTGTGCTCCATTTCTGTGTTACAGAGGTTAAGCAGACCAAACTCAAGCCTGTTCTTTGATCTTGTTGCCTCTTATTATTTAAAGGTAGTCTTTCTCTCCTCTACTTCTTTTCAGAGACACGAGTCCCTCCACACACTCATTTACCCCTTTCTTTTTTCTTACTGTCCCCCTTCACTCTTCTGATTATGATAGCCAGAGTTCCTGGCTAAAACAACAGTCTGTCAGAGGATCCCGTTCCTTTGAAGTTCCACGTCAGTCAGTCGAGTTTCTGTCTGGGCCCAGAGTTCTGACCTCTGACCTGCAGTGATTACTTCCGTGGCGCAACCAAGCAAAGATAACTGTAAATGGAGCCCTTTGATATCCACTTGAGAACAGTAGGCCGAGCCTGGAGGGAGAAAAACAATGATGCTCAGGCATCTAGCATGTTTGTGCAGATACTTGCACAGATACACAGACAAGGGAACCATATGGTGGAGACCAGAAAGACAGAATCGAGTCTCTGATCAAAGCTGGCCCAAAATTATCTTTAAATGTCTCTGTATCTAAACAAGAGAAGAACTGAAGCCCCTGAAAGCAGAGACACTGAGCAAAATATAGTTGAATAATGTACAAAAAAGAAAAAAAAAATTGCTGGGCTTTCCAGAAATGAAAAATTGCTCCAAACTGTATTAAAAATTAAACACTAACTGCATTTTTATGCTGGCTTTCTCAGTTAGCACAGCTTAGAAGATAAATGAGGTAGAAGGAGCAAAATGTGCAACTTAAAAGAACTGGGCATAAACCTGTAAATAGTTGAATCCAAATAAATCATGTCATCTTGATCCGTTTATTAATCGACAATATCAACATGTTTCTTCTGACTGAATGTAATGTTAAAGCTGCAGTATTTAACTTTTATGAACAATGTGTTTTTTTTTTACATATTTGTTACAACTGTCACTTTGTCCTGGAATTATGAGACAGGCAATCTGTGAGGGAAAAAAACAAGTTCTTCTGCTACAAATACGCAACACTCAGTCAGAAACAACCAAGCCAAGAGGTGGAGCTTAATGCTGTCAATCAAGCTAATGTATATGCTCCTCACACCTCCTTTTTTGATATCTGCTGTGCTACTGTTTCTTCCCCACCTGTCATGAATGCTAAGGCTAGTTAACATGGCCAACAATAATGGATACATGGATAAACAGTTTTTATGTAACAATAAGTTGTTTCTCCAACATTAACCCATTGAGTGGTACTTCCCAATTATATCCCAGTTATGTCAGTCAGATTCAGTTATTAAATCCAGTTGTTTAAAAAAAAAAAAAAAAAATATATATATATATATATATATATATATATATATATATATATAAGGAAACCAAACCAAGCCATCGCATTGGACCATTAACTTTGCACCAATCACTAACACTGAACAATCATGTGGTAGCAGTGGAGAAGAATGACTTTGTTTTGACTAGGCCGTGTTTTAGCAAGAGTGTTGTAATATGAAAATGTTTCCACTAGACACACAATCTATTTATTTATTTGGAAATTAGTGAGCTTTAAATTGTTCTTTTCCTCCCTGAGTTCTTCTGAAGAAAGGCATAAAGGCTGTTAAAAACTGGGCAAAAATACTGCAGTAAATGAATCATTCTTTTTATTCTAATAGTCCATTTGTTTCTCATCAGTTTTATGGAATTTATTTTTTATTTTTTTGCATGTATACACTCACTTGTGTCTTTGAGGTGAGTACAAGCTCATCTGGACATATTTTCATCTGTGTCCAGATGGGAAGCGGAAATCGCATCTGCAAAGGAGCCAGGAAATAATTCCTCCCAATAAATTTTAACAGTTGTACGGCACATTTTTAACTCCGTTCTACACAAAGTGAAAATCAGAGGTGACTACAGGTTTGTAATGGTTGTATCAGCTGCAAAATTCTTGCGATTATGATTTGCTCCAGTAAACCAAAATGAACCTTCTGAAAAATGCTCTGACCCCAGACGCATGCAGTCATTACTGGAATGACTGTTGATGTGTTCATCCAAACAAGATCGGAGCTGACCACACTCCCATGTGAAGGATGAAATGAAGATGAGCAAATGAGTACAACTGACGGCGACTCGCTCGCCTCTTTCAACCTCCACAATAATTATGGCCTTTCTTTTCTTCACTGTGTTCTTCCAGCGAACTGTGGTATTTTCTTCTCATTTCTCCGTTTTAAAAGAAAAGAAAAACAAATACCAGAAAACTAGCATGTTGCTCAAATGAATATCATGTTAAAGCTCAGAATAGTAGACACAAAGCCTTGTAATTTACAAAACGGTTTTGTCTTGTTGACCTCCAGTTCTTTTTTGTTGTTCGTTCTTCTTCATCGCAAAGGGGCTTAGAGAAACGTGCATGACGTGTCTGGACACATTTCCCTTTTTAGTTTGATTTGACTTTTTGTTCGCAGTGCAATTCATTTACATGTACAAAGTTAGGATATATTAAAAAAGGGTTAACAAAAGCCACCAGGCAACCTTCATGATAATCCAACTCATAGACATTTTATTTCAAGTAGAATTTTTTCACAAAGATAGCCTCTTATTAAGTTTGATTCATCTTCCCATCAACTGCTGAAGAAAAGCGACCCCACAGCAATATATTGCCACCCACATGTTCCACTGTGGGGATTTTGTGTTAAGGGTGATTTGGAGTGGTGGTTTTCCACCACACACAGACTTTTGCATGAAGGCACAAAAATTCAGTGTTTTGTGTTGCCTTTTACAGAACAGCTGTACTTATGTTGATATTAGATCACACAAAGGTGTAATCATTTTACTAATTAGTTAACTTCTAAGGGCAATCGCTTGCACTGGATTTTATTTGCGGTATCATTCCACTTTGTTATTGACAGCTTTTTATGGGGCTATAACTTAAAATCTGATTAAATTATGCTGAGGTTTGTGGTTGTAATGTGACAGAACTTGAAAACCTCTGCATAACTTATACCAATTGCAAGTCTCTGAATTTTGCCTGAATGTCTCTAAAACATTAAACTGGTGAAAAAAACCAGCTCCTTGTTCTACGTTTGCTTCGTAAAGAAGGTCCAGACCCTCTGCTATTGAGAAATGATTGCTTCCTGGAAGCGTGGACTCTGTTGAAGTTAAATGTTACCCAGTCTCTAACGTTTGGTCGAGACGTCTGTAATGCGCCAGTTCGACGCTAAGAAGCTTACCTGTGCTATAACCAACCATCCCCCACTGTGAACAGAGAAGTGCCAGCCCAATGGGATGGTTGTTAATGTTAATTCCATATTTGGAAGCGTGGCCAACGCAGATTGAACAGCTTCGTTCGCTTCCTCCACTGCGATTGCTAAAACTACAGAACGAATGCAATTCTAAAACATAGCAGAAAACTGGCTTCATCGTTCGTAATTTCTCCTTCTGTTTGCTGATTGAAATTCTACTAGAGGAATCTAAGTAAATGGCAGAAGTTCCAGACTGTTTGTGAAGTGAGATTTTAATCAAGTGCACTGCAAGGCAATGGCCAGGCTGCTAAAACATAGGATTTTTTGTTTAGTCATCAACAAACAAAAGCTGTCTCACCCTGCCATTGTTAGGGCACATTCCACATACTAACACAGATTCCATTTTATTAAAGCCTGCCTTTATGAGAGATCAGTTGAGTATTATTTACTATCACAATGTAAAGATTTTCTGACGCAAAGAAAATATGAAAAAATCTCATTTTTAACATTACGGCTAAAAGATACAAACTTATGAAGTTTGCATGCACAGATGCCAACATAAGATTCTGAGCTCACAGAAGTTGTCTGTAGCCTGTTTGATCTGCACCAGGCTGTGACTGACAATGTGTTATAGATGGATTTGATTATCAAAGCTGCAAAGCAAAAATGAAATCTAATGAACATGCGGGTTGCTTAGAGAGAAAATTTGATTCTTTCCAAAATATCACATTGTCCTGTCTCGTGCCTGTGAGGATTTTGTGTTACATGGTTAATGCTGGACCTACGTATATGAAAAACAATATAAAAGCAATTAATTTATCTTTAAATGTGCATTTTCACAGATATTGTAGCAATTTATATTCCCTATACTACACTACTGTTGTCTTTTGTAGCATACAAATGTTAAAATAGGTATTAAGACACTCCACTTGCGATCAAATACGAATAAAAGGAAACCATTAGCATTCTAATTCAGAGTAAATACACATGGATATTTTTTTGGTATAACTTGTCCACGTTTTTTAAACTAATATAAAATGCAACGTGCACCAATGCTGTTTCAGACCTCTACCTCAGGAGGGAGCTGCAACTGCTCAGGAGTCTAAGCTGTGGACAGAAGGCCTTGTCACCTGTCACCATCTGTACACACTTTTTTAATGTAATTCTAATCCACACCTCCCTTTGGAAAACTGAATAAAGATCAGAGAGCTGTTTCTCAGTATTTTTATTCTCTCACCCCCTTTTTTCTAGTCTATCAGCACACATCCTGTGTTTTGGAGTCCAGCTTCTTTTGATGAAAAAAAGGAACAGATTATGAGAACTCGGCCCAGGTGACATTAGATGTTGTCAATGTGTAAGAATAAATGTTCCTTTTCATTCTCTCTTTTTTTTTTTTTTACAATTTTCATTCTTTGTAATTTTTTTTATATATGTTTACCCTGTTGGAATCTGCAAAGACTTGATTTACTGGCAGAGCATTGTACCCCTTTCATGTCCCTTCTATAATTACTTCAATTAGTCATGCGGGAGAGGAGGGTTTCAGCTGCTGTCTCTGAGATTATAATTTACTACCAAACAAAGATAAACTCCGCAGTGTCACTGGCATATTCATCATTTTAATTTCGCCCATTTCTGTCCACGGGTAGCAGGATGAAAGACACCTAAGAAGTCAGTCCTTCATTCAAAGAAATTATATTAGCTTGTAGCTGTGATTTATTAGTTTTAAATGAAGACCCTGTTTTTTTTCTTCCTTTCTCAAACAGTGGCATGTTGTCCACTGTCTTTGAAATGTAAATAATTTGACCACTCCCTGGTTACGCCTCCCATGTAAACAGACTCAGCTTCGCCGGCCCTTTGCCGATGCAAATTTTGTTTCAAACTTTGTGCAGAATCAGGTCAGTGAGAAGGGGCGACCACTTGAGGAGATCCAGCTCTGAGGACCTCTTTCATGTTGTAGAAAAGTGATGAACTTCGGCTGTAGTTTATTGCCGGTGTGATTTTTAAAAGCACCCCCCCCCCTCCTGGCTCTTTGAAGTGAGAACGGCTCAGTTTTCCACCGTGCCACTGCCCGTCGCTTTCTGGAATGTGATTGGATTAGACGAAAATCCTTTTTCAAAGACCAGATTGTTTGGCTCAAATGTAATATTTATTTGAGAAATTTGAGAAAGATTTTTTATTTTGTGAATTCGAACAACGACACAACAGTGCTCGGTTATTTTGATTGATGAACAGAATTATTTATCATTAAATGTGTAATGAAATAATCAGCTCTTGATACAAGAAGATATATGGTACGACCTTTGAGAAAACAAAATTGTTAGTTTTGTGGTAAAGCTAAAAATCTCATTGTTTCAGTTGCATAAACAATGTTTTAAAGAACTTATAATCTGTAAAGTTTAGACTGCTTGTCTAACTTTGAGGTGTCCTCATGCTGGAAAAGTTATGGTACTGCTTCGAATTGTGTTTTCAAACTTGAATCAATATGTCATTTATGTAAAATTGTGCATTAATCAATCCCTGTTCAGTGAAAATTTAAAGTATTCAACATGTTGAAATAGAAAGGTTCAAATACTTTTTACAATGAAAAATTGTAAAGCGTGACACAAAGCTAACTGATCAAACAATCTTGTCTTAGAACCTCTGGAACACTTGATAAAGCTCAGATTTAGATTCAATAAGTCAATGTCTACTTGATATTATGCATTTTTAAAATTACAAAATCAACATGATTATAGCCTTTTTATGACAATTTAGTGACATTAATGTGCTGATGAGTGATAAGCAATTACACCCTTTCAAGATGTTCCATCTTTTAATGAATATTTAAGCACTGCGACTGGATAAAGCAAGATGGTTAAAGATATCTGAACAAATAAATAAAAAATATTTTGAATAAGAGCAGTGAAAACTGAAACAAGGGACACATTTTTTTTTTTGCAAGACTTATATAAACAAGTTGAGTCTCCTATTAATTAGTTGACTTCTGAAAATAGGTTGCTCCACTGAATTTTATTTAGGAGCAGCAGAGTAAAAGGGAGTTAAAAACAAATGCACACCATATTTTCAGATATGTATTTAACATTGTTAAAATCCACATATCTTTCTTTTCAGTGGGTTGGTTGATCACACAAGATTCAAATAAAATACATTAAACTTTGCAGGTATGTGGTGAAATGTAAAAAAAAAAACTAAAGTTTATGTAAGACACTGTGTATATATAGATAAACGTAGCTACACTGGCTGATGACTTTAATTACAAATATATAACTTAGGAACATTAGAGCAGCAGTTTGTTTTAATCTGTTTGAGCAAATGATTTAATGCTTCATGGGTTTCAATAAATGAAAGGCCTAGAAAATTCCATGATAGCTGACTAGAGTATGATTATAGTATTTTTCCTCACTTTTCACAAAATTTGCCATGGTGCCATTATGCTGCTGAGGCTTTGTTATGTTTTTACAGCATAACCTGGTCAAACTTGCACTGTGGTCGCACATGTCAAAGTCTTCTGCTGACAGCTGTCTGTAATTTTATAATAGCTACTTGGAACAGACGAAGGTTTTTATTTTCCCCCGGCACATGATTTTTACTGATTCATGTGTATTTTTATGACGTTATTTTAGCTCCAAGCAGAGTTTAAAAATAGCCACAAAATGCTATTCTCAAGCATTTGTACCCAAAGCTTATAAAGTTCTTTACTGCCTAAAAGTAATTGTGTGGGCACGAATGAGTATTGAAGACAAAAGAACTCCCATTTTTTGATTTCCTCCAAATAAATGTTTGGAATGGCAACATTACTGTCTCATGTGGGTTTTGGATATGTGTTGTTCACACTCTGTGGTGTGAGGGGCCAAGGCCCTGTTAATCTTTTAAGAGCTTCAATTGTATAATGAAGTGGTAATCTGTCTACATAGAGAATCTCCTTTAGATCCAAAGTTGAAAATGCAGAGCACCTGTAATTAAACTCTTCTTCTGAAGTCTGCAGATAAATAATTATTTTACACTCACTGTTTAAGAGTGTTTAATCAAATATAGCGATCTGTCTCTCTCTGTGTTCTGCCTACCACTTACCACCTCTGGGGTTTAGATGTGTGTATATTTGATCTATCGCTGATATTGGATCCTGCTGGGTTAGTTGATCTACTGATGGTCAAATGCAAATTGTCTCCTAAAGAGACAGCTGGCTGGAAAGTCCACACCAGCCAAAGGTTGCTGTTTTCAGTCTGTCTGGGGTGTATTTGTTAAGTCATTTCTCAGGCTGCTGCCGACTGTTCAGCTGTGGCACTACAGGACCATCAGAAAAAACCAACATCAACTTTTAAGTCGCAGAGGTGGGTGAAGGTGGGGGACTGAAAAACATGATCCACTCCGCAGTGTGTTTGAAATGTTAACTAAAGAAAACATGCTGGCTAATGGTTTTGTATGTATATATTTTCTTTGGTTACTTTGAAGTCTGTGCTCACATTGCCTGTCAGCCCCAGGAAACCCTGAAGAGTTGCCCAACTGTGAATATAAAGATAAAAACCAAAACATGCTTGAGTTCCCCTCTGACTTCCCTCTGGACCCATGTCCGCCTTCTCACTAGCACAAACAAACATATTTGACATTTTCATTTTCAATCAAATGGTACTCTTACTGCTGTTAATTGTGCCCGATTAAAAACGCAAATCTTTCAGTTTCTCCAAAATGTAATGTGTAAAAAAATGCGCAAGCGACTTTGTGTAGAATCAAATATGCAAAGACATTATGTAATATGTTTTCAGGTCAAAGAACTGTAAATGGATGATGGATTCCATTTTTGTTCAAGGACTTGCAAGACTTCCTTGTGCTGGAGAGGAGACCTACTGCCAAAATAATAATTATTATTATTAATCACTACTTAAGTCAAACATTGATGCAAATTGCGATTGCCAACATTTTTGATGCTGCCGTGTGAAATTGGTGTAACAGCTTCTCTGTTGGTGCCACTGTATGAGGCTGGTACAACACAGAACTTTTAAAAGCAATGAAAATGACTAATTTCAGATGGATGTTGGTCGCAACAAATAGAATGAGCTGTAATCACCACACTCTGAAGACGATTCATTTCATCTGGCGGTGTGTATGTCTCTAATGTGTGTGTGCATGGCTCAGTGTTATGCTGGGGACCGGGGTGGAGGTTTGGGGGGTGCTATTATCGCCCCTCATTGGTTGCAGCGCAGTCCTGTCTGTTCTGTGGGACATCTGTGGGTTGCGTGATGGGCTTTGTGGAGCAGCTTCTCTGTTGGTGGATTTAAACAGGCCCAGTCACGAGCTCTACCAGACGCTATGGGCACAAGTGATCTTGTCTCTTTGAGGCTTGATGTACACACACTTGGAAACATGTTGCAATGGAGAAAGGACAGAAAAAAGTATTTCTACACACATAAAGCATGTTTAGTTATAACCACAGGGAAATATCCATGTGGATTTCAGGGAAAGCTTAATCAGGAGGAAAAAAGACTCTGAAAAACTTGTTACATAGACATTTTCTCAATCCTGCCAAGCCAACCAAGCTGTGATTGAGTTTTTGTGCAGCTGCCAGTGTTTAGTTTTTATTGGCCTAACAGAACATGTTTGATACACCCTGACCACAACAGCTTCCAACATTAATTTCTTGGTCATGCGTGCATCTAGTACTGGTTCTGAAAGACTTTACACAGCAGGCCAAATCAAAGTTTTTACTCCCACCGTATAGCTATCCAGCGCATTAACTGCTCTTTTTCATGTTTATGGATTTATCCTCTTTTAGGATGGAGTGGGTGACTGCTTGTGTTTTATCTTCATCTTGAAAAGCGAGCCATAAACCTCTCTAAAGACCAGATCACCCGTTCCAACTATGTAGAAAGCAGCACAAGATTTCACATTAGATGTGTCCTTCGGTTGGAGAGGATGTCACACTGACAGGACAATGTTTGTATTGGATTAGTCACCATAAAGATCTCGTTTACTCTCTATCTGAAAGTTGTGTGCCCCTTTCTCATGTAAGACCTGCTAAATTTAAAATGATTTTCAAGGAAAAACAAGATAATGTAAACCAGAATGCTAACAGGATGAAGCGAAGTTAAAAAAAAAAAAAGAGAGAGAGGAAAAAACTTGGAGATCAAACAAGAAACCTTTTGATGTTTGTCTGTTTCGTTATATGTTGCTGTTGTTCCAGACATTTTATTAGTCTTCCATGGAGTCGTTTCATGTCTTCTTCCTGCCACCTATTTTTCACACGCAAACTTTGTATTTCAGTGCCACAGTGTGCCTGATTCTCTTTTTTCACAAAGCTTTGTTTGTGTAGGATTTGCATGTCAATTGATTTTACTTTAATCTGTTGCATAGTTACAGTGGAAATTATATTAACAGCAGAAAATCCATTTTTGAAATGAAACAATCCTCATTCAGTTTTGTTACAAATCAAAGAATTTGTAACTATGTGCCACTGCTATCAGTGATCTGTCTAGGCACATTTATATTTTAAAGATGGGGCAAAGAAGAATTACATATAGCTGATCTGTGTTGTGTCATGACAATGTATGACCAATTCATCCGTTGAGCCTTATGGCATAAGGTGATGCACGCACGGAGGGAGTTCTCATGTGTTTTTGGCTTCACACTTAAGAACTTGAAAACATATTAAACGCTGTTCCTCATATAAATTGCCATAGTGTTTAACTAAAGATAAAATTTTAAAAAACACGACAGCTAAAAACTGAATGAATGAATGTCACATGTTATTGATGTGAATGTTTCTACAAGCTAATGTTAGATTGCCACTACAGGAGGTTAACAGGTATTGACTCCATATATTATATAGGAAGAAAAGATAATAAAATAAGTGTCATTTGTTATGAAAATGTGTGTATTTAAAAATCTAAAAAAAACAGATGTCAAAGAGCTACAAATGATAGACAAATAAATATTTAAGATGAAATTTTGAAAGAATAAATAAAAAGAAAAAAAATAATCCTAATCACAGGAGCTGTCACAATACTTCAATGCATGCTTGACACATAAGCTTTCAATACATTTTGCACAAGCCTCTTTTCAGAGTGTAAAATTGGGAAGTGACTGTGCATGTATAACTCATTTTATATTCAGAAACATTTTACAATACGTCAAAGTTGACATGCAAAATCTTAAAATAATTGTAAGCTTGGGCTATTCAAGAATGCAAAGTCTGATGTAAGAAATTTGTATTGGGAGTTTTTGTTTAAAGATATTATAGGAATTTGTATTGTTTTTCAATTGGATCCTGGTATGAAGAGTAAACCAGCAAAACTGCACCTACTGCAATGCAATGGGCGGCCCATTTCCCCTGGCAGGCAGGCTCTGTTCATCACAAGGTTAAGACTTTTATGAGATTAGATAAAAGCGTGGGAAATGGAAAAACGTTTTGATCCCTGTAGACCAGGCTGCTTTACTGGTGAACCCAACACCTTAGCTCTAATGCCACTTAGAGTTGGCACAGCATCCGACAGTTGCTTGAGAAAAAGTTAAGAATGATATGTGGCCTCCACCATACCACTCCCGCTATAAATTTACTACCACAGCTTTAGGTAAAAGCCAAACGTTTTGATCCAGTCCAACAATGCCTTTTTTATGTGAGAAACTGCTGTACTAATACAGAGAATACATGATCCCTTTATGAGCAATTTATGTACAAAATCACACAATTAACTGGTTTCTTGTAAAACTAATTAGAAACATCTGTATTTTAGTTCCATTATGTCATGATATTCTACTCCATCTTTAAAGCAGTATTACCTGAGAATTGTAAAAAAAAGAAAATTGTGGTACTTGACTAATAGTGTTGTAATTTAAGTTGGCAACCTGAACCTGGCTTATTTCTGAGGCGCAGCATGTAACAACCCGTCAACAACTCTCAAGAATTTAATGGACGGCCTGCTAAAAGTAGTCCAACTGTTGTTGCCCAATCTTCACTTACTGCAAATAGTGTTTCCTAATTCTTGCATAATGAGAATTTGCTGAGAAACAAGGATCAAAGACCAAGACCACAAAGAAAAACAACCAAACTGTGTTGCCAACGTAGCAAGGGGAGATTTATGTACCTGTTTAACTGCAAATGTTGTGCTGCAAAAGCAACACCTTTTATTGTTTGACATAAAAGTCTAATTTTCTTCGTTCTAGCAGTTAAAAGGGGCATCAATTAACAGATTACATGGTAAGTTAATATTTTCTGCCCTCCTCTGTGTGTCCGAAAGATATGCCTTTGATGAGTGAATGCTGCTGCAAGTTCGAAAAAAAGACTGGGACGCACTAGAAACCACAGAAGTCGATGGTATGCTTTAAAAGAGACAAAACATTTAACAAAGGGCAGAATACCATAAAGGATGTACTTGCTTCAAAGGTCTTACTGTAAGTGTAATTTTCAAAAGGGTTGGGTTGCCCCCGTTCTGTAATTAAGTTCTTCTCATTGGGTTTGTCTGGAATTAAAAGGACTATTGCCACTTTTTCAGCACGGATGTTTTTATATGTCTATGTTTGGCTGTGGTGAAGGATGAAAGAGAGATGCCTTCCCCTGTCTCCTAAAAAGTCTTCAGCTGAGTGGGAAGTAGACAAGGAAGAGCCTCTGCTTTGTTTGAACTTCAGTCTTGTCCCTTACAACTCTTTGACCAGTCAACAGAGGTGGTTTCCTTTTTATTGTGTGCTTGACATTGAGATGTTTTTGTTTTCTCACTATAAAATTTGCCTGGATTACTCTTGATGACAATGAAGACAATGTCAACAGTGTTTGTCTGCCCAGAGATCGAAATGTCTCTTCTTCATCCTTCAAGCTTTCTTGTGGCTAGTTGATGTTTTCCCCAGTTTTCAAGCACAGTGTCTGATTTGTCATGCAAACTTATCATATGTCTAAAGTACTACAAAGAAAGTTTTTAGTTTGACATTAGTGCAATGCCCTTTAGTATGACATAAAGAACAGAGTGACAATCTATTTCAAGTATCCTACAAAGTGAAAATCTGATGACAGTACTTGAGACCAGTGGACTGTAAAGCATTATCTGTGGTTCCGTGGTTTCTTCCTCAAAGTACAGCTCCGGGGCAAGGCCCAGACTTCAATCACAACCCATGCTCTGCTTCCAGAAACGTTTGAAATGACAATGATGCACTAATGTCAGACTGAAGTGTTTTGGTACAAAAAACAGGAGGCAGACAAATATTAATGATATAATAGGACAAGACTTGATGATTTTCCTGGAAACTCTGATTTATTGGAGCCAATGAGGTAAAGCATTGCTTTCTTAAGTGTTTTTTTTCTTCTTTCTGCACTAGACGTTATGTCTTCCTGCTGAAGGATGGTCTGCAGCATTCTTCAAAGGCACTTAAGATGTATAATTAATAACAGAAATCAGTCATTTGAAATTACAGAAGAGGACATTCAGGTCTCTTTGAACTTGTCAAAAATCAGATGACTTGTGGTCCTATAATTAGCCAAGACTAAAGAAACTGGGTTGGGTTGGTCTACCAACCCAAGCAAAACTCTCCACCCAACAGACGAGGTGACAAATATGAAAATTGGAGTTTTTATGTAAGACACAACTTGACAGAGCGATTTCTCTATTTTGACAAATATGTACTTCATCAGACGGCCTTATTTGCAGCCTTGATGGATGCTGACAGAGTCTGTCTTGTGTCTGACTTAGAACTTGTTTTCATCATCCAAACCTATGAGGCTCACCAAGACAGTCTGATGATATCTCAGACTTTCATGTGGTGTTGGAATATCCCCTTCTGTCACAATTTAATTCTGTCACCATTATAGTAACTGAGGATAGTATGTTGCTGGGATCACATATTTCTCTGAGCTCC
Organism: Xiphophorus couchianus; assembly: GCF_001444195.1. Classification (NCBI taxonomy): domain Eukaryota; kingdom Metazoa; phylum Chordata; class Actinopteri; order Cyprinodontiformes; family Poeciliidae; genus Xiphophorus; species Xiphophorus couchianus. The sequence goes on along the minus strand of NC_040243.1, from coordinate 11,333,149 downwards.
TCCAGCTTTGTTTATGTCTTCTTCTTCCAGCTACAACAGTTAAAGGTTTTTCAGAAAGTCAAGAGCTAAATTTAGACCAAGCCTATCATTTTCAGGATCATTTGAGAGTAAGACTTATGCTTGCTCAGACCGACATTTTCCCATAATAAGATAAGACTTAAAACTGAATACTTTGCAAGTAAGATGTATCAACATTTTTGTTTCGAATTTGATCCATTAAATGAAATTACTTTATACTTAACAATTCACCACAATGATACTCATTGCAAGAAAGCAGCAACCTTTTGGAGGATTATGCCCAACACTATGTGTGCTTCCTGGTTTTTGGTCACGATGATAGTCCCATGAAAAGTAGAGATACATATTTTTGCTTTACTCATTGTGGGTGGTCTTGTGGGGGAGTCGTCTGATTATGCTGGATTGAACCTCTCATTACAGTTCAGCATGGACATATTGAAATGGTAAAAATGCTGTGTATGTATTTGCATAGAGCATTACCAAGACATAGGATTCCAAGGTGGTTTACACTACAATTAGTCACTCACTCATTCATACACACACTGATGGTGGTGCCCTGAGCAGATTGACAGAAATGAAGCTGCCATTCAATTAGTGTCACTGGTCCACCACCAGCAGGCAAAGCTGTTGAAGTGGTTTTTGTGCCCTATAAAGCAAAAGACTTTGCTTTTTAGGACACAAAAACAAAATCTGAGACTGAAAGAAAGGGTCTTTCACCTCCTGAGTCACAGCTGTCCCTGAAAGAATGTGTGTTTAAGAAATCAGGACTTTTCAATATTTGAGCGAACAACAAAACAATCATTTCTTTTAAATGTATATGACTTGATATGTCCTCCGTGGCTGTTTGAAGGGGGATTGATTTACTTAAAGGAGATGACGAAGAAGCTTTGGAAAAAGAAACACCCAGTTACGCAAATGCTTGATCATAGTGACGCAATTATCTACGAGGGAAATCCAAAAGAAAGTGTAGGGTTTCACATTCATCACTTGTGTAGATGTGCAGCAGCCAAATAGTTACACCCATGATCATTAACTAAAATGAGTTTAACAGCTTGGAGCATGGCCCTTTGTATTCCCTCCAAGACTTTGGGATTCACTGGCTAATGCTCTCATAGAAATGGCAGGAGGAGGCAGGTGCTCATGCAGCTTCATCGAAAGAGTGAAATTTATGTTGATGATGAATGAATAAAAGGCCACTTTACTGGGTACTGGTTACATCTGTTCAATTGCTTGTCAACGCAAATACCAACTCATCCAATCACATGGCAGCACTCCAGTGCATAAAGGCATTTAAATGTGAAGATGACTTGTTAAAGTTAAAGCAGACATCAAAATGGGGAGGAAAGGGGATTTAAGCAACTTTGAACATGGCATAAATGGAAAGCTGGCTAAAAGGAAAGCTGGTCTGACTATTTTAAAAACTGCTAATCTAATTGGATCTAATGCTTAATTTTCTCTATTTACAGGGATCCAGTGATTATAAGTTGTGTGCTGAAAAATAACCGACGAATGTCAGATGTCAAAGAAGAACGGCCAGACTGATTTGAAATAAAAGAAAGGTAACTCAGCCAATCACCACAAACAAATCATGTAAAAGATGAATGGACAACACAATGAAGCAGATGGACTGCAGCAGCAGAAGACCACATAGGGTGTCACTCCTGTCAGCAGAGAGGAAACTAAAGCTACAGTTCACATAGGCTCACCAAAGTAGATTATTGGTTTGATAAGTCTTAATTTCAGCTGTAACATTTAGACAGAAGTCAGAGATGAGAAACAACATTAAAGCAAGGCTCCAGCCTGCCTTGACTTAATGGTTGAGGCGTCATGGTGTAGGGAATATTTTCTTGATTCATTTTGTGCCCCTTAGTATCAGTTGAGCACCATTTAAACACCACAGTCTGCTTGAGTACTGTTGTTGACTGTGTCCATCTCTTAATGGCCACAATGTAAACTGCTCATGGGGCCTCAAGCATAAAAGAGTGCGCAGTTTTCACACTAAAACTTTGCGTACGGAAAAAATTAGAAAAGTGCGGCGCCCAAAACAATTCGGATGTATAAAGCCGTGCGCACGCACGTGGCCATGCACCTTTCCTTTAAATATCAAATTTCCGGGAAATAGAGCGCAGCTGATGGTCCGCCCTGTCGCCTCCATAAATACATATGTAAATTACTATAAATACCCGGAAGTCTGCCACCAAGTGAAGCAATAACCATGACAACGTCTTTGTTTGTAGCAGTATAAGTATTTATAATAATAATAATAATTATATGTATTATTTAAAAGGTGCTTTCAGGGAACATAAGATAACCTCACAAAAATAAAAATAATACATTTTAAAGAAAGAAAAAAGCTAAATAATAAAAAAAGAAAATAAAGAGATTGTGCAAATGCCTGTTCGAACAGCAAAGCGTTAAGCCAAGATTTAAAGACAGACAGTCATTTGAGTTGGTAAAATGGACGTTTATTATAAATAGTGGAATCATGTGCATAAGTTGCACATTTACAGAATAGAGATGCTTTCTGTCCAGAAAGGAGCATTCACAAATGTGGCGGCTCCACTGAAGGATGACTGTACCGTTACAGCACGGCACGGTCTATAAGTTCTGCTCAGAGCTCCAGGATAATCAGTCTGGATTATTCTAAACACTAACAAACCATCATCAACATTTCCCAGCAGATCTATATGATCAATCGTGCCCTCTGAAGCCTTCCCTTGGCGCTGTTCTCCATCAGAGCCAAAGCTCTACACAGTTAGCAGCTCACCAACCATTTTTATTTATTTATTTTTTATTTCTTTAGTGAGAATGAAATTACCCCATAGATGCATTTCGCACAGAACACTGCGTTACATCTTTATGAGGAAAAAACTGAGTGAGGTTTTCGCATCCTTTTATTGTTGCTTTCTTTATTTTGTGTGCGTGTTAGCTTATTGTCTGAGGATAAATGCAGTTTAGTTTCATTGTTAACTTTAAACAATAAAATATTTAAATCATGAAAAAAAAAACCATCGGGTTCGATGTTTCTTCGTCTAAATAACACTGAATGTAGTCAGATGTTAATGTATTTAGGTGAGTTCTGACGTTTTGTAGTTTGATATTGTCCACAGAAAAAGTTTGCGTGGCTGCCGTACATTTTCACGCCAGCGAAAAAGTGTGCGTATATTTACGCAAACTTTGACACAAAGCTAAATTTTATACATGCGGACTTGTGCGTAAAATATGGCGCCGCACGCACTCTTTATGCAGGAGGTCCGTCATGATTACTTCTAACAGGATAATCTATAATACCGCAAAGATCAAATCACCTCAAACTGAATCCTGATAATGAAATCAAATTCATCAATGGCCATTATAGTCACAATATCTTAATCGATTAGTGCTTTGGACTATAGTGGGATGGGAGATTCACATGAGGATGTGCAGCCAGACACCATTTTTCACAAACAATAAAGGCAGTTCTGAAGGGAAAAGTGGACCCATCCTGGTACCTTATAAAGTTTGAGGGTATATTCCTGTTTAGAAATCACTACATTCTTATGTGTACCCTGTTCACTGTCCTCTCCATAGTGACAATGGCTCAACTTCTTCCTTTTTCATTTGAAGCCAGCTGTGTTTGATTTTTGCCTACTTGAAATTGGCCATGGGGTTAACACTGAGTCCTTTGATCAGTCCCGTCATGAATTGGAATTGTTTATCTTCTTTATCTGATGATGGCCCCTTAATAGAGGGGCACACAATTGGCAGGGGCATGCCTTGATGTGGGAATTGATAGTTGCAAGACACAGAGGGAAGAGCGAACCAGGACCCAGTAATGGTCGGAGGTGAAGGAGAGACGATTACAGATGTGACTCGAGGCTAACCTAACCTCGTCTCTCACGCCCTTCCTTATTCCAACACTTATTTGACCCCAGGCAGATGGCCCCCTCATCATTATGAAGCACCAAAACTGCAAAATATTTTCATCCTTCCTTTTGAACACATGCAGCTTCTTTAGCAATCTTTAAGTGAAAGAATCAATGAGTCTCTCAAATGAGACCTTAACCTTCTTCTGTGTTCATTGAATTGGTGATGGAGAAGGGCAACTGTGTGAGTAGACACCCAGACCCCATCCCATCTCTTCCCTGGCTCAACTTCAGACCCACAAAATGAAAGCTTTCCTTTCCTGCACTGCAGCTGGGCTCCAGGGAGCCTGAATAGGACCTGTTTATTTGTGCTATAATGTAATCAGAGGGTCCAACGATACACAACCTTCTCTCTGCACCTTCCTTCTCTACATTCTCTCCTCTATTCCCATCAACCTCGCTCCCTTCTTTTACCATTTACCTTTCAGTGCCCCTATTTCTTTTTTTTCCAACTTTGAGCTTCATCATTATCCAAATCTTTCTGCTGACCCCAGCTGACCTTAGAACTTGTTTGATGTGGTCTTGGCATGACGAGACATGGAGAAAAGTTGAAAGTTTATTGTTGAAAGGAAAGATTTCCATGATTACAGTTTTAGAAATAAACTCTCCATGTCTTTACTTAAGAGATTGGGGAATTTGGTGTGTGTGAGACATCAGGCGTCTCAAGTCTTCCTGCATAATCAACGAGGATGCCCGCTGGTGTTGCTGGACACGTGTGCACCTTCTCCAATTCCAGTCAAGCAGAAACATCATGTTCTGCCATAACATGCTAATAATTTAGTCTGGGATGTTGTTATTGTTGAAATCATAAAATTCCTGTAGTTAAAAGTCAAACACAAGTAAACAGGCTCACACATGTGGCTGCAATATTTAGGTTTTTTTGTCCAGAAGGGTTCTCTCAGTGGAAAAAAAACAAAACAAAACAAAAAAAAAAACTTGTAGTATGCATTTTGCATGTAATCAGACCCCCTTACTCTGGTACCTCTAAACGTTCTTAGCAGTCAACTAAGAACGTTCATCCATGTGCTATTTAATCTCAGTCAAAACTCAACTGTTTTCTGAAGACCTCAGAGGTTTGGTAGTGAACCTTAGAGAACAAAAGGACTCATGGAAAACAATGAATACAACACAAAGGTCAGGAGGTACTCTGTTGACAAATTGAAAGCAGAAATTCAAATATCAATGCCTCTGAACTTCTCAAAGAGCACTACAAAGAAAATTGTTCTCCACAACAGTGAGGTTACCAAGACATGGTCACCCATCCAAACTAGCATGCAGGAAAGAAGAGTATTGAAAGTGCAGAAACAGCACAAGAGACTCATAGTAATGCTGGAAGATCTGCAGAGATATGCAATTTAGGTGGTAAATTGAATTATCTGGACAACTATTACACATCTATTTCACAAATTTGGCCATTGCGAAAGAGGAACGAGAAGAAAGCCATTGCTGAAAGAAAGCCATAGTAAGTGCTGTTTGCCGCAAGTCATGCAAGGGACACAGCAAACACGTGAAAGAAGGTAATCTGGTCAGATGAGACCAAAGTCATCTGACCAGATTGACAATCTGGTCAGTTGTCCCTCTGACAGTTGCTGTCAGAGGGACAACAACTGTCCCTTGTTGTCCCTCTGAACAACAAGGGACAGTTTATGTGTGGTAGGAAACATTCCATGTAACTCTGAACACGCATTCTCTACTGTTAAAAAAGTTAGAAGCAGTGCCAATCAGCAGGGACGCTTCTCTTCAGCAGGAATGCAGAAGCTGATCATAGTATATGAAAAGATTGATGGACCTAAGCAAAGGATTTAGTTATTCGGTCGTAGATTTCCCTTCTGTAATCATGTCACAGCAAACATACAGCCATGCACAACAGAATGGTTTAGTCACAAGCATATTCAAGTATTACAATGGCATACTCAAGGCACAGACCTAAATTCAACTGAATATTTGTAGAGTTGAAAATTGATCCTCACAGACACTCTCCAGTCAAACTGACTGATAAGAATGTGCAGATAATTCACGATTTAAATACGACAATCTGGTAGAAACAGATCCCAAACATTTCAAAGGAGGTGAATACTTTTGCATTATATGAAAATAGATAATTACACAAAACCATATATTAAAACTTTGGAAAAAAATTATAAATTAATTCATATTGCACGTATTTGGAACAAAAGTCATACCAGGGCACAAACTGTAACAACTATGTTTTCAGTAGTAATCTGAATTAAAAGTCTGGAGCTAATCCTTCTCTCTCATTGAGGATATGTTCCAGGCTCTTTGTCAAATCGCCACTGTCTCTTATTTCGCTGTTTGTCTTGAGAGACAGACAGGCGGGTTAGCTTTGGGCTGGGCTGCCTTCTGAACAACAGCATCTCCAGTCGGCTCGGCTCGGCTCTGCACTGAAGAAGCATCTTGTTTTTCAACTGGTGGTTTTCTGAAACCACAGTGTTTGATGTGGGTTTCCCTTAATCACACAACATGCTCTCTAAACATGAACTACATTCATCTTCGCTCCATGACTCCTGGTCTCCCTCCCGGTTTGTCGCTGCTTTTTGGTGAGTTATTGTGCAACAGCAGTGGGACAAGAGAAATACAATGGTCTTGATCTTGCAACAAAGCGATTTTGATCTTCCAATCCGGCTATTAAGCCACTGAAGGAGAAGTGAGCCTCTAATCTTTGATTGGACACATGTTCTTTGTAGTCCTAATGTGTGTCTGTTTTTCTTATGTCCACATCTGATGGGACACAGAGTAAGTATTAAACGGATGCCTAAGATGGAAGCCTAACATTAAGACGGAGATGCTTTGCTCTTTGAGGCTGAGGACTTTTAATTATAAGCCAAGGGCACGATGTAGTTGTGTTTCCTTCATCTTGCTGAATAGAGGGTTTGCTCTGCGCTGACTGGCGACCCGGTGCCAAGCTCTGGAGTCAGTGTGTCACTGGCGGGCACTTTGCGGGTATGAGATGAGGCATGCTGCCGTGCCTCACACAACTCTGCAGGATTCTCACAAGGCGGGCAGTGATGAAAGTTTTTTTTTGTCTCTTTTTACCCTATTCCTCTCCCACCTTCCCTTCCTCATGGGGGTCTGACTGACAGCAGAACCCCATGCAGAATGTGAAGAAAAAAAAGCAGAATAATCACATAGGTTGTTAACATATCAGCCATTGACAAACATTAAAGGGCACCCCATGAGATCAAAGCAAAGCATTCATGCCAAAAGTATGACATTGTCTTACACAACAATCCAGCAGTCTGTCAATTCAGCTGTCACAGAGTAAGGAAGTGGTCACAACCAGCAATGGAAGGCCTTTCAGCATGTCCTAATGGGCTTTGATGACCTAGCACAAAGACAGTGTTACAGTCTTAGGTAGAGTCTAACATCTTTCTTCATATGACCATTGTTGATAATGAATACTAGGAAATCTAGGTAATTTCTTTTTTTCTTTTTCTTTCTTTTTTACAGTAAAGTACCTTGTTTTTCCCTCCCTCTCCAGGGTGCTGTGGTGAATATCTCCCGTTCCCTCCGGGACTTCTTTATTTTTCGATTTTGTTTTTCAGGCACTCTGCATTTGCACCCAGCAACTCTTTGATGTTGTTGCCTGGGTGCTAGTTGACAAAAGAGCCTCCATCAGCTGGACTCAAGGATGGGGCGGCGGGGGTTAGCAGAGGGGACCGGTGAATAAAGAATCAAAGTAACTGGAATGGGGCCTGAAGGCGTTGGACTCCATCTGAGACTGTGAACCATGTACCCCTCACAGTCACAGCCTAAAAGGCCTGGAGTTCATAGTTGTCAGGTTTTTTTTTTGGCTCTGTTCTGCTTTGAGTTACATCTTGTTGTCAATGGGTCTGCTTGTACTCATTCTTGTTTGTGTCTGTGTTGGCACTTTGTGTTCTAATATTGTATTTTGTGCACCCAAGTGATGTGAAAGTCTCCAGCTGTTGTTGGTGCAAGAAAAAACACTTCTCTTCCGTCTGGCTTTTCACCACTATTGCAATGCCAACATACTTTACTCTGTGATACTGAAAACTAACCTTCCTATTCTGTGATTTATGTGTGCTCACCCCTACACACCAAGAGCTAAAGATATCACTACATACCTTCACAACCCCATAGTGGGGCAGAGACATCAAATCACTGCAGAACTACTCTGGTTCACTGGAGGCAAATTTTGTCAGCTACATTTGTGCCAACACAATAGTCTTGTTTCGCCAAAGACCTCCTTAAACCTGAACACAGCCCCTGCATTTTATTTTTTTTAGCCAACTTAAAGCTAAGTTGCAATTAAAATCATAACCGATGTGCAGTTGTTAATAATTTTTTAGGACAATTAAGGATATCAAGTAAAGACAACTTTATTGTAATCAAATGCTTACAAATCAACCCAATGAAAGCTACATCCAAGTTAAAGCTAGATCATTTTTTATTTCCTGCTGCACACCTGACTTAAATAACTGAGTGATTAACAAGTTCAATTAGCACTAGATGGCATGTAGAGGAGGTAATGCAATCATTGGAATCAGATTTGCTGGAACAGACATGCATCTAGTGTTGGGAAACACTTAGCATACACATTTTTGACCTATGGAAAGAAATTAGTAGCCTGATAAAAACCAGACTCTTGTTCTACTCATTGCTTGGCACAGAGGGTCTGGACCCTCAGCTATTGAGAAATGATTACCTGGTGGAGGTGTGAACTCTGTTGGAGTCTTGGAAGATTGGACCTGATTTTGCCCAATCACTAACATTTGACTGTGACATATGCAATGTGCCAACTTGATCCTGAAGAAAGCTATGCTATAAAAGGTAAAGGTAAACATAAAGATAATTTTATTTATATAGCACATTTTCAGCAACAAGGCAATACAGGAATTAAAAGGAAATACAAACAAAATAACAAACCAAAGGAAAGAGCAAAAGAAGAAAAATAATCTAATTTTGATCTAAAGTAAATAAACTAGATACTCCTATTTGGGGTTGGTAGATAAGTATAAGTACAGTAAGTATCCTCTGGTCTAATTCCTTTTCTGGTTTGAGAGAATGAGAGTCTAGTTGCTAAGGTAGTTTTTCTGGGTTCCAAGTTCTAATACCTGTTCTGGGTTGCTAAATAAGTGTAAGTAAGTATCCTCTGGACTTCTGGGCTGCTAGATAAGTAAGTAAGTAATCTCTGGACTTTCTAAGTGTGTTCTAAATTTGTAAAAAATAATGAGTACTCCACAGTTTCTAAGTAATAATAAAAACTAAATGTTAAGCCTATTGGATATTTGCGTGTGATATAAATAAGCATTACCACTGTGAAGAGAGGATTGCCAAGCCAAACACAATGGCTGGTAATGAGAACTGCAAGTCGTAAACATTGATCGTGTTCTGACTTTAATTGCTTAGTACTTGGAAGCAATTAAAGTCAAGCAAAACATAGAACATTTTAATTTCCCCTTAGTTTTAGGGACATTTGCAGCTAATTGACTTTCCTATTTTGTTCACTATACTATATAAGATTTTCTTAAAAAGCAAAATAACCTAGTGCTCCTTGACGAACTCAAACTGCCAATTGGCAAGAGGCTGGATACACCATGGACAGATTGCCAGTCTTATGCTAAGTCAGAACAGAGACAGAGTGCATTTTAAATTGTTAGCTTAACCTAACATTCACGGTTTTGGACTGAGGAAAAAGTCTCAGTAGCCTGACAGAAACTAGCGCCATACAGAAAGGCGGTTGTCTGGCCTAGATTAACCGCCGATGAACCGCCTAGATTACTAGAACAGATCCACAGTCCAAATACATCCATGCTTTTGGACTGTGGAAAAAAAAACTTCAATAGCCCGACAGAAACTAGCGCCATACAGAAAGGCGGTGGTCTGGCCAAGATTAACTGCTGAACACTCCAACACCAACTGTGCACCACCCAGAATATAGAGGACGTCATAAAAACATTTTGAACCACACACACTTCTTTTACTTTCAGTTGACACAATCAGACTTTCTTTTAACCTTTTGGTAATGATCTTGATCAAAATTTTGTCAAGTTTTCTGAAAGGCCTAAAAATTTGTCTTTGGGCTTTTGAAAAATGTTCTATACATTTCTTTAATACTGGGCTGTTGTGACAGGAGCAAAACATAAACTACCTAAAAGTCCAATTCTTAAAATCTAGATGTATGTTTTAAATATTTTTATCAGTAACAATACTACTGGTTCAGATGAAAAATTCATTCAAAAACTAACAACATTTCTTCTGCTATGATTTTTCCTGAAGAAAATAAATATAGGTTCAAACATGTACAGTAAATTAATGTATTAAAATATATGGTGAATAAAGAACTAGTTTTTGTTATGGATGAACTGGCTCAGCAGAGGTTATTGTTATGAAGTCACAAATCATAATTTTCTTGTTTCATCCTTAGCTGCTGTCATATTTCAGTGTATTGTGTTCAGTTGAATCAAAACTATGAATCAGATTGAATCACGGTCAATCTGATTTGTGTAATTCATGTGCAAGTTTAATCTACTGTATTTATATCTTATTTGGTTGCTTTGTGTATCTTTATTGTCTTGTATCGTTGAAGTGTGTCAAGATATGGGTTACAACCCCAACAGCTAATAGAGTCTGGATCTGGCATGATCCAGACTCCAAACTGGATCAGGCCTTTAGCTTAGGTGTCTTTCTTATATCTAAAGGATCCATAGCTCAGAATTCAGTGGCTTTCCAATCAAACCGATAAACAACAAGACCTTAAGTATTTTCAGGTATGCAAAAAGTATGAAGAACTATGGATCGAGACAACTGCCAAATATTACAAAAATGTTTTGTTTTTTATGGAAGTAACATTTAAAGAATTTAAGGACAACTCAATCAAATAGTTTTAATAATATTTTTTAAATCAATCAAATGTTAATATTTAATGGATTACTGGTTTGGATAAGATGAATGACCTCAAAAACCCTATCTTGAGAACTTCTGTGGCATGCAAAGTGGAAAATGCAGGTAATGCACTTGGCTTGATCACAGCCATTTAGTTTTTAGGTTGTTTCCCGCTGCAATTATAAGATCAAAGCATAACACTCTGTGTCACTTGTTTAACTCACCCCACATATATACAGTCATCAGAGTCTGTTTAATTCTCACAGCCACAAGGCCTGCTCCTCTATGGATTACCGTCGAGCATACATATTCCCTTTTTATTTATTTCCTTGTGTGCAGTCACGAAACAAGCAGAGGGTAAAAGAGCATGGGCTCCACATGCTGGAAGGGCCCAGCTCTGTAAACTACCAGGGCCTGCGGACGACTGCAACTGGAAATGGTCATAGCACAGATGAATGAAAAGTGTGTAAACAGTCTGTGAACCATCACGACATAGTTGAGCGAGTGGAGGGATGCAGCTTTAACATCTGTCCCGCCAGTTCAACTAGAGAGTAATTAGGCCATATTTATAGGCTGTGCAGTAAACAGATCCACAGCTTATCTTGTTGTGGTCAAGCTTGCCACAGCTGGTTTCAGAGGACAACAGAAGATCTCAGATGTTCGGGTAGAAGGCATTGCAGCAGTTAAAGCCTAAGAATCTTATCTGGCACATTTTATCATTTGGTTTTCTTTCACAAGAAGTGCAAAATCCAAAGACAGTTCACTGAGAACTCACTCTCTCACGACTTCAAACACACTGTGAAATAATAAAAGGAAGTCTGGTAACCAAATGCAGCTATGTTTTTGTCCATCTCCGTCGTTACCGCATTGGGTTTTTCATTTCAGAATCATGTTTGTAGCCATATAAGATGGACTTAAGTAGTTTACTCAGCTGTGGATGAACAAGGTCCACTTCCTTTCTCAGTGTCACAGTTGCTGAACCGAATAAAATTGTTTTGGTGGCTGTATTTTTAAAGTTGTTGCTAACCATCTGACCTTCCTTTTCACACTGAGACAATATTTCTTCAGCTAAGAAAGATGAAGGAAGGAGACTGAGCAGCTGTCAGCAAATACAATGTTTCGTAACCTCAGAAGTGCAGTAAACGTCAGCTCCAGTCCTGACTGTGTTTTCAACACCTAGGTCAGAAGCCTAGAATCCCTAAATTTCCAGGACGTGAAAAGTCCTCAGTGACGCAGAACTTACTGTTTGGTGAAGAAGAATTAGCATTTGCTTACAATGGAGCTTTTTGAAAATGTACTTTTCTCATTTTGCAAATCTGGAACAACTTAAACGGTTAAGGTCAAATACTTATGGTCATTGCACAGATGAATGGAAAGTGTGGAAACGGTTATATGGATGGTAACTAACATGACAGAAGTTTTCTCATTATGTGTTTGTTTGCTTATTCCGTTTTGCCTGTGATAGATCGTCAACCTGTCCAGGGTGTACCTTAACACTTTCCAGGTGACTACTGAAGATAAGCCACCCTGGACCTCACAAGGACCAAATCAGGTGAAGTACATTTACTGTTTTTTTGTTGTTTTGTTTTTGTCTACTGTTATTTTTAGGCAGAATGTCTACACTTCTCACTGGAGTGTATTGTGTTTTTGGTTATGTGTGAGATGAGGTGATGATGGGGGAGAGAAGGGTTGGGATAATCTCTTTCTAGTTTTAGTTAGACTGAACACCGACACCAACCACTGCCTCTCGTTTTCTGATTTTGATACATAACAGCATGCTAAATTTAGGCATGCTGTCATTCCCAAATCCAACTTCTAGATTATCTGAATGCATCACGCAGGCATGCTTCAAGAATAACTTCTAATCAGGTTTCATCTAGTACCATGGGCCAGGATAGCATATCTGAGTAACATCTGAACAGCAATAAAAATACATGTAAGAACAACTGGCTGTCAACAAATGGTAAAATATATGAGTTGTGTAATATTATGTAATAGACATACAGATATGAGATTAAAAATAGTACTTCAAGCACTAAACTCTGTAAGACTCCATGACTCATGGAGGTGACTGATTGAGTAACATTTGCATTACATTAACAAAATGAGAAATTTGTATGTAGGTGTGTAGTTGGCAAGTATTCCTTGTTCAGCACGATGACTTTCCATAAAAGGTATATCTTTAAAACCTGCAATATATATTTTTCCACTACAGATACAGGGGTCTGATAGAAGTCTAATACTTTATTTTTGTGGTTGATCTTTCTGGTTATTATTTTTCTAAGTTGTAATTTTTGTTGAATAGATTTTTGGTTTCACTATTCCAGACACTATTCTGTTGTCATTGCTTGTAACTTTTAAGTTAAAAATAAAAATGGTTCTGCTCTATTGAGCTTTGCTTCTATTTTATGATTTGTGTTTAAAAAATATAACATAAATTCTGTGAAATATGTCTTCATGATACTTTAGAACACTTTTTAAAGTTCACCATTCGGTCAAAACAGAAAAAGAGCCAGGATTTGACTTTAAAAAAAATATAATCACAAACACATTTTAAATTAAATAAGTGTTGGATTCCACTAAAACCCACATGTCAAATAGTTTTGACAAGCTGGATTGAACATGGATATATTGTTATGGAGTCAAATTAATTAGTCATGGTAAATACCTTGCAGATGGCTGTAGCTCAAAAGGGTAACAATAAATCAACTGTTTCCTGTTTTGATCTAATTTCTTCATCTAAGCAGTGGTTAACTAAGTTCTCATTTCCATGCGGCTTCTTGGCTCAGTGAACCAGGGTACTGTGTAAAAGGTGGCAGACCTCTGGTGCCAATAATGAGGAACATCACCATTGGATTGTGGGGGACAGGAAGAAGTCCAGAAGACACCTGCCCTCTTCTCTTTGACCACTCAGACGTGTCATGGCTGTGTCGCCTGACAGAAGCAGGATGCAGGATATTACACATCCACTGAAGGGCGTCCTGAAGCTCCTTAATCTATGCAATGAATCAGGGCAAATTCCAACAGCTTCAGCTAGTTATCTGGTTGCAAAAGTCAGATTAGTTTTTAATGGAAATATGCCAGTAACAATATATTTCCACCCTCACAAACATTAAAAAATGTGTGCTGTATGAGTGGGTGCGAAAAAAACTGGTCAAAACTTTGCATCCACTCATAGATTTGGATGTCATAGTGATTTTTTTAACATTAGCCATTCTGCTCGTGGCTCAAAATGATCATACAAAAACAACTTGAATAAATTGTAAAAAAAGTTAGTGGATGCACAAGTTTAAAGTAATGGCATATTTTTTGTAATTCCTCAAGTTAAACTACATATACACCCCATATCCGTACACCTATACTAATATTTGGTTAAATGTACCTTTGCAAGTTGTACATTTATGGATGTACAACTGGATATTTTGTATCCTCCAGTTGTGATAAAGTGCCCAAGTTTCAATCATCTGTCCCAGACGGTTTTCCTCAGATGAGATTCAAATGACCAGTGAAATAAGTTTTATAAAAACTGACACCCTCAAGCTCCACTGAAATTTGAATCTGCCACAGATGTAAAAACTACCTGGTTTATGTGGAAAAGTTTTATAGTTTGCAGAAACAAAATAAGAACTGTATATCCTTAGTGTTTGCAGAAGTGAAGGTGAAGTTTTTAAACTTACAAACATCTTACCAGCATGGTGGTGGCTGCATGATGCTCTGCAGCTGTTTTCATATCAGTTGTACTGGTGAATTGTTCCAAAGTTGGCATTTACCCTCAGCTAGAATGAACAGACAAGGCTTAAAAACTGTGGCAGGGGACCAACTGATTAAAAATGAAGAAGGGTCAGAAATCTGGCCAGAATAATGCTGGAAAATTGTCGATGGTTACAAAAAGGGCAAAGATGTGACCGATTATTTTAAATGCATTAAAGATGCAGCATGTCAAAGCGGCATTTGAGCAGCAATAAAAATATATGTTGTACTGTTGTGCATTGGTATGTAATAGAAGTACAAATATATGATTAAGATATATTAAATACATGTTTTTGATTCATTGGCCCATCATGAAAAACAAAATGGTTAAAATGCATAAATTATATCCCAACATAAATATGTTCTTAGGGGCAATAATGAGCAAATAGCTGACTGACACTGTATGTTCCTCCAATAAACAGGACAAGGTACTTTGAAAGCCAAATGTCTCTTAAACCTTGACCTGTATTCACAACCCCCGGCCCCTAACGCACACGCGCACACACACATTGATGCAGTAGGAAAATCACTGCATCCCCAGACATGCATTAATCATGTCTAGTTTTTATTTCTTAATTATTGCTTCAAACAGCATTAAAGACTGAATAATTCCTTTTCTTTTGAGACTTTGATGTGGATAAATCAGTAAACAGAAATTACTCACATTTCCAATGATCTGGTAAAATATTCTGTCAGGAGTATTCAAAGTGTGGCCTGGAGTCCATTCAAAGCCCTCAGAATAAATTTAGGGAGCCTCGGACTGCAGTAGGAAGGTACAAATCTGTCCCCCCAGTCCAGGTAGTTAATGAAGATAGACACTTCGAAAATTACTTTTACTTATGTGAGGTCTTTAAAAAAAGGTGCAGACAACATTAAAATTGCTTTTATAAAATTGTAAGTAGTAAAAATATCAAGAGATGTTTACCAAAAACCAGACATTAATGAAGCTTGATTAAACTTGTTCATGGAAATAGTGACTACATTTTTTTCTAAACCAAGAAAATAAAGTTAAGCTCAAAATTAGTTAATGTTTTCTTTCCTGTTGCTGTCCCACTTTTCACGTTTCCACTGGTATTACAGAATGTGTCTTTGGAAACAACCTCCAAATATTTGAGTTTGGAAGGCCGCCTTGCCGTCATCTTAATCTTTGGCTGCCTTTATAGATTCTTTGTTTGAATCAAGTCAGGACTTTGGCAGAGCCGCTCCAAAATGTTAAAATTACATCCAGTCAGAAAAGACATATTGGTAAATTAAAAGATTACTTTCAACCCAGTTCTGGCAATGACATAAATACTTTTGGCTCACCTGTAGAAAGCAATGGAATCAGAACAGTTTAGGAAATTGTATCTCTTTCTTTTAAGAAGACAAAGTCCAAGGCCCTTTCCATCATTTTCTACGAAATTCAGAATACCTTGTTTTATCAAAATTTCTCCATTTTTCATTAACTGGTAAAAATAGAATATTTCATACAAAATCAATTAACATGTTTGTGACCAGGTATACATTGAACCTGACTATTTTCACTTTCATGGCAAAGACTTTGGACACAGCCAGAAAAAAATCCCCTTTACTTTCATAACTGGAATGACATCCACAAAATGATGGATGACCAGAAGGATCTCTGTGCAATGTCATCACAAAGCTAAATGCAGAGGGACTTACTTAGATTTTTATTTTTTTTGCCTAGCAGAGCAAGCATATGCAGAAATGGCAAAGACATTAACTCTACCGCTGCCAAAAACGATAGATGGAAATAATAAGAACACAGCATCTTCTCCCAAAACCAGAAGATTGTGGATCCAGGCCACAAACATCCACAGATTTGTTTGCATTTACTGTAGATGATGTGATTTCATCAAAACAAGAATAATATATAAACAGAGAAAATGTATGCTTGATGACTACCAGCTGCAATTTTTTACATATGGCAAAGCATGCATGCAAAAATATTGTAAGCAGGAAACTCTCATCAGCACTATGAGCAGACTGTAGTATTTATGAAAAGGGTGTGATGGACTGAAAAGTTCCCTCCTCTACTAAGGAAACATTGTCAGGTGCACTTAGACTGCTTTGTTCATCTGCTTTTTCTTCAACATGACTTGACTCAGCTCTAACTGGCTGTGACTTTTGTTTACTCATTTCCATCCAACAGTGTGGGATGCACCTGATTTGTCGACATATTCATGGTTCCTTTTATGTCCATTGCTCTAAATTATGACCATATTAAGGAGAAGATTAAGTCAGAGATTGTAAAAGATTAAAAAAAAAGACTATAAGTCTCTCAACAGTGAGTCCTCTGGACAGTAAGTCAAATTCAAAAGACTCACCTCTCAGTGTGCTGTTTGATCACTATTTCATCAAGGTCTGAGCAACTGAGTGGTTTCTGAGCATGCCAGTGCTTTGTTTTACGCAAAGAGAAATGAGAGCACCGGCGGCCCCTTTGAAGCCCTTTTAAATTTATTGTTGATTTTCCAGGAGACGCTTTTTCAAAATAATTACCATGCATTGGGAGTGGATCTGCTCCATTGCTGTTTTTGGCGAGAGCTCTTGTTTTATGTCTGGAAATGAGAAGTACCTTGTTCACTTTTGTAAGATGAAGGTGGAGCATTTCCAGTAGAGTTGTGCAAATACCTGCCTTGGAAAGGTCAGCATTTTCTTTTGTTCAATTTAATTAATATTCAATGATACTTTAATAATCCCAAAGGGGAATTAAATGTTGTTGTAAGTCATATTAACTAAAGTTCTTCAAAAGAGTTGGCTGTGAACAGGAAGGATCACAGCAGTCTGTATGGTCTGAAGAAGCCTCAGACTGAAGAGGAAGCTGTGAGTCGTCCATAACTTTCTTGATTTCATAAAGAAGTGTTCTTTATGCCATCATCCTGTGGTTCCCCACAACAGTACCAGCCTTTTTTTTTTATCAGGTTGCTGTATGACTGTGCATGTCTAATGTCATGAAAAAGCCTTGATAAGACTCTTGAACTTTTCCACACTTTGTCACATTACTACCACAAACGTCAATTACGCAGATGTTCATGTAATGTAACTGGTTGCACTGGATTTCATTCAGAAGTGCGGAGAAATACAAATGAGCACCATGTTTTTCAGGTTTTTCTTTTAAAATTAAAGTAGGATTTACCTTCTGCTTAAAGATTATGCCATTTTCTATTACGTTTCAAGGAATTCCGATTTATTCTCAGTGTGAGAGTAAAACACTTAAAACAAAATTAATATGCATTTTTTTTCTTTCCTTAAAGAAATTTACATGGGCAATCGTTCTGTGTTTTGATTCTCCTCAGGATTTGGTTTTGCCGATCTGAAGCAGCCTCTGTCTGGCGTGTATTTACCTCAGCATTGCCTCCCTACCAAATGCAAGCAGAGCAGAGTCCTGTTCCTCTCCTTTGCGGAAGGGTGCGGCAAACTCTTTGCTTTGAAGTGCATCACAAGGGATTACAGCTCAGGTTTGCACAACACAGCAGAGAGGAAGCTGTTAAAGACAAGGACCAACACTGCGTGCTGACCTCTAACCCTTACGTCATGACCTTTCTTACAATCTGACAAGAGGTCTTGTCTACATTGTCCACATGAAAGTGGTTCTGTTGACTCACCGGGGCTAATTTAGAGTTCCGGTGCCCCTGACCACAGTGAGGACATACAGCTAGCATGCTGGACCTGTGGAGGAAATCTTAGACGGACGAGCTTGACCTTATGCAAACACTTGCTTACACTGGCTTAAGATATATTTTAGATGTTTTTGAGGGAAAATATGTCAGTATTAATGTTTATTTGGCCTTGTGGTATAGTTTCTAGCCTTCTTTAAATTAAGACAGAATTCAGACACCGGCTTGTTTGTCCATCCCGGTGGTACTGCAGAGATTGCTACCCTTTCACTCAGGGCTTTCCACGTCTTCTGATAAAGTCTGTTAACAAGTCTCACAAAAGCCAACCACACACTGTGCCACCAGCCAGCAGCTAAAGAGATTTCTGTCATTACTTTGGCTCCTTTTTTAACATCAGTGCTTTCATCAGTCCTAATGCGTGACCTTCATGTTCACAGCTTCTTTAATCATGATCGACAGATCTTGCGAGTATTTTTTTAAATAGCCACTTTTGAAGAGTTCTAAAAATAGAGTGCTCTGCTGACCTCTACCCCCCACACATGTTTTGACGTCACTTCGTCTGAACTGGGCCTCTATTTTTAGATGCACAAAGAAATTAATTGAACGGTCTTGTTTTGTTGAGTTTGTGCACCGTTATGTAAGGGGATTACCCTGTTTTTACCACCTATCCACCTGACCATGCCGGCCACCACACAGAAGAGTGCAAAAGGGGAGAAAAGGAGACCTGAGGTGGAGGGTGAAGATAATGCAATTCAGGTAGTAGTAGTAGTACAGTGCTCCAGAAATAACCCAGCTGCAGGCCTAATTGCACATCTCTCTTGCTCCCCTTTTCCTTCTTCAGCTGCGTGCCAAGGTCTTCAACCTTATCATCCACCTCACTGGTTCCGGAAGAATCTTTTCCGCACCCCGTGGCTACCAAAGCTCCGGCCGATACACAGAGCACAGCAGCAGACCATCCCCAGCCTCAGACTAACAGCCAAGCGCCACAACCATTTAGAAGTGATCCCAGCAGAGCGCCCAAGTGGCTCAAACTGCCAGGTATGTTCTAATCATCCCCAGCGTGGGCCTCGTGGCTCCTTAACAAAGCTTAGCCCAAGGACCCCAGGCCCCTTATAGGGGCCCAGGGCCTCCCACAAACCTACATGTCCTGAATAAATATACACATTCATCAGAGATGCTGTGTATGCATTTATATTCTCTTCACACGCAAGCTTCCTGCGAGATGCATGGACAGTAAACATCTGCAGCAGGGATTGTTTATATTTATTTTCTTAACAATAAACATTAGTGAGAGTCTAGCATGGGGCATCTAAGAGGAATGCACTAACTTCGAGTCCCCTTCAGCATTCCTCCATGGTTAGACAGTTCCATGCCCATGAGGGGGCCACTAGGGCCTCTTGTCTCCTGAGCACTAATGCATCGCAGCCCTAGATGAAGTGTAGCATTCTTACACGCACATACGTTCAAGAACAGATGCATCTTATGGCATCATATTCACTTTCTCAGTACTTCTGAATATGTAGCTGAAACCATGGAGATTAAAAGTGTCACTTACGGTACATGGCACCTGTTTCTGCATTAGGAATTTTGACTTGTCTTTGTAAAAAGACAAAATTTAATTTTTTTTAAAAAAACACATGGATAACTGCTCATTTCCTCCAGCTTTATACAGATAAGGTCTCAGTCAAACAGAGCCTCAACACAGATTATTTTATGGAAACACTGTCGCTCAAAAGGTTAGAATAATATTTCTGTTTTCTGTGGAAACATATTAAATTGAGTTTGAATAGAAATTATTATACATGAATTGGATAGACAACCAGAGGTAGAAATTAGGATTTTAATGGAAGTGTTGAATTGGTTCAGAAGTCTTTGCATTCATAACTAGGTGTGTAGCCTAATTTTCAAAGGTGCTCTGACTGGATTTTGTTCAATGTTACCAGAAGCACATCCCATAAGATAGAATGGCTTCATTGACTGACTGTTCCTGTACTATAATGTAGTGGTCAAGGTGCACCCAACAATAAGATTCAGATCAGTTAAAGAATCTGGTTTTTCTACTTCTTTACAGATTTTTAACATATTTTGGAAGTGTATTTTGTTTCATCATCTGATATAGCACTAAATTGGTTCTATAAAATGCTATCTACAGGGTGTTCTTGCAAAAACCAATGATGGCCTTCCCTCCTCAATGTGCCTTTCAGTCTGTACAATTCCCTTTTTATTGCGCCTGAAGTACCCCCAGACCATCACACTCACTCCACCATGAGCACTGTTTCTATATATTTTCATTTGTTCTGTCTCATAAATGCCTCATACTTTGGCTCATCTATTTGCAGCATTTTCCACTCTGCTTTTTTGGCAAATCTAGCCCTTTCCATTGTCTTCTTACTATTGATGTCATCACTGGTGTTTGATGGGTACCACTTCAGGACCTATGAGGTATTTTTACCTGGACTACACTCAGATATCTGGCATGTTCTAACGGGGCACTTTGCTTCTTTTTCCAGTCCTTTGAGCCAAATTGCAATACTCTCTGAAGGGACAGAAGACTCCTTGCAAATGTCTTATAGGATAACTTGTTTATGCACAATAGGCTGACAGCTCCTTAAAGGAAGCTCATTTCATTCTGCTGATGTGTCAAATGGTAAATGCTACTTTACTGTGGTTTACAGTTGTGAGGGTCTTCTAATAATTGACTGCTTTATAAAAATTACTAACTTAAATTCGCACCCTATCAAATTTATGATAGGATGCCATGATATCATCATGATTGATGATAGGTTGCATCTGTCAGTCTATCATCAATCATGATAGACTGATGACAGGTGCAGGCCTCTGTCCAAAAGTGTAGCTATCTCTTGTTTATGAAATGAATAAAACTGTTCAAACTGTATTAAAATGTTTCTTATACAAAGATATTGTTCATTAGTTTACATTTTATATTTTAACCTTAAATCATAGGCATTAACTCATAGGCTTTTGCTAAAGCAAAACTCCAGCAGTCACAGAAGTGGGTGTGCTATGTTGACTTGTCACATACTGAGCTTTCGTTTGGACCCGAGAAGTTTTGAGGTGACGGAAAGTTGGAAAACTGCGTCAGAAAGAGCAACCGCAGACTAGTTAGAGGAGAATTAAGGCGAGAAATCCAATATAATCCTGACGTCTCCTCACCGGGACTCTGCACAATAATCAAGTCAACTCCACCTCAGGAAAACAATTTTATAAATCATGATTCCTGATACCAGCTTTGTATGCAATTATTCTTTTATTTATGTAAAAAGCTGGTAATTCCCGGGACTTTATAAACTGTGATGTTGCTAAACTGCCCAAAATGCAAAACCAACATGTCAGAAATAATTTTGGCAGGCAAATTAGTTTAAAACCAATACTAACATTGGATAAATCAGATGAGTATTTGTATGTCATATTTTAGGCTGTCCCGGAAAAAAAGAAAAAGAAAGCTGGACACAGATCAGCCTCTGTCTCCCGGGAAAAGCTTCTCACTCCGGAGCTTCTCCAAGGCGTCTGGACTGTCTGTCGACACTCCCTGCCCTTAATGCAGGATGAAGAAAAGCTTTACCTCATTACTTTTAACGCCCCTCCCCATTCTTTGTCTTAACTGTTTTCGCATGTTTAATAATACTGCCTTCAGATGTAATTTGTTCCATTAGGATGCATAAGCAGAGGAGTCATATGGTAGTGCAAGTACAGAATTCTCACCGACAGAAGAAAGAAATCAAGGAAAATAGTCTTCAGGACATAAAAAATGACATTTGCATGTGACAAATATGGCAATGACAAAGTTTGAGGGGAGTTCAAAGGTATTGTTATGCCAAAGAACTAAAATGGTTGTTTTTACTAATCAAAAATGAGGTGTCTTCCCTGATAAACCTTATACTAGTACTCTAAAACGTCACATCACTCAACCCAAACCCGACTCTTCCTGATCGTCTTCTCTGGAGATCACACCAGGGAAACACAAATCTAGCCTGGGCCTTTCAAATTATAAATGGTTCTGGGTCAAACCCCAGGTGCCGTGTCCTTGAACACCTATCCAAGCCTGGATTCTTGACTTTCACTTAAGTTGCTTCCAGCTGCATGCGAGTGCAGTGAGTCACCCAAGAGGCACACAAATAAACAGAGTGAGGTGTTGTACAGCTATGCTGACTCACAGTATAGACACTTTGGTCAAACACACCGCTGGTGGAAAAACATAAGAGCCACTTGGGTTTGAAAAACCCCACATTAGCCTCTCTCCGGTAGGCCCAGCTTCCCCTCCCACCCACCTTCTCTCTGCTGTGATGAAAGCAGAGAGCACCTCTACTCCTCGCCTGTTTTGTTTATTTACCTTCAGAATTACACCCTGCTCCTCTTGGACCATGTTCCGATGTGTTTTGTTATGTTTCCTTTCAAACAGAATTTCTATGCGTGTGGTCTTCGGCCGTGTTTGGCTAACACATGCACACACACACACACTCCCATTCAACTTTCCTCCCTGTGCCAGAGGTCCCCTTTGCCCTTCCCCCTACCTCTAACCAAACATCGCAGGACAGCAAAAGGGAACTTCAAAGTGGCCAGAGGGGGTATTCCTTTTTTCCTGGCACTTGTCATCATCTAAGGGACTGGCTGCTCCCCTTATTACTCTAATTGCTTCCAACTGCTCCTGGAGGCTTTGATGAAGGGCGCCATGGAGCATGCTGGAAGCACCTGTTGTTCCATAGATGAGCACAGGTGGCCCTTATTGGTGGAAGTGGGGTTACGTCTGGACAACGATGTGGGGTTTTTAAATTTAAATCTGAAAAAAATATATATACATATATATATAAACACATGACAGAAATATCAGTGTAACCTCAGATTTAATTTGGAAGGTATTTTTACTGAAGAAAAAAACAAATCTCAAAAGCAAAAGCTTGTAGCAACTTGTTAGCTGCCCTCTGGCTCCATCTTGTGGCTCAACTAGAAATCCAGAAGCTGCAAAAGGAAACAAGATGAAAAACCGCAAGTTAAAAACAAAACTTTTATTCAAAAAATGCACATTTACTATTTAACAGGTTTTTGGATTGAAAAGAAATTGAATGAATTAGTTTTTACTTGATTCAAGCTACATTTGCATGACACCCCCATTTCATTTTAGTTAAAGGAGCAGTATTATGTAAAATCGACTTTTTTGAACTCCACATCATGTTATGATGTTATTCTTTAATCAAAAACACAGCTGGAGTGTGGCTTGATTTTTTCATGGATGTTTGAGAAATCCTTTAATCTCCCATGGCAACCATTAAGCAGAGCAAAATGCCTAGGTGGGTCTAGGACCATAGCTCCTCCTCGGAGTTGCAGTTTCCAGTATCAGTGCAACGCTAGAAAAAACGCTATTAAGGGGTTAATAGAGGAGTGATGTTGTGATGACTTCCTGAATGTGGAGTTTCAGAAAGAGCAGTATTTTTTTAAAGAAAAAGAGACCCAATTACAATTTTAATATACAATATAATTGTATATTATACATTTCATTTTCATAACAAAAGTTAACATATTCAATTGTTTATACAATAAAATGTCACGTTGTGCCTATAAAACACACAATACTGTTCCTTTAAATCTTAACCAAAATCACAATTTTCCTATCTGATCCATTACGCATACATACATAAATTTATATATATATATATAAGTTAAACAGATCTAACTTGAGTAGATCTGTTTATGACTAAACCAGTTCTTACTTTAAAGTTGAATAAGATTTTATTAAATTACAATGGCTACATGTAAGCATGCCAAATCACAAAAATTCCTGAACCTGTTAAGCAACTTACCAGCTGAGGCAGGATCTTTTCAAAATGCTCAATCTCAACTTGGTTGCAGTCCTCAGCTTCAGCTTGTTTCAGCGATCTCAAAGCAGCCTCTGGTAATGACCAAAGAATTTTATTGCTGTACAACTTAACTTGAGTACAGTACTCATGTAATCTAGACACTGAAATCATCACCTTGCACAAACACCTTCAGCATTTCTCTCATGAGTAGCGTAGCATCACTGCCTACTATAACACAAAGATTTATTCAGTTTTGTCACCAAATTACAAATAATAAAAATAAAACACTTTTCTGAAACTCACATCTGGTATTGTCCTCTTTAAAGAAACTGCACAGGAGTTTGCTCACAGTTTCCTATGAGATGTAAAAGAACATAACAGCACAGTGAAGGAGAGTACAAATAAATCTCACTAAATTAGAATATTGGTGAAAACTTCAACAAGTAATTCAATAAGTTAAGTTTAACTGTGCACTACATACACTAATGAGATGCCAGGTGTTTTTATTTTTTCCTGTGACTTTGCATTTAGTGATAAGACCTGTAATTCATGGAATTTGCTTTAAAGGAAGTAAGCAAATTCCTTTGCTACTAAATACTATTTAGAAGCTTTCGTTTGATGTGTAAGCTTTCGTTTGAAAGCTTCTAAATATTTTTTACTTCCTTCTCTCTAACAACCAGACTTACCTTTGAAAAACTACATTCTGTGAAACACCATGGGGATTTCCACATGTTGTCAAGCCAAGCACAGAATATTTAGGACTTTATTAAATGCTTAAGAAACGAACTTCAATTCGGCAATGCATAATTTGCATTAGCTTGGTCTAAAGTTAAACAACAAACAGTGCTTTCGTAGTTAGGTCTGTTGAAGGTGGAAGGACTTGTCGTAACATAAGCATACAAGAAGGATACGGCACGAGTTATTTTGAGTGTATTTAAAGCTGAAACAAGTCGGTAAAAACTTAAATTTTGAGCGAAGTTCCCGCTCCTACCTTTTTGAAGCAGACTTCTTCCTCTTTCTCCGCCATGTTTTCACGCAACCAGTGTTGACGCTGTGCACCGGATTGGCTGTTAATCTATGACGTAACTCATTGCGTCCAAGGTTAGTAGCTTAGTTTCCTGTTTCTGACATTAAACGTCTGTCGCTAATATTTTTTTCTTATATTTAAACAGCTTTTGCTCTATAAATTGCTATTGTTGCATGACATATCAAAATAAATTATTTACCTTGAGTAATTATTCACAAGAATTTAGTTGTTTATCAGTTTTTAGTTCATTTACCATCAAGTTGATTAGAACAAGTAAAAACACCACAATATTTTCAATTTAATTTATATACATTTAATTAATATTAGAATTGTACATGTTAGAAACAAAAAAATGTGGCTCAAAAATGCATTTATTTTTCACAGCAGAGTTGTGTGATGATCTGATTTGTGTATTTAGTAAGACATAGGAATTTGACTTGTATAATTTGCAAATGCACACTTTATATTTTATTCATCTATCATTGACAATGATATATTTGAACAAAATATTTCTCAAAAATACACAGGCATATCAAAGCAAAATGTGAGAAAGCCTTATGAAGAAAATGTGTCATGTCTCCATAACACATATAACAGATGTGATGGCAAATTAGGAAGAGTTTAGATGTTATTTTGAGAACATTCCTCATTGTCAAAGTCTGCAAGTCTTCTCGAGATTCCCGATTTATCTCAACACTAATTGGTTTGTTTATTCTTATCATCTTCACCTAACCACTGAGGATCTTCCAGTCTGTAGCCCAGACCCTTTAGACGGCGAGTTGAAGGTTTGTTTTGCCCTGGGATGGGCACATTGTCTGACTCGCCTTCGACCTACAAGACAGAATTTTATTAGGTGACATGGCAATGAATGAAAAATACATACTTTGCTCTCATATGGAAAGCAAATTTTACTCACCTTTGGACTAACAACCCGTCTTACTATACATTCTTTTCCAAATATAAAGTGAGGGCCAGCCCAGTCTGCTTGGTCTGCTTCTTCTTCTGTGGAAAACCTCACATAGGCCCGTCTATCCTTTGAAGAACCGGGACTATTCTTGATCTTGGATCAAATCAAAACACAAATGGCAATGTTAATATGGTTATACAATCACTTTTGCAGGTAATTCAAGACAAATTTAAATAAAGGTATGAAATAACAGTACTTATAAAATGTGGGTTTGAACTTACCTTGCACATTGTGATGCAACCCCATTCTGTAAAATATGTAGCCAGATGGCTTTCACTGACATTGGAGTTCAGGTCTGTGATGAACAAGCCATGATCCTGTTCAGTCATGGAAAAACAAATAAGCTTAAGGATTCCATTAACATTTAGCTTCAGATTTCATTAGAAATTCTTTACCAAGGCATAGTATAGGGATAGACCAGCCATGTGTTTCTTTGGAAGTTTTATGAAAATTCTTTTTGGTGCCGTCCCAACGTTATCTGAAATAAACATAATTCAGGACCCTTTTTTTTATTTTGCTCCAAGGAATAAAGCCAGTCTTAAAAAAACCAAAAGACTCAGCAATATAACATAAAATCAAGAATGGAAGTTTTGCCCTACCAGACGCCATTATCCAGATGCAGATGTGAGACAAACGTCGTCCAGAAAAGAAAAATTATGTTCAACAAGCAGATGAAGCATCATTTATGCTCAAGTACAAGGAAATCTCCTCCTACTTTTAGTTTTGTTTTAATCTGAAGTTCAAAGAAAAAATGTGCTTAAACCAGTCAATGTCACAAAACCTGTTAAGCAACCAAGGTGAAAACTGTAATCAAGGGCTTACTCTTTTACTCAAACGAACAGCGATAAAAGTTTGTTGGGTTTTTTTTGTCGCACAACATCAGTTATTGATATAAAGCAAATGAAAAAATCTTCACTGGAGGATATGCTAGATAAGTTTATGCAAACTTATTTTTTCAGAAAACTGCAGTATGAGATGATATAAAAAGTCAGAACATGACTGACAGCTGTTAAAAGTTTATGCAACCAATTTTTGGCAATAGGCAAAAGCTCTCAGTCTTCTGGATTAAATATTCTATAACAATTCACTGGTTTACACGGACAGACAGAAGAGTATCTTTGAACAATCTTTTTTTGAACAATCCCTGTCTAGATGGTTAAGGGTTTGGTTCTGGCTCTAATCTTAGGCATCACAAAGTGGCGGCCGGACGATAAAGACGATTTTCAAGGTTATTCTTCTCAGAACAGTCTATTTACTTGTTCTTTGGCCAAACCACAATCAGTGACTATTAGACTTGTTACAAAATACATACAATGCAAAACATGCTATTAGATAACAGTGGATGTAGAAGAATTCAGACTGATATGGTATTTTAATGAAAACTCGCAAAGTATATCAGAACTTGCAACTTATTTTAGTTTTGTTTTCCTTGACATTTATGAGTGATGTTCTGTCCAGGCATCTCAACTGATGAGATAACACTGTTAAACAAGATGACATCTCCATGCTTTCAGGCATGGAGATTCCTTTGAAAAGTAATGTTTTTACAGTCAGTGTTGATGCTCTGCACTGTGATTGAATGTTAATTGTGATGTAAATCATTGCGTCCAAGGATACGTGTTCAGTAGTATTCTTTTGCATTTAAGCAAAACTTAAATTGTTAACTTTTACTTAACAATTTGCTTTTGTTATTACATTAAATTACACATCAAAATAAGAGCTTTGCCTTGAGTAATAGTTTATGGTCACATGATTTTTGTTGTCTTAGCAGTTTCAAGTACATGGGCCATCATTTTCACCACAAATGAATATACCACATCAATAAATTCAATTTAGTTTAAGTATGTTTATTGTTAGAAACAAAAAAATGTGGTTCAAAAGTACAGTTATTTTTTAAATCAAAGTTGTTTGACATTTAGTAGTATGTAGGAGTTTGACTTGTTTAAAAAGTACTGTATATTGTTGTTGCGCAACACCCCCCCCCCCTCCTTTCTGTCTCTACTCTCTCACTCTCGTACTTCCTCTTCTGAGAGGGGAGATGTGCTACCAGCTCTCCGTCTAACGGGTCCGTTGAGTTTCCTAAATCTGCTGGGATTTACCCTGTCCAGAACTGAAGTAAACTCTGTTTAAGCTGGTTTCGAGAAACGATTCGCCTGGTTATCTGACGGCCTACATCCAGGTGTCCCACCCTTCTTCCCCCTGTGAATTAGCCAGACTGAGCAGCCTACAGCCAACTAGTTTCACAGAGCACACCTGTTAACGGTCGCTCGTTCTCTATTTTGCAACTTGCATTTGTTATTGAACCAGGTAGGTTTTAGTGACTCGGGCGAGTCCCAAGGATGAGGTTTTAAATATGGGCTACCAGCAACCTAAAAACATTTTCCACCTCTTCCTCTCCAGAATCAAACATCACAGCTATTTTACAACCATCAAAGAACTTTAAGGTGACTCATTAACTGAATGTCCACAACATCTTTTAGATTTTCTTTATGCTAAATATTTTATTAGTAAGGCATTTTTGCAAGGGTCAGTACAGCTTAATTCAGTAGCAGAAATAATCAAATAAGTAAAATCAGTCATCTAGTCTATCTTTCCCTACTGCTGACACTGAGAACTAAAAAAGGGAACCTTTGAGAGAGACGGACGGAGTTTGGCGTTTCGAACCCCAGACCTGGCTTGATGATGAAGAAGGTGTGGCAGCAGGAGGAAGATGTTGATCGGCGAAGGTCAGGATCTCCGCAGGTCCGATGAGCTTCTTCTCCGCATGGATGCTGAGGTCACACAGGACTTGGTGCTGGCAGGAAAAAAGGCACCAGTTCTTCTTCCTTGTCTTTGTCTTCATCTTTGTCTTTGGGGTCTGAACCCAGCCGATGAGAGAAGTGCGATTCGAAGCCACAGATTGTGGGCCAGACGGGTTGGTCTCCATGTGCAGGACAGTCTCCGGCTCCGTGGCCCCGGCTCTTCTTCAGCTGCAGAGTTCTTTGTCCATCTCGATCTTGGCTCGAAGCTGCCCGGAGGATCCAACAAAAGGTTCCTCTTTTGCACCCACCTTTTATAGGGTTTATCCACCCTCCTGGTGCGCCTGCTGTCTGCTTAGACAGATGATCTCATATCCATCACTGTCTTACAGACATTTCCTGATGTCTGTGCCAATGTCTCAGGGTTGCTCAACCTCCTGTGTCCCTTGCCTGCACAACTTTTCACCTACTCTCTACCTCCAACATATCAGTGATGTTTAATTGCAGTTACACCTTTTTACACCATTTCAAGTTTAATGTCAAAATCACATTTATATCACATTTATTTTCTTTAGCTTCTCTGATTTAGCATTCATTTATAATTTTATAACCATAACTTATATCACATTTATTTTCTTCAGCTTCTCTGATCTATCATTCATTTATGATTTTATAACCATATCTTATTAATTATTCTTATTATAATCTTAATGTGAGTTATTACAGATGTTTTTCTGAAAAGAAACCAAGAATAATACATGATTCTAATTATTTACTACTAAAGTTACAGTTACTTGTTTTTCTTGTAGTTCCCACAAATATAAGTGTATTATTACAAGTAAACCAATATTCATATAAGTATTTTACTTTGAATCTTATCCAATTACTAATAATGTTTAGATTTAATTTTTTAAAACTTTCATGCTTTAAAATAGTCTCAACTATTTTTATAAATCTGCAGGCTGGAAACTTCCTCTTTTTCCAGGAAACCTGCTTTTCCTGTTTCATGAATCTCTCTGACTGACTATGATTTCTTATGATTAGATAGAAAAATGTAGAATTAAAGCAAAGTTTGCATGAGACAAAAACAACACACACAACCAGATTTATTTTATTGACACTTAAGTCTACTGTTGGGCCTTGATATCACTTGAGTGATTCATTTTAAAGATAACTTTATTTATTATTACTGTTAAACTAACTTTATTGACACTTAAGTCTACTGTTGGGCCTTGATGTCACTTGAGTGATTCATTTTAAAGATAACTTTATTTATTATTACTGTTAAACTAAAATCTCCAGCATGGGGAAGTGGGATGAGCTCGGATTTTCTTGACAATATGCTCTTCTATTATTGATAACAACATATATTTGGGCAAAATATTTACCCATTAACAGGCATATCAAAGCAAAAGGGGAATGATTTTTGAAGTGTTATGTCTCCGTAACATAATAGACCTGATGGCAGATTAGGAAGCATTTACAGATTATTTTGACAACATACAACTTTTCGAAGTCTCTGTTTTAGGTCTTCTAAAAACAATACATCTTAAAATTGGTTGGATTGTTCATTCCCTTCTTCATCTAGCCACTGAGGATCTTCCAGCATGTAGCCCAGACCCATTGGACGGCGAAGTGAAGGTTTAATTTGCACTTGAGTGGGCACACCATCTGACTCGCCTTCGACCTACAAGACAAATTTGTATATTAGCTGACAAGGTGATAGATGAAAAATTCACACTTTGCTTGCTTATGTAAAACAAATTACACCTCACCTTTGGACTGACAACCCGTCTTACTTTACATTCTGTCCCTCCTATAAAGTGAGGACCAGCAGAGTCTGCTAGGTCTGCTTCAGCTTCGGTAGAAAACCTCACATAGGCCAGTCTATCCTTTGACGAACCGGAAGTACTCTTGATCTTTGATCAGATCAAAACACAAATGGTTATAGAATCATTTCTGTAGATAAATCAGGACAAAATGATAGAAAAAAGGTTAAAAAAAATGTGGGTTTGACTCCACCTGGCACATTGTGACACATCCAAAAGGTTTAAAATAGGCAGCTACATAACCTTCATTTATATAGGGATTCAGGTCTGTGATGAACAAGCCATGATCCTGTTAAATGACAGAAAAACAATGAAACTTAAAGATCCCAAAAATATTTAGCATTAAAATGATCCATGTAGCATCAAAAGTTGCTTACCAAATCATAGAATTTGGACAAGACAGCCCGGTATTTCTTTGGGAGCTCTATGTACATTCTTTCTTTAGGTGCTCTCTCACCGATATCTGAAATAAATAGAATTCATCATCCTTTTTTAATATTCTTTTTACCAAGAAAAAAATTCAGGCAAAAAAAACCTACATAAATTAGAAGTTAAAATCATGAATGGAAGTTTTCCCTTACCAGAGGCCATTATCCAGATGCAGATGTGAGACAAATGGAAAGAAAAACTATGCCCAACAAGTGGACGAAGCCTCATTTATACTTTTTGAAATGAGTATATTTCCTTATACGTAGGAGGAGAACGTTTCCTCCTTCTTTTAGTTTTGTTTTAATCTCAAGTTCAAAAGAAAAATGCTTTTAAACAGATCAATGTCACAAAACCGGTTAAGCAGCCAGGGGAAAACCTTAAACAGGGGATTACTACTGTTGAACAGTGATAAAAAAAAATGTTGTCGCACGACATCTGATGTGGTAAACAGGAAATGGAGAAAAAAAAGAAAATCTTCCGTGGAGGATATGTTACATAAATTCATGTTATAGGGAGTTGCTACCAACCCCTTATCTGAAGTAGATATATCTCAGCAAGATTGTAGAAAAACAAAGCAATCCTCAGAGTGGTGCAAAGTAACAGCCAGACAGATTTTCTCCTCCCCAACTTAACAGACGTCAACATTTTAAAATAACTCAGATAGGACTGTTTCTAGGGGAAACATTAATAGTAACGTCATACAACCTCACTACAAAAAATAAATCCCAATTATCCTGTTAAGTTAATTTGAGATCATTTTTGTAGTGCAAATGAATGTGTTGGGTACTATATAAATTAGATATATGTGAAAACATTTTTGTTGCCACTGTTACAAAAGTCCATGTGTTTTGCAGACAGAGATTGTTTAGTAAAAGGTTTTCAACACCCACTTCTCTGTTTTAAAGCCTTCCAAATATAAGCCTTCCAGTCATTCCGATTTCTATCAGACACTTTAAGCTCTATTTAGTTCTCTTCTACGCATTTTAGCGTGGCATTGATCAGCAATGATAAACTAAAGAAATTCTCAGTAAAAATATTTTGTTCTTTTGAAGATAAATGACTCATCTCAGGAAAAAGGCCATCAATTATTTGACAGTGCATGCTTTAAAATGTTGTAGAATTTTAAGTAGAGATTTGTAATGTGTAGAATTGTTTTTCCACCAGTCTGACAGGAAAATTGTCCTTCATGAAAAATAATGAAGTGATACCAATATATGATTTTCTGCAGAAACCTGCAAACACCATCTCTGGAATATTTCTAGAAAGACAACATCACAGCTCAGAGAATTACTCCTGTGGACTATTGTGTAAAGCCCCATGACACATTTGGAGAATTATAATATGCGGTAAAATTTTATTTTTGCATTTTACAAACAAAAACTTTAAAGTGAATCTAAAATTACATAGTATACAGAGTATTTTATTTAGAATAGTCAATGGATGCAGAAGAGTTCAGCCTGTTGTAAATTAATCAAATATCACAAAGTCTGTTGCTGCTTTTCCTGGGTTCCTGTTTTTTTTCTACGGTATTTATGAGGGAAGTTCTCAGTGTCTAGACATCTCAGTGATGATAACACTATTTAATGACAAGCGTGCATGACAACGCGGAGGTATCATCTTACTCTCAAAAGAAAACAAATTCGAAATATATGACAGTTATCAGTGCAATTTGCCATTTCTTTAGTAATGATGGGTGCTGCACTTACCAGAAAGGTTTCCAAGAAGGAAGTGAACCCAGTTCACCTTTGTCTCTTACTAGAATTTGGATTATTTTCCTCATACCAATACTGCAGTTGGATTATGAGGAATCCTTTCTGAATACAGAGAAAACAATATTTAGGTCAACTCACATTTTACTGGTGTCTTGCTTTTTTCACAAACTAAAGTCTCCAAATGTTGGGCTAAAATAGAGCTAGGAATTCAATGTTAAAATCCAAGACTAATCTTTTCAAAAAATAGTTTCAGTCCTTTAATCCAGACTTAAACTAGATTAAAAGCAAGGCTTAACTTACATTGTCGATTTGCTTCCAACAAATCCCTTTGTTGAGATTTATGAGATAAATCAACACAAAATAGCTCATAATGGTGAAGTGAAAGGAAAATATATTGTTTTCTTTCTTTTGTTTTTCTCAGACTCCAACACGCTGGTCAGGATTTACTTACTCTAGACCAAAGTAGGGTTTCACTTACATCGTCAATTTGCTTTTCTAACCGTCTGATGATTCTCCTTTGGCCATCTACTACCTGAATACGGAAATATATCAACGGTCTGAAAACGAGAGAAAAATATTAAAAACATGAGACCACATCAGGCAAATTACATAATCTGGGTTAGCTATGATTATGAGGACCTACAAAAATAGGCCAGAGGGCATGAACAAGAAGATTGGGTTATCTGTGAAAGCATTGTAAGCTCGAATGAGCCAAGAAAGAATTTGGTGATGGTCCTTCATCCTCTCAGCCCACAGCTTCACGGATTCTAACATACTGGTTAGGTTCCTGAAAGGGCCACATCCTGATGATGGTTTGATTCTGTAAAGGACAGAGATTCTGAGACATTATGGTCAAGACACACAATATACAATATTCACTTACAAAATAGTTTTCATGTTCTTTTTGACAGAAAAAACATGAAAACAGTCACGGGTCCCCTCTGGGTTTTATGCCACAAATATGTAAAACGGCAAAATTTCCTTGAGCCTGGAAGCAGAAAATGGGAAATCAGTCTAAGGCAGGTCTGTTAATGATCTGATCAATTTCAAATGTATTACAATCACCAAGTCAGCGTTTGTCCATATACCAGTTCCAGAACATTTCGAGCAATGTCAAACACTGGCTTCTGTTTTTTCTTGATATTTTTTTGGAGAAAATCCTGGTGGGTAGACAGCATGTTGTGAATGAAAGTCATTTCCTCCAGGTGAAAACATTACAATGTATTTACATGACTCATGAAGCTCAGATTTAGCTCCATACAAACTCGCCTAGAAAAGTGTAAAGCACTGTAAAGATGAAGTCCATCAGGAGCAGGCGATAAAGTTCCTGCCCCACAAAATTCTCCCAGCACTATGCAGACACACAAAGAAGAAAAATCTATTTGCATTTTTAAGAAGTTCAAAAATAAAACAGGACAAGTGTTAATGAGATCACCTGCTGTCAATGTGGGGAAAGAACCAAATATTTTCTTATGCTATAACTGTGTGGTGTCACATTGACAGGTTTAAGAATGAGGAGGCTAATAACCTTTGAAACTTGAGGGTCTTGTTCCACAGCAATTTTTCCAAGCCAGTGGTAACACAGTATGATAACAAGGCTGATCTTCAGCAGCAGGTTCCTGTGAATTCAAGACGGAAACAACATTTCCATTTAACAATGTTCCTGCATCTGTGACCAAAATAAAATAACATTATACATCCTTTTGCAGTAAGAATATATTTAATATCCAGTGCAAGATTATAGTTATAATTTACGTGAAGATATTTGCTCAGGTACTCATGCAAATAAACTTTTTCAAACTGTCGTATTAAAATAAGAGTCCAAAGCACAAAATAATAGTACAGTGGAAGGAAAATGATTCATTGTTTCTAAAATGTTTTAAAATATATTTTAAAAAGAAAGACAGAAAAAAAACACAAATATTACAACTCCCATTAGTGAGAATGTGAATGACAAGTTGCAGCTCGCATTCTCACTAAGACCAGGAAGATTTACCATCAGGAAATTGTGCTCTGACTTCCTGTAGCTCAGAAAAGAGATTCTGAAGAACTGTTATTAGTTTATAAATCATTGAATGGTTTAGCACCAAAATACATTAAAGGTCTGCTGTTGTATCAACCTTCCAGACCCTTCAGGTCTCCTGGTTGTGGTCTGCTCTGCATCCCCAAAACCAGAACGAAACATAGAAACAGCATTCAGTTTCTATGCACCACAAATCTGGAACAAACTTCCAGAAAACTGCTAAACAGCTGAAACACTGAGTTCCTTTAAATCAACACTAAACACTCAACTGTTTAGAAATGTTTATGGACCATAACAAATGAAGAATTGACCACTATATTCAACTTGTATTAATTTTGATATTGATTTGCACTATCCAAAATGTAATAGGCATCACTGGTTTCTATGTTGACTGCATGTTTATTTTAGGACTTTTATTTTTGTGTTTTAATGATGTAAAGCACTTTCAGCTGCCTTGCTGCAATACAAATAACCTTAACTGATTAAATACTGCGTCTCACCTGAAGATGGAGACATAAACACGTGTGATGGCCAAGTTATTGCTTCTCAATCCAAGCACAGAAGTTGAAGATCTCATGCAGCAGCAGGTTGAAGCCAGACACCACTGCAGCCATGAACAGCAATTCAATATTCTGAAGCACTTTACTGATGGTCTCCTGTAGAAGAAGGAGAATAATTCACAGTAAGGAGCATAAAGTTCAGTGCAGCTTGTGATGGGGACAAAACAAGAATACATAAAAGTTCAACTTATATTTCTGACTAATACTTTTATGGTCCATCTAAATTCCCATTTAATGATACACCGAAACATTGTGAAGACTTCTTAGAAGAAGTCATAGTCATAATTTAATTGAAGACATCTGAAATGTGTATTTCAGATAATCGCTAATTCATTGTAGATATCTTGAATTGAAGTCTCCATACAACTCAATTGTAAATCTGACGTCATTTCGACTAGTCAGAATATAATTAGAGATATCTTAAAAGCTAAAACGTCTAGTCATAAAAAAAGAGAGATATCTGGAATGCAAGGGCGGTACAACAGAATTTCTGTTAAAACAGCTTGCCATAAGTTTCCTGTTTCTGACATTAAACGTCTGTCGCTAATATTTATTTCTTATATTTAAACAGCTGTTGCTCCATGAATTCCTATTGTTGCATGACATATCAAAAAAATTATTTACCTTGAATAATGATTCACAAGAGTTTAATTTTTATTAGTTTTAAGTTTATTGACAATCACTTTGACTACAAAAAATAAAAACACAATATTTTCAATTTAATTTATATACATTTAAATAATACAAAAAATTGCACATGTTAGAAACAAAAAAATGTGGCTCAAAAATGCAGTTATTTTTCACAGCAGAGTTGTGTGATGATCTGATTTGTGTATTTAGTAAGACATAGGAATTTGGCTTGTACAATTTGCAAATGCACACTTTATATTTTATTCATCAATCATTGACAATGATATATTTGGACAAAATATTTCTCAAAAATACACAGGCATATCAAAGCAAAATGTGAGAAAGCCTTATGAAGAAAATGTGTCATGTCTCCATAACACATATAACAGATGTGATGGCAAATTAGGAAGAGTTTAGATGTTATTTTGAGAACATTCCTCATTGTCAAAGTCTGCAAGTCTTCTCGAGATTCCCGATTTATCTCAACACTAATTGGTTTGTTTATTCTTATCATCTTCATCTAACCACTGAGGGTCTTCCAGTCTGTAGCCCAGATCCATTGGACGGCAAAGTAAAGGTTGAATTTGCACTTGAGTGGGCACACCGTCTGACTAGCCTTCGACCTACAAGACAAATTTGTATATTAGCTGACAATGTGATAGATGAAAAATACAAACTTTGCTCGCATATGAAAAACAAATTACACCTCACCTTTGGACTGACAACCCGTCTCACTTTACATTCTGTCCCTCCTATAAAGTGAGGACCAGCCCAGTCTGCTAGGTCTGCTTCAGCTTCGGTGGAAAACCTCACATAGGCCAGTCTATCCTTTGACGAACCGGGACTATTCTTGATCTTTGATCAAATCAAAACACAAATGGTTATAGAATCATTTCTGTAGATAAATCAGGACAAAATGATAGAAAAAAAGGTAAAAATAAAATGTGGGTTTGACTCCACCTGGCACATTGTGACACATCCAAAAGGTTTAAAATAGGCAGCTACATAATCTTCATTTATATAGGGATTCAGGTCTGTGATGAACAAGCCATGATCCTGTTAAATGACAGAAAAACAATGAAACTTAAAGATCCCAAAAATATTCAGCATTAAAATGATCCATGTAGCATCAAAAGTTGCTTACCAAATCATAGAATTTGGACAAGACAGCCCGGTATTTCATTGGGAGCTCTATGTAAATTCTTTCTTTAGGTGTTCTCTCACCAATTTCTGAAATAAATAGAATTGATCATCCTTTTTTAATATTCTTTTTACCAAGAAAAATATTCTGGCAAAAAAACTACATAAATTAGAAGTTAAAATCATGAATGGAAGTTTTCCCTTACCAGAGGCCATTATCCAGATGCAGATGTGAGACAAATGGAAAGAAAAACTATGCCCAACAAGTGGACGAAGCCTCATTTATACTTTTTGAAATGAGTATATTTCCTTATACGTAGGAGGAGAAAGTTTCCTCCTTCTTTTAGTTTTGTTTTAATCTCAAGTTCAAAAGAAAAATGCTTTCAAACAGATCAATGTCACAAAACCAGTTAAGCAGCCAGTGGAAAACCTTAAACAGGTGATTACTACTGTTGAACAGTTATAAACATATTTTTTATTTGTTGCGCGACATCTGATGCGGTAAACAGGAAATGGAGAAAAAAAAGAAAAACTTCCATGGAGGATATGTTACATAAGTTTATTTGCCATGGGCGTAGGTTTGGGTATGGACGGTCGTGACATGTCACGACCAATATTCAAGGGATATAAAATAGTCCCGACCAATTTTTACCATATTAATTAAAAAAAAAAAACATATGTATTTTTTAACAAAAACAAAATAAATAAACGAAAATCTACATTGATTAGTTTAGTAAGTTGTAAGGTCCCCCCAAAACCTAGACCAAATTTACGCCCTTGTTATTTGCCCGGAAGTTTTCAGTGAAATTCACTTTGAGATTATATAAAAACAGTCAAAACATGACTGATAGTTGTTAATTTTAGATTATTTACTATAGTATTTTTTGCAACCCATTTTTTCTAATATGAGAGCTTTTAGTTTTTTGCACTAAATATTCTGTAAAGGACAGAGATTCTGAGAGATTATGGTCAAGACACATAATATACAATATTCACTTACAAAATAGTTTTCATGTTCTTTTTGACAGAAAAAACATGAAAACAGTCACGGGTCCCCTCTGGGTTTTATGCCACAGATATGTAAAACGGCAAAATTTGCTTGAGCCTGGAGGCAGAAAATGGGAAATCAGTCTAAGGCAGGTCTGTTAATGATCTGATTTCCAATGTATTACAATCACCAAGTCAGCGTTTGTCCATATACCAGTTCCAGAACATTTTGAGCAATGTCAAACACTGGCTTTCTGTTGTTTCTTAAGATTTTTTGGGAGAAAATCCTGGTGGGTAGACAGCATGTTGTGAATGAAAGTCATTTCCTCCTGGTGAAAACATTACAATGTATTTACATGACTCATGAAGTTCAGATTTACCTCCATACAAACTGGCCTAGAAAAGTGAAAAGCACTGTAAAGATGAAGTCCATCAGGAGCAGGCGATAAAGTTCCTGCCCCACAAAATTCTCCCAGCACTATGCAGACACACAAAGAAGAAAAATCTATTTGCTTTTTTAAGAAGTTCAAAAATAAAACAGGACAAGTGTTAATGAGATCACCTGCTGTCAATGTGGGGAAAGAACCAAATATTTTCTTATGCTATAACTGTGTGGTGTCACATTGACAGGTTTAAGAATGAGGAGGCTAATAACCTTTGAAACTTGAGGGTCTTGTTCCACAGCAATTTTTCCAAGCCAGTGGTAACACAGTATGATAACAAGGCTGATCTTCAGCAGCAGGTTCCTGTGAATTCAAGACGGAAACAACATTTCCATTTAACAATGTTCCTGCATCTGTGACCAAAATAAAATAACATTATACATCCTTTTGCAGTAAGAATATATTTATTATCCGGTGCAAGATTATAGTTATAATTTACGTGAAGATATTTGCTCAGATACTCATGCAAATAAACTTTTTCAGACTGTCGCAATAAAATAAGAGTCCAAAGCACAACATAATAGTACAGTGGAAGGAAAATGATTCATTGTTTCTAAAATGTTTAAAAATATATTTTAAAAAGAAAGACAGAAAAAAATACTAAAGCTACAACTCACATTAGTGAGAATGTGAGTGGCAAGTTGCAGCTCGCATTCTCACTAAGACCAGGAAGATTTACCATCAGGAAATTGTGCTCTGACTTCCTGTAGCTCAGAAAAGAGATTCTGAAGCACTGTTATTAGTTTATAAATCATTGAATGGTGTAGCACCAAAATACATTAAAGGTCTGCTGTTGTATCAACCTTCCAGACCCTTCAGGTCTCCTGGTTGTGGTCTGCTCTGCATCCCCAAAACCAGAACGAAACATAGAAACAGCATTCAGCTTCTATGCACCATATTGTCCATCTAAATTCCCATTTAATGATACACTGAAACATTGTGAAGACTTCTTAGAAGAAGTCATAGTCATAATTTAATTGAAGATATCTGAAATGTGTATTTCAGATAGTCACTAATTCATTGAAGATATCTTGAATTGAAGTCTCCATACAACTCAATTGTAAATCTGACATCATTTCGACTAGTCAGAATATAATTAAAGATATCTTAAAAGCTAAAACGTCTAGTCATAAAAAAAGAGAGATATCTGGAATGCCAGCGCGGTACAACCGAATTTATGTTAAAACAGCTTGCCATAAGTTTCCTGTTTCTGACATTAAACGTCTGTCGCTAATATTTGTTTCTTATATTTAAACAGCTTTTGCTCCACAAATTGCTGTTGTTGCATGACATATCAAAAAAATTATTTACCTTGATTAATGATTCACAAGAGTTAAATTTTTATTAGTTTTTAGTTTATTGACAATCACTTTGTTTACACAAAAATAAAAACACAATATTTTCAATTTATTTTATATACATTTAAATTGTACAAAAAATTGCACATGTTAGAAACAAAACACAGATTATTTACTATAGTATTTCAATCTGGAGAGACTCACACAGAGAAGAAAATAGCAGTTAAAAAGATTTAATGGTACAATTTCTTTGGCGCTCGGACCCGGCAGAAGACCGTGAGCCGAGGATCACCGCGAGCAGGCGGTCTGCTCGGCGAGCTCGGGATAGTCTTCCCCCCGGGACCGAAACTGGTGGTGGAGCGGAGCTTGGAGAGGAAGAGCACAAGGGATCCTGGAGGACGACCCTCATGGTGAAGGTGGAGAAGGGGAGGAGGTGGGTCGAAGCACGGCTGACGAGCAGGAAGACTCCAGGGTAGCTTGGACTTTTGAAGGTGTCTTTGGACGACGATTGGCTGGAGCGGCGTGAAGCTCCGGTCCGGATTGGCTGCGGTCGGGCGTAGTGATTAGATGATGTGGTGAAGCTGGTCGAGTCTCCCAGTTTGAATTTT
Source organism: Xiphophorus couchianus (assembly GCF_001444195.1). Classification (NCBI taxonomy): domain Eukaryota; kingdom Metazoa; phylum Chordata; class Actinopteri; order Cyprinodontiformes; family Poeciliidae; genus Xiphophorus; species Xiphophorus couchianus. The sequence goes on along the minus strand of NC_040243.1, from coordinate 11,292,791 downwards.
CGCCAAGGCTCCATTTTTTGCAACCCATTTTTGGCTAATATGAGAGCTTTTAGTTTTCTGCACTAAATATTCCATAACAATTCACAAGTTTAAGCAAACATAGAGGGATAACAACAGTAAAGCATAACTATTCTATGAATTTTGGCATATTTGATGAAAACAATTATCACAAATGATGGGACATCATTAAGGACTGACTACCTGTCCATAATGTGCCCAAACACTTGCCCAAAAGCGCTTGAGAAGACACCGAAGGCATGTTATAGGGAGTTGCTACCAACCCCTTATTTGAAGTAGATATATCTCAGCGAGATTGTAGAAAAACAAAGCAATCCTCAGAGTAGTGCAAAGTAACAGCCAAACAGATTTTCTCCTTCCCAATTTAACAGACGTCAACATTTTAAAATAACTCAGATAGGACTGTTTCTAGGGGAAACACTAATAGTAACTTGATAAAACCTCACTACAAAAAATAAATCCCAATTATCCTTTTTTTAATTTGAGATCATTTTTGTAGTGCAAAATGTGTTGGGTACTATATAAATTAGATATATGTGAAACATTTTTGTTGCCTCAGTTATAAAAGTCCATATGTTTTGCAGACAGAGATTGTTTAGTAAAAGGTTTTCAACACCCACTTCTCTGTTCTAAAGCTTCCAAATAAAAGCCTTCCAGTCATTCCGGATTTCTATCAGACACTTTAAGCTCTATTTAGTTCTCTTCTACGCATTTTAGTGTGGCATTGATCAGCAATGATAAACTAAAGAAATTCTCAGTAAAAATATTTTGTTCTTTTGAAGATAAATGACTCATCTCAGGAAAAAGGCCATCAATTATTTGACAGTGCATGCTTTAAAATCTTGTAGAATTTTAAGTAAAGATTTGTAATGTGTAGAATTGTTTTTCCGCCAGGCTGACAGGAAAATTTTCCTTCATGAAAAATAATGAAATGATACCAATATATGATTTTCTGCAGAAACTTGCAAACACCATCTCTGGAATATTTCTAGAAAGACAACATCACAGCTCAGAGAATTACTCCTGTGGACTATTGTGTAAAGCCCCATGACACATTTGGAGAATTATAATATGAGGTAAAATTTTATTTTTGCATTTTACAAACAAAAACTTTAAAGTGAATCTAAAATTACATAGTATACAAAGTCTTTTAATTTAGAATAGTAAAAGGATGCAGAAGAGTTCAACCTCTTGTAAATTAATCAAATATCACAAAGTATATCAAAACTTCACAAAGCATGTTGCTGCTTTTCCTGGCGTTTTTTTCTATGGTATTTATGAGGGAAGTTCTCAGTGTCTAGACATCTCAGTGATGATAACACTATTTAATGACAAGCGTGCATGACAACATGGAGGTATCATCTTCCTCTGAAAAGAAAACAAATTCGAAATACATGACAGTTATCAGTGCAATTTGCCATTTTTTAGTAATGATGGGTGCTGCACTTACCAGAAAGGTTTCCAAGAAGGAAGTGAACCCAGTTCACCTTTGTCTCTTACTAGAATTTGGATTATTTTCCTCATACCAATACTGCAGTTGGGTGATGAGGAATTTTTTGTCTTTACCTTCCTGAATACAGAGAAAACAATATTTAGGTCAACTCACATTTTACTTTTGTCTTGCTTTTTTCAAAAGCTAAAGTCTCCAAATGTTGAGCTAAAATAGAGCTAGGAATTCAATGTTAAAATCCAAGACTAATATTTTCAAAAAATTTCAGAAAAATATTAAAAACATTAGACCACATCTGGCAAATTACATAACCTGGGTTAGTTATGATTATGAGGACGTACAGAAATAGGCCAGAGGGCATGAACAAGAAGATCGGGTTATCTGTGAAAGCATTGTAAGCTCGAATGAGCCAAGAAAGAATTTGGTGATGGTCCTTCATCCTCTCAGCCCACAGCTTCACGGATTCTAACATACTGGTTAGGTTCCTGAAAGGGCCACATCCTGATGATGGTTTGAGTCTGTAAAGGACAGAGATTCTGAGAGATTATGGTCAAGACACATAATATACAATATTCACTTACAAAATAGTTTTCATGTTCTTTTTGACAGAAAAAACATGAAAACAGTCACGGGTCCCCTCTGGGTTTTATGCCACAGATATGTAAAACGGCAAAATTTACTTGAGCCTGGAAGCAGAAAATGGGAAATCAGTCTAAGGCAGGTCTGTTAATGATCTGATCAATTTCAAATGTATTACAATCACCAAGTCAGCGTTTGTCCATATACCAGTTCCAGAACATTTCGAGCAATGTCAAACACTGGCTTTCTGTTCTTTCTTAATAATTTTTGTGGGGAAGAATCCTGGTGGGTAGACAGCATGTTGTGAATGAAAGTCATTTCCTCCTGGTGAAAACATTACAATGTATTTACATGACTCATGAAGCTCAGATTTAGCTCCATACAAACTCGCCTAGAAAAGTGTAAAGCACTGTAAAGATGAAGTCCATCAGGAGCAGGCGATAAAGTTCCTGCCCCACAAAATTCTCCCAGCACTATGCAGACACACAAAGAAGAAAAATCTATTTGCTTTTTTAAGAAGTTCAAAAATAAAACAGCACGAGTGTTAATGAGATCACCTGCTGTCAATGTGGGGAAAGAACCAAATATTTTTTTATGCTATAACTGTGTGGTGTCACATTGACAGGTTTAAGAATGAGGAGGCTAATAACCTTTGAAACTTGAGGGTCTTGTTCCACAGCAATTTTTCCAATCCAGTGGTAACACAGTATGATAACAAGGCTGATCTTCAGCAGCAGGTTCCTGTGAATTCAAGACGGAAACAACATTTCCATTTAACAATGTTCCTGCATCTGTGACCAAAATAAAATAACATTATACATCCTTTTGCAGTAAGAATATATTTATTATCCGGTGCAAGATTATAGTTATAATTTACGTGAAGATATTTGCTCAGATAATCCTGCCAATAAACTTTTTCAGACTGTCGTATTAAAATAAGAATCCAAAGCACAACATAATAGTACAGTGGAAGAAAAATGATTCATTGTTTCTAAAATGTTTTAGGATATATTTTAAAAAGAAAGACAGAAAGAAATACTAAAGCTACAACTCACATTAGTGAGAATGTGAGTGGCAAGTTGCAGCTCGCATTCTCACTAAGACCAGGAAGATTTACCATCAGGAAATTGTGCTCTGACTTCCTGTAGCTCAGAAAAGAGATTCTGAAGAACTGTTATTAGTTTATAAATCATTGAATGGTTTAGCACCAAAATACATTAAAGGTCTGCTGTTGTATCAACCTTCCAGACCCTTCAGGTCTCCTGGTTGTGGTCTGCTCTGCATCCCCAAAACCAGAACGAAACATAGAAACAGCATTCAGTTTCTATGCACCACAAATCTGGAACAAACTTCCAGAAAACTGCTAAACAGCTGAAACACTGAGTTCCTTTAAATCAAGACTAAAACTCACCTGTTTAGGAATATTTTTGGACCATAACAAATGAAGAATTGACCAATATATTCAACTTGTATTGATTTTGATATTGACTTGCACTATCCAATATTTAATATGCATCACTGGTTTCTATGTTGACTGCATGTTTATTTTAGGACGCTTATTTTTTTGTTTTAATGATGTAAAGCACTTCCAGCTGCCTTGCTGCAATACAAATAAGCTTAACTGATTAAATACTGCGTCTCACCTGAAGATAGAGACATAAACACGTGTGATGGCCAAGTTATTGCTTCTCAATCCAAGCACAGAAGTTGAAGATCTCATGCAGCAGCAGGTTGAATCCAGACACCACTGCAGCCATGAACAGCAATTCAATATTCTGTAGCACTTTACTGATGGTCTCCTGTAGAAGAAGGAGAATAATTCACAGTAAGGAGCATAAAGTTCAGAGCAGCTTGTGATGGGGACAAAACAAGAATACAGTAAACTTCAACTTATATTTCTGACTAATACTTTTATGGTCCATCTAAATTCCCATTTAATGATACACTGAAACATTGTGAAGACTTCTTAGAAGAAGTCATAGTCATAATTTAATTGAAGACATCTGAAATGTGTATTTCAGATAGTCGCAAATTCATTGTAGATATATTGAATTGAAGTCTCCATACAACTCAATTGTAAATCTGACGTCATTTCGACTAGTCAGAATATAATTAGAGATATTTTAATCGCTAAAACGTCTAGTCATAAAAAAAGAGAGATATCTGGAATGCAAGGGCGGTACAACAGAATTTATGTTAAAACAGCTTGCCATAAGTTTCCTGTTTCTGACATTAAACGTCTGTCGCTAATATTTGTTTCTTATATTTAAACAGCTTTTGCTCCATAAATTGCTGTTATTGCATGACATATCAAAAAAATTATTTACTTTGAGTAATGATTCACAAGAGTTAATTTTTATTAGTTTATTGACAATCACTTTGATTACAAAAAAAATAAAAACACAATATTTTCAATTCATTTTATATACATTTAAATAATAGAAAAATTGCACATGTTAGAAACAAAAAAAATGTGGCTCAAAAATGCAGTTATTTTTCACAGCAGAGTTGTGTGATGATCTGATTTGTGTATTTAGTAAGACATAGGAATTTGACTTGTATAATTTTCAAATGCACACTTCATATTTTATTCATCTATCATTGACAATGATATATTTGGACAAAATATTTCTCAAAAATACACAGGCATATCAAAGCAAAATGTGAGAAAGCCTTATGAAGAAAATGTGTCATGTCTCCATAACACATATAACAGATGTGATGGCAAATTAGGAAGAGTTTAGATGTTATTTTGAGAACATTCCTCATTGTTAAAGTCTGCAAGTCTTCTCGAGATTCCCGATTTATCTCAACACTAATTGGTTTGTTTATTCTTATCATCTTCATCTAACCACTGAGGATCTTCCAGTCTGTAGCCCAGATCCATTGGACGGCAAAGTAAAGGTTGAATTTGCACTTGAGTGGGCACACCGTCTGACTAGCCTTCGACCTACAAGACAAATTTGTATATTAGCTGACAAGGTGATAGATGAAAAATACATATTTTGCTCGCATATGTAAAACAAATTACACCTCACCTTTGGACTGACAACCCGTCTCACTTTACATTCTGTCCCTCCTATAAAGTGAGGACCAGCCCAGTCTGCTAGGTCTGCTTCAGCTTCGGTGGAAAACCTCACATAGGCCAGTCTATCCTTTGACGAACCGGGACTATTCTTGATCTTTGATCAAATCAAAACACAAATGGTTATAGAATCATTTCTGTAGATAAATCAGGACAAAATGATAGAAAAAAGGTAAAATAAAATGTGGGTTTGACTCCACCTGGCACATTGTGACACATCCAAAAGGTTTAAAATAGGCAGCTACATAATCTTCATTTATATAGGGATCCAGGTCTGTGATGAACAAGCCATGATCCTGTTAAATGACAGAAAAACAATCAAACTTAAAGATCCCAAAAATATTTAGCATTAAAATGATCCATGTAGCATCAAAGGTTGCTTACCAAATCATAGAATTTGGACAAGACAGCCCGGTATTTCTTTGGGAGCTCTATGTACATTCTTTCTTTAGGTGCTCTCTCACCGATATCTGAAATAAATAGAATTCATCATCCTTTAATATTCTTTTTACCAAGAAAAAAATTCAGGCAAGAAACCTACATAAATTAGAAGTTAAAATCATGAATGGAAGTTTTCCCTTACCAGAGGCCATTATCCAGATGCAGATGTGAGACAAATGGAAAGAAAAACTATGCCCAACAAGTGGACGAAGCCTGATTTATACTTTTTGAAATGAGTATATTTCCTTATACGTAGGAGGAGAAAGTTTCCTCCTACTTTTAGTTTTGTTTTAATCTCAAGTTCAAAAGAAAAATGCTTTCAAACAGATCATGTCACAACACCAGTTAAGCAGCCAGGGGAAAACCTTAAACAGGTGATTACTACTGTTGAACAGTTATAAACATATTTTTTTTTGTTTCATGACATCTGATATGGTAAAAAAGAAATGGAGAAAAAAAAGAAAATATTCCGTGGAGGATATGTTACATAAGTTTATTTGCCCTGAAGTTTTCAGTGAAATTCACTTTGAGATTATATAAAAACAGTCAAAACATGACTGACAGTTGTTAATTTTATATTATTTACTATAGTATTTTTTGCAACCCATTTTTGCTAATATGAGAGCTTTTAGTTTTCTGCACTAAATATTCCATTAATATTCACAAGTTTAAGCAAACAGAGGGATAACAACAGTAAAGTATATCTATTTTATGAATTTTGGCATGTTTGATGAAAACGATTATCACAAATGATGGGACATCATTAAGGACTGACTACCTGTCCATAATGTGCCCAAACACTTGCCCAAAAGCGCTTAAGATGACACCGAAGGCATGTTATAGGGAGTTGCTACCAACCCCTTATTTGAAGTAGATATATCTCAGCGAGATTGTAGAAAAACAAAGCAATCCTCAGAGTGGTGCAAAGTAACAGCCAAACAGATTTTCTCCTTCCCAATTTAACAGACGTCAACATTTTAAAATAACTCAGATAGGACTGTTTCTAGGGGAAACACTAATAGTAACTTCATAAAACCTCTCTACAAAAAATAAATCCCAATTATCCCTTTTTTAATTTGAGATCATTTTTGTAGTTCAAATGAATGTGTTGGGTACTATATAAATTAGATATATGTGAAACATTTTTGTTGCCACAGTTATAAAAGTCCTTATGTTTTGCAGACAGAGATTGTTTAGTAAAAGGTTTTCAACACCCACTTCTCTGTTCTAAAGCTTCCAAATAAAAGCCTTCCAGTCATTCCAGATTTCTATCAGACACTTTAAGCTCTATTTAGTTCTCTTCTACGCATTTTAGCGTGGCATTGATCAGCAATGATAAACTAAAGAAATTCTTAGTAAAAATATTTTGTTCTTTTGAAGATAAATGACTCATCTCAGGAAAAAGGCCATCAATTATTTGACAGTGCATGCTTTAAAATGTTGTAGAATTTTAAGTAAAGATTTGTAATGTGTAGAATTCAACCTACTCTCTTGTTCTTTGCCCGAATTACAAACAGAAATATTTAAAGCTGTGTTGTAGTAAATAGGTTGACATTTATCGAGTGACTGGATCTGCAGTTTTTGTTTTTCCGCCAGGCTGACAGGAAAATTTTCCTTCATGAAAATTAATGAAGTGATACCAATATATGATTTTCTGTAGAAATCTGCAAACACCATCTCTGGACTATTTCTAGAAAGACAACATCACAGCTCAGAGAATTACTCCTGTGGACTATTGTGTAAAGCCCCATGGCACATTTGGAGAATTATAATATGCGGTAAAATTTTATTTTTGCATTTTACAAACAAAAACTTTAAAGTGAATCTAAAATTACATAGTATACAAAGTATTTTATTTAGAATAGTCAATGGATGCAGAAGAGTTCAAGCTGTTGTAAATTAATCAAATATCACAAAGTATATCAAAACTTCACAAAGCATGTTGCTGCTTTTCCTGTTTTTTTTCTACGGTATTTATGAGGGAAGTTCTCAGTGTCTAGACATCTCAGTGCTGATAACACTATTTAATGACAAGCGTGCATGACAACATGGAGGTATCATCTTCCTCTGAAAAGAAAACAAATTCGAAATACATGACAGTTATCAGTGCAATTTGCCATTTCTTTAGTAATGATGGGTGCTGCACTTACCAGAAAGGTTTTCAAGAAGGAAGTGAACCCAGTTCACCTTTGTCTCTTACTAGAATTTGGATTATTTTCCTCATACCAATACTGCAGTTGGATTATGAGGAATCCTTTCTGAATACAGAGAAAACAATATTTAGGTCAACTCACATTTTACTGGTGTCTTGCTTTTTTCACAAGCTAAAGTCTCCAAATGTTGAGCTAAAATAGAGCTAGGAATTCAATGTTAAAATCCAAGACTAATATTTTCAAAAAATAGTTTCAGCCCTTTAATCCAGACTCAAACTAGATTAAAAGCAAGGCTTAACTTACATTGTCAATTTGCTTCCAACAAATCCCTTTGTTGAGATTTATGAGATAAATCAACACAAAATAGCTCATAATGGTGAATTTAAAGGAAAATATATTGTTTTCTTTCTTTTGTTTTTCTCAGACTCCAACACGCTGGTCAGGATTTACTTACTCTAGACCAAAGTAGGGTTTCACTTACATCGTCAATTTGCTTTTCTATCCGTCTGATGATTCTCCTTTGGCCATCTACTGCCTGAATACGGAAATATATCAACAGTCTGAAAACGAGAGAAAAATATTAAAAGCATTAAACCACATCAGGCAAATTACATAATCTGGGTTAGTTACGATTATGAGGACCTACAGAAATAGGCCAGAGGGCATGAACAAGAAGATCGGGTTATCTGTGAAAGCATTGTAAGCTCGAATGAGCCAAGAAAGAATTTGGTGATGGTCCTTCATCCTCTCAGCCCACAGCTTCACGGATTCTAACTTACTGGTTAGGTTCCTGAAAGGGCCACATCCTGATGATGGTTTGATTCTGTAAAGGACAGAGATTCTGAGAGATTATGGTCAAGACACATAATATACAATATTCACTTCCAAAATAGTTTTTATGTTTTTTTTTCACAGAAAAAACATGAACAGTCACGGGTCCCCTCTGGGTTTTATGCCACAGACATGTGAAACGGCAAAATTTCCTTGAGCCTGGAGGCAGAAAATGGGAAATCAGTCTAAGGCAGGTCTGTTAATGATCTGATTTCAAATGTATTACAATCACCAAGTCAGCGTTTGTCCATATACCAGTGTTACGACCCGGCTCGGCCAGGGGAAAGGGAAGTAACATTAAATGGGGGCTCGTCCGGGATCTATTTAATACAATCCCGTGGCTACAGTTTAGGGAAATTTGTTTGTCTTTTCTGCCTGGAGGTGCTGCTGTAAAGTTTGCGTTGTTAGTTCGGAAATGGCTCAGTTTAATATTGACCAGTTCTTGGAACAGCCTTCTCTTGAAAAACTTGCATCTTGTCGTAAAGCTGATTTAGCTGAGATTGCAAGTTACTTTTCCATTTCCTATTCCAAGCAACTGCTGAAGAAGGAACTAAGGGATCTAATTGTGAATAAACTGGTTGAGTTGAATGTGTTATCTTTGCCTTCACAGATTCCAATCTCATCTGCTCTACCAACTGTTGCTGTGCCTGCTGCAGAGATGGAATCTGCTGGCCCCTCAAACCTTGCAGAGAGGCCTCAGGAGCTAACACCAGAGGGGGACCTGAAGATGGTTGGTGGGATTCAGACTCCTGTCACACTTCCTAGGTTTGATCCCCTCTTGGCTTCCTCTGGATCTGTTGGGTCCAAAGTTGATGCTCGCCTGAAGGTTCGTCTTGCCAGATTGCAAGTTGAGGCTGAGGCTGAGGAGAAAGCACAACTCAGGCAATATCAGCTTGAAATTAAACGGTTGGAAATTGAGGCTGAAAAAGCTATAAAGCTTCGACAGCTAGAGCTTGAGTATAAGGCCAGATATCCAGTTCAAACAACCAGTGAGAGCCCTACTAGTAGTTCTAGTGGGCCCTCTTTTATTAGACCCTTTGATGTTACCAAGTATGTCTCTTTAGTACCTGAGTTTCGAGAGACAGAGATCGATTCTTACTTCTCTGCTTTTGAGCGAATAGCACAGGCTTTACAGTGGCCACCTGACGTTTGGTCTTTGCTTCTACAGTGCAAAATCTATGGTAAAGCTCAAGAGGTTGTAGCCGCCCTTCCTCTTTCAGACACCCAAAAGTATGATGTGGTTAAAGCTGCCATTTTGAAAGCGTATGAGCTTGTTCCTGAGGCTTACCGGCAAAAATTTAGGTCTTTTACGAAAAGCCCCTCTCAGACCTATGTAGAGTTCGCCAGAGAAAAGGGAAGTCTCTTTGACCGTTGGTGTGCTTCAAGTAAGGTGACAAATTTTGATACTCTGAGAGAACTTGTTCTAATGGAAGAGTTCAAAAATTGTCTACCTGAACGTGTTGTTGTTCACTTGAATGAGCAAAAGGTAAACTCACTGTCTTCTGCTGCTGTGTTAGCTGAGGAGTATGTGCTTACACATAAGTCTACCTTTCAGTCCGTGCTCAATAAAAGTGTGTCTATAAAGTCAGCTGTTGAACAACCCAAATCAACTCCTCAAAAGAATGACAAGGAGTGTTTCTATTGTCACAAAACGGGTCATCTCATTGCTAATTGTTTAGCCTTGAAACAAAAAGAACTTAACCAAGCAAAAATAGACTTTCAGAAAAGGGTACACAAATCAAACTACAAATCTCTAACAGAGAATCAAAGATACCACACAGGGACAAAGTGAGTGACACAAGCTATCCAAGCTAACAAAGGTTATCAAAGCTATCAAAACAAGTTTACAGCAGTCAAACCCCTAACAAAGTGGCAAGCTGTCTAAACAAAGAAACAGCCGCCGCCTTCTCCCAGGATTTCCTTGGTTCTTAAAGGGGGGCCTCAACAGTGATTGGTGGAGCCGGCAATTGATGACCCAATCACGGTAGGCCTCAGGATGTGGCACAGGACAAGCAGGGCAGCACCTACTTCCAGGTGGAGACAATCTGATTAGCCACTGAAAAACAACAAACACAGAAAAAGGCCATTGGCCATAACAACGAGTTCCAGAACATTTCGAGCAATGTCAAAAACTGGCTTTCTGTTCTTTCTTAAGATTTTTTGGGAGAAAATCCTGGTGGGTAGACAGCATGTTGTGAATGAAAGTCATTTCCTCCAGGTGAAAACATTACAATGTATTTACATGACTCATGAAGCTCAGATTTGGCTCCATACAAACTGGCCTAGAAAAGTGTAAAGCACTGTAAAGATGAAGTCCATCAGGAGCAGGCGATAAAGTTCCTGCCCCACAAAATTCTCCCAGCACTACGCAGACACACAAAGAAGAAAAATCTATTTGCTTTTTTAAGAAGTTCAAAAATAAAACAGCACGAGTGTTAATGAGATCACCTGCTGTCAATGTGGGGAAAGAACCAAATATTTTTTTATGCTATAACTGTGTGGTGTCACATTGACAGGTTTAAGAATGAGGAGGCTAATAACCTTTGAAACTTGAGGGTCTGGTTCCTCAGCAATTTTTCCAAGCCAGTGGTAACACAGTATGATAACAAGGCTGATCTTCAGCAGCAGGTTCCTGTGAATTCAAGACGGAAACAACATTTCCATTTAACAATGTTCCTGCATCTGTGACCAAAATAAAATAACATTATACATCCTTTTGCAGTAAGAATATATTTATTATCCGGTTTAAGATTACAGTTATAATTTACGTGAAGATATTTGCTCAGGTACTCATGCAAATAAACTTTTTCAGACTGTCGCAATAAAATAAGAGTCCAAAGCACAACATAATAGTACAGTGGAAGAAAAATGATTCATTGTTTCTAAAATGTTTTAAAATATATTTTAAAAAGAAAGACAGAAAAAAATACTAAAGCTACAACTCACATTAGTGAGAATGTGAGTGGCAATTTGCAGCTCGCATTCTCACTAAGACCAGGAAGATTTACCACCAGGAAATTGTGCTCTGACTTCCTGTAGCTCAGAAAAGAGATTCTGAAGCACTGTTATTAGTTTATAAATCATTGAATGGTTTAGCACCAAAATACATTAAAGGTCTGCTGTTGTATCAACCTTCCAGACCTTTCAGGTATTCTGGTTGTGGTCTGCTCTGCATCCCCCAAACCAGAACGAAACATAGAAACAGCATTCAGTTTCTATGCACCACAAATTTGGAACAAACTTCCAGAAAACTGCTAAACAGCTGAAACACTGAGTTCCTTTAAATCAAGACTAAAACTCACCTGTTTAGGAATATTTTTGGACCATAACAAATGAAGAATTGACCAATATATTCAACTTGTATTGATTTTGATATTGATTTGCACTATCCAAAATGTAATATGCATCACTGGTTTCTATGTTGACTGCATGTTTATTTTAGGACTTTTATTTTTGTGTTTTTATGATGCCTTGCTGCAATACAAATAAGCTTAACTGATTAAATACTGCGTCTCACCTGAAGATGGAGACATAAACACGTGTGATGGCCGAATTATTGCTTCTCAATCCAAGCACAGAACTTGAAGATCTCATGCAGCAGCAGGTTGAATCCAGACACCACTGCAGCCATGAACAGCAATTCAATATTCTGTAGCACTTTACTGATGGTCTCCTGTACAAGAAGGAGAATAATTCACAGTAAGGAGCATAAAGTTCAGAGCAGCTTGTGATGGGGACAAAACAAGAATACAGTAAACTTCAACTTATATTTCTGACTAATACTTTTATGGTCCATCTAAATTCCCATTTAATGATACACCGAAACATTGTGAAGACTTCTTAGAAGAAGTCATAGTCATAATTTAATTGAAGATATCTGAAATGTGTATTTCAGATAGTCGCTAATTCATTGTAGATATATTGAATTGAAGTCTCCATACAACTCAATTGTAAATCTGACGTCATTTCGACTAGTCAGAATATAATTATGGATATCTAAAAAGCTAAAACGTCTAGTCATAAAAAAAGAGAGATATCTGGAATGCCAGCGCGGCACAACCGTATCTCTATTAAAACAGCTTGCCATAAGTTTCCTGTTTCTGACATTAAACGTCTGTTGCTAATATTTGTTCCTTATATTTAAACAGATTTTGCTCCATAAATTGCTGTTGTTGCATGACATATCAAAAAAATTATTTACTTTGAGTAATGATTCACAAGAGTTAATTTTTATTAGTTTATTGACAATCACTTTGATTACAAAAAATAAAAACACAATATTTTCAATTTAATTTATATACATTTAAATAATACAAAAAATTGCACATGTTAGAAAAAAAAAATGTGGCTCAAAAATGCAGTTATTTTTCACAGCAGAGTTGTGTGATGATCTGATTTGTGTATTTAGTAAGACATAGGAATTTGGCTTGTACAATTTGCAAATGCACACTTTATATTTTATTCATCTATCATTGACAATGATATATTTGGACAAAATATTTCTCAAAAATACACAGGCATATCAAAGCAAAATGTGAGAAAGCCTTATGAAGAAAATGTGTCATGTCTCCATAACACATATAACAGATGTGATGGCAAATTAGGAAGAGTTTAGATGTTATTTTGAGAACATTCCTCATTGTTAAAGTCTGCAAGTCTTCTCGAGTTTCCCTATTTATCTCAAAACTAATTGGTTTGTTTATTCTTATCATCTTCATCTAACCACTGAGGGTCTTCCAGTCTGTAGCCCAGATCCATTGGACGGCGAAGTAAAGGTTGAATTTGCACTTGAGTGGGCACACCGTCTGACTAGCCTTCGACCTACAAGATAAATTTGTATATTAGCTGACAAGGTGATAGATGAAAAATGCATATTTTGCTCACATATGTAAAATGAATTACACCTCACCTTTGGACTGACAACCCGTCTCACTTTACATTCTGTCCCTCCTATAAAGTGAGGACCAGCCCAGTCTGCTAGGTCTGCTTCAGCTTCGGTGGAAAACCTCACATAGGCCAGTCTATCCTTTGAAGAACTGGGACTATTCTTGATCTTTGATCAAATCAAAACACAAATGGTTATAGAATCATTTCTGTAGATAAATCAGGACAAAATGATAGAAAAAAGGTAAAATAAAATGTGGGTTTGACTCCACCTGGCACATTGTGACACATCCAAAAGGTTTAAAATAGGCAGCTACATAATCTTCATTTATATAGGGATCCAGGTCTGTGATGAACAAGCCATGATCCTGTTAAATGACAGAAAAACAATCAAACTTAAAGATCCCAAAAATATTTAGCATTAAAATGATCCATGTAGCATCAAAAGTTGCTTACCAAATCATAGAATTTGGACAAGACAGCCCGGTATTTCTTTGGGAGCTCAATGAACATTCTTTCTTTAGGTGCTCTCTCACCGATATCTGAAATAAATAGAATTCATCATCCTTTTTTAATATTCTTTTTACCAAGAAAAAAATTCAGGCAAAAAAACCCTACATAAATTAGAAGTTAAAATCATGAATGGAAGTTTTCCCTTACCAGAGGCCATTATCCAGATGCAGATGTGAGACAAATGGAAAGAAAAACTATGCCCAACAAGTGGACGAAGCCTCATTTATACTTTTTGAAATGAGTATATTTCCTTATACGTAGGAGGAGAAAGTTTCCTCCTTCTTTTAGTTTCGTTTTAATCTCAAGTTCAAAAGAAAAATGCTTTCAAACAGATCAATGTCACAAAACCAGTTAAGCAGCCAGGGGAAAACCTTAAACAGGTGATTACTACTGTTGAACAGTTATAAACATATTTTTTTTTGTTTCACGACATCTGATGCGGTAAACAGGAAATGGAGAAAAAAAAGAAAATATTCCATGGAGGATATGTTACATAAATTTATTTGCCCTGAAGTTTTCAGTGAAATTCACTATGAGATTATATAAAAACAGTCAAAACATGACTGACAGTTGTTAATTTTATATTATTGACTGTAGTATTTTTTGCAACCCATTTTTTGCTAATATGAGAGCTTTTAGTTTTCTGCACTAAATATTCCATAACAATTCACAAGTTCAAGCAAACATAGAGGGATAACAACAGTAAAGCATATCTATTCTATGAATTTTGGCATGTTTGATGAAAACGATTATCACAAATGATGGGACATCATTAAGGACTGACTACCTGTCCATAATGTGCCCAAACACTTGCCCAAAAGCGCTTGAGATGACACCGAAGGCATGTTATAGGGAGTTGCTACCAACCCCTTATTTGAAGTAGATATATCTCAGCGAGATTGTAGAAAAACAAAGCAATCCTCAGAGTGGTGCAAAGTAACAGCCAGACAGATTATCTCCTCCAAAATATGACAGAGGTCAACATTTTAAAATAACTCAGACAAATAGGACTATTTCTACGGGAAATATTAATAGTAACTTCATAAAACCTCACTACAAAACATAAATCCCAATTATCCCTTTTTTAACTTGAGATAATTTCTGTAGTGCAAATGAATGTGTTGGTACTATATAAATTAGATATATGTGAAACATTTTTGTTGCCACTGTTACAAAAGTCCATATGTTTTGCAGACAGAGATTGTTTAGTAAAAGGTTTTCAACACCCACTTCTCTGTTCTAAAGCTTCCAAATAAAAGCCTTCCAGTCATTCCGGATTTCTATCAGACACTTTAAGCTCTATTTAGTTCTCTTCTACGCATTTTAGCGTGGCATTGATCAGCAATGATAAACTAAAGAAATTCTCAGTAAAAATATTTTGTTCTTTTGAAGATAAATGACTCATCTCAGGAAAAAGGCCAGCAATTACTTGACAGTGCATGCTTTAAAATCTTGTAGAATTTTAAGTAAAGATTTGTAATGTGTAGAATTGTTTTTCCACCAGGCCGACAGGAAAATTTTCCTTCATGAAAAATAATGAAGTTATACCAATATATGATTTTCTGCAGAAACCTGCAAACACCATCTCTGGAATATTTCTAGAAAGACAACATCACAGCTCAGAGAATTTCTCCTGTGGACTATTGTGTAAAGCCCCATGACACATTTGGAGAATTATAATATGAGGGTAAAATTTTATTTTTGCATTTTACAAACAAAAACTTTAAAGTGAATCTAAAATTACATAGTATACAAAGTATTTTATTTAGAATAGTGAAAGGATGCAGAAGAGTTCAGCCTGTTGTAAATTAATCAAATATCACAAAGTATATCAAAACTTCACAAAGCATGTTGCTGCTTTTCCTGGTTTTTTTCTACGGTATTTATGAGGGAAGTTCTCAGTGTCTAGACATCTCAGTGATGATAACACTATTTAATGACAAGCGTGCATGACAACATGGAGGTATCATCTTCCTCTGAAAAGAAAACAAATTCAAAATACATGACAGTTATCAGTGCAATTTGCCATTTTTTAGTAGTGATGGGTGCTGCAATTACCAGAAAGGTTTCCAAGAAGGAAGTGAACCCAGTTCACCTTTGTCTCTTACTAGAATTTGGATTATTTTCCTCATACCAATACTGCAGTTGGGTGATGAGGAATTTTTTGTCTTTACCTTCCTGAATACAGAGAAAACAATATTTAGGTCAACTCACATTTTACTGGTGTCTTGCTTTTATCACAATCTAAAGTCTCCATATGTTGAGCTAAAATAGAGCTAGGAATTCAATGTTGAAATCCAAGACTAATATTTTCAAAATATAGTTTCGGTCTTTTAATCTAGACTTAAACTAGATAAAAAGCAAGGCTTAACTTACATTGTCAATTTGCTTCCAACAAATCCCTTTGTTGAGATTTATGAGATAAATCAACACAAAATAGCTCATAATGGTGAAGTGAAAGGAAAATATATTGTTTTATTTCTTTTGTTTTTCTCAGACTCCAACACACTGGTCAGGATTTACTTACATCGTCAATTTGCTTTTCTAACCGTCTGATGATTCTCCTTTGGCCATCTACTACCTGAATACGGAAATATATCAACAGTCTGAAAACGGGAGAAAAATATTAAAAACATTAGACCACATCAGGCAAATTACATAATCTGGGTTAGTTATGATTATGAGGACCTACAAAAATAGGCCAGAGGGCATGAACAAGAAGATCGGGTTATCTGTGAAAGCATTGTAAGCTCGAATGAGCCAAGAAAGAATTTGGTGATGGTCCTTCATCCTCTCAGCCCACAGCATCACGGATTCTAACATACTGGTTAGGTTCCTGAAAGGGCCACATCCTGATGATGGTTTGATTCTGTAAAGGACAGAGATTCTGAGACATTATGGTCAAGACACATAATATACAATATTCACTTCCAAAATAGTTTTCATGTTTTTTGACAGAATAAACATGAAAACATTCACGGGTCTCCTCTGGGTTTCATGCCACTGCTATGTAAAACGGCAATATTTCCTGTGAGCAGCATATTCAAGAAGTAACATGGCACTCACATCCAAACTGTATACGCAACAAAAACAGCAGCACCAAGAAATGAGGGGAAGAACAAGAGAGTAATGAATGCTGTTGTCATGTGAGTTGCCCTCCAGGGCTTTTTAGATGCCTGACAGTTGAGCATCAGGCTGTTCTGTGGAGACAAAAACAGAAAGATAAGAGAAAGTAAGTCATCTGGATATTTATGTGTGCTTTATGGAAATGATTCAATGACATATGCTTTGCCAACCTTCTTCATGTAAAACAGCACAAACAGTTTTGCAATTTGGACAGCGGGGAGGAGAGGAGCAAACAACACTCCAAGCCTGGAGGCAGAAAATGGGAAATCAGTCTAAGGCAGGTCTGTTAATGATCTGATCAATTTCAAATGTATTACAATCACCAAGTCAGCGTTTGTCCATATATAAGTTCCAGAACATTTCGAGCAATGTCAAACACTGGCTTTCTGTTCTTTCTTAATATCTTTTGGGAGAAAATCCTGGTGGGTAGACAGCATGTTGTGAATGAAAGTCATTTCCTCCTGGTGAAAACATTACAATGTATTTACATGACTCATGAAGCTCAGATTTACCTCCATACAAACTGGCCTAGAAAAGTGTAAAGCACTGTAAAGATGAAGTCCATCAGGAGCAGGCGATAAAGTTCCTGCCCCACAAAATTCTCCCAGCACTATGCAGACACACAAAGAAGAAAAATCTATTTGCTTTTTTAAGAAGTTCAAAAAAAAAAAAAAAACGAACGAGTGTTAATGAGATCACCTGCTGTCAATGTGGGGAAAGAACCAAATATTTTTTTATGCTATAACTGTGTGGTGTCACATTGACAGGTTTAAGAATGAGGAGGCTAATAACCTTTGAAACTTGAGGGTCTTGTTCCACAGCAATTTTTCCAAGCCAGTGGTAACACAGTATGATAACAAGGCTGATCTTCAGCAGCAGGTTCCTGTGAATTCAAGACGGAAACAACATTTCCATTTAACAATGTTCCTGCATCTGTGACCAAAATAAAATAACATTATACATCCTTTTGCAGTAAGAATATATTTATCATCCGGTTTAAGATTACAGTTATAATTTACGTGAAGATATTTGCTCAGGTACTCATGCAAATAAACTTTTTCAGACTGTCGCAATAAAATAAGAGTCCAAAGCACAACATAATAGTACAGTGGAAGGAAAATAATTCATTGTTTCTAAAATGTTTTAAAATATATTTTAGAAAGGAAGAAACAAAGAAACAAAGAGAGAAAGAAACACTAAAGCTACAACTCACATTAGTGAGAATGTGAGTGGCAAGTTGCAGCTCGCATTCTCACTAAGACCAGGAAGATTTACCATCAGGAAATTGTGCTCTGACTTCCTGTAGCTCAGAAAATGAATTTTGAAGCACTGTTATTAGTTTGTAAATCATTGAATGGTTTAGCACCAAAATCCATTAAAGGTCTGTTTTAAATAAGACCTTTCAGGTCTGCATCCCCCGAACCAGAACGAAATATGGAGAAACTTCATTCAGCTTCTATGCAGCACAAATCTGGAATGAACTACCAGAAAACTGCTAAACAGCTGAAACACTGAGTTCCTTTCTCTGAGCTGCTACATATACACTGTCCTCCTCGAGCTCTTAGATCAGCGAGCCAAATGAACCTGGAGGTGCCGAGGACTTCCAGGAGGCAGAGAGGAGACAGGGCGTTTGCTGTTGCAGCTCCCAAACTTTGGAATTCTTTACCTATGTTGGTAAAACAGGCCCCTTCTTTAGCAATTTTTAAATCTGCTCTTAAGACTTACCTTTTTCGGTTGGCCTTTGATTCGGTTTGAGATGCTGCTTTTCTGTATTTATCTGGGTATGTTTATGTATTATATAGAGTGTTTTACGTCACTACATTGTTGGTTTTGATGTGTTTTAATTTTGTTTTTATTTGTTTAATTTTGTGATTGTACAGCACTTTGGTCAGTGGTACTGTTTTAAAGTGCTATATAAATAAACTTGCCTTGCCTTGCCTTGCCTTTAAATCAAGACTAAACACTCACCTGTTTAGAAATGTTTTTGGACCATAACAAATGAAGAACTGACCAATATATTCAACTTGTATTGATTTTCATATTGATTTGCACTATCCAAAATGTAATATGCATCACTGGTTTCTATGTTGACTGCATGTTTATTTTAGAACTTTTATTTTAGTGTTTTTATGATGTAAAGCACTTTCAGCTGCCTTGCTGCAATACAAATAAGCTTAACTGATTAAATACTGCCTCTCACCTGAAGATAGAGACATAAACACGTGTGCTGGGCGAGTTATGCTTCTCCATCCAAGCACAGAAATTGAAGATCCCAGGCAGCAGCAGGTTGAAGCCAGACACCACTGCAGCCATGAACAGCAAATCAAGATTCTGAAGCACTTTACTGATGGTCTTCTGTAGAAGAAGGAGAATAATTCACAGTAAGGAGCATAAAGTTCAGAGCAACTTGTGATGGGGACAAAATAAGAATACATAAAATTCAACTTTTATTTCCAACTTAGTTCTTTTATTGTCCATCTAAATTCCCATTTAATGATACACTGAAACATTGCAAAGACTTCTTAGAAGGAAGCTACATATGTATTTATAAAATGCTGTCTCGAGTGTAATAAATGTCACATGGGAAATCCGTACCCTGCATTTGATGGTAAAATTGATGGTGTTAAAAAGTACTTCTGATAATAACACATGGCAGAAGAGAAAAGCAGAACTAAATCAATGTGACAGGAAGTCTTTTCTGTATGCCTCAGTGGTGAGGAGACTCAAGGGAGTTCTCATGTACGCTTGAAATCTGTCAAGTCTCTGACTTTTCCTCTAACCTTTGAAAGAAAGTAGACACCCAAGGCACTGAAGAAGATGCTGGCTAGGCAAATGAACCATGCTGCCACATGCACAAGGAAGTTGCAGAACCGCTGCATGAGAGTCCTTTCCTCTTCTCTGCTGGTCAGCTCAGAAAGCTGCTCCTGTTGGAAGAGCAGTCTGCTTGAGGTGGCGCTGATAACTAGTGATTAAATGTTAACCACCGTTATCAGTGGTGTTTAACAGTTTTACTCTCACACATATAGACACGAGAAAAAGGATCTTTACATTAGTGTCAGTACAGTCAAAGAGGAAATAAAATACTACACCCCAACTGTATTTGCAGGATTCAAGAGGGGAAATAATTTAATGAATTGAGCAGTACAGGGGACACTACCTCCATCAAAACAGAAGCTTCAATATTCAGTTGGTCTGGAGAGAACTGTTGTGTGATGACACGATGCCAAGAAGGACATCAGCAATACCTAATCGCCTTAGATATGATCGCTAGATTGTTAGAGAAATGATTGCTGCTGCATGTCAATATGGTAAGGATTAAAACTTAAAGTCAGAGTGATCACTAATGCGAAGAAAACACTAAAGTTGGCATTCATTTCAGACGTGGGTGTCCTGGTACATTTACCTCGATGTCAATTTTTTTAAAAAGCTACATCTTTTAGGTAGTATGATAGAGACGAAAACATTTTTGTTTGTAAATGAAGTTTTCAAAGTTGCAAATGGGCCACAAGATCCTTACCAGTGACAAAAGAGACTAAAGTTGAGATGTTTGGTCATAGTATGGGAAAAACTCAAAAAGCATATTAGCACAAATACATTTTATAGCCATCAAACACGTGTGGAGGAGGAATTATTGGAGCTTGTTTTGTAGCTATATGACTGAATCTTTGTCAGTGAGTAAATTGTGAACTTCGCTGTGCACTGCCTTGTAGAATTTTTCACCATCTTTGGATTTATTCACATTGCCACTGTAAACTCAAATGCATTTTGTTTGGATCTTCTGAGTCAAAGTAGTGGATAAAGGCTAGATGAAGGCTAGGCTAGGTTGTTGCTCCCCATTTTGCAACAACTGACACGGCTGTCATGTGAAAAAAGGAAACCTTCTGTCCAATCAAAGTCCAGACCCCAACCTGTTTAAAATGCAGTAAATTTTGCAAGGATAGGATAAAACTCCTTTGCAAAGATTGATAAAGTTATACAGAAAATGACCACTCAAACTTAACTCTTCTAAATTTGATTCTTGTGCTGTGTACAAATTATGTAAACCTTAGGGTGAAACCATTCCCAAACAAGATGCTGACCAAATTTATCTCACACAAAACACCATGCTTGATCTTTTGCTCCTGCAAAAGAGCAAGACAAAACCAGAGGTGTGAAAACAAATGCATAAGAAATTTCCTGTGTTAGAATTACTTTCACTGAATTAATCTAATAGTCTTAGCAAGAAAACAAGCTCAGACAGCAAGTATAAATTTGTTGTTACAAACGTACTAATAAAATGATTGCATACTTTGAGCCGAGTGCTGATCTTCTCAGACTGAAGTCTGATGGACGGCTTTTTGGTGACTTTAAAGTCCCAGGAGCAGAAAACGTTTTCTGACAGATTCCCGTCTGACTTGAACACCTGAAAGCTTTTCCCAAAAGACTTGGACATGCTGCAAGGAGGAAAATGACTGTTACATACACACAACTGATGAAAAAAAAAAAAAAAAAAAGCAAAATATCTTAAAGTGAATATTGTATACCAACCTGTACACCAGAATAATGCAGATAATAAAGAAGGAAATTGTGATGGTAAAAAAATAGGCAGTTGGTATGCAATAAGGTACCATAGATGTTATGCTCGTAGTTTTAATCGTGATGTTTGAGTAGTAACCATAAAACATCAAGCTCCGAGAAAGGTAACCCTGCCAAAGATGAAACATTGAGACAAGTTTCAGATCAAATTTGTAAAATAGGATCTATAGAAACAAATAATCTAGTAATTTAGTACAACCAACTCACCATGCCCGTGAAAATTTCAATCCAAGAGAAAGACTTGCCATGGGAATCAGGTGGAGGGTGGATGGCTTGAGGAAGAACCAGAAACAAGAAGGTAGTAATGAAGAAAAGCAGGTTGATGAACAGGAGCGTTCGGAGAAAAGTGAAGTAGGAGAGAACTCCAGTTCCATAACGTCCACTCAGTTTTTTCATGGATGAGTTCCACAACTTGAGAGAGGTAGAAAATCGGGGGGTATATCTGCAATGGCGCCACATCTTTGAGGAAGCAAACAAACCACAAGTAAGTGATCAATAGCCAATAAACAGTTCAAACCTTATAGGAGCAGTAAATCTTTTTAAACCTACCCTTGAAAGGTACATGCATGGAAGATTATGACAAGGGAAGTTCCTGTTGATGACCGAATTCTTAGCTAAAGGGCTAAAAAAATGCTTCCTTGTGAAAACAGATAAGTAGAAATAGGTTACTCCAAATGTTGGCAAAAAGCACACAACTTTTTATTCAAACTCCAAAATTAGCGTGTTCAGACCTGGTATCAACAAGTGCCATAATAGCTTCATTAAACAGCAGCCTTTCAAAATTAAATCCCATTCTAGAGGCCTAAAGAGTTTTCATTTTTGTTATGCGATTGGATTTCTGTAAACAAGCAATAGATCACATGTGCTTCATGAGAAGGACAGTGAGGGCCTGTAAATAACAGAAGTGATTTTACAACCTGGTGAGCATGCCAAATTTACTCAGACACAAAAAGAATTCAAAACCTACAAATACCGCCCCCCCCCCCCAAAACAAACTCTCTCTCTCTACTAAATAATATCCAATAATGAAAACATCCTTTACTTTAAAAAGAGCTTCCTTTTTAACTTAGAATTCTAGCCACTAAAACTACGAAAAAATTAAAGCTGTTGATGACGATTCCATGCAAAAGCTCAATTATTGGAGGTTAGCTGATCTTGTTTATACATCTTTTAAAAAGAGAATCCTAGGTAATGCAGCTGTTCAAGGGGAGTCATTTCAGAAAAGTAAATTTATTTTTAGGAGATCCTTGGTACACATTCATCCACACTTCGCCTCATTAGTTACATCCAAATGCGATTTGTGGGAAGCTATCCCAACGTTTAGGACAATGGTCACGCCCGGTTTAAAAACTGTCTGATTGGATTGCTCAGGATATTTGTCCCATATGTGAATGGGATCTTTGTTCCATTTACCTGATTTCCATCTTGTCCGCCAGGCTGAGTGGCATGGCTCGCAGCTTACGCAAGCCTTCACTCTCAGAGAGGCCTCGGAGATCTGACACCAGCTGCTCCTTATTGGTTTCAGTGCACCACAAGCCTGAACCAGCCAAATTATTTGCTCCGTCTGTGGATATCATCAATATAGAAACAGTTTCACCTCGGCCTGAGAGTGCGAGTGCTGCCTGTTTATACCTTCCATTTGGTCAATTCATATCTTCTGTTTACCTTCAGTACTAATTTCCTCAAACTCTGGTGATGTGATATCATCCTGGGTCACTCTGGGGATGTGGAGGGAGACACGGGACGAGGTCTGGTGCGTCGGTAGTGCACATGTTTCTCGCACAGCCATGCCTGCAGAACTATGTAACCCTGTGAAAGTAAGGAAAGAAACCGTAAATATCTCAGTTGTGTAGATTAAAAATTGTCAAAAAGTGGGCTTTATCTAACCAATTTTACGACTGGGCATGGAGGAGAGTACCCTCCTTGTAGCGGCTGACCAGTTGTTTCTTTGCAAAGATCTCATTCGGCATCCATTATATGATTCTTCGCTGCTGCTTGTTGACTCGCTGTCTGAAAAACATCATTTATTTTATTGGTATTTTAAACAATATTCTGAGTTGAAAACTTTGGTTGGAGTGAATACCAGATGTGTCTGAGTTTTTTGTGAACATTTCCATCTGTATGTCTCCAGGATTGCCCTGAACATTACATGCTGGTTCTTTGAAGAGTTGGAAAGGGTCCTGACTGGGTCCACTTTCGCCAAGATTTCTGCAAGCGAGTGGAAATAACACTGAGTAAATATCCCACAGTCTTTCAGCAAAGCCCTCCTGGATAACTTTCAATAATAGAGAATTTTGATTTCACTAAACTGAATTACGCCTTTAAATTAGCTTAATCCTTTGATGCTTCAATTCTGAAAAGGAGGAAAGGCTTTAAATACTGCAAGATTTTAAAGAAACATTACCTTTTGCTTAATGTCTACTTAAATTTGAGTAAAAACATTTAATACTGTTTAACATTGAATATATTCTAAAAAAAAAATTAAAATAATTCACATCACATGGAAAGAAAAAAAAACAAAACTTACTCATAGTCATAATCCTCTTCATAAATGTTGACGCTGAAGCTCCCACCGTTTGCCATGGTTGATGCTGATCACCGTTTTCTGTGAAACTTACACTGGCTTAGTCCACGTCAACCGCATATAGCTGCTAGGGGTAGTAAATTATCAGAGACACTGAAAATAGATAACCAAAGCTTACCAGTTCCTTTTCTTATCATGCAAAGCTGCTTAAGGAGCAAGAAAGAGTAAAAGGTTCTGTTTCTTCCTGGAATATGCACAGAATAAATGCTTCTCTCAGGCTTTTGTATTTGCATGGGCTTCAATGTCTCACACCAATAAGTAATATGTCAAAAAGGAAAGACTTAATAAACTGGTCAAAGGGCAGAAACATTAAACAAAAGACAAAGCTACACTTCCTCTTTCTCTCTTACAGCTGCAGCTTATCTGCAATTAGTGTATGCTTGCATCTTTGACATGTTCTGTGCAGAGGAAACGACAGAAAAACAAGTTAATATAAAATTGGTCATATTTTTTAATTAGAATGGGGTCTCTTATATCTCTGCAGGTTTCTGTATGTCAAATATAAAGAGATTAACATTTTGTTTTTGAAGTGGCACATTTGATTTTATAATTTTGATGATTTCTATGATTCTGGCATTAAACAGGTTTGTTTAAAGTTTGAACTTTACTCAGTAATTTATGAATAAACTGATTGGGTCCTCCACCGCGACATGTTGTGGTAGTGCTAATATTATCACTAATAATATTGATAACTGTATGCAAAAATGATGACAATATATGCTTTTTTTTTTAAAATCCAATCACATACTTTATATCTTTGTTGGTTTGTTTCCCCTTGCATTCTGAAATTCCTTCGAATCTGCTGCAATGCCTTCATACCTGAGTGCACACTGCCATCCAGTGGTCAAAATCTAGAACTGCAATTTACTTTATCACGCCAAAAGGACAAAGACCAAAATGTTATACAGCACATACCACGTGTCCATGCCAGGTTATGGGCACATGATCTTCAGCAGTTATTAGGTGAGGTCAGGAGTAGGATGCACCCTGGACAGATTGCCAATAAATCTGGCAACACAGAGACACGCAATCATACACACCCACCCACGCACACGCACACCCCCCCCACGCGTACCCCCACACACATAATGGACAATTTAGAATGTCCACACAATCTGTTTTGTAACACACATGCAGAAAGGCCTCAGGCTGGACCCCCGAACCTTCTTGCTACAAGCCAATAGTGTACAATTATATCACATGATATTCAATCGTAATATTAGATTAGATTTTATGGGCGGCGCAGTTGTGGCACCCTCCTGTGTTCTTCACATAGTAAGCAGTGTAAAAAAAAAAAGGAGTGGGGGGGAGTGGGCAACGCACCACAAGTGGTTGAAGAAGTTAAGGAAGCCAAAGGTCGATGCTAAAGGTCGACCTTTGTGCTAAAGTCCTATTGCACTGTTAAATGCAAAAGTGCTTTTGCACTGTTTATTGATTCCTGGAAACATTTATTGATATTTAGACTTTCCTATATTGAAAAATAAGTATAGATTAATTACAAAGATTTTTATCCGTGAATGTTTTTTGTTGTTGTTTTTGTGTTTGTTTGTTTTTGTGTTTTTTATGCAACAAAATGCAACAAATACACTTGCTAAATGATCCAATCTTTCCGAGCTAATCCTAAACGCATCAAAAAGGGGGCGGTCTTTAAAAAAAAGTTCTCAGGAAGTAGGTTGCTATAGATCGAAACTCCTCCCGAACTTTGACAGAAAGAGTTCACAACTCGTCTTAAATTTGCCTGACAACTTTTTTTTTTCAGAGCGTGAAATAATGCAGAGCAATGCTTACGGTGCCTCTCTGGCCGGCGGGGCCTTTGATTTCGAGAGCTTTGTGAAGAAACCACAGACTATTCTGCGCTTCCTAAGCTGGGTGAGTGACTTGGACGTTAACGTTAGCAACTGTCAACCTTAAAGGTTATTAACATATGTCAGCTTCCTGGCTTCACAGCGAAGTAAGGATTAAACTGCTTGTTGGCTGTGTGTGCGCTTTGAATCGCACATTAAGCGTTTCTCAAGTATGAGCCGATTATGAACTTTCAAAAAGTGTCCATAATATGTTTAAGCTGTCGTTAGTTGATTGTAGCTTGTGGCTAGCATGTGCACTGCTGTGTCACTGCAGTAAAAGAGACAAATACAGTACAGGGGGATCTGACCTGTGGTCCACTTAATGCTTGGAAGCTACACTAATAGTACATAACTGGGAAAGAAAAGAGTAGGGAAACAAAACATGTAGCTCTGCTTCTGCACGTATTGCTGTGTTTTGTGTTGGTAGTTCACAGGAACTGTGAAAATGTCCCAGCGTCATCTGTTGCTGCCTGCCTGCCTTCCTCCTTCTTTGCTTTTCTATACCAGGGTAGTTAAGTTTTACACAGGAGGAGCATTTCAGAGCACGTAAAAAGGTCAATCGACTTTACACTGATTACTGACTGATCGCGTTTAACAGTTTAGAAAAATCTCAATATATTTCAAAGCTTCAAATGCGTTATTGTTGACGCAGGGAAAGTTGCATTATGCGAGCATTATGTGGGCTCACAATGCAGTTTTTGATTAAAAATAGGGCTGCGTAATTTTATCGATTCTACGATATTTATCAATATTCTATTCCTCAAAGTATTGATTTTTCATCCGCGAGTATCGATACATTAAATCCCACTTTGAGTTTTATGTGAGACCTGTCATGAATTGACTGCTATCAAACATGACATTTTTTTACCCAACTTGCACATGTACATTAAAAATGACATGTAATAAAGCAGCTAGTTACAATTAATTAAAAAATGAAATTAAATAGATAATTTGCATTATCTAACATAAGTCAATAAGACAAAAAAAGGTTCCTTTTCTGCATAACCATATACACAAAGCCACACAATTAACATTTAAACAAAGCGAAGCAAATGTATAACAAAAACAACATTTATTACACCAGTATTACACCATCAGTTCAATTAACTCAGTCCAAGTCTATGGAACAGACAAAATGTCACCAAAATCACTCTGTCCCTCTAAAATCTTTCAGAAAATCTTAAAAATTTGTCTAATCATATTTAATCATATTGTTTGCTGAATATTGTGATATATATTGTATTGTGAGCAGAACATCGTGTATAATTTTTTATCGTGAGATTAGTGTGTCGCTACAGCCCTAATTAAAAATGTGTGCAACATTCACAATTGGTCACTTATACCTAAAGTCCACTTGGAGTGAATAATTAGCCCTGCAGTCATGTGCGTGGAATGAAGATAAACCATCTTTATGCTTGAAAACTCCATGCAAAAAGAGTCCAGACTGGAATTTTAACCTGGAAGGCAACAGATCTAACCACTGAGTCACCTTACAGGTTATTCATCACATAACTGGGTATTCTGTTTTAAACACAAAACAAAAAATCCCCCAAACGCTTCATCTTTTGTTTTTATATTTTATATAGGGTTATAAAAAAAAATGCATTTAGTCATTTCTCAAATGTAGGTCAGAAAAGTTCAATTTAAAAAAAAGGATCACTATATAAATGATTGAAGTGAAGGGCTTTGAAAAACTATGGTCGGTGCTCTTAAATTATATAAAAAAGCCATACTATGTACACAAATGCAGATGTGAAGAAATAGTAGAGACAGTGAGGTCTGACTTTTTTTTTATGAGATGGGTACTACTGTAGAGTGACTTACAGACTCGTTCCTCTTTCTTTTTAATAATATCTTTGTTAAAACCAGGCAGGAATTGAAACTTAACAAGCATGGTCTGCTGACTGTACTTCTTTGGGTCAGGGAACACACGTGTTCTTTATTGGGTTTTTTGGGGACTTTTTATGGGGCTACACAAGAGGAAGCCTAGCAGAAATTGACCCTACTTGTTTCTTCTTTCGCAGGTATTTTCCATAGTGGTTTTTGCAAGCATTACAGCTGAAGGCTACATTAACCCACATACAGAGGGAGGAACCAAATGCATGTTCAACAGTAACGACAGTGCTTGCAGCTATGCGGTGGGAATTGGAATCCTGGCCTTCTTGGGTTGTGTCATCTTCTTGCTACTGGACGCCTATTTCCCAAACATCAGTAATGCCAAAGAGAGGAAATACATTGTTGTTGGAGATCTATCCTTTTCAGGTGATTGTATTTTTTGTTTTTGTTTTTTTTCCTTTTTATGTATTTGTGTCAGATTAAACAAAAAAGGAGATGCATGTATGATAAATGGTCATTTAGTTTTTGCAAACATCCCAACAAGTTAAAGTTTATCAGCCTGGTTAAATCTACAATTTAAAGGCTTGTCCAATTACAGACCGCTATAGTTCCTTCCTGCCCACAGCCATCTGTATCTCTTCGAAGAACACATTTTGTTTCCCTATGGGATTAAATAAAAGTATTTTTGAATTTAATTGAATTTCTTTCTAAGAAACTTTTCCCCCATCAATTTTTTTCATGTGACTTCTAGTGTTGGCATTATAAGCTGAAATGCATATTTTGTAACATAGCGCTACCTCCGCAGGGAGCAGGCGAACAGCCGTCCCTGGCATTGGCCATCCACTCACTCCTGTGGGCTCAGAACCCTAATAACAAGTTTAGTAGTAAAAAAAAAAAAAAAAGTCATGTTTTTGATTTGGAAGAGAACGCCAAGAACTGTTGCATGATATTAGAAAAGATTATGTGTTAGAAAATACTCATGGCACTGAATAGACTGAACTATATAATGTTGTCTTACTGCATTAGTTTAGTTGCAGACACAGCCCCAAGATGGATAAAATTTAATCCTTATGTCTATCCTAATAATTGGTTGTATTAAAAATTTTGCAATTTGGTTGAGAAATACCTTAGTTGACAGATGTAAATTAAGAGCAAATGTTCTTAGTTTACATCACATGCATCACACCTGCCCTCCTAAAACATCTTCTAAATTCAAAGAATTCAGAGTATAATTACCAGTCAACCATGCAGTTATTTGCAAAACTGATATTGCATACAATTATATCAAACTGATATTGCTTACAATTATATCAAAATAACGGTACATTTGTGACATATATGTGGTCCTAACATGGAGTGTTCTCACTGTATTTGTGTAAAACATGGATAAAATAGAAATAAGGTGATTTTCAGGATTTTGTGCCCTACCAATAACCTGATTTTTTTTTTTTAATCTTTTAAACAGGGGCTTGGACATTCCTCTGGTTCATCTGCTTCTGTGTCCTGACCAACCAGTGGACCAAAACCGACGTCGAGTTTGTCAAGGCTGACGCCGCCAGGGCCGTGATCGCATTCTCCTTTTTCTCGATCGTTACCTGGGTGAGCCTCTTGGTCCCCTCAAAGGACTTCACAGAATTTGATCTTGCTAGAATTTGGTAGGGATTGAAACCTCTTACACTTAGTAAATACAGACATCTCTCTCTACAGGCTCTTTTGTCCTATTTTGCATTAGGAAGATATCGCCAAGGAGTGAGTGAGTTTAATCAGGATTACACAGACCCCGCCCAGGACCACTCTTCTCCGTACCCGCCTGCCCCGTCGAACTACCAGCAAGCGCCTTTCACCAACAACCAAGGGCCACAGGGGGAGTATCGACCTCCAACTTACTGAAGGACTCACACACATGAATCCTAATGGGAGGGGATTCTTCTTAAAAATATATATATACATAAATAAATAAAAAAATGTGCCAATGGTTTTGTTCCAAATTGGGATTGTCTTCAGCACTTCCATTTTTTTTTGCATATGTTTGGGCACTGAGTTTTAGTTTGCTGCATTATAGTTGCACATTGTATGGTGGATGTGTTGTTGTGCTGTTTGACAAACAAATGAAATCTGGAGAGATTTCTTTTTTCCTTTTTTTTCCATGTTCAAAGGTGATTTTTTTTTTTTTTACCCTTTAGGACAAAGTAAGATGCCAATGTTTATCTTTAAACCAAGACACCTGCCACAGTTTCACAGCTCCTTCGGTTTCAATTTTGTGTACAACTGAGATGTTTTTGTGTCAAATGATAACAAAGTGATTTGAATTATATGTTTCTCGAGAAATGCATTTTGTTTTTTTTTTAAATAGGAAAGTGAAGTTTTTCTTCAAATGTGTTACTGTTCAGTACTTTAGTTTGGTATTCTGATGTTAATGTGCAGCTGTTCCACAACCATAAGTTGTCAGTTTAGCTTGGCAAGTGTTGTTTAATGAATAAGCAAATGCACATGATGTAGTCACAAGTTGTTTTTTTTTTTTATTTTATTTTTATTAAAATCCCTGCTTGAACTACTGTATTTTCTTTTTTATGATCAACCACTGAAAAGCTTTAATCCTCAAAGATTTAATGTCTTCGATTGGCAGTTTGAGTAATCTTCCTTTAGCTTGGTAGTCATTTTTTGTAAGTTTATCGTTTTTACGTTGATTGTTATCTTTCTTTATGTTTTGGGTTGTTTTCCATTTTGCCCAAACTGGTTGGTGAGCATGTTTTTAGTTTAGATTAGCAATTCTTAGCATATATTTGAGGCTAAATTTGTGGAAGGTTTTTGATTTTTGGGTAAATTTGAAGACATATTTATATTATAATAATATATATATATATATATATATATATATATATATATTATAATCCTGTTTTAAAAACAGATACATGGCAATCCAGTTTTTTTTTTCTCTTCTAGATTACTTTTTGAACATGTTTATTGTTCTTATTAAAATAAATTGTTCAAGTGCCTTATACAGTGTTCTGTATCAGATGGGGTTTGCCAAATAAAAACTTTTCCAGGTTCTCCGGGTCAGCCCATAATTGATATCCTGTGCAGTTACTTTGTGCAAATATTTGAGATGGGATTGTCTTTGTGAATGTGAGGAAACTCCTAAACTGTAAAAGGACTGTTTTAATACCTGTGTTTGACTACTATAGTTTATGCCTAGAGGAACCTCTTTTGAATGAAAGGAGGCCCAGCATTATTAATAAATTGTGTTTAGAATAACACAATTGGCATTGGTCCAGGCTTCAGGTTTTTTTTTTTTTTTTGGCACATGTGCTTATATATATATATATATATATATAAAATCCTGCAGTTAGATTCCTGTCAGTAACAAGGTCTTTACTGAAGTGGGTGACAGCATGCTAAACAACAACTATTGTAAACTGAGCAGTGGTGTGTTGTAACTAGTTATATTTACCAGAGAAATTACAGTTAAAAGTAGTTTTACTATGTCATATTTTTACTTGAGCGATATTACCATGAAGTATTGCTAAACTAGTGTCAAATGTCTCGCTCTTTTTCACATTCTGAGTAATTTCACTGAATGAAGAGCAATATTTTTAACAAAAATGGACCAAAGATAGGTATACATACACCTACATGTTGATGAAACTTCTTGTTTGTACACAAGCTGTTATTTTTTATATCTGCTGAAGCTGTGCTATTTCTTGTGAATATACAGTACATATTGTCATTGGAAGTACTGCACCTTGTTTAACATAATAAATTACCTAAATATTAGTTTAATAAGAAGTTTGAAAAAGAAGTTTCTGCATGACATTGCTTATCTTTTTTGCAGAAAACTTCTATACGTACTTGCGTAGCGCTTCAGATGGGTAATTTTTACCTTTACTTGTAAAAATATATTGATGTAGTGCTACTTTAACTTGAGGACAATTTTTGGGTAGTCTACCCTCTCCTGAGACAAAGCCATGCACCTTGTACTACGAAGACTTACTTCCCAGATTAATATTTTCCAGAGAACCTGAACGCAACGCTAGTTATTGTGCTACGTCATGAAATGGGATTTCCGGCCCTTCCATGAGATCTGAACAATTTGTCCCAGCTCCGTCTGCAGCTAAATGACACTTCGCTTCTGCCAACTCCTGATTTATCGTTATGAGAAATATTGGTCAGATGTTTACACCAATGGTTGAAATTATATTTGTCTTCCAGGAATATTTGCAAAAATGTAATATCCAGCGCGATATAACCGAACAGGCATATTTTGTCGGCTCGGTTGAGACCAACACGTCACTTGACACGTTGCTGTCGTCATCGGCAATGATAGGAAGTAGCGACCAGTTTTGTCTGTGTAAGAAAGAAGGAGGAAGCGACGCGATGATGACACCTGAAGTGCTCGAAGTCGCTGGCTGCTGTCACAAGGTGAAGATCTAATATCTGAGGTGAGTTTGAAGGAGGGTGTACGACTTGAAACATCTCAGGTGTCATCTGACTCGTCACAGCATCTTTGTATCTAATTGGTGACTCTGGCAGGACACAAACATAATAACCCAGCTCCAGTCATACGTGTGTGAGCGAGTGTGGCACTCGCTCAGGTCCGTCCCTTCATCTACAAACTGTAAAGGGATACAACATGAACAGACTTCCTTTCTTCCTGAGACCCTCAGTGAAGCTGTCGGAGTTCAGGTGTTGGGTTATTTAACATTAATATCCATAGGTCTGCCTATAAATAAAACGGAAATGTCTCCCGGATACAAAACCCGAAACCTCTTGGAAGCAAAGCCCTCCTATTGGACAAGACCAGATCTATGAAGTTCCTTTCATCACTTCATGTGTCCGATCCTACTTTTAGGAAGTCCTTGGAATCATCAGCTTTAGTGATGCTGCAGAGTGGTTGTGAATAAAAGCAAATAAAGAAAGAATGTTTACAAACCAATAGCATTGTTTATTACTTTATAGACTATGTCCTCTATTTCAACAGCAAAAATGGTTCATATGATCTAATTTCCTCAGTTTTAAACAGAAAGGCAACAACTGTTTGTTGTTTGATGCCAAAATAATGTGTTACAGTTCTAATAATGCTATCTATAACATTTTCTTACTCTTGTTTATGATGTACTGATCTTTCCTGGTTAACTAGTCAGGGGAAATATGCTTTGTCAGTGGGCTGGTTAGCAGACAGTGTTGCTGTAATAAGAGAGATGGTCGTGCTCATTTAAGTTTCAGTTTTTTTGTTCTTGTTTGCATGTTTGGGAGAGTGAGGCTAAATAATAATAATAATAAAAACATTAGGTTACCTTGTGAGCAAGGGAACATTACAGGATCCTCCTTTAAGCCACCTGACATATGGTGTACAACTGAGCAATAATTATTACTTTCATTAATTACTTTTCAGCCACTTCATTTTGGCTGATAGTTACAACACACCCACACCTGCTTTTCTGTGTCATCTGAGGTCAAATAAATAAATCTAATTAATCTTTACATTTTCTGTCTGCAAACAATAACAACAACAAATAAAAATGTCAATACTTGATATTTATGTACCAACATAAATGTGCTCTTAAAAAATAAATAAAATCAAAGTCATAGGGTTCCCAATCAGCAGCAAGATTTTTTTTTTTTTAGTAGAGGGCAATATCTGAATTAATGTAAAATCACCTATAAGATTTCAGAGTTGTGCCTTTTATGCTTGTGAATCCTAAAGTTAGTTGCAGGAGGTGATCTGCAGACTGAATGTGAAAATGGTATCTAATAGATTCCGCATAGGTAACCAGTTTAAGAAGCTTTGATGGCAGAGTATCTCCATGATGAAAGGACATTTGGATCTGTGTGACCTTCATGGGTCATGCACCGGATTGTGGTATTTCAAGCTGATGGTCAAACCACTGTCGTGTCTTGTCCTCCTAAAGGTGGGAGTGCAAACTTTTAAGTCTCAATTTGTGCGCATGACAATTTCAAATATGAATTCAGGAATTTAATTACAGATTTTAAAAAGTACATGCAGAAGTTATATTTTTGCTTCTTTCTATATTTTGTAGAGATGCACATGTGTCACTGCGAGTCTGCTCTGACTGGGAAGATCAAGCTTCTGCAGAACATGTCAAACCAGCACAAGTTTTGTTGCATGTTCATGTTTTTTCTCCTAACTGGGTTCTGATTGGTCAGTTTTTACCAACAATGAAACCAAAGCATTTTATTAATGTCTCTATAGCATATAAAAGTAAACAGACCAGCATGTGCATGTTGGTCTCATCCAGAGTCTCACACATCCCATATATGGATGCAACCATGTTGGAAATTTGCGTTTTACTGTGTTGTAATATTGCTTGGTAAAAACTACTGCACTTGGAGGGTTTTAGCTAATAATTTATAAAAGCATTTATTGTTTCTCAGCTGCCCTTTTTCATATCAGCCTCACTGATTGTGTGTCCATCGATTATGAGCAAGAATATCTTTTTTGACCCAAAGCCTAGAAGGAGTGTGTCAGTAATTAACAGAGGGTATTATAGGCCAGAAACATCAGCTGTGTTGCTCCAACCCGAGTGATCTGTGGCCTCGGTCAGAGTAATGGTTGCATCACAGCAACTGCCATGTTATGTAAAATCCATTCAAAGATCTGTGTTTGTTTTCTCCTGACCGAGGTACCGCCTTTCCCCTCTCACCTGGTTGTGCTCTTGTTCAGCCTGTGCCTCCCTAACTCCTGTGATTTGGAGGGATTACTCTGATGAACGATAGCTGAATGAGCCAGGTTGTTCCAGTGTTGGACTTGCCCCTTTGGACTGGTTCATAATCTTCCAAGTGTAGGCAGAGTTCACAAGCACTGTGCTGAAATGGCTGCACGTCCCGGTTGCGTAGCAGATCGTCAGTGAGCAGAGAGGGAGTTTGGAGCTCAGATTTGACTGCGAGGGCCTTCCTTAGCAGATTTAATGACTCAGGTTAAGAACTCTGGGGGACGGAGGCGAAAAGGTAAGCTGTGTTTTTCCAGCTTTCAGTGGAGGTGGGCAGATTTGTCGGTGTGGCCCCTGATGTTGAAAATATAACGGGCTGCTTTTTGGCTGAGGTCCCTTGTATGAAAGGGTCTTTCAGATCGGGGTCTCGTCTTGGTAAAAATGCCGCATGCCCTCAGGCTGAATTAGTACTGAAGTAAATCGAGCTTTAATGTTACAGGCTCTCTAAAACGTGAAAGAACACATGCATTTTTGAGTTTTCTTGTCATTGTTTACCGAGATGAAGGTTACAGTAGTTTATGGGCTCTTTCAGCAGCTTTCTGTGGTGTGTCATGCCTTGTAAATAAAAAAACCCCGAATCAAATTAAGGCTTCAACCTTTGTTCAGGTCATGAAATCTTTATGCAAGTGAGAAAAAAAGAGAGCTTATTGAATGACTTTTTAAAAATCATGTCTGTGGAGGCTATGTATGTAAATGTAAGTACGGATCTATGATTTCTTTTTTCCCTGAGGTACAAATACAATGTGAAAAAGGCCTATTTCTCTTAACCATTTTTCAAAATGGGAAAGACAAGAGAACTGGTGTTAATCTTAATCCCAAGAAATTGCTATAAGAAAACATCAGCTCAACTCACCGGATCCACATACAGATAGAGCAAGAAATAAGACAACTTAAAAGAACTATTGCTGGTGGAGAAAAGTAAGTTAAATTTTAAATAAGACAGTGATTACTTGTTATTTTGCTATTTGGTTGTAGTGTCGTAACGCACGCAATGTGTTTTGTGTTGTGGATGTGTGAGGTATCCATGATTCTAAAGATAAAATGCACTTAACTTCATGTCATTCCACCTGTTCTGTGCTTTGCTCAAAGTAGGTGGCTGTATTTTTAGACGATTATTAGATGCTCTTTCTTATTTTTTTTTTCTTAGGTCTTTGGAAATTTTATTTGTCAGGATTGAGCAACAAACTTGACACCTAGCAACAAACTCCATACGCAGATTGCTACTACAGAGCTGCTGAGCAACAACTTGGCGATAATTTGAGTCTCCATTTGAATATAGAAAATCAATTATTTGACGGTTTAGAATCTTTTCATATCTATTTCTGAATTCTAAAACGTCTTTGTCTTGCGCTACAAATCCATACAACAGCTGAAGAGATTCCTTGGAGAACCAGTTTTTTTTAAAACCTCAGTCTCTCTTAAATCTTTTATTTAGATAACATTGAAAATCTTACTTAAAATTTAATATGTATAATTGAAAGAATCAGTAAAGTCTAAGTGAAAAAAGATTAGTGTCTGCTTTTGGACCTTGTAATAAACACACCTAGAGCTGTATTTCCTGATTTTCCTGTTAGAGCCTCTGATTTGCATTATCTCTTCCTAACGTCCACGCAGACAAAGCACATTGGTGGCTATTCTGATGTTTACCCCGCCCACAGCTAGTTTTCTTCCTGCTCCTGGTTATGCTTTAACAACCACACTTGTGAGAGCGTATAATAGAGAAAAAGTTAACTGAATACAGTCTGAACTAAAGACTCCGAAAGAAGGCGGTGAGTAATTAACTCGTATTCGTGTTTTGGAAGGATGTCTGAATGAAACGTATTTGTTAGTAACTTAATGACAACAAAATCAGTTTGCTTTCCTGACAGTGGAGCAGTAAATATAGCACTTTAGAATGTAGTGATCCACTTTGCATGAAGCACATTTTATTTGTTTCTCTATTGTTATTAGTTCTAAATATGTTTTTAGGATTCATAGGAACATCTTGTCCTTTCACCTGTTGGTTGCAAATTAGAAGTTGGGCCCGGTTTCTTCCTGCCGTTGGTATTTGAATATTTTTAAGGATGGTAAGCAAGCAAAGCAATAAGAGTAAAACTTGTGGAACCAGAACAACCTACCCATTCACTAATTGTAGTGCCACGTTACACGTGCATGTTAATAAATTAGAATATCCTTGAAAAATAAAGTCATTTAAATAACTCATTTCAAAATGTAAAACTGGCATTTATTATATGTTGTGTAATATATGAAAAAGTGTTAATTTCTCTTCACTTTGAAGAATATGGCATCAGCTAATGTATAGGATATGAGCAGTCAGAAAAGGATTTCTAATATGCAAATGTCAGACTGCTGTTAAATCAATTTATTTTCAATCAGAATGTGTTTGAGGTTCCTTTTGTGAGAATTACAGTATTATTGCAGCAGGTAATCACTTCTGAAGAAACCAAATTTTTGAGTTGCTTTAACTAATTATATCTCAGTGTGATAAATCTGATTTTTGTTTTGTTGACCTGTACATGCAGACCTTTTGATCATGTCTTTTTAATGCCAATTTCTGAATTGTAATTTGTCCTTTTGCATAGGTCGCTCTCGGCCTCTGTCCTCCATGTCTGCTCCTCCAGGCTACACTCGACTGGAGCAGAATGAGCCCATGAACCCTTTGCGTATCTCTGTAGGAGGCCTCCCCATCCTGACTACCATGGCCAGTCCCACCGACCCTCGGTTCCGGCTCAAGTGGAGGCCCATCGTGGCCGTGGCCGCATCCCTGGCCTTGGTTCTTCTTCTCCTCATGCACTTTTTTTCAGGCCCCTCATACAGCTCGCAGGGCTCGAGACCCTGCCACGGCAGCGCGGTCAGGGACACTGATTCGCAGTACAACGACACCTACCCTCTAACTGCACCTGAGCGCACATCGCAGGGAATGCGCTACCGCATCGGGGTTATCGCGGACCTGGACACAAACTCTGCCAGTGAGAAGAAGCTGACGTGGTTCAGCTACATGCGGAAGGGGCACCTGCTGGTGTCGCAGAGTGGAGACAAGGTGGCGGTTGAATGGGATGCCGACAAAGTGGTGCTGGAGAGTCACCTGTCAGAGAAGGGCAGGGGCATGGAGCTTTCTGAATTGGTGGGGTTCAATGGAAAACTCTACTCCGTCGACGATAGAACGGGTATCATCTACCATATAGACAGAGACAAGGCCGTGCCCTGGGTTATCCTGCCTGATGGAGATGGGAATGTTGCCAAAGGTATAAGAATGGACTTTTTATCAGGCAGTACTTTGACAAGGTTTTAAACATAATCTCAGTTTTTTTAGTTGATACCTCCAAGAACAAATGTTGCCTCCTGACCTGTTAACATGGTCTAAATTAATAGTTCCTCAGAATTTCTAAAGTTCTTTCAAGGTTTTTGTTTGGAAGACGTCCAGAGTGTCATCAAACAAGATCACTTTAAAATTTTGCATAAAATCTCTTTGGAAGAAAGAGACTATGCTTTACATAGAACCACATTCACATTTGTACACGGCAGGCAACTTGAGGCCTAGAATTAAACCTGCAACTTGCTGATTGCAAGTTGGCTACTCTACCCACTGAGTCACGATTGCAGAGATATACACGTCTGAATTTATTGTTCCTTTTTTCTAATTTACAAAGAGTCAAAACGATTAATTCTGGGTCACATTCAAACATACACACTCACCTTCAAAATATTTGGTTAAATGTTGCTTAGTAAGTTGTACCTCAGCCATGTGGTTTTTTGTAGCCATCAGCAAGAATATTTGAAGAGTTTTTGCCTTTAATGTACATTTGATGGGTTCCTGACACAGTCGTGGCCTTTATGACCAGAGTCCACAAATTCTGAACAGATTGGGGGAACGTTTGATTTAGTCAAAGTTAAATTTGTCCATCATTTAACAAGTTTTGATAACAGTTTAAGATCATATTGCAATTCCCCGATTTTGTCTGAGTTTATACCATCTGACCTGAGCTGTCACCCCAAGATGAAAAACACTGTATTCAGAAAAAAAAACAGGAACCTTCAAGTTTCAAGCTTGCAATAAACTACACCAGAGTCTATGATGAAACCAGTTTTGCATCGTCATGAACTAAAGCTGCTGATCTACACTGTAATTGATACTGTGCAACTTGACTATTAACTTGCAGCTGCCCACAAGAACAATTCAATTAAATGTCAAATTAAATGTAGTTGTGCTTTCGCTTGGCAGGGTTTAAAGCTGAGTGGCTGGCAGTGAAGGATGAACACCTGTACATTGGTGGCCTGGGGAAAGAGTGGACAACCACTGAAGGCGAGTTTGTCAACAACAACCCAGAGTGGGTGAAAGTGGTGGGCTTCCGGGGTGATGTGCAGCACGAAAACTGGGTTCCCAGGTACAAATCTATGAAAGTAGCTGCGGGAATTGAGCCGCCAGGTGAGGAAACTCTGTTTTTTTTTTTATCCAATCGACTTCTGGCTCTCTTCTTTACTTCATTCACACTTCATTCATCTCCACAGGATATTTTATTCACGAGTCGGCCGCCTGGAGCGACACCTTACAGCGATGGTTTTTCCTCCCACGTCGCGCCAGCAAAGAGCGCTACGAGGAGACGGCGGACGAGCGCCGCGGGACCAACCTCGCCCTGAGCTGCTCGCCCGATTTCAAAGACATCAAAGTGAGCCGTGTGGGGCCACATATCCCCACGCACGGTTTCTCTTCATTCAAGTTCATCCCCAACACAGATGACCAAATCATTCTGGCACTCAAGTCAGAGGAAGACGCGGGAAAGATCGCGACCTACATCACGGCCTTCACTCTTGACGGACGCATTCTCTTACCCGAGACTAAGATTGGTGATGTGAAATACGAAGGTTTAGAGTTTATATAGAAGGCTTAACGATGGAGACTCTTAGTCTTGAGGCCACTGCACTGTTGAAGATTGTTTACAATCCAGACACTGTTGGACTTGACACACTTGCTGCTTCCTGGAAATCCATCACTAAAGCCCTTGTAGGGTTGTCTTCATTGCAGACAAAAGACTTTAAGACTTAGTCTGCAAAAAATGTTTGTCTTGTGAGTTTGGGAATTGTGTAAGACCATTTGAGCATTGTCAGCTTGTTTTCTGGAAGATGAAATGTGGCTTTTGACAGTACTGTAGCCTTTCTTGTAATGAATGTATACATAGGATTGATTTATGAAGCTGTGAGGTTTATTTTCTTTTCAGTAAGTAATGCAAATTCATGCTCGCACTGTACACTCTGAACATTGTTTTTCTCTTCTTTGCTCCAATGTAAACACTCTGAACATATTTTTTTTGTCTCAACAAAATCTGAAGGATGTTTTTTTTTTATAAAACTGGAATTCGCTGTATGGGATATTTTTGTTTTATTTGTATGGAACAGGTGGGGGGGCTCACAGTAAAATATTGATTCTTCTTCCAAGAGTCTTGTCTTTTTACTTCGAGTGTGCATGTGACAGCCAGACACTTCTAGCAAGACTTGGTCAATAATAAGTTGTGTCCTCAAATAACTTTCAGATCCACTAACAGTTGTGCAACAGTTGGCTTTTTCTGTTTTGCTGCAAAATGAAACTTAGGGGAGAAGGTGGGAGTAGCCGACTGCAGCGACAGTATATATTCAACGTTCCCCCTTTAGCTGGAGAGTACAGTGGAGGCTCAGAGGTGGCAAAGGTAGGTGTTTGTATTCAATATAATGACTTGATATACGGACATTTAGCATTATATATTTATATAGTGTGAAAGAAATTGTTTACTTAAATCCCAGTCGATAATGTGTTTATCATATTTCTATTTTTTCGACACTAGAATATGGACGTTTTCCCACAAAATCTACTTGTTGCTTTCGTCCTTTCTCTCCTGTATGTTTCTGGAAGAGCATACAGACTTGACATTCTAAGTAAGTCATCGAAATGGTTTGTCATTCATGTTAAGAAAACAACATTTTTGGTAGTCATGAGAAAGGAAAAATGCTTTTGTGGGTAAATAAGTAATTGTCAAGCATGTGCTGTAGGATGAAAATGCTCTGGCTATTCATGAGCTGAGGGTAAACTTCAGACTCTGTGA
Organism: Xiphophorus couchianus; assembly: GCF_001444195.1. Classification (NCBI taxonomy): domain Eukaryota; kingdom Metazoa; phylum Chordata; class Actinopteri; order Cyprinodontiformes; family Poeciliidae; genus Xiphophorus; species Xiphophorus couchianus. The sequence continues at coordinate 11,252,070 of NC_040243.1, read as the reverse complement.
ATATTTGTTTAACGCTGCTATGTGTCCTTGGACTTTTTGCTTTTAGAGAGAAACTCTGAGCCAAATGAAGGCAATGTGAGACTGTCTGGTTCTGAAAGCCCTTCAGAGGGCCGTGTGGAAATCTACCATGATGGGAAATGGGGAACAGTGTGTGATGACAACTGGGACATGGCTGAAGCCCAGGTGGTTTGTCGTCAACTCAACTTCCCTGGAGCCAAATCAGTTGTGATTGGGAAGGACTATGGAAAAGGTGTCCTGTACTTCTTTTTTTTTTCCTCCACAAGATGGCAGTAAAATGATTCCCATCAATAGAGTGATGTGATTTCAGTTCAATTCACTTCTCCATTTAGGTGTGTTTGGTATTGCTAAAAGATTTATTTTAAATCTTTCATTTTTTTTTTTTCTCCATTTTTAAAAATCATTTTAGCATCTGGACCCATTTGGCTTGATGAAATTGCCTGTACAGGGAAAGAAAAACAACTTGTGTCTTGCCAGTTCAGTGGCTGGGGAAAAACTGACTGTACCCATAAAGAGGATGCTGGAGTTATCTGTGAATCAAGAAGTAAGTTAGAAAATTTATTCCAAACATATGTGGAAAAATATGTATGTTTTGTATCATCTAACTGCTGCTATTCATTCTTTTAAAGACTAGGTTGAATTTAACGATATTTTCAATATTCTAGTGGGCACCATGTTTCCATTATGCTTATCAGAAAATTTTTTTGTGTTTCACAATGTGCTTTGTGAGGCTCGATGTTATGCTCAGTAGCGGTCCTGTCATTCTGTATGGGCCTGATCTTGTTTAAAAGGCAAGGGAAACATCACCAGAGTATTTAAGGTTAAAGAACAGTTAAAGAACAGCTGTTTTTTCCTGCACTTCAAATGCTCTTTGTGATATCTGTTTGCTTCCAGATGACGTGACATTAAGTGGCTCTACACATTCACTGGACCACAGCATCGGCCTCTCTGGTGACCTGGGTCAAATCTTTGACAGTGGTACCGCTTGCGATTTCCTGATCACTTTCCAGACCCCCAATGGAAACAAAACGGATGATGGGACCGAAGAGATGATTGAGACTACAATTTGTGCACACAAAGTGATCCTCATGTTATACCCGTACTTCAGTGCTTCAGCGGGGGCAAACAACGTCACAGTGACTGTCAGCAGACCCTGCCAGTCATATTTTACCTCCTTCATCAGGTATACTGAAGTTAATGTGCTATTTTTTTCTTCTTAAATCAATTAATTCTTGTTTTAAACAGATTTCCCAATCTCTTTATTGACAGGTACCTTTACACCCGTAAGACTGAAATCACCCACTCCTCTGCAATGTGCCTCCACCAGCTTGCTTCAGACTTTGGAATTAACCAACTAATGGAGGACATAGGTCGACTGTTTTCTAATATCCTCCCAGATGATGCTTCCTTTCACTCCCAAGTTTCACTTTACAAATATGCTGTGGAGTCAAAGGACTTGGTCCTCGAGGAAAACTGTGTCCAGTACATGGCCTGGAATTTCCAAAACCTGACCAGTTCTCCTGTTTGGCCTGGCCTTCCTGTGGAGCTCCTTCGTAGCCTCCTCACTCGCTCAGATTTGGTGGTTGCCGATGAGTATTTTTTACTTCAGACACTGGAAGACTGGATCAACAACAATGGCGGCTCCCTGAGTTCAGAAAAGCAGACAGACTTGCTCCGTCTCATTCGCTTCCCCATGATTCCTGCTGAGAAGCTGTATGAGCTGGAGACCAAATCTCTTCTCTTCAGTGCTCACAGGGATCTATATCGTGACAGTGTCTTGAAAGCATATCAGTTCAATGTTCTACTCTACAGTAATCTGACCCAATTAAAATTAGTCAAAGAGAATAATGATTACAAGCCCAGAATCTACACAGGTGAGACCTGGAGCATTGCTATTAACCCTTTGGCAAATTCTTTGTCATCTCAAAGTCGAAACCGCTACGAGAATTATGGCTACCGAGATAGTTATGGTCGTTACGGTGGTTATTACCCAAATCCTACTGCATCCTCTAACAAGCAACTGAGCACACCTCTCCACAACAGCCTTCTGTTTAAGAACAACATGATCACGTGGGAGGCAAATATTTTGAAAACCCAGAATGACTGTTCATGGCGAGGTTTGCGTTGTGAATCATTTCCTGCAGCCCGACTGGCTCTCCAGAACCAGTATCAGTCGAAGAGCGGTGTTCTTTTTCGAAACCGCCTCCTGCTGACGTGCCAGAGCAAGTACGTCTGTCAGATCCAAGGGTTCAAAGGCGACCTGGCTTATGTGAATACAAATGATACCCAGGTCCTTGCCTATCCCTGTCCTGATGATAAGTACACTTACACATTTGTAGTGAGACCAGAGTATGTGTGATCCAATGAAAAGGGAGTTTCATAAAATAATGACCACGAACAGAGCAATTGCCTTGTATCAATAATTATCAGCTGATTCAAAGCCAATTCAAAGCATTAAATGATTTTTTTCAGTGATTCCTATGATCAGTAATTTCTATAATACATTTTTATATATCTGTTGTATCAATCCATTATACATTTTTTGTTATGGAGAAAAAATAAAGCAACAACAAAACCTTTCTGAGTCTGAATTTTTTTTAATGTTCTAGGAAATGTGAAAAATAACTAAAAGCCTGGTTCATAGCTGCAGTACAGTTAACTTTTTTTTTTGTTTATTGTGGCCCTGATGCTTTGCAACAATAAATCCTGGGTTTGAATCCCAACCTAGGCTTTTTCTGCATAGATCTTGCATATTATCGCCATACATGTCTGGATTCTCTCTGGGTACTTTCACTTCCTCCTGAAGTCCAAAAGCACACCTGTTGGGTACAACTTTTGTTGTCCGGATTCTCCCGGTACACCACATTTTCTCAGTTGGTAAACATGTGAAAAATGATGCAGCAACTCTTAGATTACAGTCACATTAATTGTTTTCCTGAAATAAAAGATATGAGACCAATACAGATGAAAATTGATTGGTTAGAGGAGAAGAACAGAACATTTAAAAGTAAGTAAAAAATATATATTTTTACCTGTGTGTTTTGTATCTAGTGTAACAAAAACTTGCAAAAGTTCAAGTGGCCGTTAAAACAATCTGAAAGTGAAAAATAGTTTCTGTTATTCTTTGAGCCTCATCAATAATTATTAAGTGCATGTCACTATATGACATTTCCAGTAAGACTGTGTTCTGCTTGAACATAGTGTTGTTTTTTTTCCTCATAAAGTGAAACGTGGGCTATTCCCATGGGGTTGCGTTTTCCCAGCAAATTATTTTGTTTTATTGCCTTCTTACATTTTCGCTTCTCATAGTCATCAATTCACAACAACGTTTAGGTTTGCATGCCAGGGCAAGTAAGCAAGGAGGCAGTACACAGTGGTGGTTTTAGATGGAATGGCCTCTAGATGTGTAGCAAACTGGTTGATCACATGCAAAAAAGGACGTTGGCAGGCGTGCCGTGGTGGCGTAGGGGTTAGCGCGACCCGTACTTGGAGGCCTTGAGTCCTCGACGTGGCCGTCGCGGGTTTGACTCCCGGACCCGACAACATTTGCCGCATGTCTTCCCCCCTCTCCTTCCCTGTTTCCTGTCTGCCTACTATCATATAAGGGACACTAGAGCCCACAAAAGACCCCCTGGATGGGTAAAAAAAAAAAGGATGTTGGCTCTGGGTGTTTAAAAATGACGCCACAATTATAGATCTGAGGGGGATAGGATTTTGTCCTGCAATCGGTGTCTCTGTCATTGTGTCCTTGGGCAAGACCATGCCTGTTGGAGGGGTTTACTCAGTCAACACGGGACCAGGATTTGATTGATTTACCCTATATGAAATATTCACCAGGCTGATATGTTATAAAGGTCTGTGAGAAACTGCTTTCCCCCTTTACAGATCAAATTTTCTCTAGGTTTTTTGGTAATCTTGAATCTTTCACATCAGGACAGAGTATGTTTCTCAAACAGCCTCCTAACATGTTTTGACACGACCACAAATGGTAGTGGAACCTCTTGATTGATCGGCTTTTCTGTGAGTAAAATTAGCAGAATATAATCAGAGTTGACAGGTAATTCAACAGGTTATATTTGAAAAACCGTAGCCATAGTTCACATAAGAAAATCCTTCCACTGTTATATTGACAACATGACTAATGACTAATATTGACAACACAATGAAACAAGGATTTGCACTGACACAGATATTTTCTTTTAGACATGAACAGACGACTTTGAAAAAGAAATTGGTTTTTGCAAGTAATCAATGCTGTTTTTATGACTTGTTCTGAGAATGCACTTCATGTTTAGCAAATGCTGAGAATGATTAGATTAATGCGCCACAGCAAATGAGAAAAGCTTTACATTTTCATATTTGCATTTTAAGCTATATCCTATTGAAACAGTAAGACATGATAATTGAACAATTCATTTGTCTTGGTTATTTCTCTAAATGTGTTTAAGTTTTAAGAAATTTTTAGTGTTACAAAAACTTCCCCAGGTTAAAGTGGCTGTTAAACCAATCTGAAAGTGAAAATAGAGTTTGTTATTCGTTGAGCCTTCTGAGTAATTATTAAGTACATGTCACTACATATTTCCAGTACAACATTTTAAGCAAGACTGTCATTAAACAGGTGTTGACGGCTCTAAACTGAAACACAACGGCTTGACTTTAATAAATTCACTAAAACAAATTGGTGGGAAAGCAGAGGGAGTGGCAAATCTGGTGACAGAACATACATATTTGACATCCCTCATTATTAACTATACTTTCACAGGTGAGAAGGGGAGAAGTTTGAACTGCAGAATTGAAAAGAGAAGCACCTCCAGAGGATCAAAATCAGAGGCCTGAAGGTGGGTATTGTTTTATAGGGCAACAATTTATTATTTAGTCTGGATATCCTATGTCCAGTGCAGTAAGACATACAGAAAAAGAATGTTGAATTTATTTTATTTTTACTTTAACTGAAATGCAATTGTCAGAAAATGTCATAGAGGTTTGTATTTGACTTTTAATTGGATTTTTTTTAATCCTTCTGCAAGCTTCAGAAAATTATCGTTTTTCATTTATAACATATGCATTAGTAGCTAATGAGCATTAGTCAAGATATTTAACTTTAAAAAGTCAAAATGCAAAGAAGGTTAACGCCTCTCACAAATGCCAATTCCTTCTCAATAATAGCAGGTATGTACATCTTGAATAAAGTATTCAAATTTGTTTGTCCTATTTTTTATTTTTTTTACATTTCTTTAATCTGTCTTATGTATGTGCTACAACCTCTGCCAACAGTGCCTCTTTTTTGAAGCAAACACTGTACATATCTTAGAATATTCCTCTTGATCCAATTAAAAACATCTGAGCATCAGACACCAATTTAATGCATCTCCCCTTTAAACCACCTTGTTTCAATATGTTTGGGGTAAAAGAAAATAAGTTTTATGAAAGCCGTATGTAACAGATCCATTTCTTAGAGATAATTTTAAAAATTACATCTAAATGAATGATTCTCTCTCTCTCTTTTTTCTTTATAGATTTCTACATTAGAGTTTGGACATGTTGACAAAACTACTTGCTGCAATATTTCTTGCACTTCTGTATTTCTCTGAAGGAGATTGTGTGCTCAACAATCACAGTAAGTCACTTAAGTTCTTTGATGCATATTGGCTTACTGAATGACAGATATTTGTTTTTCAAATCTCTATCTGATCTTGCTAAATAGAAAGCAGCCGTGAGCCAAAGGAAGGCGATGTGAGGCTGTCTAACTCAAGCCTCCCCTCAGAGGGCCGTGTTGAGATTTACCATCATATGCAATGGGGATCAGTGTGTGACGACAATTGGGACCTGTCTGACGCCCAGGTGGTCTGTCGTCAACTGAACTTCCAGGGGGCCAAAGCTGCAATGACTTGGGGACACTTAGGACAAGGTACCCTTTTTTTCCAGTCATTCACTGCCAGATGGCAGTGAAAAGAGAGCTATCTATGGAGAGTTGTAACTTCAGAACTACGTTTAAACTCATCTGTGGTCATTTTTGTCATTTCTAGAAGATTTACAATTATTAAGTAGTTAATAATTGTTATTCTTTTTTTGTCATTAATATAGCACATGGACACATTTGGCTTGATGACGTCGAATGTAGTGGCCAAGAGCAACAGCTTGTGTCTTGTAGATCCAGTAACTGGGGAGTACATAACTGCAATCATGAGGAGGATGCTGGAGTTATCTGTGACACACAAAGTATGTTAACTCTAATATGGAAAAAAAAATGTCTTTCATTTCACCAAAATCTCTTTTTCCACTCGTTTAAAGAGTAAGTAGATGCAACATTTGGCCACATCCATCTTTATGCTGCCCTCTGAGTGTGTACACAAACCGTTAATAAACAAAACTGGTCCAATTCTGACCCCTGGTGGACGCCATAAGTAATGTCTAAGCAAGAGGAACAGTAATCACCCAACTTGACAAACTGCTTCCTGTCACAAAGATAGCTCTTCTTCCAGTTTGACATGTTGCCCCTATTGACATAACGTTCATGTTTGATTCGTGATTTATGGTGTCAAAATTACAGTTTGTTTCTGTTTTTGTCAATGAATTTATCTAACTGCTTATTAAAGAGAATTTTCTAGAATTTTGGAGAACCGAGGTAGTTCTCCAAGTCACACGTGGTTCATAAAGGCGTGTTAATTCCCAGTCTTATACAGAGGTACAGTACGTGTTTTGCAACTTTCATTTTGTTTGGAAATATACCAGTTTGAAACAGTAAGATACAGAAGTAATAGTTTAGAAATTCCCTCAAAAATCTTTTTAAGGTCTAGCATGTATCTCTATCATCACAGTCAGTACGTCTTAGTTGTAAATTTAAAAGCAGATTAAATTAAAGTAAATTCCTTACTCACTCACTGCTGTAAGGAACACTGAACTCACATTCCTGTCTAAGAAAGTGTCAACTTCCACTGCAGATGTTGGTGGATTAAGAATTTGTTCTGCCCTCTCAGTACCAATGCTTGGAATACATTTTTCATGTAATGAAGCTAACCACTTCATTACATGTTATAATTACCATTATCTTTCAATGAAATATATTTAGGCTGTTTTTAACAATTTTTGATCACTGTGTTCTAGATTCCTTAAATATCGCTTTATTTATTGTCTAATATTTTATTAAAGTATTTTTTTCTAGCTGTTCTTATGATATCATAAATACATTTCTTGTATATGTTTTTTGCCTCTTTGGTTCTCAGATTACGATAGCACCCAGAGTGACTCTATACACTCTCTGGATCACAGCACCACCCTCTCAGATGATCTCGGAAAAATCTTTGACAGTGGTACCGCTTGTGACTTCCTGATCGCATTCCAGACCTCAACTGGAGCCAAACAAGAAGACGGCGTCCCAGAAGAGACTATGATTACAATCTGTGCACACAAAGCTATCCTCATGTTATACCCTTACTTCAATGCTTCAGTTGGTGAAAATAACATCACAGTGACTGTTAACACAACCTGCCAGTCATACTCCACTCCCATAATAAGGTAAGCTGAACCTAATTTATGTCTGTTTGTTTATTGTGTAAGCACTTAGTTCTTTTGGAAATGTTTCATAATCTGTTCCATTACAGGTACCTTTATACTCGTCAGATCAATGTGACCTATTCCTCTGCAATGTGCCTCCATCAGCTTGCTTCAGAGTTTGGATTAAGGAAACTGTTAGAGGATGTAGGTCAGGTGATCTCTAAAAGTCTCCCAGATGATGCTTCTTTTTACTCCCAAGTTTCACTTTACAAATATGCTGTGGAGTCAAAGGACTTGGTCCTCGAGGAAAACTGTGTCCAGTACATGGCCTGGAATTTCCAAAACCTGACCAGTTCTCCTGTTTGGCCTGACCTTCCTGTGGAGCTCCTTCGTAGCCTCCTCACTCGCTCAGATTTGGTGGTTGCCGATGAGTATTTTTTACTTCAGACACTGGAAGACTGGATCAACAACAATGGCGGCTCCCTGAGTTCAGAAAAGCAGGCCAACTTGCTCCGTCTCGTTCGCTTCCCCATGATTCCTGCTGAGAAGCTGTATGAGCTGGAGACCAAATCTCTTCTCTTCAGTGCTCACAGGGATCTATATCGTGACAGTGTCTTGAAAGCATATCAGTTCAATGTTCTACTCTACAGTAATCTGACCCAATTAAAATTAGTCAAAGAGATTGATGATTATAAGCCCAGAATCTACACCGGTAACACCTGGAGTATTGCTATTGATTCATCAAAATTGTCATCATCAGATCAAGGGCTAAACCAGTACAACTATCATTATTACTATGGCCTATACTCCAATAGCATTCCATTATCATCAGAAAAATTGCTTCATACATCTCTCCACAGTATTGTTGTATGTGAGGACAACAAGGTCACCTGGGCAGCAAATATCTTCAAAACCAGTAACGAGTGTTCAAGGGAAGGTGTTCATTGCAATTCACTTCCTGCAGCAAGGCTGACTCAGCGGAACAACACTTTGAGCCGCAACATCAGCTTTGATAACCGCATCCTGCTGACATGTCAGAATAGGTACATCTGTCAGATTCAGGCCTTCCACAGTGACATGGCTCACATTGATCAGGCTCTTGTCTATCCCTGTCCTGACGACAATTACATTTACACATTTGTGGTGAGACCAGAGTTTGTGTGATCCAATGACAGGAAATTACATAAAATAATGATTTCGGGTTGCTGTGGTGGCACAGGGGTTTAGCACAACCCACATAAGGAGGCCTTAGTCCTTGACGTGACCGTCACAGATTCGGATCCTGGCCTGGTGACCTTTGCCGCATTGTCTTCCCTCTCTCTTATTACCTACTTTCCTGTCTGGGCACCCGCTTCGGATGTTATCATCCAATAGAATGGCGATTATCAGTGGTTATCAGCCCCATTGAATGGCCTCACGAAGCGGGTGGTCTGGGCACTTAAAAAAATGACGATTACAAGTTGTATGATACGTTGTGTTATTAATCTTTAACTGATTTAAATCAAATAGCAAATTTGCTTTTAAATGTTTTTTTCTGTCCCTACAACCAATCATTTCTACAATTTTCTATTGTATTTCAATGAATTTTGGTATCATATCTTTCATTTGGGGAAACAATTAAAGTGATTCAAAATGTCTTCAAAGTGTTGCTGCTTCTTTTTTTTTACGTGCGTCAGGAAATTTGAAACTAAAAAGATTAGTTTGGGAACAACATAGTAGATTTTTGGCTCACAGCGCAGTAAGGAAGAGGTGGTGGATCAGACATTGGCTCTCAAATATGAAACCGCCCTTTTGAAAATTTTGCAATGACCTGTTTGGAAAATCATTTTAATGCTTTTTTTGCAATGTGGTCATTTTTCCTTTACAGCTCAAGTTAAGTATAAAATGATTTGAGGTAAAAAATAAAAATAAAAATACAATAAAAGAAATTAAAATAAAGCTACAACAATCGATGGGAGGAATGTGCCAAATGTGCCAACCTTCAGTCCTCTCATGTTCACACCCACCATCACCTATGGTGACTGGTACCATGTTTACCTGTCCTAATAATGTCATTATACAAAGGTATCAGTGAGGAAAATTATAAAAGGCCTATTTCTCTATGACTGAAACACATAATCCTGCTCATTGATTTTTTTTAAAGTGAGGAAAGTTATAAATAATACTGGTTTGTTTAGGCCCAAACACTTGAGCTGTCTGCCAGAAAGCTGAAGCTGAACAGTTTTCTCCCAATGAATCATCAAATCTCCCAAGGCAGTTACGCTTTCAACAAACAGAGGATAATTTTTTTCACATTCCTAAATTTCAGCTACACACAACCGAGTCTCACAGTCTCACATACATGCATGGACATGTGGTTTATAAAGTCAGAAAACTGTGACTAAGTTTTCTGACTTAGTCAAGATTTGTTGGCGACTGCAAAAACTTCCGTGCAACAAAAAGGTGATCCTTGTTTATGCTTAACTGATTCATGATGGCTCCACCAGTCTGATGTAAGCTAGCAGAAGTGAATTAGTCAGAGAGAGGAGAGAGTATTGGATGTGAGGAATTCCTGTTCAGAAACTTTTTACCACAATAAAAAGTTCAGATATTTCATTATAGGTTATCATTTGGGTATGACTAACTGTTTATCATAATTTAATTCTTTACCCACAAAATATTTCGTTCAACAAGTCATGACTGTTTATTTGTCTGATTCGCTCCAAAATTGTGAAATTCTCTTGAGTGGCATTTATGAACATGACTCTTTGCATGTAGTTTCATCACTTGAACTCCAAAATTTCTCAATTTTCCAAGCTGGCTACAACAAAACACAAACATGTGAAAGAACACACCCAATAACAAACAACACAGTTTGTGAAGATGAAAAGGACTCATAAGGCTTTATGAATCCCTAGATGCGAGTGACAAACATTCAACATATTTAAACAAAAGACAATATACTGATAAAAGAAACAGAAACAACCCAATGTTTAATGCAATAATGGCACAGTATAAAGCAAATATAACCCCCCTTTAGAGGGTCATGTCAGCAATGAATCTTTGGAATGGCAATAAAATACCAACCTGCTCATGAGAACAATAACAAGGAGAGTAACAAAATGTATTAATGCAGAAAACGTTTGCTATTCGCATTCTGTCTTGCATTCACGTGTACCAAATCTGAACACATGCGGAATGTTTATTGTAACTAAAATATGGAAATGTATGATTACTTTCAAAACGTGGCAAACAAAGATGCAAATACTTGTCAGCAGCTAATATAATATTATATAATATTACTACATTTTGGAAAATTAAGGCTTTGTTTTCAGCTAATGCGAAGATGAAAAAATCAGACCAAACAAAACGTTTGTTCTGATTCAACTTCGGACAGTCAGAAATAAAATTCTCTTTTTATTTGTTGTATGTAAACTTCTGATTTCAACTATAAATCACCCCAGCGCATAAATACATTACAGAGAAAGTGCTGCATAATTAGCTCCCACTATAAGCACCTTTATACAGGCCTGGAACACTTGTTTTACTCATCTTGTCTATGTTAATGTGTATTGTCCCTATCAGGAAAAAGTTAATATGTAAATACACAGGGGGTTATTAAAAGTGGCACACATATCTTACAGAGATGATGGGATCCAATCCACTTTGTCACATCTGGACCATTGTTACAAGTGTTTTCAGAATCGCCTAAGCATATGGCAAGTTAAGAAACAGATATCAGCTTTAAATAGGTGGTCATAATGGTTTTACTGGAAAAAAATAGTCCTTCTGAAATTTACAGTGTCATTTCTAAGAAAGGTAAATGTCTTTTCTCTTTGCCCATCAAAGGCTCTTTCAAACTCATTTCTAAGCTCTACAAAGTAGATTAAATTACAAGTCATTTCAAGAGCTGCCATTAACATGGCTGCAAATCAGGGACTGGTGTTATTGTGTTCTGCAGAGGAAATGACTAAGTAATCTCTTACGAACGTTTACAGATGTTCATGAGGTAAAAGTGAAAGTCCCTGCGAGCGTGCATGTGAATTGCCCAACAGATCTATTGTAACACCATGAAGACTTGCAGGAAACATTGTGAAACCTTTCAGCATACTCACAGTGACTAATGTGGTTTGACCCTACGTTGTACCACAGGTCAAACCAGTTGACCCTTGAGTGTGTGATGTGGTTATGTTATTTATTGTTTGAGGATCTGTAAAGCAGATGTTTTCCCACCTCCATTATGTCCCTCATGCAGTTCGTAAGACTGATTCACTGTCCTGTATTGTCACTGTTCATATGTGTATGGCTGCACTGATGAATGGAAAACTCTTCGGAAATCCCCTGTGTTTATGGATGGATAATTGGTTGAAAAGCTGCAAAATGGTCAGGTCATGCACAAAGTGTGCAAGCACCCGGGAACAGGAGGCGTGAGTTAGGATGTGGGCCTCTACCACAGCACCCACCAGTTCCCCACAATGAGACCCTCTTTTTATGCCTTATTGAGCTCTTCCTTTAGAGACTATTCCTGGCTAAGAAAGTCTGTAATTTAAGGCATAAGGGCCAGCTCACCGGGCCAGCTTCAGGCCCTTTTTAGCATTTCAAGAAGGGGGACTGCTTACATTGCACTTCTTGGACAAATCCACCTCATTTCAGCAAAATTAAATCCAAATGTTGATATAATAATGCAGGTCTTGAATCATGTGAAATGTTGTGTCTAAAATGAAATCTGCAATGCGGAAAGATACACAGAATGGTCAGGTTGCGAGGTCATTTCAAATATGCCCAGAAGCTTGTTGACCCAGTGTTTCAGCATCTTTGAGAAAAGGAAGCTGAACGTTTGGAGAAGGGACAGGCAGGTTATTGCCCAGAAGGCGGCATCTGGTGCCCCTCTGCTGCCTCCAGTAAACCTCCTGAGTGAGACAGAATCAAATTCCCAACAAGGCGGGATGCGTCACTTCCTTTCGTGTTCCTTGATCTCTGTATCACACCCTGACGTATGTGTTATTGTCCCTGATACGCCTTTTGTTTCTGGTAACTTCCACGCTGTTTTCGAGTCACACGGCTAACTAGGAATTTTCCTAATATAACTGTCTCCACTTTTACGGGTAAGTGAAATGGAAGTACACAAGAGGGACGATACACTGATTGTGTCATCCTTTTGCTAGTTTTTAGTCAGGCATCCAGTGAGAGACCTGTGGAAAGAATCGAGGAAAACTGCTAAACTATAAAAAACAGTGGAAATATTTGCCAGAGTGGCGAGACCACTGACAGTGAGCGGCCAAATATGATGTCAGCGAGCAAAGCAGCCACAGTCCTTGTTCCATCTTTTCCCTTCTCTTATTTTTATTGTCAGTCATCACCGCTATTAAACACAGCAATTCCTCATCTTCCAGAGGCACTGTCAAAGAGGTGAAGTTTCCAATAAACGAACAGTCTATTTCTGTCCATGCATCTAGAAATAAAAATAATGTAAGAATATGAGAATATGCTTCTTCTACGGAGAAATGGAGGCCTTTGGGTTGGTTACTCTGAGGGACTTACCAGACTGAATCTATTAAGCATGAGGGGATGATGTCACTGTTCACCACCATGCCAAGTCTCCTACAGACATCTTTGGTTTTTTAGAAGTTCCTGATAGTGAGTCTACATGCATAAACACTCTCACTGAAACAAATCATTGATAACTGCTGTGTGGGATGAGCAGTTATCTTCAGCATGCTATATTGGGAAGGGAACTATTCAGGATTACAGTAAAACATTCTCAAAGATATTAGGAGAAAAAATGCAGCTGCTGCTCAGTATTGGAATGTGGAAAATAAAATCCAAGAAAATTTCATTCTTTATAGACGCTGGTAAAGAATTCAAAAATAGACATTGTTTTACTCAATAAAGTAACAGCACCAACAAAAATGTATATTCTCACTGTGGAAAGCACTGGGAAATCCTAATCCCTAATAGCTAGTCTTACCCATTTTTGGCTGGAATATGTTCAGTGGCATTGTTTCTAGCCATCTACTAGTCTCTGACACAGTTCTAAGTAAATTTTGCTTCATGCCTCACTTTCAACTGTGAGACCTTTGAGGGGTTTTCTTGTGTGTGCAGCCTGTTTCAAGTCCCCCCACAGCATCTCAGCGAGATTAAGATCTGAGATTTTACTCCGCCTAGGACTTTCCTAGTCTCGTATTGCTCACCGGATTGAGCAATACGAGACTACGGTACTCATGTTTTATTTGAGCCATTTTAAAAGGGAATTGGTTTATGGGTGTCCTAATTACCCATAAACCAATATGGGTAATTAGGTCAAAAGCTGGATATTATTATTATTGCATTTACAGATACTTTGTATGCGTGGTTGATTATTGTGGTTAATCTTTATTTGTAGTTTACAAAATTGATGCTGATATTTGCCATTGTTAGTATGGTTTTTATGAGAGTTTTTGAGTCCATGTTATGAAATTGTTTCTGCCCTTTACTAGCTTCATCCCTGCTAGTTGTTTGTTAGTCAACTGCATGAAGAATGACAATAACAGTTCTAAACTAATATCACCTACTTTCTTTAAATTTACATTTCAGGAGCTTTAGAGGAGCTTTAGACTATCCAGCTGCACAGACCTTGTGAATTTTCCTAAAACCGCCTGGCTGAACTTTGCTCTCATTTCCCCAACGATCTCTTATGATGCAATTTTTTGAAAAGTATTTGCCTCATCCAGGTCAACTCTGTAAATCAGCAGAAGGAGCTATAGTCCAGTAGCTTGCCACCATCGGTGTGTGAATGTGTGTATGAACGGGTGAAACACTGAATGTTTTATGAGGCACTTTGGAGTCCTTTGTCCCTAGACAACCACAGGCCATTTACCATTAGTTTGCTTGTTTGTTTGTTTTTTGTGGCTTTTTTTCCTTTTAAATCGGCTTCAGAGCAGAATGAAGAGGTCTATGAATGACAGCTAGTTGCCCATGTTCTGAGGAAGTAATATTGTCTCATGCCATCACACTATCAGTACTGTGTTAAATTGTTTATATTGTTTATTCTATTTTTTTCTGAAATGCATAAACAAATAAACAAAATCCAATAGGACAAGTAATATTGTTTCTACTGTTGAAACCTGAAGTCAACTAATGAAACCTGCAATGCTTCAAATGTTGCTTCGAGTTCTTTGTGATGTCCTGGGCTAATTGTTACAGGTGTGCCAATCTGGCTATCCTGCTGCTCCTTGTTTTCCCCATTTGTAAATGATGAGTCTCACTGTGAATTGGTTGAGTCCCATAGCCTTTGAAAATGTTTTTCAAATGAATGGATGTTAAGAACTTTGCTTCTCTGCTGTTCTTTAATTTCTTTAGATTGGGGCATGACCTACCACTTTTTATCATCTTTTAGCCTACTTCATGTAGTGAGACTAGCTCTATCTGAGTGATTTGTTGTTTCCACTGACCATTCTGGCAGTAATCAACAGGGAGGAACTACTTTTTCACAAATGGCCAGGTTTGGTTATTTGGGTTTTTAATCCCCTAAAACAAATTAAATTACAGTTTCAAATGACTAGTTTTCTCTTTCTTGTATCTTTGTCTGGTATTACTGGTTTTCATGAAAAGTCTGAAGGAAAAAAACAACTAAACTCAAGAAAAACTACAAGCAGCAGCAAAGCTATAAGTCGAGTTACTAATCCACATATTGTTGGATGTAGCTTTGTTATAGAGTTGGACAAAAATAAAAAGAATCTGAATCCACCATTTTTGTTTCTGTTTATGAATATTCACACTGCTGTAAGGTTGGCTGTTGCAGAAAGCTGAAAAACAAACAATTAAAATTTCTAAAAAATATATTGCTGGGTTTTTTTACTATGCTAAAAAATATACTTAATCATGAAATATTAATTTTTGAAATATTAATCTTTAGTGCACAAATGGTCGGGCATAGTTTAACTTTATAATCTTAAGAAAGTTGAAAAAGGAAAACAAGGCATTTTGGTTTAATGACGTCAAAAAGCATTAGTAAGAGAAACAAAATCCTATACTGTCTTAGACAAACATTAGATACTCTATCAGTAAGAGGCGCTGTTTCTTCTTTTCAATTCAAAAGTGTTCTGTGTATTTTTCACCACAAAAAATACATGAAACAAGAAAATATCGTAAACACGTCAAAAACTTTGAAGAGCTTAGATGAGAATATTGATGTATTTGTTTGTTTTATTTTATTATTTTTAGGGTATTTGAGCATGCACTCAAAAACTCTCAACCGCACCTTATACGGGCAGTGATGTCACGAGGGATGACGCATTAGTGCCGGTTGACGTTTGGAGGATGTCAGAATAAGAGAATTCTGGTTAGGTTGCTGGATACTTTTTAAATTTTAAATATGAAGGGAATCTTAATCTAAGTTTCTGCTCATCCAGCTTCGACCAAAAAACAGAAAAAAAACTGTTTGTACTTCAATTTAATGTTTTGTAGTTTGGAGTAATCAGTTTCTGATAAAAAAAAATAATAATAAAAAAAAATCCAACAAATCTAAATGATTCAAAAACATTTAGGATAAACACAAAATTCAATGAGACTTATCAACGGCTATCCACTTTAATGGTTGCGCTTTCACTGCATATGAGCATGATGTCAAAATCACCGTATCAAAATATGAGCATGATGTCAAAATCACCTTATCAAAATATGAGCATGATGTCAAAACCACCTTATCGGCATATGGGCACATTATCAAAGAACAAACTTTACTAGAACAGGCTAAGGGTGTCAGACTTTTAGAAATCATATCTACTTTTTTGCTGATGAGTTTGTTTAAATTTCTTTATCTTTTCTGTAGAAAACAAATATCAGAGCACATTTACAACAATTTTGCTCCGCTGCTCTTAACATGACAGAAATCTTCCTTACTGGTTGCTGACTACTAAAACTTGAGATGTCGGTCTTAAAAAAATATATATATATATTTTCACGAGTATGAGTGGACAAGAAAATGTTTCTAAAAAAACGTGTGAGCCTTATGCTAAAAAACGCTCGTCCTTTAAATGGGCAGTGACGTCAGCAAACATTTACTTTGCTAGTTCAAGTTCAGGTGTGAAGAGAACCTAGAATTTCACAAAAGGGATCAAACTTTTGGTTCTGTTTCCCGGTGATTTCATGTGAAAACATGTCAAAAGAAATTCAAGCCAATTTAAAATGTGCGGTCAATCACCCGTTACAGCCCTAAACATAATAGCTTGTAGTCATTACATTTGTGTTTCAAAAAGAAAGACAACTGATGTTTTCCACCTCAGGTGTATGACCAAAAATATATGCACAAAGCGTGCACACTCCAGAAAGATTATCCTTATTAAAATTCTTTTTTTTTTTACAGAAACATGGAGACCAAACCAGGCAGCCAACTACGGGACACAGGTTAAGTTTAGTTCAAGAAGTCATAGATTTAAGAAATACAGTTTTTTCTGTCTGTATGTAAAAAAGGAGAAGGTCAGACGTTGGAGTGTGACTTAATTGTACAAAATCCGGCCTCTTCGTGTAACTGACGTACGTCAGATCGGAGCTGACGGAGTTCTCCCTCACATGTGAAAAACTGGGAGGCCCTGACCTCTCAGCTCGCCGCCCTGAAGAAGAGGCGGAGCCTGATGCCTGCAAATAAAACTCGCCTTTCTTCTTGTGGAAAACAGACAGGGATCAAGTGTGATCGGCTTTGCAACCGGAAAGACCCTCTGCTCGCCCCCACTGGCCGCCTCATACTTTTGACAGTCAGTCTGCGCCGTCTGTTCTACAGCAGGGGATCATTTCACGTCTTTGTTAGGCTTTAGCCTTCACAGGGTACTCTCCACTGCGCAACCGCCTTCTTCTAAACCCTCTTTGTAAGTTGAAAGTTTTTAAAGATGAGCTGCACAATGAACAACTGTTTGGTCGCTCTGTCGATCCTGTTTCTGTGGCGCGTTGAAGAAATGGCAGAAGCCTGCAGCTGCTCCCCTGCGCATCCTCAACAGGCATTCTGCAACTCAGACGTCGGTGAGTTGACTTTACGGCTAATATTTAATACAACTGTTAAGCAAAAGATGCATTTGTTTATGTTGCACATAAGTCGTCCACTGTCTCTCGAAAGAATGTTTACTTTCTATTTACGGTATAAAAAAAAATGTAGGAGGATTAAGTTTTCTTTCCATGTCCCTCCCCTTTTACCCAGCTAATCATCATCTGTTGATATTCCTGAATCTTGCATTTGCGTTTTCTGCACTCTCTCCCATATATATATATATATATATAATATAAAAACCTCATATATATTATAGTCTAATGGTATAGACTATAATATATATATATATATATATATATTATAGTCAAACCACATGCTATAAGGTGAAGTTTAAAGAAATACCGTCAATCTCCTAAAAAGTTTTTGCTACATTTCTTTTCTCTGTCTTAATTGTGTTTATATAGCGCACACACATCATCTCTGAAGTCTGAAAACGTTGACATATTGTAGTATTTCCCTTTGATATTCTGTGCAAACATAGAGATTTGGCGACATATGAAAGATTCCTTATTGGCTATTTATTTTTTTCTTTCATTTTCCGAAGGTGAAGTAAACATTTTGCCTTTTACAAAACACTGCTCGTTTCTTCCTTTTAAGAAATACCTTGAGCTAACAGGGACCAGCTTGTGCTGTTATTTGAATTAGGGTTTCTGAGACACCCCCCCACCCCCACCCCCCCACACACACACACACGCCCTCTCTCCTTACTCCCTAGCAGCCTGAATGTGTGGCATTTATACACAAGAGAACTCATTTAGTGATTTTTCCTTAGCCGTGGGATTCCTCTGCTATGGAGATTAAAGAAACTTTTTTTTTTTTTTCCTGAAGAATTTACTGCCAACGAAAGGCTGGTTTTGCTTCTTTCTTTTTGTCGTTTAGATGGAGCAGTTTGATAGCTGGGGAACAGGGCACGAATGTTTCAGACTATAGAGCCCAGTTTTTGCTACATCAAAAAGGCGAATATTTCAAATGATGTTGCATGAAGACGATTTTACTTCTTTACGTGGTTGCATCATTCCGTGAGTGTTCCAGTGTGTGAAATGGTTGTTTTGCCATTGCTGGATAAGGTTTACAGTGGGAAAAACCCAACACCTCTAATTACAGGTATCCACCTAGCTACCTGTTGACTTTAAGTGAGCCCTCGCCCCCTCTCTCTTCCTGAAATGAGTTAGTCATGTTTAATCGTTGTGAGTAAATAGAAGAAATGCATTTTTACTCTTTAACTCACTTTGCAGCCACAGGCTTTAATATGTTTTAATAGGCTTTTATGTGGCAGAGCTACACAAAGTAGCACATCATGGTGAAATGGAATGTAAATGATTGCATGTTTGTAAAAACGTATACAAGTACCAATAAAAATCTTACACTTGTACCCCTAAATGAAGCCAGTGATGTGGCCGGGAAGCTAATGGTAACTCCTGCATAAGTGCCTGTGAACCGGTCAACTCTAACCCTTGCACTCCACAAATCGGACCCTTGGAAAAGTCGTGAGAAGAGAGACATTTTTGAAAGAAAGCTCCCCGTTTGCAGTTTCTTTAGGCCGTGTAGGAATCTGGTGTGCTGGAACAGAAAAACCTCAAAAACACGCAGGACAGCAGATGCCGAGGACCAGATTAAAAACCACTGCATTAAAAGTATAAACTGTTTGTTCTGTGGTAAGCCTTACAAAGACTACTGTCGGAACATGCTGGCCTTTGAATGACAAACGTTACTTTGGTCAGATGAGAGTGATGAGACATTTTGGTCTCATCACTACAAAAGGCTGTGTAGTGAAACACCAACACTGGACATCACATTGAAGACACTACTGTCACACAAGGTGATGGCAGCATTATTCTGTTTGCATGTTTTTCTTCAGTAATTGGCTGAAATTACTGAATTACTAAATCCTCTAAATGTAGAGGATTTATGAAAGAAAACATTTACATTTGGGGATGAGGTTAACCTTCTGTCAGAACAACAATCATAAAGCCACCGCTACAGGAAGTGGTTTACTTAATAGCATTTTCATGTCTCTTATGATGCATCTGCCTAACTACAGATGCAATATAAATTCAATTATTAATCTGTAGTAAAACCTGACAAATGATGTTCACGGTCTGTCCGTATTCAATATGATTGAGTCTGAGCAGTTTTCCAAAGAGGAATTGTCAAAAACCATGTATCATTTTCCCTTCATTTCACTGTTGCACACTATTTTGTGTTGGTCTCATAAAATCCATTGACACTTGTGGTTGTAAACCAACAAAATTGTCTCTATAAGGCACTATATGTATATTTTTTTTAAACCCAGACAATGTGGAGCTCTGACTAAGCCAGGATGCGGATAGTCACCTGAACTTCCTGACTGATTCATTGAATCAGAGTCTTTGAGGTCAGGCCCTGACACGACACTAACGCTGACACCTCCGCTGCAGCTTCAGCACCATGGATAGACCCTTAAAAAAAAAAAAATCTAAACTTAAAACCTCTGGGAGGTCGAACTCACTAAACAGAAGGGTTATGATTTTTTTTTTCAGTGCTTTGATTTAACTCATGGTCCACTTTGTGAGCTGTAGAACATTTATGTGAAGATGAAGCGTTGAGAGTAATGCATCTGTATAAAACTAGCTTGGTATGCAGATTTGCTAAATCTCAAATTTCTTAATTTGCCAAGATATAGGGACGGTCAGAATGCCAGCAGTGCAGAACATTCACTAACACCAGTTGCTCAACCTCCTGCGTAGAGGATCCTAAAAAATGTAGAAATGGAAACATTTCATCACAATTTCACTCTAAGATGAACTCCTGCAGTGAAGTGACAGTAATGAGAGTCACAATCCACTGATACAGTCCCTGTTAGAAGCTTTACCATTTTCTTATTGGAGTGTGTCATTCTTACACTATTATAGCAAACGTAATGCTTAGTTAGAAGCCCTCGAGTCTGTTTATCCTATCATATCGGAGGATGTATCAAAACATTACAGATTAATGAAACTCCATCTCCTAGCTTTTTGCCTGAGGCAGAAGAATGTTCAGGAGCCAGATGGTGTCTTCATCATGCACTTCTGCACTTCTTTATTTCATAAAAAAAAAGATAATCTCCCTTTTGTACAAGGAGGGTGAATCATTTGAGACCATGAAAGTAGAACTGAGCCTAAACTTTGCTTCCCAGATAAACACACAGCTCTTCAAGCTGTGCAAACAGTGCTGACACTGAAACCAGGAATCTTTACTTCCTTTCTTCCTTTCTCTCTCACTAAAGCTGCCCGAATCCAACGCGTCCTGCAAGCAATAAGGCACTGGATTTATTCAGGAAACTTGTTGAGAGACTTGCCTTCAAAAACAACACATGCAACCACTTGGTAACATCTGCAAAGGGCAGTTCAGGGTTAGTTTATTTTTATGCTTTATTCTTTTTACTTTGATGGTAATTGTAAATTACCAGAACGTTTGCCCAACTTGACTCATGCAGTCAAGATGGGCAACCCTGCATTTCCTACGAAAAGCAAGTCTTGAAAAGGCTTTTCAGTTTCCACTCTTCCAGCTCTAAATGACTTTACTATGATGTATGGAAAATGTTTCTTTGCTGGACCCATGAAGCTAGGGAGACACTGCATGATTTATTTATTTATTTTACTCAATTTTAACTAGTTAAAAATTTGCATCAGTCTGCAGAGTAGGGTCAGTTGCCACTGTGCGCTGGCATGGAAAACTGTTGGTGTGAAGTTTGAAGTCTTTCAAATCTCACTGCTGTCATTTTCTGAAGAGCAGAAGAGAAACAGTCTGTCCAAATTCTGAGAACATTTTCTGCTACCTCCACTTACTGATGTGTTTGTTTATCTCTCTTGGACGCTTGATGCATTCAATGAGCTTTTGTTAGCCTGATAAAATTACATTTTAGCTTGATGTTGATCAGGAGGGTTGATTAAAAGAAATGTATACATTAAAAAACCCTCAATAACTTACTTTGCAGAGGGATTTTTGTAGCACAAAAAAAGTTGTATTTTTTTATGCTCACACAGAACTGAGAGTTGTTTGTGAGTCTCTTTCACATTTCTTTCGTTCAGCCTTTGTGACTTTTCAGAGGAAAACGGGTGCAATTACATGACATGCATGTTTCTTTTTCGCCTCTTTGTTTTTGTTTTAATCCACTCCCATAACCACGATGCCATTTTGCAAAAAGTTATGTTTATTGTTTGAGTAACTGGAAAATTCAATGCTTCCTTCAGTTCCCAGTTTTGTCAACCTCACAGCCTTCTAAGGGGCTTTGTCAGCCTCTTTCAGTAATTATCATATCCGAGGAGAGATGTATATAAATTGTGTACCAGTAAAGGACATCAAATCAATTGCAGCAAAAGGGGTGGAGGAGAAAAAACAATGTGGTATGGGAGTGATGAAATAAACACTTTTATAGTTTTTGGTGATTATTGTGGGCAACATGGTGGTGTGATAGTTTGCATTGTCACTCCAGAACAAACGCGGACATTGTATGCATGCAGGTTCTTCCCGTTCCTGTGTGGGTTTCCTCCCACATTCTCCCTACCCAACCTTTGGGTACGAAAAACAAACCGGGATAGGAAAATGAATGATGATGATATTGGCTAAATTCATGTTATTTTGAAATGGTTGATAGGAAGTTGGGGGTTTTTTTCTCAGTATATTTCTGTTTCTAGTGGCTACAAACTCACAGATCTGACTTTTTACACATTTAATTATTTCCCTCAAGGCTTTCAAAACGCTTTTGCCAAGACATTAACGCATGTCAATTGAAACTCTTATTCCTCAAAAAAATCCCCAAATCTTCAAGATGTAGGTATTTTAAGAACTTGCAATGCTGATATAATCAAAAGCTCTGTGTTTGGATGTTTGTCCATAAATTTGAAATGCACCTACCTATCAATTTTCGAAAGTTCCTGAATCTGAATGATCTCATTCAAATGGAAAAGCATTGCGGCAATCCATAATTAATTCATGATTAAACTCGACTTTAAAAAATATAAAAAATTGTTTTACAAAAACGCCTGATCATCTACATTTTTGGTTTCTTTTTTCCTTAACTCATCAATGTTCAACTTGAGTAAAACAAGAAAACCACTAGTTCCCTATAGCAGGACAACGTCTTTGTTGGAAAACAGCTGTGTGCTGAAAATCTAAGAGCATCTAATAGAATCTAGTCCGCACAATCTTCCTTGGCTAAGAAGTTGACCTGCCTAAGTGTTTTGGAAACTTGGAATTGTTTTTGTTTTTTACCTCTTCTACCCCAATTTCTAACCTCAAAATAATACAAAGTCAGTTCTAAAAAATTGAAAACACTTCTTTTCACTACAGAAAGGAATCAAATTTCTGATTAAACCCTAAGTCTTAAAATATCTCTAAAATATTTGGAAAAATCATTGTTGGCCATGGAAATTTTGCTTTAATTAGTGTATATTGATTAAACTCTAAGGAAGCAAGATGCAGTGTGACTTAAGAAAAAAAAAGCCACTAGTAATCTATTTTGTGGTAAACTAATTGGTTGGTTTTGATTTATATATAAAATCTCTTTTAAGTATGATAAATCCTTGAGCTGCAAAAAATACTTCAGATTACTTTTAAAATAGAGATGAGGTGCGAGGACAGGGGTATATGCTTAACCTTGATGGAATAATATAGCTCAACCTAATTTGCAATCCACTACAACAGAATTAAATAAAAAGTTGCAGCCCACACATATTTACAACTTCATGTTTTTATTCCCTTTAGTCTTGTGCTCCAGTTTCTTTCTCTATTATGGTTTTCCTATGTGTTTTGCATCTGTCCTACTTTGCTTTACCAGCAGTGATCTGAATAATTCTGCACATTTGAGCAAAAGAGGATTATCAATAATCCTCTGCTTGGGCAGAAAACTTCCAAGTGTTTTTCAGCACCTCAGCATGGGTTCCAGAGCGAACAGCTGGGGAGGAAATCTTCAAACAATAGTTTTCTCCTCATGATGAAAAGTCTAAACATTGTTGTCAACTAGAATCTTACAGAGTAATAAATTCTATTCTGTACTTACAAGGAAGTTATTGCTGTAAGGATGACGGTTGAGTGATGTACTCCCATATGTTTTTTTTAATTGTTGAGCAGCAGCAAAGTTTTCTACAACTTTCAGGATATTAGTGATCTAAGCCCTGGTTAGTGGGTTTAAAATACACTAAATTTTGTTTTAAAAATGTATGGATAACTATTTTGTCTCTAAAAGAACTGATCTGCTTTTTGAATTCAAAGGAGAGATCCAAAACTATAATAAAACATTGACTGTATGAAGTGAAAGGATCACAAAGCCTGTGAAGAAAGTCCAAACGTACAATAACTTCTGTCTTGGTAACTTTGAGATGCAGGGAATTTAAAGTCGTCCACGCCTTCGCACGATTGATGATCAAGTGAAGGCTTCAAGAAATTGTTAGTTATTTTATTAATAAGGAAAAAAAGAGTTGGATATCACTCTCAAAATGGTGAAAACAAGACTGGGCTCAGAATAGAACTTTGAACTCCTTGAGTAAAAATTGTTGCTGTTGAAGAGAAAGTATGGATTGAGAAGCTCCAGTTGTATAAATAAGACCTGGCCAACCAAAGATCACTCCTCTTAATACCAAGCCCCTTAATGCTCCCGCCCTTATGCCTTCATACTACTCTCTACAGTGGCAAGAGCAGAACCAGAGTCTAAAAGCACCAAGACAGCTGACATCTCAGAGCAAACATAAAATAAGGTCATTAAACATTCTTAAGAGCTGTTTTGGTACAAAGAAAAGTTTAATGATTGCCGTTTGGCTCGAGTCTGCAACAGACTTTGAAAAGAAAATTAAAAGTTTTCTAAAAACTTGGAGTAAAGAAACTTGGCTCACTTATGAGAGACGGCGTAATTTAAATAGTTGTTCTTATTTGGTAAAGCAGTAGGTAAGTGTTGATCCACGGAAATCTGCAGCTGCCACCTTGAGAAAGCATAGACCAAACTGGAATTTGAGAAAGAACATCTGGTTAGCATTAACTCCGTCGCTGGTTTCCCCCTCTTAAAAATGTAAACTGTAAGCCCTTTCCTTTTGCGGTGGTGTTAGGAATTTACAGTAATACTTTATGCATTATGCAGGTAATCCAGAGGTATTTGGTTCCAGTTGGTGCCATATTTTGCACTGAGAATATGAGCTGCTGTTTTTTTTTCTTTCTTTTTTTTCTCTGAGCTCACGAGGGAGGAGCTGAGGCAACATGCATTAAAAAAATAAAGGAAGTGCTTGATTTGCACGTCAGCACCTCTATCCAGATGGCAAAGCCGGCTGATAGAAAGAGGCCTGCAGGCAGGCAAAAGGGAAGATATTTTGTTCAGCTTTTCAAAGACTGCTGACTGGCTTCCTCCTAACTAGGCCTGAGAACCTCCAAGCAGGCAGCACGCATTCCTCTCTTTGACTGCAGCTGATGAAACACTCGTGCTTCTGGCTTCTCAGCAGTTGGCACATGTGAGCCCTCAGATTTACAGTGCCTTGCAAACGTGTTTATGCCCCTTGAATGTTTATGTTACTTAAAACTCTACAAACAAACTTTGATGCTTTAAATATTTTTATAAGTATCCAGAACTTTTTTGTGAATTGATCTCATCCTATGTTCATTATTTATAAAAATGAGCTTTCAAGTCCAATTACTTGTACAACTTTTTGGGGCTATGTCTCTACCATCTATGCATATATAGACTGAATATATTTTTTGGTCTGTTCTTCTTTGCAACTCCAACTCAGTCAGATTAGATGAGTAGCATCTGTGGAGATCAGATTTCAAGTCACTTTAATACATCTTTGATCTGTATTAAAGATGTATTTAATCTTTGTCTTCCCTTGCCAAATGAAATGGTGGCGATGATGTCTTCAGATATGTTGTTGAAAAGGGACGAAAATTTAGCATTGTCAGTTTTTGTCCGTTGAAATAAAATTTGCTCATCTGGGTTGCTGTGTGTGTCTGTTTAGTTATTAGGGCAAAGGTTGTTGGAATGCAAGAAGTTGAGAGCGGCAACGACGTCTATGGGAATCCCATCAAACGTATCCGGTTTGATGTCAAACAGATCAAGGTACAAGGGCAAACTATTTTGATTCTCTTTACAACTACAAATAATCATTATAGTAAATCTGCTTTTTACTCTTTGAATCATCAGATGTTCAAGGGTCCCACTCAGGATATCGATGCCATCTACACTGCACCAACTTCAGCAGTGTGTGGAGTGACCCTGGACACTAACGGAAAGAAGGAGTACCTCATTACTGGTATTATGTTTGCCTCATCTCCAAATATGTGTTTTAACATTTGCAACGTTGCTCAAAATGGATCTGTATGTCCCCTTTTTGACGTTTAGAATTTCTTCTTCTACATTATTTCCCTAAATGTAGGTAAATTGGAGACAGATGGGACGATGCACATCACCTTGTGTGACTTCATTGAGCAGTGGGAGGCCCTGAGCGCCATGCAGAAGAAGAGCCTGACTCAACGCTATGAGACCGGCTGTGACTGCAGGGTACAAACCTTTTCCCTTATTCTGATAAACTTAAACTATGTCTAAAAGTAGCTTTTCCTCACTTCAGTCTCCTTTGAAACCCTCAGATCATCCGTTGCACCTCCATCCCCTGCATGATCAACAGCCCGACGGAGTGCCTTTGGACAGACTGGGTGATTGAGAAGACGGTGAACGGGGAGCAAGCCAAGCACTTCGCTTGCATCAAAAGGAGCGATGATTCGTGCGCCTGGTACAGAGGCAGCGTGCCACCCAGAAAGGATTTCCTGGACATTGAAGATCCATAACTCCTCTTTTATGGAACAATCTGGAGATGGTTGCAGTTTAAATGTTCCAACACACATTTACATACACCCCTACACACACACACACACACAAATTAAAAAAAAAATCCTTGTAGACTTTTTTTATTATTAATTGTTGTGTGGGAGCTCTGGAAAGAGGAAAGCTATTAATTACTTCAGGTCGCATGTTATGAAAAACTCTGCACCTTTCCCCACTTCAACCTTTTTTTGAAGCACTTCCTCATCAACCACTTATTCTCCAGCTGAAATAACCTGTTTAGTTTACCGTTTTATAGTATTTATCCTCATGTGCTTCTCATCTGTAATGAATTAATTTTGCTTTATTTAAAGTGGGATGGAAATGTTTAATGCAGCATTCAGAAACTTGAAATTTTCTCATGGCATTCCAAGTTTATAGTGCCTCTCAACCCCCTGCCCACCTGTTAGAACAGAGAAAAAATGCACTTTTAGAACCATTTTGTTTTTACAAACACTTTCAATGGGCAAGTGACACATTTATTCAAACTTTCTAGGAAAAGAAGCGCACATTCTGATCATTCTTTTGGCAAGTAATGCCACTGATAAAAATATGGAAAAACAAATGTGTTAGTTTAATATACAGATTTTGTATTAAAAAAGACAAATGAGATCAGTGTTAAATGTCTGACTAAACCTTTAGGGTTGTTGCATATTGAGGGTTTGTAACCAATCATTTTTCTTGCATACATGCTGAAAATAGTTGTCACTTGACTTTAATATAAAATTGTATAATTTTTTTCTGTGTTTTGCAATGTGATATCTTGTGCTGGTTTCACATGGGATTTTGGAGGCAAAAGAATTTTGCATGCATGTCCAGCTCAGATTGTTTTTGTACATTTGGCTATTAAAATGTAAATGCTGTGTTAATATGCTGGATATTGATTATTTCAGTGTTGATGCATGAATTAAGCATTTGTTTGAAAGATTAAATTCTTTCATTTCAGGTAAAAGCAGAAATTAAGCATGACCTTGTGATAACTAATTGCTCGGGAAAGCAGTTTGACTCATAATGGAACAATGGACTTTGTAGTAGCAAAATGCTGCCCCCTAGTGACAAAAACACAGAAAATCAAGCCTCACGAGGCAAATCATGTGTCCAGAAGAGCAGTTTATCTGAGATTTTATTTTTATTTTTTAACTATTCATCATTTTTACTCATGTTTGTACACTAGTGCGTTAAAACTATTGGGTTTACCCATCATGTTATAAATACACATACAGTTAACTTACAATAAAACTGTAATGAACATTTAATATGTTTATAGCTATCCAACTACAAAGTCCACGGAGAACAGGAAATTGCACAGGGAATCGGAGATATTAAAGTGGTAATGAACCAGTAATGGTTGCTACTTTTCTCAGCACAATGATGCAAAGTTTATGGCAGGCCAGTGTAGAATATAACCACACCAGATTTCTGTCGAGAATTTTTCCGAATGACATTTGTATGTGTCAGAATTAAATTAGATGTATATGTAAATCAAGACTCCCAGTTGTGCAAATAGTAATTTAATGTTTCCAAAACTGAGACGGTTAGGCAAAAATCATTTGTAGGATATCTGAAAAAATCCTCAAATTTAATGCCTGTTTTCACAATAATTAATGTGTATATTACACATAGATATTGAGTTTTTAATATGCATTTCAGGTCACACTTCACATCATTCTTCCATGATATAGTATATTAATGGCTTGACATTCATCAAGCCTTCCAGCCACAAAGTATAATTTGCAGTCGGGTTATGGGTAGGTGAAGTTTGAACTCTATTTCAAGCATCAGGTACCATCTTCACTTTTCACACTCAGCAAAACCTTTGATATCTGCCTTTTTTACTTCAACACATGGTTGAAATAAACATAGCAGGATTTTTTTGTTTTCTGATTTGAAACATTAGTTTAAGTCAGTAATCTTTACTATCCAAAGAACCATGTTTGCTTTTAAAATAAAATGTGTCAAGAGCCAAAGGAGCAGGTGGGGTCCACCTTATTGTTCTGTTGGATAACCACAGATGTTTGAACTGTAGGTCACAGACAGATGGCTGGACGTTCTCTTGCTGGATGTTCTCCCAGAGAGTTCAATTTCTGGTTCTACCAGTTATACTATTATGTGGATCATATACATCAAAATGTTTTTTTTTGTTGTTTTTTTTTTACATCGGTTTTCTAATTAGATTGTTGCAAATCATGATTACACAAACAGTTGCATAAATTGCATGTGTCATGTTAACTGAATGCTGCGTATTTTATATTTAAAACCATGTAATAAATATCTGTTAGGGGTAATGTCTGTGTTACAAATTTCTCTAGTAAAAATGTATTTCACAAAACATGTTCTCTGTGGGTAGAAGGAGTGTAGGAATTTTCTACATGAAAATATATAAACAAAAGTAGAAGTATATTTTATTCTTAAAAGAATGACTTTCAATATTTCTTTAGTGTTCTTTTTGTATATGATGAGTTACATTTTCGAAGGCTTAAATCTTCCTGTTAGGTAATAATTATATTTTGGATATCTGCAAAGAACAGTTATTATATGATTATACCGCTTGCCATCAATTAAAACTTGTCAAGCATCCATCGCGCCGATTGCGTCAATGGTAAACAGCGACAACTGGAAGTCACGTGTGGCTCTCTGCCGAGCGCCCAACGTCATCTTAAGCGCTGATTGGACAAACATTTTGTGTGACGGTACTGTCTGCGTTGTGATAGGTTCCTGATTCTTGTCTGTCAATCCTGACCCCGCCCCCTCATAATGCAGCATGGACAAAAAAAAAAATACCAGATTCGGTAGCTTCAGCTGAGAGAGCATACACCTGTTGAGAAATATTTGGCCGATTAAACCAAAGGTGAGCGAACAAATGCGTGAGTTCATGTAATGCGTGTTGTGCGTTTTTATCGTAGTTCTGGTTGCAAACCTATACTCATGAATGCGGCTGTCAGAGACGGTTAGCAATCTGGACTCCTACATGCTAACCCACATTGCAGCGCTCAGGAAGGCAGGAGGTTGTCGCCACGTTAAGTTAGCTCGCTGGCTAAACTTGACTCCCTCAGCAACGTTACGCACTACTGTATAAAACGAAACGGACGTCAGAAGAGAGGCAACATACCGAAATCTAGAGTAGCGTAGTTGTTAAGCTAAGACGTATCTTCGTGTTTTAGAGCATCCAGGCCAAAAACTGCTGGGAGCGACAGTTAGCAAGCTAGCATGGCAGCTGAAATGACTGCCGCCGGAGTGCTGAGTCCAGATGGTTAACCCAAGGTGTTCAAGCCTCAGCTATATATACGCTTTATCAATTTAAATAATTATCTATATGAATAAACTCTATAAACGGCATGTTACTAGAATTAGTAAGCGAAGAAGATTGCTAAGGGAGCTTACTGTAGTGGCTTCTCAGTCATGTAACTTCAGTATAACAGAAAATTAAATGACACCAGACTTGTATAGCGCATATGTCAGATATTTATATGATTTTTATTCTCACCTCTATTGTATTTTCACAATAATTGCACGTCAAAAAAAATGGATTTATTTTTTACCACCAATGAAATATCTTTCACATGATCCAAAGGTCACAAAAATAGGATAATTACAAGATATTAAAATTAAAACAAGGAGCACTTTACTTAATTAATTTCTATTAAACACGGGAAAAGTTTCACCAGGTTTTTGTGAATGTAATTTATTATTATTATTATTATTGGTTGGGGGTGTAGGGATAATATTAGTAATTTAATGTGATGCTGATGAATGAAATCAAGTCCCATTAACTGACTTGGTTAGTTAACCAAGTTGGTTAGTTAGTTGCTTCTTAAATTACAGTATAAATTAATATTACAGCATTTTTAAGTGTTACTGAACTCAGTTCCAACTGGTTTACAGAAGGGCCTTCTTGATAATAGGAAAGTTTTATTTTTAAAGCAGGGATTGTGCGACTGTGTACAATGACACATTTGTAGCTGAAGAGAATATGATGAGATTTTTACAGTCAGTTGCAACAAAATTATAAAAAGTGATAAAACTACAAGTAGTAGGCTGGATTGACAGTGTGTGTGAATAGTAGCATAGTTATTTTAACATAATATCTATATGTGTAAGTGGATTATTTAAAATACAGTAAAATCACTTTTCACAGTGATTATGTTGTAATTTAATTCCTCCTGATTTCTTCTGACCCATATGTTAAAATGTTTTAAAAGTCTAAATAAATGATACCTTGATCATACATGTAGGTTAAAGATTAAGACAGCAGCAGTGACATGAAATGTTCAATACATATTTGAGAAATCTTTTGCCTTTTTAACAGTTAAATAAATCTTAGTCAATGTAGTTTCATCTGCTTGTCATTGAGCCAAAATGTCATGTTTTGTTAATCTACATATGTTTTACATTTTTTGATGGAATCGTGACCTTGGATAGGCTAAAACAACTTCTTAGATTTATTTTATTATTTTTTTTTATATTTTAAGAAGCCTTTTTATTCACGTAATAATAAAACTTAAAATGAGTATTTTGTTATTGAGGAATGCTATCTATAAACCATAAGGTTAAATCTCTGCCTTATTAGCATCATGCAAGGCAGCTGCTCAGTCTGAGCATAGTAAAATGTGGTTCAATGAGAAACAATGTGAAACTGCATGGAATGAAAATTACATTTCACTTTTACCCTACAGTCTTCATTGAAAACAAATGTTTCTAAAATATGTAATTTTCTGCAACAGCAGGTTTTTTAGATAATAATGAAATGATTGATTTAAAAATTAACTCAAAAGATTTTTGTATAAAAATGAGGGGGTCGGTACTTCCAGTAAGATTAAACCAATAGTCATCTTCAGATGATGGCTGGAATGGGGACAGTGTGTGTAAGCACATGTTTTTGTGATTGCAAAAACTTGTGTGTTTAATTCCTGTACCCTATAGGCATATGAAAGCCAAACTACATACTTGAATCAGAGTTGTTTCAGTGTATGTCACTGTTTGTATGTTGTATGTAGCTCCAAAAGTATCATGTCATGACATGAGTACATTTCATTTTCTATGCATGGTGGTTGCATTTTATAATTATTATTAGGATCAAGTTTAAGCTCACATATTGACCTAAAACTTTGATAAAAATGTCAAAATGATGATTCTAAATGACCTCTAATGTAGCTATTTGTGTGTAATGTAGTGCACAATTGATCCCTTATTATGGATGGTAATGATTAAAACATCAATAACCAACAAGCACAAAGAATTGGACAAAAGCATTATCCAATAAATCAATATATTCAATGTGAGCTGGTATTGAGATAATGAGATATTGAAACTTATTGTAGTTTCAATATATCATAGTTTTAAATGACTGTTGCTGTAAATGGTTGTTTAATAGAACATGCATTATGTTCCTCTTCTGTACAATAAAATTAGCCAGTCTGATGGATTTCCAATCCCCTTGATTGATGCTAAAGGATGAGGCGGACAGAGAGCAATGGGAACATTGTGATTAAGGGAAAAAGCAGAGATGGGAATGCATGGATTAATTGTAACTGGTATTGTCACTGCAACAATCAACAATGATATTATGACTGTATGCTTTCCTAATGTGATCATTGCCTACTGTTGAACGATGATCTTCTTTTGAAGACAGCTTAAAGCTTATCCAGCTCTCACATGTCCAAGCCAAGTTTCTGGTCCATCTCTACTTTGACTCTGAGACAAACTACTATGCATTAACACACACACACACACAGTCTTTAAAGATAGCTTAGAATAACAAGTTTACATGATGTAAATGTTGTTGGACTGTGGAGAAGGCAAGTATCTAAATGAAACCCTGTAAGACTTCGAGAATCAAACTGGTACCCAATTCCTGTGAGGTACCCGTGCTAACGACGATTACTGCACCATCTGGTGTGTAGCTCCAAAAGTCTCTACACTGCCATGATGTATTGAGAGCTATGTTTTAGTTCACATCAGTTTTCCTGCTTTTTGTAATAGTTCCCCACTCTGCAGTTATCTGGGTCCCCACGGGCTCCGTTCCTCTTACTTGTATCAGTATCAGCTGCATGGGAAGGTCAGGCTGTCCTTGTGCATACATTGGATGATCAGCCCTCCTACTGCTTGATGACGCCACTGCCCACTCTAACCAGCACAATTTCTGTGTCTGTGTGTGTATCATCCGCACAAGGCACTTTTCACTTTGAGAGGCCTTTACCACATTTACCGGATCTCAGTTACACAGTCAAATAAATAAGAAAACAAAGGGCGCCTAGTTTTGTTTATTATAGAGTATTATAGAGTATTTTTTTAAAGACATTTAAATGCACATAACATTAAAAAAACTAGTGTAAATGTAAGTTGGCAGATGCAGTTTACACCTCGTGAAGAGCTGTAAATGCTCCTTGTTCTTCCTGCCACATGTTTGTAGCATCTGATGTCTGCTCTAACTATAGAGGACAGCTGCCAAGAGCCAGCTGGCTCTTCAGATCCACTCAGTTTATCTCCAGTAATAAACACTACTTCTGCAGGTAACTACTGAACTAAATCTAAACAGAAGTATTGAGAGTCAAATTTGGCTTCTGTTTCAACCACAGATTTATTTTTAAGCTCGAACAAGATGCCTTTAAAAAGTGTTTACCTACTAAAACGACTCCACCTACTCTAATGCGATTCTGCACTTGTTTCTCTGCAGTAATGTTCCAACGATGCCGATAGTAGACAAACTCAAAGAGGCGTTGAAACCCGGTCGGAAGGAGACGGGTGACGATGGTGACCTCAACAAGCTGCTGGCTTCTTCCGCCAAGAAGGTGCTTTTGCAGAAAATCGAGTTTGAGCCCGCCAGCAAGGGCTTCTCCTACCAGCTGGACAGCCTGAAGAACAAGTATGTGATCCTCAACCCCAGGACCGAGGGCGCCGCGGGCCAGAAAGCTGCAGAGCCCGCTCAAATAAAGAGGCAAGGTGAGCTTTCAAACGCAGCGGAGAAAGCTTCAGAGCTTTCCATGTTTCATGTTGTTTTAAGGTAATTGTTCTTGGAGTTCAGCTCTCGTGTCTTGTGCTGTTGTCCTCCATCAGCATCTGAAAATGTGATCAGCAGCCAGGGCGACGGGATCCCAGCCCCACAGAAAATGCTCTTTCCTGGCAACAAGCTCAATCTGAAGTGGGAGCGTGTGTACAGGGTGGGAGCTGGTCTTCACAACCTTGGAAACACCTGCTTCCTCAACTCCACCGTTCAGTGTCTCACCTACACCCCGCCACTCGCCAACTACTTGCTCTCAAAGGAGCACAGTCGGGCCTGTGAGTATCTCAGTCCTGCATTTTACTCAGCGTTTTGATTTGATCAAAAAGAAAAGCTTCATTTTGGACATTGATTAGCTCAAAAATTATTATTTTTTTGAGAATTTTGCTGTGTCTAATAAAAAAAATGGACATTTTCTTAATATTTTGTTGCAAAATATTAATATTATGCAAATATTGTTGGAAATAAAACTTGATTTTAAATGTATCTCTGTGCTGTTATTGTTTCAGGCCACCAGTCAGGCTTCTGTATGATCTGTGTAATGCAGAACCATATCATCCAAGCCTTCGCCAACACTGGCAACGCCATTAAGCCCGTCTCCTTCATCAGAGACCTGAAAAGTAAGACTCCCCTCAGTAAACTCAGCATGAGTCTGTCTGAGCAGCTCAGACAGGCAGAATGGAAAGTCTGACATGTGCTGGAAACCATTAGGAACTCCAGCACATTACCGGAGCTTTACATTGATGTACTGTAGTTTCACTGCAGCCTTGTGCCCTGCTTCCTCTGCTTTCTCCTTGTGCTGCTGCAACCTTGTTTCCGTCTTCTGCGCCTCCCTCCCCCCCTCCATCCCTCTTTACCTCCTAACTCCCTCCTTCCCCAATGCCCTTTCTGTCTCCTTGTGACTGCAGGCTTAGAGGAGCTGCTTTAGCACAAAAAATGTGCGAGCTACCTGCTTCTCCTCCCCTCCACCTGGACTCATATGTAGTTCCATTTATGTTTAGTTACTGCCGTTAGAAAACTCCGATATGCGGTGAAAATAAATTTTTCTTGCATAGAATTAGCGTTAAAATGTAAATATATCCTCGTTTTATTAGCTAAAAGCTAGAAAAGCACTCTGTAACTGAGTTTTGCAGTATCTGATCTCACAGTTACAACTCTACTCCCTGCTGATTTCATCCCTTCTCTACTATGAGTGAACAAGCTTGGTCATAAGTTTATTGTCTCTTATTTCCCACTCTGGTGTGACTCAGTTCTCCATCAGCGAGTGATGCTATAGTTCTGGGAATGTGGTGATGAACACATTAGAAATCTGCCAGCTTAAAGTCTCCCATTTTTCAATTAGGAGACCACAGAAGGATAGAGATCTTGCGGCTACATTAGCACTAATGCAGGACTTGTGTGGATGAGATGCAAGTCTGTAGAAGCTACTGACATATGTTTTTTTTTTGTAAGTAAGGCTGATAAAACTGATTAAAGTGAATCTTATACTGTACATCACCAGTTGAATGGAAGTATACTTTTACTTTAACAGTATCAAAAACAATCAAAAATAAATGAAGATGTTTTTTCTTAGTTTTAGGGCATAAAAATAGTTTTGCCTTTTAAAATATTTCGTGTCCTAATGGGACTTTTGTGATTTTGAAAAGTGTGTGCTTTGTTCTGGCACTGTGCTATTTTTCCAAATGTATCTTTCAGTAAAACAGTTATTTCTTGCACAGCCTGTTTTGCTTCCTTTTATTCAGTAGCAAGTTACTACATGCAGGGAATCTTTTTTTTGACTCGACATTACAAACTGAGAAACGGCAATGTTTCTCAGAGTACCTAAATTATTTGTCATGCTTATTGATTAAAGAGGCAGAAATGTAAGAAGCACTTCTGTTACCCACAGAAATCGCTAGACATTTTCGCTTTGGAAGCCAAGAAGACGCCCATGAGTTCCTGCGCTACACCATTGATGCCATGCAGAAAGCCTGTCTCAATGGATACCCAAAGTATGTATTCTCATTGTTACAGGTTTCTGGTTCCGAAAGCTATTATGTGCTTTACAATTTGTTCCATTCCTGTTTTGTAGACTCGATAGACAGACTCAAGCCACAACACTGGTTCACCAGATCTTTGGAGGTTACCTCAGGTCAAGAGGTAGTGTTTTCTTGTTTCAGGTTTTATTTTCCACATAGTATTTTTTTAAAATAAATCTTCATTCTTTATCAAATAGTTATTGGGATTTTTTGTGTTAAACTGACCCAAAGTAGCTCAAAATCATTTTCGATTGTATTTGGTTGTTGTCTTTTAGTGAAATGCTCCATCTGCAAAAGTGTCTCAGACACGTATGACCCTTACCTGGACATTGCCGTGGAGATCCGGGTTTGTTGCATGATTTAATGAAACATTTATTTCCATATAAATGAAACCATTCAACAGCGTCATGGTAAATATGTGTGTTTATATCTTCCAGCAAGCAGCAAACATAGTGCGAGCCCTAGAGCTGTTTGTCAAACCAGACGTTCTGAGTGGAGAGAATGCCTACATGTGTGCCAAGTGAGTGGCATTTATTCAGTCTGACGGCGTGCTTAAAAAATATCTTTAGCTTGTGAAGAAATGCTGGGCTTCTATTCTGAACATTTATTTTTGTAAAGAGATGATGCTAAATGGGTTTCCTTCAGGTGCAAAAAGAAGGTGCCGGCCACCAAGCGCTTCACTGTCCACCGGACATCCAACGTCCTCACCCTTTCTCTGAAGAGGTTTGCCAACTTCAGCGGAGGAAAAATAACCAAGGTAAACATCACTCTTTATTTATTTGATTTTTATTACTGTATTAGTGTAATACTCTTGTACTTATTGGAACAGCTATGTATTGATGGATGGTCTGATTTCTTTAATTTTCTTTCTTTGTAGGACGTTGGTTATCCAGAATTTCTAAACATCCGCCCCTACATGTCTCAGAGCTCAGGCGACCCCGTTATGTACGGTTTATATGCTGTCTTGGTGCATTCTGGGTACAGCTGCCATGCTGGTCACTACTACTGCTACGTTAAGGTAAGCTTAAAAATGTGTACGTGCTATTCTGCTTTATATTTAAGGAATTAACGTCAAGAGAAAGTTTAATCGTTAATGTCCTTCCTCTAGGCGAGTAACGGGCAGTGGTACCAGATGAATGATTCAATGGTTCACTCCAGTAACATCAAAGTGGTTTTGAACCAGCAGGCTTATGTGCTTTTCTACCTGAGGTGAGAAGGAGCTGAAACCGATCAAAACTGGTGTTTATACCCTTCGGGGGCGGTGTTGAATTATCTTGCAATATCTCAAGGATCCCTGAGTCGAAGAAGAATGCAGACGGCCAGACCACCAAGCAGGGAATGTTACATTCTGCGAAGAACAGTGCATCGTCCGAGCAGATAAAGAGAGCAAACTTGAACGGGCCGCTCTCTTCCCCACAAGTCACCAAGGTGTCAAAACATTTCGTGAATTTATTGAGGTCTGCCTTCTTTTAAATTTCAGTGGATTCATTTCTTCTCAACCGACTCTCCTCCTCAGAAACTTGAGCCTGCACAGCTGCGTAAGATCCAGTCTATGGATGGCGGCCTGGGTCTGCCCGTTTCCAGGAACGGCGTGAACTCCCAGCTGCAGCCCAGGCTCTCCAACTGGACGTCATCATCCAACGGCGTGCCGAAGGTGCCAGGCGGACCTGCGGTCATAGAGGAGCCTTTCAAGAAGGTGAAGAAGCCCTCTCCTCAGAGCCAGGCGCAGTCCCACAGCACCACGCCCACGCCTTCCAACAACGGTGTCGCGAGGACGGAGGGGGACAAAAAACAAAGCGGCGAGGGCAGAGGGATGGCAGCATCTACCTCATTCAAGTCTTTGTCGGACTCTTCCTCTGCTGACACAACTGACTCAAAGGTACAATAGCCCTGAAAATGTTGTCATTTCAGTGGCTGAGGTAGCGCTTAAGAATATTAGAAAATACTGTGATAGTGATAATATTAGTAAATATTACCACAATGATATATTGTCTTTAGAATTTTGGACTGTGTTCAGACCCCATCCAGTTGGCTAAATATTATATTGGTATGAAGAATGCAAAGTTCAGAACACTTAATATTTATGAGCCAACAATTATTGCCTTCCAAACTATCCATACAGAGCTGCAACTAATGATTATTTGAGTAATTGATTATTCTATCCATTATTTTGATGATTAATTGGATAAAAAGATTGGCACATTTCTGTAGATTTTTTTTATTTAACCGCTTATGCCTTTATATACAATATTACAGATGTACGTTAAAATATGCAAATGAACAAGTCATTAAATAAGAAAATAAACATGTTATAACAAAGCATTCCTTTGGTAATTTGTAATTAAGGATGCTTCTGAACATAAAAAAAGCTTATCAATAAAGTGTATGTCTAAGGTGCTTAATAGAAATGTTTTTTTACAGAACTTGAACAAGGTGAAGCAAAAACCACTTTAGTTCTGGGTAGAACATGTTTACAAAAATTATTTTTTTATCTTTTATTACTTCTCTGAATGTGTTGTTTATCCAGCAATTGGCCTTTTTTATGGACCAGTTAACAATTAATTGATTACTCATGTAGTTGATGATCACTTGGATAAATGATTTATCTGATTAATCATTTCAGTCCTACTCCAAACAGCCTTTTGCTATATAAATATTGCAGACACTGACATTACAAGGATAGATAAAAAGATATAGTTCCAAGCTCAAACTTTAATGAATTTAATTGGAACAAAAAGTAGTTCATTATTGACAAGTGAAATGATAGAGATACATGTGGGATTTCTGCTTTGTTATAAAAAGTCCTATCTAATTATCTTAATTATAATTTAGTCCAGATTTCTCATATGAGGGCTTTAAAATGCATGTAGTGATGTGTCAAATTATTAATTCTTTGTTTCTTTTATCAGCTCTTTCCTCCATCAAAGAACTTGGAATACAATTTTTCCTTTTTTGTTTTCAAAGTCCAGACTTATTCCAGTTGAGAATTTTTGGAAAGCCTTAAAAAATAGCTCGGGCTCTGTCAGTTTGGATTGATAGATATCAATCTATTTTTTATTTTTTGTTTTTGTATATAATAAAATGGATGAAAGAGAACAGCGCAGCACTACTTTTGCATGACTTTAAGGAAAAAGCAAGACTACCTACATCTTCGTTTTGCCAGGAGTCCGTTGGTCCAAAAAGCGAGCCGGTAAGAGAGACGCCCTCCACGCCTCGGAAAGGCTCCACCAGCTTGGCCTCTCCAGCCCTGGGCGTGGAGCGCTCTCAGAGCACAGAGGAACAGAAGACGGCTAAGTTAAAACCCCCGGCGCTCAACAACATCACATCTGAGGCCACCAGCATCATGTCTCCACCACCTGCCAAGAAACTGGCTCTCTCGGCCAAGAAGGTGAGTTTTCCATGACCCCTTTAGCATGATTACAGGCAAATATTCAAGTTTTTTTTCTATTTTGTATAATAATTGATTTTGCCTGCTGTATTTGTCTAATCAACCATGTTAGATTTTCTCTTCTTTTTCTTTAGCTCCCCTTTTTTTCTAACCATTTCTAATTCTTCTCTGCCACACCCTTTCTTCCTGGCATTCTTCCCACCATCTTGTCTCTTCCACACCCGTCTTCCTGATATGATTTTTTTCTTCCTTTTTTTTTTTTGTCACATTCATGGCTATTTTTCTTTAGACCACCAAGTTTTTATTTATGTCGATAACTGCAGGCGTACAGTCAGAGTCTGAGCAACATTGATGCTCTGCGCCATTCGCCAAAGCAGCTGCCCACCGACCCTAAACATCAAAATCAACTTAAATCCCCAGCCGTCGCCTCAGCCCATCACACTGACAGGTATGTTAAAATCCTCATTTTTGTTTCAGTTCCCACGTGTCTTGTTCTGGACTTACATTCGTTCATTATTTTTCTTTTCCCCCCAGAGTTAGTCCATTTAATCCTCTTAAAGCCCAGTTATCACCTTTTTCTCACTCATGTGGATCTCACAAGCAGCCACTTTTCTCCACACTGCAAAAACCAAAAGCCAACCTTTCTCACAAAACCAATGGCCTTCACAGTCCGAACCCAACCAGCCCCAAGTCTTCCAGCAACCTCGGCCCCGCAGCTCAAGAGCCAGACCTTGACCCTCTGGCTCAAAACATCAGCCCAAAGAAGAAGAAAAAGAAGAGGAAAAGGCGACACTCTGAGGTGGAGGATGATAAAGAGACTTTTCCATCCTCAGCTCCTTCCACACAGTCCAGCCCCACAGAGTCGGCGGCGCACGAGAAGAATGGCAAAAAGAAGAAGAAGAAGAGGAAGAAAAAGCGGAAACTCGAAGGTGATGATGGGGAAAAAACTAAAGAGAGGGAGTTCGTCCAGTCACATTTGGATGTATCGAATCAAGAGGAGGATTGGTGTCAGAGCGGCTTATGGAGCCTAACACCTCATTCAGATGCAGAGCCATCAGATCAGAAACCACAGGAAGCTGAATCTGTGAGGAAAAAGAAGAAGAAGAAAATGATTGAACAGGAGTTGTCTCTGGAGGAAATAAACTCTAGATGTCTCACATCAGAAAGGTGGGTGCAAATTTATAAATTTAAATGGTCTTTTTTTAGCATTTCCATATCAAACTGTCAGCTTGATCAGCCACTTTGGCTTCTAGCAAGCTCTAAGCACTCCCTTAAAGCTTTTAGACTTCCAGCAAAGTTTCGTTTTATGAAATGGATCCCGTGTGATTTGTGTTTCATTACTCAGCTCTTCATAAAGTGCTGCACATCAGTTGCTCATCTTTATAAATGTTTAATTTGCTCTGCCTTATAAACTTAAAAGACTTGCTTCAAATGCATCCCTTCCATCTGCTTTATGGAAATCCTAAATTCCTGTGTGCTCCAACAGGGATCCAGAGATGAAAACTGCAAACATCTATCATGATGCAGAAGATTTAATAAAGGTGAACAATAAATTGACTATAAGAAAGAAAAAGAAGAAGCTAAAAGAAGAGCAGCGAGGAGTGAGAAAATGCTCTGAAGATGAGTCAGCAGAAGAACCTGCCTCCAAAACGATCTCCACAGAGGACAGAAAAGTTGGCAAAGAAAGTACAGGTGAGCTATTTATGACAGAAAACCTCAGTTAAGCATCTCTGTTGCACAACGTAATGATCCATGTTATTCATTTTATGCCACCTTTTTTATTTCATCATTTAAACAATCAATTTTCCTTAAAATAAAAAGCTACAGTAAAGCACTTATTTTTAGATTTACAAGAAAAATGGCCCAAATATTCATAGTGTCAGCTTAAGATGCGACTGAACCGATAATAAAGATAAATAGGTCTTGGTTCAGACATGAAAGGGTTTCCAAAGGAAAAAAATAATCTGCTTATATCTCACTTTTTTATTTGAAGTAGCTAAAAAATAATTTATGTGAATAAAAAATCAATTACAATCATGTGTATCTAAAAATATTGATGTTGACAAATTATTTATTTATCAACTGTTAATTGCAGCCATAATTACAATCTTAGACGTAGATATAACTCGTTTTGCTTTTTTTTTTTTACAATTGATTGTGAGTGGATATATTGTGCTGGATCATTTGTCCAAAATGTTGAAAGATAATAAACACAATTGGTTTGGTGACTCAGTATTGCGCCAAAAGTGAATAACATGTAATTTACCAGTCAATACCTCGTCTGACTTCCCCTTTTTCTCTCTGATGACGATAAGCCTCAGTGGTTGTGTGGGACAGCCAGGTGAGGGACGGCTACAAACGCAGCAAGGCTCCAGCGGCTCATGGAAGCGCTCCGGTGAACACCTCAAACCACGTCGTTCCTGCAGGCTGGGATGGGAAAAAGAGCAGTGACGTTGTGGAAGAGCTTCTCAAGAACTCCACAAACAAAGCCTATGGAGCCAACGGTGTGTAAACCTGAAGTCACAGTGTTTGGAAATAGGATTTGGAACGCTTGAACAAGTCGGTATGTTTTTGCTCCAGTCCTCAGCTGGGATGGTGAAGTCTCTGCTGTCAGTAGGGATGCGATTGAAGATGTCCGCAGTGCCACGTTTGACACGGTGATTGATGAGTGGGATGAAGACTTTGACAGAGGAAAGGTGAGGAAAGAATTGAGGGAAATCAGTGTTGTGCAGTGGCTCTTAAAAATGTACACACCCCGCCATGTTTATGATTCTTAAAATAAAAAAATGTACCAACCTTTTCCATCTTTAATGTGACACGTACACTGCACAGTTTAATTGAAAAACAAGCCAGTCTTAGTTGGGTGATGAGAACTCCTTTCTTTTAAATGCTCAGG
Organism: Xiphophorus couchianus; assembly: GCF_001444195.1. NCBI lineage: Eukaryota > Metazoa > Chordata > Actinopteri > Cyprinodontiformes > Poeciliidae > Xiphophorus > Xiphophorus couchianus. The sequence continues at coordinate 11,210,447 of NC_040243.1, read as the reverse complement.
TGAAGAAAGTTAAGAACTACAAAAGAGAGAAGTGGAGGAGTGGCAGCAGCATCTTCCAGAAAATCCAGGACAGGCGGAACAAGTGGTCAGTAACACCCGGAGCGAAACGAGTTTTCGGAGTACGACGCTGAGCTCTCGCTGACGGGAAAGCTGGACAGCCACACTGTAAACCAAACCTCTGTTCTTACTCCTGTTTTCATCTTTGTCTGCTGAGTTAAAGACCGTTTCCCCAATTTAGGAGAACAATTTGTGCTATAAGCATCCCACTGATGGTCTGACCAGTCCAAAAGTATGAAATATGAAAATGTTGCCTTTATTGGCTCATTAACATAAAAAATCCTCATATATTTGTGTCACATTAATTGCTAAGTGTCCATATTTTTAAGCCTTAGTTGCTGTGTTAAAACTGCTCTGGAATAAAATAAACATCGTATAAATATGAGGAGTTCACTGCAACACTTTGGCTGTCTTGTGTCCGACTTTGACGCGGCCTCTGCAGGCATAAGGGCTCTCAAGTTTAGACAGTAAAGAAGTGACCTTTGTTTTAACCTTCCTCCTTGATATATTCTAAACCAAATTATTCAGGCATTTAAGTGTTTTATTTTTTTTATGTAACATATTCCCCAAATGGTTTTAAGTTGGTGCTGCCTGTCGTTTTTTTTATTTTTATTTTGGACCAAATTTTGCCTGCTCATTGTTGGCAAAATAATGGTTGAAATTGCCAGGGTTTTTTTGTATATATGCATGACTGAACAAAGTTGGTGTCTTTTTTTTCTTTCTTCTTTTTGTATGAGTTAAAATTTTTTTCTAAAACTGAGCATCTCAGTTTTTTGTCCAGAGGCCTCGGGTGTGGAAATGGAACCTTCTCATTCTCTACAACAACTCTCCCACAATAAGTATCACTTTTGCATTTTATTTTAGAGACTGCATCAGAATTGGATGTGATCGTTTCTTTTTATCTCTATGCAATTTTCTGACCATCACGCCAGTCATGTAAAAACTGGGCTGAGACTCAGGAACCCGGACCTCATGTATCCCCCGTCAACCCAGTGTCCAGATCCACCTGCCTCCTCCTGTTCCTTCCTCCTCCTTTTACATTTCAGCGCAACCATTCTACCTGGACCACCACGTTTGCAGCCTGTACATCTTGTAGAAACTGTTTTATACAAACGATTTCAAATTAGTGTACTGTCGGGGGGCACAAACGCGTAGAAAAACCCGTTCTATCAAAACGCTTTGCCAACGTAGAAGACTGTACAGTCCGTCTTGTGCTATGCTGTAAAGACTTGCCCATGCACTTCTTTTCATTTTAGAGATGTTGCCTTGAATTGGCTACAACACCTATAGGATTTAATGTTATAAATATCTAATTTAAAGAACAAAAGAAAGATCTTTAATGTGCTAATACTCAGTTGATGGATGTTGACTTGAGAATTTACCTGCAACGTATTTGTGTATAAGACTTACCTGTTTTCATGCAAGTTCTCCTCTGTCACTGTAGTCTGTATACAGAGCAGGAGAGGTTGAAGCGGTCTTAACTTCTGTAGGACATTTTTGTCAACTGTGAAATCATAACGTAGGCTATGACTCTCAAAGAGGCACAGAGGAACATTTAGTGTGAATGTTTGCAATGATTCTGTGTTTTGCACCGTAATTTTTTTCTGACCAGGAATGAGAATTTTCATAATGAAAGAAGCTCTTGCCACAATACATTTAAGTAAAAAGGTGCAATAAAGTTGTGACTTTTGTGAGTTGTTTTTATTTTTCTATTAATACATTGAAATATTACATATTTATAGCTTGCATTACAGGCAAAAGCTCCACTTTAATTAGAAAGGCAGGGGTTTATTGCTTTTTATTTTTTTATCAACAGTTTCTACCCTCATCTATTTACCCTCTCAACCAAATGCACATGCACTAACCCAATTAAGCCCATTCTGGAAAACAAAAAAAAAAAAAAAATTAAAAAATAGTGATATTCATATCTTTAATAGAAGGATTGTCCAGAGAATGATGGTGTCTCATGGTGGAGAATAGCAGTTGAGAAGGCTTCTTAATTCTATATAAATTTCAAGTCAGAATTGTTAAACTATATTTTCTTCATTAGCCTTAAAAATATATGAAATCAATCCTGTCTGAATGGCTTAATTATATTAATTAATCAAAAAGGCAGGGGATAAATAAAACAGATTTCTTCATGAAAACAACACTTTAATAATGCTTGAGTTATATTTGACATATTTTGGATTTTGGATCAGTATCATAAAAAACTTTTTTTTTTAAAAAGCTGTAACTTGCAGCTGGGTCTCAGTAAGTTACTGTTAAAGGTGTTTCAGTATTAAAATTGCTATTGTAATTCATTGACAGCACTGCTACTCCAAAATCTTTAAATGATTATTGCTGTATTTTAGTGTAAAGTAATAAACATTCATTTACAGTACTGTCACCATGTTTTGTCTTACAGTAGGACACTTTTACTGCATTTCTATTAAAATTACAACTCTTAACTGGCTTGATTTTCTTCTAAGACTTCAAACCCTGTCATCACACGGCGATGTCATTAGGCACTGACTAACAGAGGAGTTTAGGAAATGTGTTTGTGGCAAATTGTCATACCAAGGTCAAAAATAAAATTGCTCTAGCTAGAGTACAAGTATTCTCTATCTATCTATCTATCTATCTATCTATCTATCTATCTATCTATCTATTTACTTACCTGTCTGTCTCGAAAACAAAAAATTATACATTAAGTCAGTAATTATGTATTCAAAAAAATATATTCGTGTGTGTGACAGCACACAATAAGTTGTACGGAATGCTAAATTTATCTTTAAAAAGCATGTTAAAGAACTACAGAACACTGTAATGCAAAAATGAAACATACTCACACACATAAAAGAAAAACATTCGCTTGCTATACAAAATTACTTTCATGTGCACGATGCATGCAGAGATGCTCTGAGATGCTTTTATGTGTTGAGGAAAGTTAAAGGTGAGTTAGACCGTGACATCACATCTGGGGTGGGAGGGACCTTGCATGTGGTCCGGTTCCTCCCGAGTGAGGAGGCGGATCGGCGAGCGCCCAACACCGGATAAAACACGCATATCTCTGTCTGAAAACAGAGTAGAAGAGAGGCAAATGTAACAGCAACAGAAGTAAAATAAAAATAAAAAAAAAGAAGAGAGATTTCGGTGAACTCGGCTCTCAAGGCTGAGGAGGCTGAGGGAGGACCAGCAGCGAGACGACCAGGGCTGGAAGGAAGGAGGAAGTAACAGAGCAGGGGAGGCAGGTGTTTGGATCCGCTCCAGGCGCGACAGAGAGCGGCATCCCCCGGTCACTGACGCCCGCAGCATCAGGATCGGATGGAGGGGGAGAGTCACGGTTTGTCTTTGATACTTTGGCTTTCAGCTTTAATGCAGATTCTAATGCATTTCTTTCTGTCAGCTATGTACGTGGTATGCGATGCCAGTCAGAAATGCCACAGTCCATAAAGCTGTGCGTGTTGGTGATATGTACTAAGAAATGTTAAAACCAGAAGTCTCGTTATCCGCAGTGGATTTTAATGCGTGTGTTTATACAGTAGCCTGCCATAAGCTTCCCTTAAAACAGGTGGCCTCTGTGGAATGCACAGCCACTGAGACATAAAAAAGATCTGCATGCTGAATTATTGAGCACCACACTGCAGCTCTGACAGCATGGTGCAAATACGGCTTAAAAGTTGCTTCTCTGCTCCTCTGAACTCACGCTGATCATTCACAGGCATGAAAGGATGACAAAGCCTTCGATGATGCTGTCACCAATGTTTTACTGGAAAATCAGGTCCTGACTTCATTTTAGGAGGTGACCTGTTTGATGATGTCAGGCCTCGATGAGGTGAGGTAGCAGGACGGCTCAGTGAAGGCTGTGATTGAGGATCATGTCAATTATTTAGCTATTTAGAGTTTCTCTGAGCTTGGTGCTTCTCAAAATAGCAGCTCTGACAGTGGCCCCATTGCAGGATTTCTTTAGATGCAGTGTTGACAGGAGGAAGGGAGGGGAAACAACAACTAGCAGTAGCTATAGAAACCATTTGCTAAATTAAGATGAAATGTGTTTTTTTATGCGTTAAGGAATGCACATGAACTTATTCCAAGTCTAGATTGTTGTTTTTTTTCTGTGGCTGTAGGAAAAGCTTGCATTGAGACTGCTTTTACAGGCATTCCTTATTTTCATGTCTTTTCTTTTGGCAAAGCATCTAATGAATTAGTTAACAATTTTTCAAAGACCAGCAAAAGTGTGAGGTGAAGGTGAAAGGACATTAGTCACTGTGCCTGTCATACTGTGAATGCGAAAGCACAAAGTGCAAGTCATGTTATCACTTCTGTCTCTATAAAAGAAAGCATACCACTGCCAAGCCTCACAGGTTTTCTTGTACTTTATGTTAGACTTACACCACATATTTGTGCGTCTGAAGTTGTAGATGTTGTTTGATGTTCTGTCCTGCTCTCAAACCCTGCCCTGCCGATATGGCCCGATGCCTTTGCCCTAACCCCCTTCTCCCTCTGAATTCACCAGGGTGCAGCTCTGTTTGTGAGACTCTCTTCAAAGGCTTTCAGCTGCTTGGTGTCAAAGTGGCTTTATCTTTTCTCTACGTTTTGCCATCTTACCTGCACCTGTCAGTTCTGCCCCGTTTCTCTTTGTATGATAGAATGTGTACATACAAAGGAAATGGTGCATTTGTTCATAGGCGTGGAGCTCCACATTTGCAGGTAGGTGTGGTAAATGCGGTTATGGGTGTCTTCTCTCTGCCTCTCTGTGTTTGATCCTTATCTGCAATGTGATTGACAAGGTGAGATCCAGTAATCTATATATTATGATGCACCCTATACAACACCCAATTCTTTCAAATGCTTTCTTGAATCTTTTCATGTTTTGTCACCTCATAACCACAGACTTCTGTGTATCCCCCCAGCATGTTGATGCCACCACTATTTTTTAGAGAGACTGCTGTGTTAAGTGTTTTAGTTTTCTGTCAACATTTTATTTTTACTGTTATCTGGTCAAAGGAGTTTTTTCACAAAGAATAGTATTGAAACTCTTCCTCATTCTCCTTTTTATGTCACAATTATTCTCTGTGTTAGTCCATCACATAAAAGCCAAGTAAAATCCACTGAAGTTTATTGCTGTTATGTGATAAAATGTGAATGTTCAAGTAGTATGAATATTGTTTGCAAGACAGTGCATTACTGATAAGTTCTTCTAATGTTTGAAGCGTTTCTAAAAATATATTACATCTGTAATTTTCTGTGACGCATCTTTTGAAAAAAACAAAAGATTCAAAAAGAATTGCAGCTTCAAATATTCTGTCAAATCTCCTCAAGTCAGGTCAGATACAACTCTAAATATAAACCTGAGTGTTTTAAGGAACTGCACTAATTAAACCAGATTTAAAAAGGACTTCTTCCTAAAAATAAATCCAACAGTAAATCTCACATGAATAGCTGAAGTTTAAACCATACTCTTGTTTTCTTTGATCATATTCAATAGCTGTTGTAAGTGTAATACATATTCAGTTGAATGCATTAGCAGTGGGACTGAATCAGCCTCGTCTCGGCCAGTTGTTAGTCAGCTGAGGTGGTGTTAGCATTTGACTGATGTGTGGGAGTTCCTCCAACACAGATCAGTGAAGCTCTCTGTGTATTTTATATTCAGCGAGGAAAAGTTCTCCTCCTGCGTGAACAACCTCTAGGGGACATATCCATATCCATCCCAATATTATTAGACACGAGGAAACGTTGTCTGCTAAGCTCCAGAAACATTTCAGTGTTGCTGTTGCAATGGAAACAAAAGTGTTGCTTTGGCATCTTATGCCCACTTGGTGGCATGTGCTGCCCTAGGAAGCTGCTGTTTGGCTTTGTGTGGCCTTCACACTCTGTATGCATGCAGGAAATCACACCTTTATAACTGTTCTCATGTCGAAAATGATGATGTTTATCTCTTAGTGCCACCACACATGAATCACTGAGGTGTGGCTGTATCACATATCTGTAAAATTCAAGGCGTACTGGTTTGCAATACCAGAACCACCAGGCACCGGAACAGCTTCTTTCCCACAGCTGTCAGGCTTTTGAACGCCTCCTGACATAAAACATAAACTATAAGGACTGTACTCTCCTATCCTCTCATACAACAATAACACATGGACTATCCTCCCTCCCACACACACACATCACGGACTATTTTCTTCACACACACATACAACCTGTACATTTTATCTGCCATTATTTATCTTGTATTATATTATATACATACAGTATATAATCCATTCCCTAACATTCTTGTATATTCTGTATAATCTGTGCATATAGCTCCCATATTTATATTTATATTTATACACAATATCTATATCTCTTTGCTATAACCCCTTATAGTCCATACATACATAGTCTTGTACATCTGTAAATAAATATTTATATCTCGTAGAGTACTTCTGGATAGATGCAAACTACATTTCGTTGCTTGTACTTGTGACAGTGCAATGACAATAAAGTTGAATTCTATTCTATTTTACTCCATTCCTTTTACCTGTAAAAACAAGACCTAAAGAAACCTATGAATAGATGTTTATGCATACTTGTTTTTAAAATCTCTGTTTGTAGATGATGCAGTACTGGGAAAACAATGTCTCAGTGTCTAGTGCACCAAAACAGCCCAAAAAAAGTTACGATTGGGATTTTATGTGATTAGCTAAGACAGGCTAAAACATAATGATGAATTGGAAATTAAAATCAAATATGCTTTTCAACTGCATTTCTTCAATTTCCTTGCCGTGTATTTAATCTTATCCCTGTCTGACCAGCTTTGTCTTTTCTGAAGAAAACCACCTCCACAACACGATGCTGCCACCACCAGGTTTTAACATGGAGATGGTGTGTTCAGGGAGATTAATTTTTTTTGCCAACCATAGAATTTCCAGAGCTCCCACTGCCTCTCGGCTGCTTCCCTGATCACTACTCTCCTTGCCAGTCCTAGGTGGAAGGCCATATTTTGGTCAATTTTCAGTGTTATGATGTTTTCAACTTCTCCACAACTTTATTCTTGACCTGTCCGGTGTGGCCTTGATGTTGCAACCCTCCGTGGCATTCACATAACAGCTTAATCATATTATACACAGCAGGACTCAATGTACAGATTAAGTGGCTTCTCAAGGCAATTGGTTACACCATTAAGGAGTAAAAGAGGCTCAATTAAAATACAGAATTTTCAGATTTAGTCAGTTTTGCAAGGCACTGTGGCTTGTCTTTTGGACTCTCACTAAGGTTTTTAAAATATTAATGTGTGGACCCATGAATAGTCCCACCATCTATTCACATCTATCTATGCTAGGACTGCTGAGAGAGTCTTTTGAAGTTCAAGCAGAAAACATTCACCCTAAATAAAACTGGAATGTGCCTTAGTGCTGACTCCTGTGTGTGTCGTTCCTCTGAGTGATGTGCAGCTGTAAGCATTTAAAGCAGCCATTGCAGTTCATGCTAGGGTCAAGCTGAAGCATTTGGACCTCTGGCGATGAAACGGGGCAACAACAGTTGGCATACTCGTGCACACTGTACAAACAATATGATAAAAGCTGCTTTCAGTAATGGCTGCCTACACCAAGTCAATGCTGTGTTGCTCTTGAAACAAGTGTGATTGACAAAGAGGGATGAGTTGATGAATTGATTAATGGCAGAGAGAGAAGCATGTGTTCAGGTGTCGGGGATGGTTTGTGTGACTGACAAGTAGGCTAATTCAGAGTGGCAGGAAATATAATGCCAGCCAAAGACTAAAGTGAAGTGAATAAACACACCAAATTGTTTTGTGATTATAAACACAGTTTGCATTGCTGTAAGACTGTGTGATTGCCTTTGTGATTCATATCTCCCAGCTTTCATTACTTTTAGAGGTGAATACAGCTTTTTCAGATCAAGAAAATGAGAAAAAACCGCAAAGGCCAGAGACTAAAATCAAAATCTGCTTGGGCTAGCTGCTGACATTTCATAGCGAAGGTCGTGCATGTTTTTCCATTTGAGTTTTCAGTCTGGGGAATGTGACATAGGACTGACTGATAGAGCATAGCCCTGTATACCAAGCAGCAACAGAGAGCTGAGAAGGGAAGAGAGAGAGAGGCTGAGGCGAAGACGTGTATGATAAAAAGGGGGAAGAGGGAGAAAGCAGAAGTGATTTCAGCATCCCAGCAACATTCAAATCAAAGGGGAAGAGAAAGTTGGTGAGTTTGAGAGATTTTTATTTTTTGCAAGGGAAGGCAGAGAAGTCATCTGACTCGGGGATTAAGTGAAGCAAAGCCAGTCAGGGAAACAGCTGGGAGTCTCTCTATGACAAGGAGTTACTGTCAACAGTCACAGTGTGGATTGAAGGTTTTCTGAACTTCCCCTTTTCACCGAACTGAGCGGCGTGTCGAAGGAGCAGCTCGGCCACTAACGCCGATTTCACACACAGATACAGAATCCCTCTCTGAGGCCATGGGGACGGTGAGCGAGCTATGTGTGTCCAGCCTTCAGACGTTCTTGTGCCCAGCTGTGAAGACACCTCCAGGTAAATTAACATCACAACAGGATTTAGTAAAGCGCATATCACAGTAACATTGTCCTCAACAATTAGACGAGCAGCTAATTGACAGTTCAGGCTTGTCCGTTTTACCGCTGGCATGAACACACAGCTTCCCTGGAGATGGAAGCAAACGGTCGGACAAAAATAGGAGATTCTGGTAACTTAATCTTGTTGTCACTATTTAACTCTGTGCACAGAGTATGAGATGATGTTTTTACTACTAATCTCCACAGTCATGTTGACATGTACAGCTAATACTCACCATGGATGCAAACAGCAAAACATAAAGGAAAATATCTGTTATTCTCTTTGAAAAATGATTATTTTGCTGGACTTGAAGCCACTTCCCCATTATGTGGTAATGCCCAGAAATGGATGGTGACGACGCGGATGTGCCTGCTGCAGTGTCAACTACGTCGTTAAGTGTTGCAATTGCATTCCAGGTCACTGCAGGTTTTCCACTGGGAGCGTTTAAACTGTTTGCTGTCGTGACTGCAGCAGCTTTGTTGTTGGGTTGTGGTGAATCAGCTGATGGAGTGCGTACTGGGCGGGAAGGGGTGCTGTCTCTGTGATTTCAAAACACCTGAATCAGCAGAGCCGTGTGTGTGAGGAGAGGTTTTTTTTTTTTTTTTTAGCTTTGGATATTTGACGGGAATGTCATCTGGGTTTTTTTGTTTTGGTTTTAGAATTGAGTTGAGCTGAATTTCCATGACCTTTGTAAAGCTTATGAAAATGAAAGATGTGAGCTTCTCTTTCAACCAGGAATTTACATAATCCCTTTACAATTTTTCCCCGTATCTGATATTAAATCAGGGTTCCTTCTAACAGAAGTGGTGCCATAGTCAAGTTTGTAGTCACTTTTCTTACACACCTTTGTTAGGGCTGCCTTGAAATTTCCAGTGGAACTGAAATCAGAGCTTTGTGGTCATTCCAAAACACTAAGTCAAGTGGTAGTTCACTTACTATTATGCTCAGGCTCATTTTCCACTTGAAAGACCCATTTTATTCCCTCAAGATTTTCACATAAAGTTCTTTCTTTATGATATGTCCTATTTGTGAAGTTTATTGGTCTGTCCTGAAACGCGTCAACCACACAACATGATGTTGGCACTCCCATACTTCAAAGCTGGGATGATGTACTGAAGCTTCACCATTTTTCTTCGTAATGTAACAATGCACAGAACCACTTCAATCTTAGTTTAGCTTAGATAAATAAGTTCTTCTTTTATAAAGTGATTTGAATATCTGTTTTTCACTTAAGTTCATGTGTGAAGATTGCTATATATATAAATATATATATACTGCTCAAAAAAATAAAGGGAACACTTTATGTGTTAAACACCTGTTTAAGTGTTCCCTTTATTTTTTTGAGCAGTGTATATATAACTCATGTTATGACTTCAACAAAAACAGGGTTAAATATATGACAGCATAAGGGAAATGAGCAGATTTTTTTAGGTGTAGAACATGCACCTGTGATACAAAATCTATTTATTTGAACACTTTTTCATATAATTTTGGTTAATAAATGACCCAGTGTAGCAGATGCATTTATGCATTTTTAGGCTACAGCAGTTTCTATTTAAATACCATTATGTTTTAGACATTTTCAGACCTAAAAATGACCACATCTCCAATCTTATTTCTCAAAGTGTTTTAGATTGGAAATGTAGAACATTATGTCTATTCACAAATGAAATGTGTTTTTCATTATAATGTCTGCAATCGAACCTTTGGCAAAGATAATTGGAGATCTCTCTTTGTGTTGTTTTTAAATGCGCTTTATCTCATTTTTAAAAGACAATTTTTGTATTACTCCTCTTCCCAGCTGCAAATGTCAGACTAACCATCAGAGGGATTACGTGACTCAGCATGCTGATATTGGGCATTGCGTCCCGTACAACAGATATATTAATAATTTAGCTGACTTATTACGACACAGTCACCATCTGGGCTGTGAGACAGGTGCACTGTGAAACATTTGCTGAGACTCTGGCAGGGAGCCTATAGAGAGCCGACTCTGGGGGCAGCTGAGGACACTGATCTGTATGGAGGCTCACACAAGTCTGTCAGATGCAGCGAGCGTTCGGGAATTTCTGCCAGATCAGCTTGTCACAAAGGAGCATGTGGTGATGTCAGTTGTTGCTGGTCGTCAAGCTTGTGGTCGTACTCTGAAAAGTTTTGTTAAGGACTTCTCTTGATGTTTTATCATCTTTTTACTGCCGTTGTACTCAATGTGTTTCAATCAATCAATCAATCAATCAATCAATCAATCAATCCAATTTTATTTGTATAGCACATTTCAGCAGCAAGGCATTTCAAAGTGCTTTACATCATTACAAACACAGAAACACAATGCAAGATAGAATCAACAATCAAAACACAGCATTAAGTCAAGTTCCATCAATAAATTTGTAATTGATTACATTTCAAATACAATTCTAAACAGGTGGGTTTTTAGTTGAGATTTAAAAGAAGTCAGTGTTTCAGCTGTTTTACAGTTTTCTGGAAGTTTGTTCCAAATTTGTGGTGCATAGATGCTGAAAGCTGCTTCTCCTCGTTTGATTCTGGTTCTGGGGATGCAGAGCAAACCAGAACCGGAAGACCTGAGAGGTCTGGAAGGTTGATACAGTAACATCAGATCTTTAATGTATTGTGGTGCTAAGCCATTCAGTGATTTGTAAACTAACAACAGTATTTTAAAGTCTATTCTTTGAACTACAGGGAGCCAGTGTAGGGACTTTAAAACTGGTGTTATGTGCTCTATCTTCCGGGTTTTAGTGAGAACGTGAGCAGCAGCATTCTGGATCAGCTGCAGCTGTTTGATTGATTTGTTGGACAGACCTGTGAAGACGCTGTTGCAATAATCAATACGACTGAAGATGATGTTTGTCTATTTTCTTTGCGTCTCAGAATTTTAAATGTATTGCTTGCACTTAAGATATATAAAATATGTATTGATGTGTTCATTTTTGTGTAGATGTACTCTCTTGAACCATATAGCTGGGCCCAAACTAAAATAAGGAATATCTATTTATTTAAATCTGGACCCAAGTTTGAAAAAGCACGCACTGAATTCACACTGTCATCAATTAAACCAAAAAAAAAAAAAAAAAAAAAAAAAGACAAGGGTATTGAAACAGAAACATCAGCAAGCTGCAACTAATTTAGGGGCATAATAAACTAGTCATCAGCAGGTTTACCCCTGTTTATAAAAGCAGAAGTTTACTCTGAATCGAACAGGTGTTTGATAACCTAATACCAAGACAGAGACATCATAAAGTGGTTATAAAGCTAATGCAAAACAATTTGGAGTCATTTATTCAACTGTGAAAATTTTCATTATTGGAATATATTATTAGTGGAATATATTCAAAATAGCTTCCAGAGTGAATATCTTAGCAAATTCACCCTAAGTGTAAATTAGGGTGAATTACAAAAAAACCTCCACAATTTTATCTCAGGCCTCCGTTAGTAATGCTAATGTTCATAACACTAAATTACAAATAAACTGTAGCTTGTTTGAAAGTGTTGTCGAAAGTAAACTACAGCCTCCTGTGTGATGTAAACCAAACAGCATTTCCACACAAACATAATAGTGTTTTCTAGTTGTTTGATGAAAACAACAACTAAGTAAAGTTTAATTTCATCCCTTTTTAAAGTGTCCAGAGCATAATTTATGTAGATAAAATTTCCGCAGTTCCTATTATTTAAATATGTAGTAAGGATAATTAATTAGTAAATGTGTGCACTGGGATAGAGTAAAAGAACTATCTAATGCAAATGGACAGCTCACATGTGTTTTGCTACCTCAGAGCAACGATCTGTCTTCTTCTGTTAGCACACAGTCTGATGCGTTTTAGATAGCGAGTGAGGCAGAGTCTGGCAGTGAGCCGCCTCCAGCAGGAATGTGTGGGAATCTTGAAACAGATGAAGTTAGTCCAAACAGCTCTATACTCAGCAATAGGTATGCATGTAAAAATTATTGATTTTCCGTTAACCTTCCTGATCTGATTAGTGGTGTGTGATGAACATAAAAGCAAAAGGCCTATTTCTTAGTGAAACTCGTTTATTGTATTTTAAAGATGGGTTCTCATGTTTTTATTCTGCTTATTGCTTTGACTTTTATACCAGGTACAATGCTGCTCTCATTTACTTATCTTTTAGTGGAAACTCTCTGCATTCTACATCCTTTTGCAAAAGCTTGTTTAGACTGATTTCATCATAGGTATTTTTGTATGTTTGTGCAAGGCAGGTAGCATCTGCTAAAAGGTGTGCCATTCAATACACATTGTGTAACTGTGATGTGATTGGCCACCCACAAAGTGCTTTTCTACTCTTGTGCCATCATTAGAAATGTGATACCGGGATTAGAACATCTCTTATTTCAGGATCACTCCCTCCCTTCACACTCACAAAATTATAGGTTACATTGATCCAAAGGTCTTATTACTGTACCTATGAACTGAGAGCGGTGGTTTCAAAATCACCTCATGTGATGAGTCGTGTGGAGGGCAGCAAAGCTACAGGCAGAGCTAATGTTTGCCATGCAAACTGTTTTCTTTTTGTGTGTCATCATTGGTCTTTGCTTGTTTCTCTGCAGATTTTCTTGACATACATTTTGTTTGTAAGATATAATATGGTCCTCCATATGAGAAGGACCAGGATAAATTAAATTTATATGTTTATGTTATTATTTTGATAAGAGTAAAATATATATATACAAAACATATATACAATCTGCGACAGACTGGCGACCTGTCCAGGGCGTACCCCGCCTCCCGCCTGGAACGTAGCTGGAGATGGGCACCAGCAACCATCCCGACCCCATTAGGGACAAGGGTGAACAGACAATGGATGGATGGATGGACATATATACAATTTCCCAAGGGTATGTCGTGTACTCGTTTCCTAACAAAATGAAGGTCAAAACTTGACTGTGGTCTTTTAGTGTTACAACAAATTGTTTTTCTTATAAAGAAAAATGGCTAAAACCAGTAATAATGAAAAAATAAATGGATAAATAAATTCTGATTATTTTTCTAACTTTATATATTTGTTTATCCAGTTGAGATGTCATAAAACAATGTGAGCAATTGAGTAAAATGTTTTAATGTTTTATTTTTTTTAATGAACATCTTTGCTTATAAATACAAAGAAAAACAAAGAAACGGAACACAAAATGTTACAAAATATACCAGGGATGTACATTTCAACAGTAACGTTTGGAATTTAATTTAACTTGCAGTTAATCGAAAAGGATCAGCAGAGGGCGCTGTTGGCGTCTTTCTGTTTAATGTTAAGGGCATAATGCCTCAAAAGCTACCTTGTCTTAGTAATTCAGTTTAAAAAGTTAAAGATAGGCAGACTGTATTGAAATACATCCCTCCTATATCTTTCACTAAAATTCTAAGTTGCTGAGATGCGCACATGTTTAAACCTCAAATACAAACCCACAAATTATCAGACAAAAATTCTTAGCAGAACCCCCCCGCCCCCCACACACACACACACACACACCACACCACCATCAAAATTTAATCTTTCCGATTTTACATTTGTTTTTTGTTAGGGTTTTTTTCCGTTAAACTCATCATCATTATCAACATCATCTATTGTTTTTCATGTATTCTTTTTATTTGCATTTGACTAGTGTTTGTGTGAATCTGTAAAGAGATTATATATGTTTTGTACATTCAGGCTGGATTGCTCCAAACAAAGTTTCATTATGCTGCGGTGTAGCATCACAACATAATTTAGAAGTTGTTTATACTATAACAATTATAATCTAAAGGGGAAAAAAACCCCGCTGGGGTTTAGCAGTTAGGTTGTTGGTAAGATATTTATTTCAAAATTAGTTGGCACAAAGTTTATTAAAATATAGAATGGCTATTCCTACAAAAAAAAAAAAAAAACTTAATAAGAATAAAATGTAAAGATTGTTTACAACTGCATCATTTTACGTGCTTGCAAAAAACCCCTCTTTGCCTGACAATGCAGAATGACGATGATTGAATGTTTGCGTAAACACTCTGTTAACGTCACATTTACTCTTCACGAAGAAGCAGAAGACGGTAAACTTTGCGTGTTTATAATTAACTCCTGACCTTCTCATGTGAAGGTCAAACAGCTCTCTGGTTTCATTTGTTCTGGGGTTTAGGCCCATCTGTGCAGCCGTGCTTGGGGGCATGGATGAACTAGCAACAATGAATGGAAACTTTGTGTGAAGGAGTTTATTTTCACACAGATGGCATTGTCAGTTGTAGAGGTTGCAGCACACAGCTGATGCATTCATCAGTCAGAGCTTGTAGATAAGGCGTCTGGAGCAAAGATATCATGGAGACGTTTGAGGACTATATTCAAAAACAGGTAAATCTTTAAAAGCAGATCAATAAAATCAACAATGCAACAGGAGGAATTTTCCACTTTCTTCCTGGCCTGACACTGCACGGTGACCAAACCCACCATAATGTTTGCCAAAGCTGCCATTACAAGATACAAATGAATACGTACAATTTCAAGAGAGAGGGCAATAAATGCAGGACAGAAAGGTTGACTGCCTCTACCTGGCCTCACTCGGGCTGGGTGAGCTGCATTCCTCTTCGTTCCTCTTGTGTTTATCAACAGGCAGAGACAGGCTTTTTTTCTTATTTGAGAGCACCAGCTGGTGCAGATGCTATCCAAATGACAGACTGATTTATTTCATTTCATAAAAAGAAGAGAAAGGCATCAGTTTTTTTCCAGTTCAGACAAGAAATTTCCATCTTGAAGGAAAAAAAAAACCCTTTACCATTTATCACTGGAATTTTTGGTCTCAAATGATTAGACTGACCTTTTTTCCCCATCTTGCTTTGTATCCTATGTGGGGCATGACATTTTGCAAATTATATTTCTTATGGTTTTCTGGCTGCCACCCAAATATCCAATGTTGTGGAGTGACTAACTAATATTTGTCCTGTTCTTTTGATGGTATTTCCCACCTGAGCCATGAATCTCTGAAACTTGATGTTCCTTAACAAACTTTTGAGGCCTTTGCTGAACAGCTGGACTTTTGCTGACATTAAATTGAACACAGAAGTGTTAACTATTTACTTCTGAGGGCAATTGGTGAACTCAGATTTTTATTACTTTCAAAACCATGAATCATTCTCCTTCAACTTCACAGGTACTGACTGTTTTGTGTTTGTCTATCACACATAGTAAAAAATATTAAAATATTTTGGTTGGTCAAACTGTGAAACAGTTTAAGATGGTTACTAGTGAAGTGTCTTTGAGGACTGATTTTAAGTAGTGTAAAATGTGCTGCATTTTTTCTAATTGATATCTTGTATGACCAAAACTATATTTATGTCATATAGACAAATATGTCCATTGAGATTATGGGGAAAGTAAAATAAATAAATAAATGTAGGTGGCTTCTATAATTTGTGTACAAGGCCATATAATTCAACAGGTGTTCTGAAATGGTTGCAGGTTTTATATTTGAACAAATTTCGTTGCTATTTTCTCACTTTTGTTTCCGAGGTGAAAGTCTGAAGGCACAGATTTCTGCTCTACGGATGTGGCTTAGTGGAGAGCCCAAATATGAGTTCTGCAGAAGAGAGGGGGTGTGTGTGGGGGTGTGTTTGTGTGTGTCATTTATTCGCTCCCTGCCCCCTATCAGTCCTTTCCCAACAACAGATCTGTGCACATGTGCATCTGTACGTGCGTATCCTAGCGTTGGTGTGGTAGAGATAGCTAACAGATGAAGCACATAACCAGTCTGGTGGTTTCTGTCTGTGCCAGAAAAGACACTGAAACCGGAAGTATTCTTTGCCCTTCAAATTAATAGTATAAATTCTATGTCTGTATTGCTACAGAAGGGAAATGTGCAAACTCGCATATCTAAAAATGTAGGTGTTTATAATGTGAGTGTGAATTAGTGACTATAGCTGCACTGTAAGTACTGTACTATGAGTACTTTTATATTTAATCCATATATATAATTTAATCCATTCATATCAATTTCTCTGTCACAATAATAAATTTTGATGGACAATACATTTCCCCAGAAGTTATTGTGATAATATAATGATAATGGCATACTAATGCAAGTACACTCTCTCAAAGATCAATAAACTTTAATATCCTATGAACATTTAACACTGGAACTGGAAGACATTTTAAAAATTCCAAAAATAAATAAACAAAACATCGAAACAACAGATAAAATTGATACGACTTAAGTCTGTAAGCAAAACTGTCCTTCAGGAAGAGAGGCTAGTTGAAACCAATGCACCAGGCTGAAGCCTTTTGTCATCCAGTCATTAATAGAGAGACAGGGAAACAAGAGAAAAACAATCATGCAAATGGAAATGATCAAACTCATTTTAATTTATAATGCGATTAATTGAATATTATTACTTATTGCGCCAGTCTTAAACAGCCCTTCTAATTTTAAATAACTTTTGTTGTTAAACTAAATATTAGTGTGCCTCTCTTTTGCACATTTGTATCCTCCGTACTGTGTGCATTTTGCTTATTTGCATTACAGTGCAATGGGTTATGTCTGCTGCTGTAGCAAAAGCATTTCCCTGAATTAATGTGTAAGCTTTCATTATGAAAAGCCCGACAGGAAGTGTTTCGCTTTGACTGTTCCTTTGACTTGACACAACACAGACGCCTGGTCTAGGTTGAGGAGGGAAGGGCTGGTAAAAGTCCGTCCAGTACCTAGAAACCACTCCCTTTGGTCTGACGGCGGTACTGTTCTTACTACGAACAGGCTTTCACTTCGCTTTACCTTACGCTATTTATCTGTTAGTTAAAAAAACTTTCAAGACTCGTAAATCTATCGGTAGTGGTTAGTAGTCAAAGTTTTTGCCCTTGGAAGCCTCCAGAAACTTTTTCTCTGCGGACGCGGACTTGCTGACAGAACAGCATGGTGTTAAAGTCGGAAGAAGGAGTCGGTGAGTAAAAAAAAATAAAAAAAAGTAATAGAGCGACATTTTCAGTCGCAAGAATGTCTCTAAAAACCCTACCTGTCCTTTGAAAGCCATAATTGTGTGAGGTCTTAAGTTCATAAATGCATGTGAAGAATGTCTGCTGGCTTTCTTCTGTTTCTCTTCCCCTTTTTACACAGTTCTTCCACGTTTTTTAATAGTGTTAATATTCTCTGTTTTAGCCATTTAAGAGCTCAAAAATGTAAATAAACTGCTGTAATATTATCTATGCTTTTATGTTCTCGTTTTCTGTTAAAACATGCATTTTCTTGTTTATGTTCATGATTTATTCATGATTCTTTGTAAAGCATCGTCTTGTTTTTGTTGAAGCGTGATGGATGCAATTTTTTCCCACATGATCAGACACTTTTAATGTCTATTAATCTTCCTTTAGTTTGTCCACAGTATTGTTTCCTGAATGCACAGCAACTGGTGGGACTAAGCTTCTCCTAAATGTAGCAGTCAATGTTGTTTAATATAGTTTAACTATAAACCTCTGGAATATATATACTGTTAATATTACAACATTTGGTTGTAAAGCTTTTACACAACATTCTTTCATACTGTGTGATACATGTTGTGTCACTATAATGAGTGAGTGGGTTGCTCCTTGGTATGAGACAGAAGGCCTCTTTCATCTCCTTGGCTTGGTTTAGCCTGGCAACATTAATAATTAGCAGCCGTGACTTGCGTCACTGTTAATCATGTTGGATAATGGCGAACGTCTGACTGATCCGGGTCGAAGCTGCTGGCCTTTTGTTCTGCTGGTCTTACACTACCCTGCCTCGGTGAACCAGGCTGGCACACACATACAGCTGTCTCTTTTTATAGTTGCAGCCAAACCAATGAGAGGAGCAGTCGATTCCCTTTGAGTTCATTTGTCTCTGCCACTTAAAAGTGGCTGGTCCAAGAGGGGGAAGGGGGGGGTAAACTAGTTTTCTCTAATGGTTTTCTAATAAACGGAGCTGAAAGCTCTAATGGGTCCTGTGGTACCGTGCACCATGGCTGGCACTAATGCCCTGGTAGTTTGATAATCTTCATCATCTCCTATAATCACATTTCTGCCTTTTTTTTTCTGCATCTGTGGCTTACCTGCTCCGCTCTCCACCATAGTGGAAAATGGATTTAATGTACTGGGAAGGAAAGTGTTATTTGGGAGCTTAATCCTTACTTGGTTTCCTGCACGGTTGACTTAGAGAATACATTCAGTACTCAAATGCTGTCATGTATTTCAGTCTGTTTTACAGTCAGACGTAGGTGTGTTTAAATCAACATCTTGTGTTTGGAGTACATGTGAAGAATTCAAATGTTTAGTGTCGTAAAAGCCTTATGCAAGCATAAAATAACACAAACTGGCAGCAGTCTTAGTTACTAAATGTCTTTATTCCCTGCTATGTTTTCTTGTGCAAAACAACAGATGGCTCATAATATCCACTCTATTTTTACCCTGTTGTGAAAGTTGTTTTGTTGTAAAAGTTGGTTTACAATAATCTGAAAATGGGTCTTTTAACTAGTTTTTAAGATGTTATTTTTTTATATTGGTAAAGTCCGGAAATGTTTATTTTTTTATTTTTTTATTTTGCAGTTTTTATTATGCTGTTTCTGTCAAGGCATTGACAAGCTGTGAATCCCAGTTGGCTAGTATTCAAAGTACTTCACACCAAACTAATGTAAAGATCAAGAGGTAATGATGATTCTCAGAACAGCTAAGTTGTTTTTAGTCACCAGTGCACAGTTTAGCATGAGGGTTATAGGTTAAATGATAAATACACAAAGAGTCTTTATCATTTTTGCCTACTGGTTTGTGGACTAAATACATCCTGTGCTTCACCTGATAGTTTCGGAAACCTGAGATACCACCAAACACCGACTTCTCAACAAGCCATTTAGTGTTCATGCAGTGTCACATCAGGTCAATACTTCCCTAACATTTTATAACCTCTCCATTTTGTATTTCCGCTGTAAGAGAAGTTATTCAGTTCTGTATCACCCGTAATTGCTCTTCAAATTAAGGCAAAGTTATTTAAAATGCTACGTTTTGGGTTTGATTAAACCTTTTTCTGTTCCGAACCATGATTTAGGCATAACTGTTGCACCCCTTGTTATTTATAATCTTATGTATAAAATATAATAGAAACCATTGTGCCAGTGAGACAAGTCCAAGCTTGATAAATGAATAAATTTCTCTGATGATTCATCTAGTTGGGATAACAGGCTTTACCGTCCCATCTCCAGACATTCCTGAACTTCTAGTCATTTGTCAGACAGCATGTTAATGCTAAACAGTATTTTAAAGTATTTTAGTACTGTGAGAATGTGGATATGTTCTTTCTTGGTTTCTTTTACTGCTGTTCATTATGTTACTTTTGGTCTCATAGTGCTGATGAGTGTGACTTTCAGGTTTGTCTGCAACAGGTAAAGACATGCCTCTAGTTGTGTTTTTCCTGTAAGACCTTTGTTTGTTATCATTCTTGTTACAGCCCATAGATTCAAAATAGCACTTGGCAGAAACTATATTGAAAATATTTGGAGGTGTGTTCATCAAATAGAAATTTACTGGATTATGATTTGGTTAGGCTGAAACAGATGTTTTTCTGAGACATTTTAGGTTTTTGAAACTATACATTTGTACATTGTTGCATAAAAATTTATTCTCTGTGGATAAGATCTTTTTTGTTTTTCAAATGATTTCAGGCAAAAGACGGGCTATAGAAAGAATGCATTTTGTTTATCACCTGAGCTGTGTGGCTACTTTGTTGTGATTCTGTTTTTGCTTATTATTTTTCAGTGCATGCATGATTTTTGCCATCGGGTTAAAACAATAACTTTTTTTCATAATTTCCTCTCCTGGGGTTTAAACTTTTACTCCTCCACAAACTAAACAGAACAGTGCACAAACAGGAAGCCAGGAGTTTGACAATGCCTTCAACAGGAAATGACTTTCGGCATTTTGTGTGTGGGTGAAAACTTCTAGAGAAAAGCAAGACGGATACAAACTGAAACCATGTATAGCGGCGCTTCACGTTGACTAAAACAAATCTTCCAGCTTTCACATCATGGGTTGTGGGACGTGTGTATGTCTACCGGGCACTAGAATGTTGACAATAGGACGTCCCCTGATAAGAATCAAGATTAACGGCGTCAATGGGACAAAGGAAGGCATTGTGGGAAGCAGCAGCGCTTCCGCTTTTGAGGGATAACATAGAGCAAGCCTCCATAGAAAACGGTTAATGCAAATAAAACAGCAGATTATTAAATAAAGCTTTACTGCACTGTCCATAGCCATGAATCTGGTGTGCGTGTGTGTTTGTAGGCATGAAGTTGCTGCAGGTTTAGAAAGTTGAGCCTTATGTCTGTTTGCTTTAGACTGGAGCTGCACAGTTCCCAGGCCTCGCTATACATTCTCCAGCTCTGGTTCCCACCCACTCACATCCTCCGGTCCTCACATTCCTGCACAGCAGCTTTGACATCCCGCGCCGGGACAAGATGTCCTGGTGTCCGTTTTGTCTGAACACACCTCCTTTCTCCCAAACTTATTCTCTAGCATGTCTGTAACTTGGAAGACAAGATGCCCGAAGAAATTTAAGTTAATTAGTGCCATAAAATATACGCATTTTAGTTTTTTATAAGATGCTGCTTGTTGGTGTTTTAAAGAGACGGGAACTGTAAAAACACCCAACTTTAGATGTTGTGCTTGTGGTTAGTGAGGATGCAGACATGAACTCAACACATTGGAAATCCCAGACTTTCATTTCGATCTCTAAAGAAGAAAAGCCAAAAGAAAAAAAACTAGTTCCAAGAAAGGAGCCCTGTTGTACATTATTCAGTGTTAGTCTTTTAAAGTTTAATGTAAACAATTAGGTCATATCTCTATCAGTGGTACCTGCAGATAAAAAATTACCAACCTAAAAACACATGCGTAGCAAAAAAATCTGTGCAAGAGGAATACAATTTTTTAATAGGAATTAAAAACTGAAAATGTTCTTTTTAATTTTTTTTGACCCTCTGAACAATAATTAAATATGCAGAGCATGTTATTTATTGCAAATTTTATCTGAGGAATTAAATTAAAATTGTTTTATTTTTCTTTTATTTGTCTTAATATAATGTTTTGAATCTTTGCCATTGCATCTTGTTGCCATGTTGATGCCATTCCTGTGGCTTAAACTTAAACCACTAACTATGGGCTCTTGCTAATCAAAGTTTTAAATAATAATACAAACTAATTTATTGACTAACTTAAATGGTGTCTTTGTAAAACAATAGCAACATAAACAAATCAATTGGTCAGAAATTAGAACTTTAATTTTGGTCAAATACTGAAAAGCAAAACATTTATTCTACAGTTGACTCATCTTGCATCACTTTGAAGCAGAAGCAGGTAATAAAACTCAAAAATGCTTTAATGCTGAAATAGGACATCCTTGTTGTTATTTCTTCAATATCTTTTTGGATTCAAAACGAGCACCTTTGTCGGAGAGCCTGCAAACGAAATAAAATAAAATAAGAACATCAAGGCCATTTGGACTGTGAAGAATACATTACGTCTGCGTCAGTCAGAAATAAACCTGGTTAGTGTAAGGATGCTACAAAAAGTGGCAGCTTAACTAAATTCTTGCTTTGTTAAATTTTAAAATTATTCCATCTATTTTTTTTCTCTATTTATTGATATAGTTGCTTGTGTGTGAAAAGACATATTTGTGTTTTCAGTAATAGTGATGCTTCTTTATTTTTGTGTTTTTTTTGAGGGTTTTTTTGAAGGTTAGAGGGAAACCTTCTGTTGCTGTGATATATTATTTTCCACATACAGTAGGTACTCACTATAATAGTAGCTAACACTACCTTAAGTGTGAACTGTAACGCCACGTGTTGGCTGACACCAGACAGAGGAAGCTCTGTCACTGTGAGGCGGTGAGGTTCAGCCGACACAGCAGAGGGCTCCAGCTTGACTCATCCGTCTCCAAGCAGACATGAGGCAAGCTCCCACATCTGTTCACGTCTGCTGCGTGCTTCAGGCACGCCCAGGGGCCAGTCTCTCACTCATGCTGTAAAAATTTGATCTATGACAAGGACTCCTGAGAACATTGTGCAATTTCTTTTTCATTTCCATTGGGGACATTTCTTACACCCAGTTGGAGTCCAGCACAGAATGTGTTGTTTAACTCTGTGTGGGTGGTGATGGAGGACGAGTGGCCAGGAAATTAAAGGCCTGTAGAGAAATTTTGGTTTAAGAAGAACTTTTACCAAGAGTCTACAAAATGACATTTTTAGTTGTTTGTCTGAAAACATATTTTGATGACTATTCTTACTTAGTTTATTGTTAGTTTATAAAGACTTTATGCTGTAGTATTAAAGATTTCTTCTGCTTCCTCATTCAGATTGTGATAAATTTGTTGGCACTCCTAATTTAATGTAATTTAATTGCTTTTTGAATATTCGGACTTTGCATTTTTAAGTGGATCAGACTTTACACCAACATCTAATTAGTAATTGTTACATCATTAGTAACAACTGGATCATTAGTAATTGTTACCTTTGAGTCATAAATATGACAGAGCATAAAATGGAAAACAAAAGAGAAAACATGGTTCAAGGAAAGCAGATAAGTGGTGTTCGCCATAAATCAGAAAATTTCATCAAGCTTGAAATTTCCCAGAAAGTAAAAGATGCAAATCTAAGTAACTCTCTTAATCTGCACTTAAGTACTCGCTAGGCAAACCTTCTGTTTGGGAGGCGATCCAGTAAACGTAAACAAGTTTGCTACTGAACCAGTGGGGTTTGATCAAAAGAAACCAAGATGCCCGGAAACACTGCTGATGGGTCTGGTGTGAAACAGTGGCTGAATATGAAGGAAAGAGGTGCATGCCTGTTGTTAAATATGGTGGAAGTTGTGTGATTCTCTGGGACTATTTCACTTGTAAAGACCATTAAGGTATAGCATCATAAACTCTTTGAAATGTTAGACCATTTAAAAACATTTTATCTCTTAATGTGGGATTGTTTTCCTCACTGATTTACTGATTACTCTTATTTTAGTGAGCGTTTTTTTGAATTATCAGTCTTATTTTTTTTTACATATCTTTACCCATGTCGCCATTATCATTTACTATAGTTGTTTAGCTTTTTATTAGGATCTTGTCAGTTTTCTGAGAGCAGGGAGGCAGCGAGCGGAACGACCACTGGGTGGAGCCTTCATGTTGGTGCTGGTGACAGCAAAGCGTGAGCGGGGAGGTAGAGGAGGGAGCGAAGTATGTGAGGAAGCCTCCTTCCCAAATGGACTGTGTCAGTGTCAGCATGCTGCGAGCTCACTGTGAGAGCTGATAGCTGTAAAACCTCAACAGTATCTGTGGTCTTGCCTGGAGGAGCAGGCTCCTTCCCTCCGCCACTAGATGATGATGTCTGTGCAATAGGATCTGACTCCTTTATCACCAGAGGTAAAAGGAAGAGCCGAGGAGGGAAACTGGAGAACATCTCATTCAGGTTTGCACTGAAACCTCATTCTGTGCTTGGGCTACTCTTCACAATGTCATTTATGTTGTCTGTCTGTTGGAATTTCCTCAGATTTTATGACCACTTGTTTTACTTTAACTCTTAGACTTTGTTAAATAAATAAAGCTTTGGAGGATGCATGCTGACCAGCAAAGCCAAGATAGAAATCATGTTGACCACTTGTGGTTTGACTAATCTGTATGAATGTCCTCTCATCCTCCAGCCTGGGTTGTTGCATGTTTAAGATGGCCTATTGTTGGCACTTCAGTAAATGGTGCCGATTGAGCACCGGTGCAGCGGGCCAATGACTGGATAGTGGGTTGATGTCGGTTGTCTTTATGAATTTGGTGGGATGGGAAAGGTGTACAACTCTTAACTTCAATTCTGTAGAAATTTAAATATAGACAGTGTCTTCTCTGTTCTAGATTATACACCATTCAAAGATATGTCTTCATTTGAATGCATTAGAAAGTAATTGAAATGCTAATGTTGAAGTACAGAAACGCAAACCCTGTGTTTGAGCTTTCTGGAGGAATGTGACTGTTTCCAGACACAAAGACGGAGCTGTGATCTTCCCACTGACTCCGTGTTCTCCTGCCACACACTGACCCACGCCTCCCTGGCTTAACATAGGACTCCTTTTCCTGCAGTCCCCTGTCACCTCAGATACACCCACCCACAGGTCAGGTCAAGTTCTATGCCAAGTTTTGATCCAAGCTCCTTTTCATTACAGATACATTTTTTCAGTTCCTGGATCTTTGAACCCGGAGGTCAAAGATGACAAATTTTCTTTGGTTGATCACATTAAATCCTGCAATTCCTTCTTTCTTAGAAACTGTGGTTTAGAAGAGTAATGTTTGTGTGTGTAGCTTAAGGATATGAATGAGCACTCTTGGAATTAGCTTTAATACTGAGATTCAGTCTTGGATGAAATATCATCTTTTTTGTTTACTTGAGAAATAAAAACTGCAAAAAGCAGAAAATCTGCCAGAGTTTATCTGCTTGTTCTTTGTGTGCTCATGTTTGTGCAATGACGAATAAGAACTATTGATTTCCAGCTAAATTCAGTAAATCTTATCGAAGAGGAGTCTGCTTTTTGCTGCGATTGGAACAATCTGTTTTGTCGAAAGGATCTGATTGACTTGGCGGACTTCGTGCCTTTTGATAATAAAAAGTAAAAATGTACTTTCCCAGTTTATTTACACAAATGTATTTAGATTTGCACTGATTTTTTTTTTATTCTGATTTTTCTATTGGTACTACAGCATAATTTTTATTCTTGTCTTGCTGTCATCCATTACTTGTGTTGGAACCACAGGTGATGTCACACTGTGTGAGTGAGCAATCGATTTAAAACATGATTATTTCTTAAAAGAATACTGATCAAAAGTTCACATCATGCAGTATAAGAGTAGAAGAGTATCTCTGTACATCTATAATGATTTTGCAATAAAATCCAGATGAGACATTGGTAGAAAATAACAAAAGAAGCTGATGTTTTTTGTTATATTTTATTAATGAGGCAGACTGAGCAGCATGATAGAGATGGTATGGAGGGCTCTAATCAAGCCTAATGGAAAGTGTACTTATTCATCCTCACATACGTGAAGAAAAAGCTTGTCTAATGTCAGGAGAGGATTGTTTGCTGTGTTGTGCACGTCATCCAAATGTAATCAGAGTGCAAGCTAACTAACACATGGTAGCAGAAATGGCTCTCTATGCATAATTGCTCTGTCAGCAGATGCAGGTAGTGTTGCAGCATAAACATTTTCACTTATAGATGTCATTGCTTCCTTATGCCACCTTATTAAACATACTTTTAAGCGCACTCAAGGTGGCTGCATATATAAGAAATAATTTTGTAAGCACATGATTATTTATTTATTTATTTTACTGATTTTGTACCTTACGTGATGAGCAGAGCTTCCTAATTTGGGTCACATCTGGAGCGGCGGGAGGCTGGGGGGTGCGGGGGGTGGATCTTCTCCGCACACAGAATTCTAATTTCCTTATTTTCCGAGGAGAATTCTTCTGTGATCTGGGTGGAAATGAGACGTCTGCCTCCTCTGCCAGGATGGCAATCAGGATGGGTATTAGTGGCTTTCTCCCGCTGCGGGAGATGGGGCTATAATTGATATCTCCCTTGATGTAACGCACCGCAGTCCTCTCTGCTGACCCAGCCCTCTCTAAAAATGGATCCGCTTTTCTAAGAACGCTCAAAATACTCCAAGATGCAAAACTTTAGGGCATGCATACTGTCAGTGTCTTTCTTATTTGACTGTGTGATGCTCGTATTTAAGTAAATGAAGAAATCAGTTTCCAGTAGTTATTGGTGCAGTAAGGCTGAAGAAAGCATCCTTATTACTATAATAGAAAACCATATTGACCGTTTTGAGTCATAAATTTGAAGAGGACTCTGAAATAATAAAAACTGGGACAAAAATCAGATTATACTGTCAAATAAGTCACTGAATACTTATTACATTCTTCTTTTTGATTTCCAAGGACTTATTGAGTACTTAAAATGAGTGCCCTGCTTTTATTCTTACGGTAAGTCTGACTTATAAAGCTCTCTGATTGAAACCAAGAGACTTCAGAGCTTTATTTGCATGTTGCAGACTCACTCTGAAAATCAGGGTTTAGTCACTTCCAGTAGGAGGAAATTAGCAATCATATTTCCACGCACATCTGAAGCGAACCTGAGGCAGCCTTTTGAAAAAGTACAAAAACAGCCAATCAGGCACTCACTCAATAACTTCCTGAAGACAAATAGCCAGCGTGAGTTTGATTGGGGAACACAGTTATCCTACTTGTAAACAAATCACATATCATGGGGAAAAAAAATAAAATAACACAAGCACTTGATGTCCAAAGTAAAAGAAGGAAGAGTGTGCTTCTTTTGAGGAATGTTATTTATTTATTTGGATTTTCAGGATATTATATCAGGGAAGACCTTGGCCAATCATTTGAGCCTGACCTGCCGATCTATTAAAAATTAAACAAACTCAACAATTTGCCAATCGATTGGTAAATCTCGAATATTTTCTTTTTGTGTTTTTGTTTTCTTTACAGTTATTTAAAAATTGCAAAAGAAGTTTGGCTAACGTCGAATAGTCAAATTCCTGACACAATTCCAGGAATAGTAGGAAAAAGCACAGTGGGTGTGAATGAATATGCAGGTTCATGTCACAGTTTCCTGGTCTTTGTGCATTCCTGCAGCAATAGTACACACAGTTCACCTGAATGATGTGTTTTCTTGCCCTGTTGATATATGACAGTGTCTCCAGTTCTGCATCTGAGGCATTCGAGACTCCAGTTTAGATTTGGATGGGGATGATGAAAACAACCTTGTCAGTACATGATTCAAATAATAAAGATGAATCTCAGCAGGGTGTACTCTTCATTTCTCAATCTTTTCTCATTCGTCTCTTGCTTTTTTATTTTCACTTTGTTTTATTTACTGTGCTTTTTTTTAGAGACAGGGACTTTTTATTTGCCTAGTCAGTGCAGAAGTTTGCAGACTAAGAGTTGAACGGTGCTCTCAGCATTTACCTAATTGGATGAGCTTTCCCTCGTTTGCTGAGTTGTGGGAAGTAAGCCCCAGTCTGAGAATCTATGGCTTAAGCACTCTAGAAAGGACTCTTCTTTTCCTTATAATGTTGATTATTTTACGCCGATTGAGTGTCTGACTTTATTCAAGACTTTTTCCTTTAGCCTTGAACAGATTTCATCCTGAAATTCTCATTTTTTATCATTTTCTTCCCCCTCAGAACCAAATTAAAGTCTTTTCTGCTGCTCATCTCCTGTCAGTCTCTTTAGTTTTTGATTCTTTTCTGAGTCAGAAATGTTGTGGTTGCCTTGTGTCGTGCCTGACTGCTGCATGCCTTCACAGTCATGTTTCCAGAAACAGAACTTGACTAACTGCTATAGGTCTTTTGTCCTGAGGCGTCCTCACCTCATTTTATAGGATGTGTTCTGGTGTCTGTTATTGCTCAGCTACATCCTGTTGAGTCCTCTGCATCAGCAAAATCAAACTCCTTGGTTTCCTTGGATACTGAGAAATGTTTTATGGATGATGCTGTAGGTTGTAAAGGTAGGAAGTGTGAAAGGTCAACATTTTATGCCTCAGGAAGGAAATATGGTTGTTTTTAGGTCCCTAACTGCCAGCTGAAAGGCCTTAGCTGAGTCCTCACTTCCATTGTCTATTATCCTTTAGTCAGACATTAACAGACATTCCAGTAAATGTCATGGGTATTTGCCTCAAGGTACTCAGACTCACATGCCTCCTGTTATTAAAAATAAGTAACCTCCTTTGTACAGATTTCACTAAAGGTGAAAAGTTCATTTAATGGATTGATGGAAAAGGGACTGAATGTTTGTTTTTATGGAAAGCTGTGAATTCCGTAACCCTACACCAGTTTTCGACAATACTCCATGCTCACTTTATAACCATTACTTTGTTAAATGTTTCTAGAGTTCCATTGGGTCAAGCTTCTGCTCCAGACCTCTAACCTTTCAACTCTGTTGCTGTGTTTCTAAAGAGCAGAGGTCAGAGGGCAGGGCTTGTGCTTGGAATCAGAAAAATATACTCTCTATTAAAATTCAAGATCATGAAAAGACCTGCACTATATATGAAATTGTAATGTTTTGTGTGTGCCATACTATAATCGCATCGTTTCCAAATGCCTTATATTTCAGGGCCCAACAACTGGATTTGACAGCAAAATGAGAAATTTTGATGTTTTAAAATTTCCTTACTATTATTTAATATAATTTACACATGTACACTAATTTTTTATTGTGGATTATTTTTAAAATATTTTCTTACTGCAACTTAGCAAATGATTTCCCTGTAGCCCCAGTTGTAGAGGTCTGCTTCTTCAATTGATGCAATACTGTTTTTAGAAAGGAGAAGCCATTCTTGTGTCCATAAGAGTAAAAGTAAAATGAATAACCTTCAGCTTAGGAGTAAAATCACTGAAAATGAGTCCGTGGTCAGACTGATATTACATGGAGAGTGCTGCTGCTGCTCTCTGTGCAGGTAGCACTCACGCAGAAGCACATTGTGTTTTAACGCGCTGCTGATGGCACAGGCCAAGCTAATTATAAGCCCATATTGCGAGAGCGACAGAAAGACTAGAAGCACTTCGAGAGCCGTCACCTTGGTGCTCCACTAAGCTTCTCTGAGCTTTTTCACTTGTCACTCTTCACTTCGCACCTCTCTGCTGCAGATTTGTGTCCCAATTTAGGTGGCAGTTTAATGTATTTTTGTATTTAACATTTATTTCTTTATACTGAAAATGCATTAACACAGTTCTTACTAAATAAGATCATCTTATGTTCTTCGTTTTTATTTAGACCTGTTATGTTCTGCTGCTGCTCTCTAAGTTTCTTGCCCCGGCTTTGCATTTACCTTTTGGTTTAAAAAAAAAAAAAAGAAGAAAAGATTAGAAATTAGAAAGTATAATCAGATTTTGGATCACCAATGCACTCCTCTGGGATATACTTTAGGAATAGACGTGTACAGATAAGCCTAACTATGCTAACCTTTCATCTTCTCTTTTATCTCTGTCCAGTTCCAGACGATCTCACCCCGGCGGAGCAGCAGGAGCTGGAGAATATCCGCCGGCGAAAGCAAGAGCTGTTGGAGGACATTCAGGTAATCCACAAGAAAGACATGGTTCTGATAGTATGAGATGTATTAAATATATTATTATATATCAATATATATATATTACAGATAATAATGTAAAAAAAACCCAGTAATGTCATATTGGTAGGAAAAAGATTGACTTAACAACAAAAACACTATGAAATGGAAAAGTTATTTGCCTGAAATGCATTTGTTTTGTAGTCAGAATTAATTATTTCTTTTCTTGAGTTGTCTTATGAACTCCTGGGGAATGTGAGGTATTTCCTACTAACTAGTCATTGAGGGGGAAATGTTCCCCCTCGTTTCTCACCCGTTTCTCTCCTCTAAGTGTCAAAAGAACAAACCTGTTTATCTATCTATATGAGTTCTACTTATTATTTAAATGCTTTTTTGAATTTAAAATGGGTGTAAAATAAAACAAGCAAATGACTGTGATGAAATGTAAACAAGTGTTCAGTGGAATACTTCTACAGTCAAATCAGTTCTGTTAAATTTCCATACATGTGGTCTATTTGCTTCCTTTCCATAACCCATGTGCAGTAGCTGATTCTAGATTGCATCAGGTTAGTCCTGTCACTCGGTAACCAGTAGTAATAGTAAGTGGAAATCTCACCCAGGGGACTGACCTCTGGTGACCCTTGTGCACTCTGGAGGTGGGATCCATCACCTCATTTTTATGAGTCTGGGACACCATCACTGCCCTTCCCCCTCCTCCCTTTCTCAACACCACTGTTGCCACTGTTCCCTCCTCGCCCCCTCAGTTGTCTGCATACTGACCCCACTCCCCTTTTGTGACTCCCACACCCTTCTCTCTGCTGCTCCTGTGTTTCAGCCCACCAGAGCCCCTGTCGTTGTCTGCATGAGGACAGTCTTTGTTGGTTTAGGCAAGCATCTGAGGAATGTGTTGTGATTGCATAGCCCTTGAAAACACAGATGTTCCTTTCGTGGTTTATCTTTGCTAAGTTACTATTGTCCACAATGAATGATTTACAATCACTGAAGAACAATATGAATGAATGTAGATTTTAAGAGTACTACTATGCATACTGAAAATCTTCTAGGGAAGAAACAAGATTATTTGCTTTCTTAAATAAATCAAGTGTGAGAGGTCTGTAATTAGTGTAGACCATTTTAGTTCAGGGTTAACTCATTTATATATTGATTTTTTGCTTGTCTTATTCTGGAGTGCTTTTAATGCCAAAAAGAGCATTTTAAAGTCTGAGAGTTTGTTTTCATGACTAGATTAAATGTTTCACAAAACTCAAACTTTTAAAGTTTTTACTCACTGTGAAAGTATTTGGTAAAAGTTTAGATTTTAAACTAGAGATAATTCAGTGCATCACAAACCCCTTAAAGAACTCTGCATAAGTTATTTAATTTGCGCCACTGAGAACCTCTGAAGCAGACCTAGCATTGTTAGTAGCTAACTGTTAGCCGATTGCAGTATTATCCTCACATTGCTTACAGATCAGTCACATCTTGCCAGCTACCTTGTCAAACAAGACGCCTTTATTGGTCAAATCTGTCAACACAATGACTAACGTGTCACTTCTTGTAACTCCTTGTTTCATTTAAAAAGAAAAAAAAACATGCCCTATGTTATGTTGTTGATGAATGTTGTGATAAAGATACGACTTGTGATACACATTTAAGTCTGTGTTTTGGTTCTTTTCCACTAACTCCTCTTCAACGTGGCTCATTTTTGCTTAAGTTTCTTCCACGTTGGGTGGTTTTTCGTAGCAACTCTAGTGAGTGGGGTTTTCATACAGTGGGCAGCCCCACTGTATGAAACCACGTTTTGTTTGCATGACGTGATTGATGCAAACACAATGCAACAATGAAGAGATGGAACTGTTGTTTGTGGGCGTTTGTCTGATAAGGGCAAAAAGCCAGAGACTAAGATACTGATGGACAGTCTTCTGACGTCGGGTTTTAAGGCTAACTTGCCACACTTGAAGAAGGTACTAAAAAGGGGGCTGGTTGCTCGTAACCATTACTTATGGAAAACCCATAAATTCGAGTAGAACCGAGCCGAGCCTCTCTGATTAGGTACTAGTAGGGAAAGGGCCATTAACGTCAGTCTGCTTTAAGTTTATTTCAGTCACAGACCTTCAGAGAGTAAGCTGCTTGGTATTTATATAAGTAGCTAATGTTACTACAATTCAAGCAGTCTTTTGTGATACTAATGCTGCATTTACTGCTATAGCAATGGCAATAAGCTTGTGATATACTGTGCAGCCATAGACTTCGGTGATAAATGGAGGACTGCTTGTTGCCTGGTCGACTGCTCAGGTGACTGTCTAGATGCAAATGCATGGAATGTCGTGTGTTGGTGCAGTCTTGCGAGGTCTCATTAATCTTCTAGTAAATCGTTCTCAATATGCTTCAAATATACAAATATTACATTATATGTGCTGCACTCCAATATTCCACTCCTTCATCAAGCAGATGTCATGTTCATCAACATGGTCTTATCACCATTACACCAGTCTGGCTCCAGAACAATCGATTTGATCGACAAAATCAGTCTCTAAAGCCATCAGCAAAGGGTATCATAAGACATAATCCACTTATACAATGTGTTGGATCGGTTTATATTGAGTTTATTGCCTTATGAGGTCTGCATCCATGAAAACTGGAAACTTCTTTTCTTAGATTCTATGTTTATGGTTTTGTGTTGGTTACACCCTTTTGTGCCTCTCTGTGATATTGGTAGACTGATGATTTGTTGTATTTTAAGACGGATGTTTGTTTTCTTTGCAGCGGCTGAAGGATGAGATAGCAGAAGTGACCAGTGAGATTGAGAATCTCGGCTCCACTGAAGAGAGGTAAAAAAAAAAAAAAGCAGACCTTACTCTTCTCTTTATGTTTTGCCTAAGCTGGCTCATTGCATCCCCTCTATTAAGTTAGCAAAATGAAGCTGTCAATTATTCATGTTTGATGGCTAGGTTGGGCTTTCCATCACACCAAATGTCCTCCATAAATTGGCTTTGCTTTTAAGGCAGTTTAAATGTTTCATCAGGCACGCCCCCCATGATGGGAGGCCTCATTGAATAATGCAGTGGGTGTACTGGCAGAAGCAGACAATGGATGGTCTCTGGAGAAGGAGGGCTTGGGATTTGGTCTACTTAAGTGGATGGGGATCCTATCAGCTATGAAAAATTCCATCTAACACTTTTTCACTTGCATCAGTAACCCACTGAGGATCCACATACTTTGAATTTGATTTGATTTGCATGTGTTAAATGTAGGAAAATCTATCCAAAAAGCTCGTCTTATCACTGCCAAGATGAGTGCTGGACTTTGGCATTTAAAAACCAAAGGAACATGGACGTCAATGAAAGGAGGAGATGACGTGTCCTCAGCTCAGAATTGAGGCGCACTTTGACCCCTGAATTATTCAAAGCCTGAGAAATGAGACATTCCCATATGCAGCTCAACCTTTTAACATCTCACTTGATCGGCACGGCATCACTAGCCCCTGCCAAAAAGAAAAATGTCAGAGGGAAAGACACTTCACACTGAATAAATTTACTATCTGCTTGTTCCCTGCTGTTTTTTCTCCAGCCAGGATCAGACCATAACAATTTGTTGAAATAATTTGTGACTTGTTTAACTTTTAGTTTTGCTTTGGCAAAGGACATAATCCCAGCAATCTCTTGGTCCTGTTTTTTTCTTCTCAATTGTTAATATTTTTTCACCTTTTGTGACAATCATTACAGTAAATGATTGTCACAGTCGTTGGCTGTGGCTTTTACAATGAGTTTGTAAAAGCAGAAACTTTAATATATTTATTGGGAGTTTTTGTTTCAAATGGACATAAAGTAGTGCATAATTGTGTGTGGAAATAAAAATAAAAGTAGTAGCAAAGTAGAAATCTGCAAAAACCCATTTAGAGCCTAAACTTATAAAGTGGTTAAATTTCCATCTGATCAGGTTACAATTTTCACATCTTGCTACACATTCAAAATTAGATTTCCATAGCTTACTGCTGCCACTACCATATTTCACCACAGTGATGTCATGTTAAGGGTGATGTTAAGTGTTAGTTTTACACCTCACAGTGATTTACATGAAGACTAAAATGTTTAATTGTGAGCTGTTATGGTAATAATTAGTGGTATCGGTGTTCTGAATATATACAAATGCACACTTTTTAGATGTTTCCCCCTCAAAACTTTAATGTCATAAATGCATCTCTGTTCTACAACACATTGTGTTGCTGTCAAGGACAGCTGATGACATTACTTCTTCCTGACTTTCAAGGAAAAATATGCAGAGGAACAAACAGGTGGCCATGGGCCGAAAGAAATTCAACATGGACCCCAAAAAGGTTTGTGTCTGTAAAAACAAGTTTTCTTCCCCTCACGTTTGAACGTGTAGTGTGTAATTTGGATGTTTGGTGTCTTCCTCAGGGGATCCAATTCCTGATTGAGAATGACTTGCTGAAGAATACCAGCGACAACATTGCTCAGTTCCTCTACAAAGGCGAGGGTCTGAACAAAACGGCCATCGGAGATTATCTGGGAGAGAGGTCAGCAGAGTTCTTTCTTTCCTCTTTTGCTCTGTCTAAACATCTCGCTCTTTTGCTTTTGATCTCTTTAGCAGCACACATCCCTGTGAGAGATGAAAGCGCTGAATGCAGAGAGCATGCTATTGCTTTGTTTCCGTTTTGTCAGGCCCACACCCTTTCCTTTCCCAAACATTGGATATTGGTTCCACATTTCAAGCACTGTCTCAGGACACTTACTCAACAGTCCTCCATGTGTCTTTGGTTAGTACACTCATTCATTCCAAGTGATGGGTCACGAGACTCAGAAGTTGGAAATGCGTATGTTTTACGTATTTAAGGATTTCACTGAAGAGAAAAGATCATCAGAAGAGAATTTGGTCAATGTCCAGTCTGCTCTACTAAGGGATTGATGTGAAATTAGTTCTACGCTCACAGTGGGATCCACTGTAAGCCCCCCGCTGGATTATTATCAAACTTTAAAATGTTTGGTGTCTTCATTGCATGGAGAGTCTTGAGATTCTGGTGGTCATTTGTCCACTGTGGTGATTGGATATGACGCTTAGCTCCTTAGCGCCTCTCCATCATCCCAAAGGAAAGATCATTTACTCTAAAGGATTTTAAGGGCGGGATGATCTCATGATCGAGTTTGGATGATAAGTAAGCAGGGCGGGGGGATTCATCTTCCCTCCTGTTGGATTCATGGGGAGTATCACTTATAACACTGATGTTTTAAACTGGTTTCAAGTAGATCAGAAACAGAGTTCACAAACACATTTATAAGGTTTTTTTGACGGTCACATTTTGACATTTTTTTCTTTTCAGTATATACATTTGTTAGAGGTGCAATGCTCAGGTGTTTACCTACCAATATCGTTTACCAGTTTTCACAGAGAAATTGTGAATTTTGTTGCCAATTTCTGACTCATGGATTTTTGTAAAGCTTTGCCCTGCTAGTATCAGTTTAGGCCTATTTAAACTTCTCAGTAAGATATGTGATATGAGATGTTAGAACAGCTTTAGAAGTAGATTTATAGCCTTCTTGCTGTGAGCAAATTGTTTACATTAGGAGCAGAGGTCACATTATACCACCAATCGCAAAAGCACAAAAGAGGGAATATTTATTGCTATTTGTTTGTCCTTCCTGTTATTTACATGATGTCTTGCTCTCTCTTGCCGTCTTGCAGCCAGACTTCATTTTTAAAAACTTGATTGTTACTGAACATGTCTGACATTAGGTTTACTTCATTCAACAATTACATCTAAACCAAAGAATGTTGTTGTCAGTGTGAACTGGTAGTGTGCACATATGGGTGTGCACACTACCAATGACTGGAACAAGAATGGATTTTTGATATTTGGAGATCATTTGGTTAAACGATCACATCTTTAGCTCGAGCTAAAGATCTGCTAATTCTGCTTACCTGATTATAAAATTCTAGAGGTAAATGTTAGGATAACTCTGAATATTTTGCCTATTTATTTTAAATAGTAAGTGTTGATTTGCTCACTATGTTGCTGTAACAAGTTTGTCTTGCTTTGTTTCCATCAGAGATGATTTCAATATCCAAGTCCTCCATGCTTTTGTGGAGCTTCATGAGTTCACAGACCTCAACCTAGTTCAGGCCCTGAGGTAAGTCACCTGCTTTCAAAAGTTGCAATGTGCAGCTGTTAGCTTTAGTCTCATAAATCACAGAGGCAAAGAAATTCATCTGCTTCCCAGAGGAAGTGAGAGCATTGCTGATTAAAGTGTGTCCCGTAACAGGCAGTTCCTGTGGAGTTTTCGTCTGCCGGGAGAAGCCCAGAAGATCGACCGTATGATGGAAGCCTTCGCTCAGCGCTACTGCCAGTGCAACCCTGGTGTTTTCCAATCCACAGGTAAATTTGATGTGTTGCTACATTTTTAAAGCTTTACAAAAAATGTGAGTTAGACATTATGTTCAATATCAGAATATGCTTTCTTGATCTCGTAGGGAAAAATAACAGTTGGAAAGCTAACAACCAAAATGAAATTTAAGTATATAATAAGTATATATGTATATGGAAACATTTACAAATCCATATAGGAGTTCAGAGAAAACTTAAACTTAGAGTCCCTCAGAGTTGGGAGTTGCATAATTTAATGGCTACAGGGAGGAATGATCTCTTGTGGCACTTTGTATGATTTATTTTTTATTCTAAATAGGATTTTATTAGTAAGAATTCCAGAGAAATATGCAAAAAGGCATGCAAAAAATGTAACCAGAGTGCACACAGTTTTCCTTTTTCTGTGTTTAGTCTTCTGTTACATCTGGGTATCACACTAAGGTTGAAATCTGTATGAGAAAAACAGACTGTAAGGCCAAGACATGGTGGCCAGTTGAGGAAGATCATTTCAGAGCAGCTCCTTATCAGCTGAGCACGTGGTTTCTGGAAAACGATGCTCCCAACAGAGCAGGCGCTAACACGCATCAGATGGATATGAATAGTTAATGTGCTTTCTCAAACCTAACAGTGCTGATAAAGTGCTGCTGTGTCAGCCTTCTGCTTGCTGTGTCGTCCCTCCGCTCATACTTGATGCACGTTTAGAGACGCACATGCATGCTGGAGTGCCCACGTGTGGTCTGCCCACTCTGCTCGCAGACAGTGCTACATCTGTCCACTCCTCTTTGTATGAAATCACGCTACATTCAGCTCAGCTGGCTCACATTCATACTTAATCATATTATTATACAGTGAAACCATGTTTGTGATGAACTTTAACGTTTCACCCACTTGTAAACCGACCAGCTCTTGCTGTGCGTTACAGATACGTGCTACATCCTTTCGTTTGCCATCATTATGCTGAACACCAGCCTTCACAACCCCAACGTGAAGGACAAGCCGACCGTGGAGCGTTTCATCTCTATGAACAGAGGCATTAATGACGGAGGAGACCTACCTGAAGACCTGCTCAGGGTGAAAAGAGTTTCCCCACTTAACCTCCAGTGATCATTCCCTCCCATATATACATTTTTTTCATCAAACTTTATTTTCTTTTGTCGCAGAATCTATACGACAGCATAAAGAATGAACCTTTCAAAATTCCCGAGGATGACGGCAATGACCTCACACACACTTTCTTCAACCCAGACAGAGAAGGCTGGCTGCTGAAGCTGGGTGAGTTGGAGACTCTGGTGTTACATCTCTTTCTGATAGAAGACTTTGTTTTGGCAGCATTCTCTCCAGAGCTCTATGGCCTGTGAGTGCCTGTGTGTGTGTTAAGGTGCAAGTGTTCATATGGGAATAGGTGTGCAAAACACCTGAAGGCATCTCTCTGCCTGCTTTAATGTATAATGAATCAAGACTAGAACAAGTCAAGGCATTTCAATTATTCAAGAGCTTTTCATAAACTACATTCCAAGCACGCAGAGGAAAAGCAACAGTGAATTACATGCATTTGAAAGTAAACACACCCTTTGAACTTTATTTTATCAGGTTACAACTATAAACTTTATGTCTTTTATCAGGATTTTGAGATAGACTAACATAGGACATGATTATGAAACAGAAGGAAAGCGACACATGGTTTTAAAGATGTTGTATTTAACCCCCTTTACTTTGATACTCCTAAGTAAAATCCAGTACGACCAGTTGCCCTCAAAAGTCCCCTAATTATGAAGTCCAGCTGTGAGTAATTTAATCTCAGTAAAAAGATGAATGTCCTGAAAGTCCTGAAGCTTTCAGAGGTGTGTTTGAGAAGATTGGAGAACAAACAGCATCATGAATGCAGCAGACAGTTTAGGGATAAGGTTTAAAGCAGGGATAGGTTAGAAAACAACATCCCAAAGAGCTTTGTTACTACAAATCTGCAGAGACATGACTGTCTAGTCTATCCAACTCTGTATTTTCTTTTTTTTTTTAGATTTTTACTCATAATGCATTTTGAGCCACAAATCAATTTTCTTTTCTCCTCACTATTATAGATGACTTTGTTTATCACATTAAAATCCAAAATGGATAGATTGAAGTCTGACGTTGTAATATGACAAAATGTGGAAAAAATACATATACCAATAACTGTTATAGAAATAATTTCACATCCTCACTATCCTCCAACTCTTCAATCTTTGTTTCCTCTGAGATGTTTCTGTTGTACAGCTTCACTGTGAACAAGGAGGTTTGCATGAATTTGGAATGGAAGAATCAAATATTTACATCACAGTGAATTTTTACAACCAACTCTAATAAAAAGTGAGCAGTTACTTTTTCCAATGACTCCTTATGGGGAGAAATGAGTCAAATAATCACGGTGGAAGGTCAATTATTGACATAACTGAAATAAACCTAGGTAATTTTTTTTTTTTTAATTTATTTTATTTTTTTTTACTTGTAGTGTTTTACAGAAGCCATTCACATTGAGTGGAGCTCCCTCTTGTGGAATGGAAGCTGTAAAGCAGTTCATTGAAGCCTCACTAATTGAAAAGGACTGTGGTGATATAATTACTTACCATTTGATTTGTTATGTTTTTTTTTCCCCCCTCTTCGTTTGTTTGTTTGTTCCCATGATTTTGGCTGTTGTCTTTCCTCAGGAGGTATGTACACCTGCTCTTCCGAAAATGCTAGTTCATCTCTCGGCTCTCAGGTGCTTTTGGTGGTCTGCCATGCTTTCTGTTCCGTTTTTCATGTTTTAAATTTGATTCAGACAAGGTTATGTCACTTTTTCGTCTTCTCATTGGCTCATTTGAAATTTCAGATTTTTGTCTCTTGTTTATGTCAATAAGCTGGTCGGTTTTATCTTCGCTGGGTGGTCACTGAGTGCATTCGCCACATAGTGGGCTCGAACTCAGGGAGCTGCTGCTGCTGAACAGCTTTTATTCCTCTGTATGCTCTGGTGGTCACTCTCTTGGATCTCCTTTTTTGTTAGGAAGGTGCATTATACCTTTTTAACATCCTCTGAGCACAGAAAAGATTTTAAAAATAATCAAAACCTCAGAGAGTTGCTCTGTGGTTGCATGAAAAGGGAATACTGCATCTTTTTATCAGCAAAACTCTCCTCTACTTATCTCATGCTAGAACTGGATGTGAAGAGTAAAAGTGTGGTTGCAGGCTGTTTTGGTGGACCGGAGTGGAAAAAACTGTGGGGGAGGGGGAAGAGCAAAAATTGGACTCAATTGACATATCTAAGCAAAAACACCCCAAAAAAATGCAAATTGGGTAGATCTGCCAGAATTATGAGCTTCCTCCTCTCTGCAGTAGTTAAAAACATGAACATTTGTTTATCTAAAACCAAAACATACTTCCTCTTGACCTCCCACGGCCTATCTTGCATGGGCTACTCCCTCCTCTCTAGCTCCATTCCAGTCCAACAACATCCACACTCCCCTCCTGCAACAGCAGGCTGGTTGGCTTCTCCTCTTTCCGGATGCTGTTGCAGAGGGGACTCTTTTCTGTGAGGAACCGACGTGGCTTGTCTGGAAACGGCTCAATGATCTTTGTGATTCTGCCAATGCATCTGTGTTTTTTTCTGTTGGTCTGCTTTGTTTTTGTTTCTGTTCGACGCGTGGCAAGGAGCCACAGATCTTCATCTCCGTCAAATGTCAACAATGTCTTTAGATACTAAGCTTAGACATAAGTTGTGTCTGGATTATGACTGGATATCATATACAGTCTTTGCTGTAATATGATGACAAAAGTGTGTTCTTTGATTTGTACAACAGTTTCTAAACCTGACCTGTTTGGGGGGGTGGTTGTGCTGCACACCTTTGTTTCTTTTAACTAACCTCGGTGGTGGGATTTTCTTGTCTAGACAAACAGGAAATTCAAGTCTGAGATGCCTTTAGAGAAGGCAAGTGTCCTGTCTGGCCCGAGCTCTCCTATTTTTCTCAGTTTGTCGGCATCCCATTCCTCCTAGTATTTAGCCGCCCATCTGCTTCTCTAATCAGGTTTCCCTTCACAGGAAGTATTGGTGACAAAGAGGCCAAGAGGTCAACCATAGATCAGTGAGTGCAGAGTTACCC
This sequence comes from Xiphophorus couchianus, assembly GCF_001444195.1. Lineage (NCBI taxonomy): Eukaryota > Metazoa > Chordata > Actinopteri > Cyprinodontiformes > Poeciliidae > Xiphophorus > Xiphophorus couchianus. The sequence goes on along the minus strand of NC_040243.1, from coordinate 11,170,252 downwards.
CCTGTGTCTCAAACCAAATCCTCAGGCACCTCTTATTTTGCTAAATCAGATTAAAGTTTGAACCTGGCATTTAAATCCATCCTGAGATTTTAGTTTCTGTCTTTACTTGCAAATAAATACAAGTCACTGAGTGGTTGACAAAATTTCTTTGGAAGTAAAATACATCTTGATGTTTCATATTGACTGCCTTCTTTTAAATACATGCCCCAGTGAATCAGAGAGAAATAAATGTTTTAAAGCTGGGTGGGATGCAAAGCAAGGAGTTTTAGTCCGTAGATCTTCATTTATGAGGCCAGTAGTGTTCAAATGTCCATAAAGTCTGATATTGTGGTGAAGGGGAGAACTTGGTGATAAGTGGTGTGGTTAACAGGAGACCCCTGAAGCCGTCATCTGTCTGTCTGTGCCCATACATCCGTCTGCCTGTCTGCTGCTCCACTCGGTGCTTCTGGTGCTCGTCTCTCTTTCTCCTCGTCTCTTCGTCTCGCCAAGCCTTTCTGATTCTGGCTGTTTGCTCCACAGGGGGCCGTGTTAAAACTTGGAAGAGAAGATGGTTCATTCTCACAGACAACTGTCTTTATTACTTTGAGTACACCACAGTGAGTATCATTTATCACTGATCCCGTCACACGTTATTCTGTAGGACCTAGTCATTTACATTTTTTTTTTTTCCAGGACAAAGAGCCCAGAGGGATCATCCCGTTGGAGAATCTGAGCATCAGGGAAGTTGAAGATAAGAAGCCTGTAAGTAGTGTACCCTCTAGGGGTGCATATAAAGATTACAAATTATATGATCTGTATAGTGTGTTAGATTTGACAGCAGCTTGGAATTGTAGTTTTCATGTTCTGGAATTCTGTCCATGTTATTTCTGCAGCATTGCTTTGAACTTTTCATCCCTGACAACAAAGATCAGGTAATAAAAGCTTGCAAAACTGAGGCGGATGGTCGCGTTGTCGAGGGCAATCACACCTTCTATCGCATCTCTGCCCCCACTGCAGAGGAGAAAGATGAATGGATGAACAGCATAAAGTAAGAACTTTTTTTCACATTACAGTGCAGCTTGTTCCCTGTGGAACTGGAGTTTGAAACCTCATTTTAATGTGTTGCAATGTCCCAGTCAAAGTCCAGGCCTAAATCCACTTCAGAATGTGTTGCACGATTTAAAATTAATTTGCACACATTAATTTTGCAGCTCCATTGAAGTCTGTTGTTTCATTGTGAACAAATTTTGAAAAGCAAATCTAGGAATATGAAATAAATACATTTAAACTACATCTATTTGGAGATACCTGTCACTATTAAAGCTCTATAAAGGTGTGGTAGTTTGCACGCTGTATTCCTTTGCCTTTTTCCACTAACAGCTTTCTCTGTATCTTTTTTCACAGAGCTGCTATTAGCAGGGACCCCTTTTATGAAATGCTTGCAGCCAGGAAGAAGAAAGTGTCGTCAATTAAGAGACACTGAGCTCCTCCGACGTTGCGCTCGACTCAAAAAGGGGGCTGAAGGTCTGACTGTCTGCCTCCCCCAACTGGGTCGGTGCAGAAGCCACGGTTGAGCTCTCCCTCAGACGTCTCCAAGGAATTCTTCACGGATTGGTTCTGGCACTGGCCTCTACAGGCCAGAAAAAATAAAAATAAAAATAAACAGGAAGCATGCTGGGGTTTTAGATAAGAGCCGGGTCAAAGCTTCCTCCAACCTTCTTTCTGAATGTCTCCTCTTTTCTCTCACAGCTTTGGAGGTTCTGTGTCTCAGGCAGGAAGGGAATCTTGCTGGTAAAATCCCCTTTGAAAAAGCTTTAAGAAGTCATTATTCAAATTCATTGCATATATTGACAACAGGCTCCTGCAATCCCATCTTGCACACGTCGTTTTAACTCAGCAGGTCTGACCCAAGTGTGGCACCAACAACCAAAAGATTCCTCAAAGCTCTTCTCTGATGTGCTTTAATATCTGTTAGTAAAAAGCGTCTATTTTTAAAGCTTTCATTGTTGAGTTCTTTTTGTCTGCCTTTGAATATAATAGAGCTTTCTTGCAGCAGTAGCTGCTGAAAGACTTTCAGACGGAGGGTTGGAGCCATTTGGAATATTTAGTCCTTTTTTTTTTTTTTTAAGAAAGTGTAACTCTGAAACCTGTTACAAAAGAGTTGCCACTCAGGAGATTAAAACAAAAATGGAGAGCTCCTCACGACACAGCCATTCAAAGCTCGCCTCGCTGAGTCAGAATCGTTAAAAGTTTGTTTTCTAAATATCCTGAAGATGCTTCACGAGGATTAGTGATGAGCATCTTCATCACCTTAGTCTGCAAAACACATTTATTGGCTCCATTTAGTCCACTGCAGCGCTACTCTGGACATTTAGTTTCAAACGGATATAAATTTTTCTCTAATTCGATCAATTTGGTTATTCCAAAGTTTTATTGAAACGGTGTAAGGATAAATAGAGACAAATATGTAATAACGAAAAATTTCTTCCTAATTGTTGTGATAATCGCACAGAGTGGGAATTTGCAAAGTGGGCCTTGACTGTCGGCATTTTTAATTATCTCCAGTTATCCAATTCGCACTTGAACACCCCAAACTGAGCTCTGAAAAATCTCCGTTGCCATGCAGACGGTGGGTTTCCTTTTTACAAAGCTTCCAGGTTAGTGTGGACAGAGCCTTAGTTGCTTTCTCACACTCTTTGTACTTTATATGAAGCAAAAGATCAGCATCTGTCTAATACTGAGATAATTTAAATGCAAGAGAACGTTAGTGCTTGGCACTTTTTAGAAAATGTGACTGGAATTGCTGCTGGTTGGCGAGCCTGATTTAGTTTTCTTTACTCTTTCAAGCACAGATTTTTCATTCTTCCTTCTTGTTTGTTTTTTTAATTTTTGGTGCAGCATTAGCTTTTTTAAATTTTTTGACATAACCTCTCTGGCCATTGTAAAATACTGTAAACTCCAAGTTTGTGTGGAAGCCATATTGTAAAAAAACAAAAAAAAAAAAAGAGTTGCTGTTGAAGCTCCAAACTATGCCTGTAAACAAGTGGGATGTACTTCGTCTCAGGATGTTTTTCTTTTGTATGAAACGGGGCGGGTGGGAGTGCTGGCAGGGCTGCAGCAGTGACGAACTGAAAATGCAATCACAAATTGTATATTTAGTTTTCCTTCTTTTCTTTTCCTTGTCCAGAGTTGATTATCTGTTCCTGTTTCTCGTCTTTTCCGCAACTTCCGGTGACTGCTCCCAAGAGGATTAGGAAAGAATGCAGAGCAGTCAAAATTCTCAACAGTATTGTTTTATTTATCAAAGTTGTACATATTTAAATATATAGTGGGCATTTTGTCCTGACTTTTGTTAGTTTTGACATTATTTTGTTTAGTACACTGTTTCAGATTTCTTATCAGTGCCATTTACTCAATTTGAAATAAAGCCTCATTTGTCTCAACACTGACTCATGGAATCTGTGTGCTGCAGTTTACAAGATTCTCCAGCAGGTGGCAGTAGAGGATAAAGCCTATCCTCCATTAGTTTTTGGGTCGAGAATATCACTGCATGTCCATGAAAAGTGAACTTCCACTTGAGGGCAGCCTTGAAACTGAATCATGTGCTCTCTTTTCCCCGATCAGGCGAGTGTTATTTCAACCACACACAAATAAAAAAGATCCTACCTTCTGTTACTGTTTAAACCCGGCTTTTATTTGCCGCTCCATAACATTTCATACTACCTCACAGGCTTGCTTGTTAAAGTATTTATGGCACAAAATTTCAGCGCAGCGGGGTAAAGGTCGATATTTACAAGTGAAAGAGTATCGTATTCAATGATGCCTGGAAAAGTAATCAATAGAAACGACTTTCTCAATGGGACAGTCGTGCAGGAAACGGAGGCATTAACTGTCATACCTTTCAATAGAATGCATGTTGGAAATGATGAAGTCTGAAATGCATTAAGATTCACATCCACTCCAATAATTTCTATTAGTATCTAGTAGGTTTGACTGATTCTTAAAGAGAGTGAGTTGAGTCTTGCCTGTGGAGAAAAATCCTTCTACTTTTTTGGGGACCTTTGGAAGATTTAACCTAAGCCTCATGTGCACTTCGACATTTAAAAGTCTTGAATCTTATAATTTTTAAAAATTATTTCCATCCTTTTTTTCCCTTTAAGTCCAATAAGCAATTCAGAACCTCAAGCTTCAACGTATTTTATTATGATTTTACTATCAGAACGCTGTGCCTAATTCTGAAGTGGAAGGAAAGCATGCAGCACATGGTAACTTTGGAGGAGATGTCCAATTTTCAGTTTTCTGCAAACCGGATGGCGGTGCTTTCACTCAGCAAGTACATGGAAGCTGGTCAGAGATTTGATATGAACATGAGTGGACGTAAATACATGGCATTCCCAGAATAAACCAGTCAGAGGCTGACGAGGAGTTCAGACTCGGGTGGGAACATGTCCCACCCCAAGGGGGAACATACTGTTCCCCCTTGATGACAAAGAAATGATTTCTCAATTTGCTGTCATCCTACTTCAGTCTCATGGTTCTGCAAAAGTTTGATGACCTAAATCAGATGATTATGACGATGTAAATTAATGCATGAAATTGCAAAAGATGGAAAAAAAAAAAAGTTAGTCAAGATTGTGTCAGTAGATCCGTGAAAATGGAGAAGAGAAACTCGAGCAAGGCACAAAAGTACAGGAATATTAATCATTTTTGGTTGAACTTTGGAAACAGCAGATTTATAGATATGGTTGCTCAACCAAACTGAGTAATTGAGGAGAGAGTTCCTACTGGCAGGACAAACAGACTCTTTCTAATAAAACACCAGAAATAATGTTAGAATGTAAAAAGCAAAAAACTAATCTGTCTGAAGTTGTGTATTAAAAAAAGCAAGATAGACCATATTAGCATCAACCATGCAGATTGATTTGAACCATCAGGTTCAAAAAAGCTTCATTGTTGAACAGAGTTTACTTTCCCTGCATTAAGAACTGGGAACTTTGTCAGAGTCGAGGGGAAGGAAAAACAAGCCTTGGGATTTCTGGAGCTGCCTTTATGTCAGCCAAGAACAGCCCAGAGCAAAAAGCCAAGCAAACACAGGAGTGATTTTAAATAAAGTAAGGAAAAGGTAGAGCAGCCAGAGTCTCCATCTGAAACCAGCATAACTGTGGAAAAGACCTGACTGAAAAGGGCTGAATTTGGACATTTTCAATTACTTTTCCAAGAAGACTGGGAGAGGCTTCCAGGGAAAAGGTGTTCCAAAGCTTTTTTGGAAAGCTGCTTTTTTTCCCCAGAGGAGCCTTAACTAAATATCAAACACATGATGGAAATTATCGACTTGCAATATTTATTCATTAGCGTGAAGCATTAAAAAAATAAATAAATAAAATCATCCACAAAGTCTTGACTGGATCTGAAATCCTCTCAGTCAGCACTTGCAGGAATCCATACAGCAAAAATCAAAAGATGCTTATAAAAGTCTGTATTTAAACATCAAATTTTGTTTCCTGTGAGCTTTTGCAATGCTGACACTTCCATTTAATTTTGTGTTTTATCTAAAAAAAAAAAAAGAAGTCCTTTAAACATCTTGTTGTGACTGAGCGTCAGTAGGCAGCAAAACCAAACCAGGCCCACAAAGAGCCTAAATAGATCACTGTTTGTATAATATTTTACTATGGTCCATTGCCTTTAGTTTTTAACGAGAACATGGGTGCAAATTATGAAGCAATTTGTTCCAGATGTGCACTGAAAAGATCAAGATTCCTCATTTGCATTTGTGCATGTGGTTTTCAAATGAAAATGAAGCGTTTTATTCAAAATTTCTGAAAAAAAACGGAGAGAGAGAGAGAAAAAAACAAGTCCGATGATTACCCATAATTCATCTTTGCATGGCAGCTTTTCAACAATATTTTGCATCGCTGCTGTAAAACAGGATGAAAGTGGTGTTTATGAGAATTACAGATCAGGGCTTAGGAGGTGACTGCGGCTGATGGGAAATGAGAGGCACGCTGCTGCAGGAAGAGAGAAAAAAAAAACACACAAAAGAGTGAGAATGTGTGGTGGTTGTGAAGAAGCTGCAGAAGTGGGGAAGTCTTTGTTTTTCTCTTTCTGCGAGGTTCTTGCAGCAGAAGCACACGAAAGGGCTCATCTTCCTTTTGTGGTTAAGGTCTTTGTGTGAACGGGAACGTGACAAAAGCTCAGACTTGCACCAAATGAGTGGAAAGAACAATAGCAGGAGTGAGCTTGTGCTGTACTGAAATAAAACCCACAGAACAAACTGTACCCAGGTGGATGTACAAAGGTAAACTGGCCCAGCTCACCTGAGCTCCTTCCTGTGAAACCAGTCAGAATCTCACTACTCAGGACTGGGCCTGCAGCAGCTCTAAGAGGCCAAGCAACGAGATTCTCCGGCTCCTCCTGTAAGTGAAGACATGTGAGAACAGTCAGGTTCCTATTATGCCCAGACTGTTTCCCAGAAGCTCTGAATTCCTCCCCCCCCACTCTGCCTCTCAGCCCACCACTCCAGGGGAAGAGGGCATCCCACCGTGCCCTTAGCTGGCCATTCTTTTTTCAAACACTGGGACAAAGAATGCAACACACACACATACAAAAGCTTGAACTTATATGTTCTCTGTTATGCAGCACATACTGTTGAGTGTTTCCATGCAATCCAGTTCATATTGGCGCAGAACTTGCTGTTACAGGTCTTTTGGATTTCAGGTCCGTACGTGATATTTTGAGTTTGGCAGGTGAGTCATTGCTCACATGCTACGAATTCAACTATCAACCAGCTTAATGCACAGCCAAACATTAAGCAGACAAATAAAGGTAGCCGTTTGCTGCTCCTATTTAAAAAACTTTTTTTCAGATATGCATCTTGTCGTAGATGCAAGGCTGCATTCCACACTCTGCGGTGCCGGCGGGTGTGTTGTTGCTTTACTGGAAACAAAATCCTTCTCAGATCATTTCAGGAATCCTCCCGCTCGGCTAGGGGACACCGAGTTTTATCCACAGGGCAGGACTTCTGAGAAAGGGCGTTTTGAAGCAGCCACAACAAAGTCTCGTATTTACCTCCTCCTCCCACAAACCCCCAAATTACCTTTATCTCTGCCTTGCACACAACTGTGCGTGGATTACAATACTGTAACTTCCGCATGCACGTGCAGCTTACAGTAACGAAAAGAAAAGACAGTGGAACAATGTCAGCATTTTTCATATGCATAAATCTATGTAAGATTTGAGGTTAACAAAATATCGACACGTTTTTAGCTTCAAGATAACCGCTTTCTTCAGTCAATGAAATAAATTTTTCATACAACACAGCAATGCAAATGAACAAATAGGAGGTATTTTGCAGTAAAAGACTACTTTTCTTTCTTGATAGTTTCCCAGAAGTTGTAATTATTGTTCATTGGTGACACTGTGACCTAGATACGAGAGCAAAGGGATAAGACATTGTACTGTTAAGAGTTCTCTTTTCTCTTCTGTTACAGTCACAGCGACAAAAATAAGAGGCTTTATGAGCAGTTGTGAACCACCCTTTGCAGCTAATTAAAGGACCTTGTAAATAATTTAACAAACACACACACACGGCGCATAACTTCAGTTACCGGTAACTGCACGATTATAGCTGAGAAGTAATTCAGCCTGTGTCAGTCATGCTGTTTGTTCCTGACTGGAATCGGTGCAAAAAAAAAATTGGATTTTACTGAGCAGAATCGAGTTGGGAGCTAGACGCTGTCTGTGTGCAGAGTTGATTTGATTTGCAGAAGCAAGAGACAAAAGCAAAGAACAAGCAAAAGTCTTTTACTTGTTCACATTTTGCAGTTGTTGAGTTGCTGATACAGAAAAAATGTGGTAACTGGGAAAAAGACAGAAGGTTGTTTGTCCCAGTGGGAAAATTGGAATGTGGGTGGCTCTCGTTCTGGGAAATCCTTTTTGTATGTGCATGTGACAAAGAAGCACATTTTGTCCTACTCAAGTGGTTTTGCATCGTTATCTCACGTCCTGGTGATCCATCCTGTTTGTTATCTTTTGCTCACTGTTGCTTCTCGTACATCTTAATTACACGAAATCCTAGATGGGAACATTGTGAATGTGGATAAGCTACGGGAGACTTCTAGAACAGGCACAGTGTTTGTTTACATGCAGGAGACAGAGGGCTGGGGACAAGCTGTGCCTTCCTTCCAAAGATTGTGAGGTTAAGATTGGGGGTAAAAAATGGGATAAAGAGAGGCAGTACTGTGGAGTGACTCCAGATGAATTTCCTGCCTACAGGGAGTGCCGGGTTAGAGGAGGGACAAAGGAAATGCCTTTCAAAAAGAGGCAGGGTGTGAGGACTGCAGAGTTCCTTTCTAATCTTTGCTTTAGATCCAGCTACCTTTCTTCTTTTTTTGTAAACTAAAAAAGGAGAACTTCAGACTTGATAAGTCTGAAGTGTCTATTTTCTTTGGTTTTATGTATTATTTGAATTTGATTAGAAACTGTATTTTAAGTTTTCATCAGCTGTGAACCATATCCACAACCTGAAGTACATAACGGTATCATGAAAATATATATCTGGATTTTATTTTGAAACTCAGTTACTGTAATGAATTTCTGATTCAGTGAGATTCAAATGTATGTGCACAAATGGCGGATTTGTCAACACGTCTTTCCCAGTCTCCAAGTTCCCTTATGTGCCAGGCACGTCTCGTAGGACTAGCATTTCTGCACAGAGTCGCTGTTGGGAAGCGTGAAATTGATGAAGACGTCAGTGAAACAAAGAGACAGGCGTCAACAAGCCAAGAAGGAACCCAAAGAAACAGGATACAGCTGGCACCTTATTAAAGGAGAAGGAACAGATACTCATAGGTGATGACAGAGGATATGTAAGAACAATTCACACAATCAAAGCTCAAAAATGGAGGACACCTGCATGAGAAACAATAGGCGCTAGTATGACTTCATGGTATTTCCAGGGAGGGAGATCTTGTCCAAGGTCATTGAGGACTCAGCGTTCACATATGGAGTCGCTCAGCCAGACAGGGAGGGCCTAGGATCAAAGTGAGCTGGTATCCTCAAGCGCATGTGACTGAGTCAGGAAATTCTGCCAATGTGGGGCATGAAGGAATGACACTTTTTATCAGGGAGTGAAACTGAAAATATTTCTCAGGTGGATCCCCTCTGATCCAGCTAAAAGTCCCATCCAGTGCCTATCACAAGTTGCTATAAGCACCCTTATCAGTAACCATAAAATGAACGCAGAACACACAGGAAAACTCCACACACTTACTGGCACACACGAGGCTTAAGTTACAACCACTGTCTTGCAGAGGAAGTGCATATGTCAACATCTGGATATGTTTATGTGAAAATAGATAACCAGAACATGATTCCTTGTGTATGTGAATGTGGCTTATATGCACATGACCACTCGCTCTTGCTCAGACTCCATGTTTCCCCATTTCCAGTGCTTTTTGATCAGTTGTTTTCGGTAAATAGCACCTCTCAGTGAACCCGCACTAATCTCTATGACAGATTTATTACAGCTGGCTCAATTGAAAGCTATTTTATAGGAATCAGAGTCTGTTTTTAGCATTCCAATTATACCATGTGCTTTCCTTGTCTCCAAGCATCTGATGCGGATAAGTAGGTATTAGCAAGAAAAAAAAAAAACAGGACTACATAAACAGACAGACACTACCACATTAGTCTCTTTATCTGCAGCGATGCGACCTGGGTGTTGTAATGTTTATCTGAACTTCGCTCCCTTATGGGAAATGTGGCAGATCTGCAGGCAAACCATAGAGGTGACATCATCTTGCACCATTTTTAGTAACCACCTGCATTAACAGAATGTTCCTATCAATGTGTTAACGAGCTTACCTTGAGTCTGCATAGGGTGTGTTGTGCAAAGTTTTTAGACACATATGTTTCTGCTGATGTCCTCGGTTAAATTGGACACGACAGCAAAGTTGCAGATTGCATCCAGCTGCATTCTCCCCTCCTCCCTCTAAACTTAGAGGAAAAGCTACAGCAGTTGCAGCCCTTCCTCCCCTCTCCTACAATTTTATTTAACGTCTGCATACATTTTTCACCCAGAGACAAAGCTTATCAGGGTCTTTTTGAGCATATTTGGACTGTGCTGTTTAACAAAGTCTTTCAAGGGTTCAAGAGTTAATTTACTGGTTTATTCCTCCGTACACACTCTGTTCCCAAGTTCCTAGATGTCAAAATACTCTACTCCTTAATTCAAGTAATCATCTCTGCCAAGCAAACAAAACAGAGCAGATTTGATGCAAACCGCATGTGCAGATAGAATTGTTTTGGATTCGCAGCTGTTTTGCAGCTTTCTTTGTGTTGTTTCGCTGGAAACAGCAAGGTTTCCACGTAATGATGCCTTGTGTCTCCAACCGAAAATAATTCTTCTCCCAGCATGCCTCATTGTCAAAACTGATCTCTGCTGTAGCTAACCTCTGCTGTAGGACCAGCTGCCTGGTCCTACCTGCTTTCGGATCAGTTAACTGACAAGGAAATTCTCTTTGCTCTGTAACACCGTTTTTTTGTCGGTAAATTAGTTTTCTCACTTCTGATTCTGAACAGACACTTTCTGGTGAAGTGTGGTGTGCTCAAATTCTTTTGTATTGACTCGCTTCTTAGTGCTGCATTTAGATAACAAAACTAGCTAAGTCATATGTTCTGAGAGGTGATGTTTCAGGGACAGCCTAAAGGTAATACGGTTTAAAGCGTTATAACCTTTGTAAAATGTATGCTAAAGGTAAACACAAGTCTTCAGGAATTTTCTTGGGAATTATTCATCTCAGTCAGGAAGATTTATGGTAATAGGATTAAAACATTAACAGTCATATGTTTTTCAGCGGCAGTTGTCCCTTATAACCATCTCGTTGTGTTATAACAGATAATGAACAGATTCGCAATAAAACCCTTTCAGGATTAACATAAATGTCGGTGGGAACAAGCACAACATCATAGATGTGGAGCAATCCATTTCCGGAGAGGAGCTCACAGCTGCAAAGTTGGCAGGTCTAGCGTCAAACTTTTCAAAGTAATAAGAAGGGAATGTGAGGCATTTGGTTTCCTAGAAACACACACAAAAAAACATTGTGTAGCCTCAGTGTTTTGCTCAGCTTCTTTTTTTCTTCACATGCGATTTTTAGGATTGCAGGCAGGAATCCTTTTGTTATTGTGAATCGTAGTATAGGCGATTCACTGGAAATTCAAAACAACAGCGGTACTATGGGTGAGGCAGTGTTATGGAAATACTACACCCATGAAGGCGCGTTCTATTTTGATGTTAACTGCAGATTTAGGGTTCTGTCACCACAAGGCGATAAGCCTGATTAAGATGAACAAGTTTATTTTCTTAACCTCGTCATGAAAGTGTGTTGGGACCTGAAGGCCTGAAGTGTACTTGCTTCATGCCAGGTCTATGAGCTCATCACACCCAAAGTGGACTGGCAGACTTCAGGGAAATTTATTCTGAAGCAATTTAAAGGCATGACTTCTATATATAATGTGTCACTGCTCTAATCATTTGCACTAAGAAACAGATATGTTCTGGGCTCCTAGACTTAGAAAAGTGTAAACATCTTCAAATTGCACACAGCAGGCTGAACTGTGCTGTTTGCAGGGAGGCAGAAGGAAGTAGTTTTTCAAGCAGCAGTTTATATGCAAAAATATTCCTGTCAGCCTGTCAAAGATTAATAACTGAGGAAGGAGAAGGAGAAAAAAAACCACAAAAAAATGTCTTGTGAGATGATATTTTGCAATAATCTTGTACAAAATAATAATAAAAAACTTGCGTTAAACTTTAAATCTTTAATGTGACTGGCAAACGATGCTGAAACCGATGGTAGAGGAGCAGAAACTGGACACATATGGACACATATACAAAGTCAGTCATATATCACACCACAGATGTGATGTTGATTAAAGTTGGCATTGTGTTAGGAGGGCCAGGAGAAGCAAAAGGTAAAATCCTATCTTGTAAGTACAAAGTAGAAGCCTTAGTTGCCTTCTGCTGAAATGAGGTTTTCCTAATTTCTCACAATCCAGTGTCTTCAGATGGCCATGGAGTCCACATGGAAATCATAATTTGATGTGTCAAGCATCTTAGATTAGATCAATGTTAATGTTGTCAATGGCAAAGCTAACTTTTTTGCAAAGTAAAACAAGATGAGAATTGAATAGGACTCAGAATCAGAATGCCTTTGTTGTCATTGTACAGAAGCGCAACAAAATTTTATGTTAGTCTCAAGTGAATGACTAGAAGCATGGCCAAAATGACTGACATTTCTTTAAAAATGAGACAAAGATGAAACAAGTTGGAGAAAGAACCAATAAGACTTTATCTATGCATATAATGCAGGTCCTACTTGCAATTTTTGAACCTTTATTGAAAAAGCAAATCCAAATATGCAGTTTCAAATTTAAAAAGTAGTAAATTTAATTTCTTCCATCCTGGGATAAATATTTTACCCCAGTGTTTGAGAAACTATTTCCTAGAAGTTTTTATGAATCCTGGCAACTCTTTTTCCTGTTTTAAATGTGTCTAAAGCGAATCCTGAGGGCCAAGGGTTGAGAAACGCTGATCTATAAATTTATATTTTAGCTGACTAAAATGTAGGTAATTCTGAATAAACATTTTGATGAAAAAACTGATTGTACTTAATTTAAAATGTGCTGACAAAAGTATTACAAATATTAAGTATTTTTCTTGATTGCTATAGTAATAATTGCTCACAGTGTCATCACTCCAAATATATCTGGCTTCTTTAGTTGAGGAACTAAAGAAGGTAGTTAGTTGAGGAATATAACATATGAGTCACAGCATATTATTAGAGCTACAGGAACAAATCGTAAAAAAAAAAGAACAAAACACAATGTGGTGTTCTGACATTGCTGCTTTTCTTTCTCAAGAACTGCGGTGTGGCTCTTGTGAACTTTGTGTCATTTTCCACTGTGAGGTGACTAAATGTGACCCTTCACATGGCACACCTGAATGCACAAGGACACTATCTGACAGGAGGGAAAGTGAAACAATGAAACAGAGGTTTTCTAAGGAATGCTCTTGACTGAAACTCAATCCAGCAGTTGTGCTCCATCATAACAAATGAGGATGCTTCATGCTGACAGACCTGGGAAATCTCTCAATGGGGAAAATTCTCCCATTTGTTTAAGGCCACAGGTAGCACTCTCCCTCATTGCAAGAGCATGCTAGCCTACACCTGGCAGCACTATGTTTTTAAGTGTAACCAGGAGCAGGAATTTTAAGTGATTTCCATTTAACAAGAGTGTATTTTGGTAGCTGAAACGGAGTCAGTATGTATGAGAAAGCATACCAACGTTTCATGAGAAGTAGATCGGCTGGAGGAAGTGACAACAGATGTAGAACTTTGTTTTGAAGATCTGTCAGATGCCATTCTTAATTTAGATGTTGGTATTGCCCCACCTTTTCACAGGTAAAGACCCTAAAACACTCTTATATTCTGCCAAGAGAGACTTCACTAAAATAGGATCTCAATGCTATTTTTTTGTCTTAGTTATCCTGACCATGTACCAACAATGTCTGTGGACTCTGGAGACACTTTTGCTTTGCAACAGATACTCCACTATGCTAGTCTGGTAAAAACCAGCCCTGTGTATTACACTTTGTCTCGAACAGAGGGTGTGAGCTCTCGGCTATTGAGAAACGATTCCCAGAGGGATGGATTGTGTTGAAGTTTTAAGTTTTACGACGCTAAGAAGCTTACCGGAAATTGCCTATGCTGTAAACAACCATCCTCCACTGTCAATGTTAGTGCAATATTTGAAAGCGTGGCCAACATGGTCTGAATGGCTTTGTTCACTTCACTTCCTCTGCTGCCGTCGCTAAAACTATAGACGGACTACAATTCTAAAACAGTGTAGAAAATTGATGTCATCATTCACAACTAGTCTTTCTGTTTGTTGATCGGTCCAGTCAAAAATTGACTGGAGATGATCCGAATCAATCGGAGACTGTGCTGGAAAAGCAGTTGCCAGGCTACCATTGTCCTGGAAAGTTATTGCAAATAAAAAAAAAACTGCACTTGGATTATTGGAAAATAAAATGCTTCTGGAGGATGTCTTGAGTGCATCCTTTATTCATGGCAGTCTGAGTTAGGCAAAGCAAGGCCACACATGGATGGTTCACTGCCAGCATTACTTGTGGTACAGTTCATGTTTTCTTTCCTAGAGAAATATTATCAGTTTCTGTCAATTATCTATAGTGATCTATACAGTACAGTTTACCTTGATGTTGATGTCTTCTTAAAGAGACCAGCCTATCTTTATTCTTGATAGGTTGATGATGTCTTACCATAAATGAGATACATGTTGTTTTTTTTTACCAAGCAGCTGAATCAGAGATTTTTCACATTTCTTCTCAAAAAGTCAGCCTGTCGTCTTAACAGGACGGTGAAGAAAACTCCAGCTGAGTCAGCAGCTCGAGAGATGCAGAAATCTCTCTAGCTTTCTCAGTTGAATTTGTGACTGAAACCACATAATTAGTGGCTGCAAACGAGGAACAGCACAGAATATCTTTCTCTCCAAATAAGTTGAGAGGTAGAAATCCATTTTCTTTTCCTTAATACCGCATTTACATTATGCCAAATGCTGAAGATTGTTGGATGTTTAACAATAGTTTTTTTTTTCCTGGTATGATGAACAATTATTTTTAACAGACACAGACCAGAGATGTGTGTGCGTCTGCACGTTTCCATAAGCAGACATAATGCTGTAGCTGCTAAAGGTTGATGACTCATTCTCAGGATGATTTTGGGTCTTAAAAACACTATTTATGAGTACTTTATACTTTAAGTGTAAAGTAGAAAGTATAAAGACATAATGCAAAACTTTCTGTTCTGTTCCAGCAAGTTACACAGGATTTTCTGACAAAGGATGTTTTCCTTGTTGTGTGGAACTGCACACATCCTGAGGGGATAAAGGGCTGGTCCAAGATTAAAAAGCTACTCATTGATACTCATTTATATCAACTATTGAATCTGTAGCTAAGATGGTTAAATAGAGATGAGATTGCTTATGTCAATAAGTGGGGAAACAAAAGCACTAACTGACCCAGCAGTCACTTTAATGTTCATGAAGTGGTGTACTATGTATTTTCCTGGTGCATAGTGCCCTTTTATTACACAATCAAATAACATTGTTACCTTCATTGGTAATGAAAATGCTTTATATGTCAAAAAATAACCTAAAATAAATTTTACTTTGCATCATAGCAAAGTCAGATTTGCTCTGATGCATTGTTTCTGCATTGAAAGTGTACTTGCTTCAATTTAGACTGAAACAAGTACAGTCTGCATTGGGTTCTTGGAGGGTGGCAACCAAATGTAGACAGAAGATTTCTTTCTTGATGTTGCTTTAGAACCATCTAACACACCTTTCTCATTCAACGTCAATAAAAAAAAAAAAAAAATTCCAAAGACACACAGAGGGAAGCAATAAAACAAGTTATGGTAACAACAAAGAAGATGAGAAACAGAACTCCAAAAATGTGAACCCTTACATGGAAACAACTTCATTGTATCTGCAGTGAGATCATGGGCAAGGTCACGGAAGACTGAATCATATCACATTTGAAGTCATTTAGAGAGAGGAGCTAGGAAGGCAGACTTTTTGGCGACTAAAGGATCTACGTATCATGCCCACATGACTGAGTCATACAATGTTGGACATGAAAGAAGGATTTCCTATCAGGTTTTAAAGGAAAACTAGCTTTATTTTTAGTCTTTTTTAGTGTTGCTAGTCATTTTTTCAGTAAATCCCATCTATTTGTAATTTTGGTCAAAGTCCTGTGGGAAGCAAACATTATGAGCTGGCATCACCACCCTTATCTGGAACTGCAGAGAGACTCCAGCCCATACACACTAACTCTATCTGGAAAATATCACGCTTACTGGCAAAAGGCAGGCTCAAATTACGATCACTATGTTGCAGAGGAACAGTGTGTTTCTGTATTTGCATATGTTTATGCAAATTGATAGCCGGAATATAATTCCATTGCACATTTGTCTGTTTTTGGCTGCATGTTTCCACACTGTTGGGCTTTTAATGAGATCCCCTCCAGAAAACTGCACCTCTTAGCTGTCCAGCTATTGTAGCGTAAACTGATTTATTACAACTGGCCTAATAAAAAGTATGTTAGGGATTTGTGCGGCTCAAAGTCCAGTTTTAAGATTTCAATTATGCCATTGGCTCTTGTTGCCTCCAATGGATCTGATACAGATAACCAGTCACTGCTGGCAGAAATATGCAAACAGAGATAGACAGACAGAAGTAGACCAGCTTTATTATCTGCACTGATGCAATCTGAATATTTGTCATCATGATCTGAACCCCTGTCACTTTGGGGAATGCAGCAAATGTGCACTCTGTGGAGGTGCCATATGAACCTTTATGGTGATGTGATCACATGTTCATATAATAAAGTGCTCAGAAGCAGTTCAGACTTCATTTCCGAATGTAATGATTCCTGACAGGGTGTCAATTAAACTATATCTACAGTCTACACATGCTTCTTAGTTTAAGCTTATAGGACTTGACATGTGCATTTTGAGAAGATATACTATGGTAAACTGAAAAAAATCTTTATCAGATTATGCGCTTTGCACATGATTTGATTCCAGGGTACCTTTTTTTCAGGTCTTCTGGTTGTATTCAGTCATATTTCACCAGTGAAGTGGATCATTATGAGATGGTGGACAAGGTGCAATTCCATCGTAATTCATGTCTGTTAATCAGTAGTGAGAGTTTTGGTAGCACTGATAAGGTTAGTTTGTGCTTTACCTTCAGGAACTGCACTCTCAAGCAGCAGAGCAATGTTGAGTGATCAGAGCTATGGATCAGAAATATGGAATGCTAATGTTCCAAGGCATTGTTTGCAAAGGATCCTGGACAACTGATGCCCAACATTCTTGAAAGTTGTGATCTGTAACTTTTACTCTTTCTCAGACAATAATCTGTTCAAACATACCATTTGAACTACAATGAGGAAGAATCTGGCTGTAGACAAAGTTTTTAAAAAGAGCCAGGGTCATTAAGTTATGCAACTTCATGCTACAATCTTTCTACACAATAAAAGAAGTTAAACATTTCCCTGCTCTTATGTGACTGATAATACATTAGATAACATACCTTAAGTTAACTTTTAGCTCATCTTCTTGTGCAGTTTAGGTGTTCTGATGAATGTTTAGATGAATTTCACCTTTTCTGTAACATTAGAGTGAAGTATTTTTTTTTTCTGAATGAGCAGAAATACAAATTTAGAATCTGAATACAACCTTCCTGTAAAGACAGAGGTTGTGTGCAGAACACAATGTTCCTTGCATAGGGAAATAATGACATAGTCGATGCCAAGCCAAGATCTATTTGGCTACATTTGCATTAGTTAACTTCTTTGTCAGTGTCACATGTTCCTATTCCAGGAATTCCATTTGTACATGTTGTAGGAAAAAAAAATCCGTCCCTGACCCTTTCTCTGAAATATTTGTAAGATAAACTAAAGGCTGGAGAAACTCAATAATGTCTCTCTGATAAATTACAGCTTTGAGTCCAAGCTTATTAACAGCTCCATCTGAAGTTCATAATTCTGTCATGTGGCTAAAATAGTAACAAAGGCAACTGCATTTTGAAATGCATCTCATAAGAACAGCTTAAACGTTCCTTACCATTTTGTTGTGTTGTTGCTTTAACTAAAGGCATTCGGACAAAAAGGCTTTCTATGCTAAAGCTATCTTTAACAAAAAGAAGAATAGCTCCAGTCTTCATAAAAGGGCTATTATGTGATGCAGTTCAGTTCTAGAAAAGCGCATGCAGTTGGAATGTTTGGCAAGACTACACCAACCATTAAAAGTAAACCAGGAAATATCGGAATTAAACTTATAAAATTACTTCTCAAAATATTCTTAGAAATTGTGCTTACAGTGCTTCTGTGGTTAACCACTTTATATGTGAGAGGATAATAAAATATATATATATATATATATATATATATATATATATATACATATATATATATATACACTGCTCAAAAAAATAAAAGGAACACTTAAACAGGTGTTTAACACTTAAAGTGTTCCCTTTATTTTTTTGAGCAGTATATATATATATATATATATATATATATATATATATATATATATATATATATATATATATATATATATATATATGTATATATATATATATACATATATATATATATATATATATATATGTATATATATATATATATATATATATTGAGGGTAATATTGTCCAACCCCCTCCCTGCAAAGGCGGCAGTCAAATATTAGAATAATTTTGTGACTGCAAAGAAGATCTGCTCTCTGTTCTGCTTTTGGCACTTCCCAGAAGACAGCTGTTACAGCTACAAATAGACACCAGATGATATGTAAGAGGGATGGCAAACACTGCATTTGCTAACAGTATGGAAACTTGGTCTGAAATTACCAAATGCAGCAGAAACAAACAAAGCGAGAACATGGTGTAAGACATTAAATTATATGATCATGACCTTCCAATGCTGAGACAAAGTATTGGCTTCCTTAAATATGTCCTTTGTGCTTTTCTTGTCACACCTACATGATTCATAACATCAAGTAAAGTTTAATTTTAGGAGAAAAACAAGTTGAGTAGATAAAAAAAATGTAGTTTTTTCCACTGTTCTTTGCAGAATTGTAAGATTTCAGTATGGCGGGGGTCTAGAACCACACCAAAAATCTTAATTTTGTTTCTATTTTAAATCATTAAAATATATCTAATAGTGGACTTGCTGTTGTTCTTTAAATCTTTGTCTTGTTGCATAAACCAAAAGTTCTTGAGGTAGGTTTATGAACTGATGACCGGACATTCTCTCCCTGGGTTTTTGGTAAAGAGAAAACTACATAGTTCCATCTATTAAAGCAAATAATCCAGAAGCATCAAAGTAGCCTCAGAATAATAACAGAAGAATATCTTAGTCTGTAGGTTTGGTGTATTTTTTCCTCAAATGTTTTAAACTTATGAAGGATGTAACTGGAAACACAAAATTTCCACTTTTGTTTAATCAGTCCACTTAATACAATACTCTTCCCAAAAACCTGGGGATCATCAAGGCTTTGTGATCTTTTTGGGGACCAGTACTTTTATTGTTCAAACTCTCCCAAGGATACCATACCTGCCATGTTTCTTCCATTGTTGTTTAATCATGAATGTAGACATTAACTGAGACAAGTAAGACCTGTGTTGCTTAGGATGTTGTTCTTGGTTGCATTGTGACCTCAGTGCACTTTTTAGGGTAGTTTTGCTTGGAGAGGTTCACTACTGTTCCATGTTGTTCCATTTGTGCATGTTTTTTTTACTGTGGCTTACTGCCAAAGCCTTAGAAATAACTTTAGCCCTTTTTTCTGGATATATGCTAATCAAAACTAAGTTATGATTTAACAAAGGGAAATTAACATTTTTACACTGGGCCATGTTAGTTTACTTGCTTTCTCCATTACAAAAAGGAAATGGTTATTTCATATAAAAAAGTTAATGGTGGGCGTGCCGTGGTGGTGGAGGGGTTAGCGCGACCCACATTCAGAGGCAACGTGGCCTCGACGCGGCTGTCGCGGGTTCAACTCCCGGACCCGACGACGTTTACCGCATGTCTTCCCCCCTCTGCTTCACCCTTTCCTGTCAGCCTACTTTGAAAAAGGGACACTAGAGCCCACAAAAAGACCCCTTGCGGGGTGGTAAAAAAAATGTCAATGACTTGAGTAAAGGCCTGAGTTTTCTCCATGTGAAGAGAACGATTCAAGATGATTGAAAGCTGAGATGATGAGGTTTGATTGTGGCTTTTATTCTTGCATTTTTAAAGGAGAAGAAAGACAGGGGACAAAATAGTTTTACTAGGGAACCACTTTCAAGCTGGTAATGGAGTCCAAATAAGCTGCACAAATAACTCAATATGGACACAAAACGCAGGTCATGTACTGTATATCACATTCAAAATCATGTCTTCAGAAAAAAATGATAGTCTTGCTTTACTTGATATGTAAACTTTGAGCCTACCTTTGTTGCTTTGTTGCTAATGGGCGCATGGTTGGCTTCTTTCGAAATAAGTTGCCTGGATGTGTTGGAAGCCAGCCCTGACAAATGTATAGCAAAAGTAGAGTGCCACGTTAAAAACATGTGACACTGAGAACGTACTTCCTGCGAAATAAACTCCACAAAATAAATTTAGATTACATTTTTGGTCTAAGATAAAATCAAAACAACTTTAAACAAATCATTTTAACACATCTAGTTCTGCAAATTCAATAAGCACTAACATGATGTAATGGAACTCATCTAAAATGGTGATTTCACTCTTGGTTTCTTCTATCTTTATTACTCTAGATGTGATTTATATATATATAGATATATAAAATTTTTTCCACAAAGAAAGGAAAACCCAAATTATTTTAGATGTCATTTGATGTGTTAGAGTCATAGTGTGTTTCCATGATCTCCCCCTGAAGAATCGGGTTGGGCTTCATGTGAACGCTGTGGCATTCTCATCTGAGGAGTTAAGACATGACAACTGAAACAGATGCTGAAAAGCAACAAAAAGCGAAAGACAGAGAGAATATACAGTAAGACAAAACCTTGACAGGAAACCAACACTGACTAAGTAGAAGAAGTGGTCTTGCTGAACAAACAAGGAAGTTTCAGAGTGACGCAGATATGAATAGGAAATGCTCTAAAGCAGACACATTCTGATATTAGCACACGAGCACAGGTAGAAGCAGGAAGTGCTCTGATCAAGCAGAGTTAACAGGAATTAGACTGACTGATAAGCCAGGAACTTCCTGGCACCCGGTGGCTCATCAGTGACAGTTCTACTGTAACTGAACATGTCGGAGTAATGTGGGGGAAACTGTATTTCCTCTGTGTTTTAAGTGGCTCGCTTGGTTGAAATTTTATGCAAAAAATAATTTCTTCTTTATTTAGTCCAGCAAAATTTGATATTTATAAACTGTTGACTTAAACTGAATTCAGAATTTCCATCAGCAGCTGTTCAAACACAAGCAAACCTTTTGTCAGCGCCACAAAAATCCCCCTTCTGCTTGGCCGTCCAGTTCAAACATATTTAGTTGGACATTTTCATGTTTTGCAGGGCCCTTTCCTGTCATAAAACATGCTTTTGGTCCCACTCCCCAACGGGTTTTGGGAATCATTAGCAAGAGTAAATTCTGAGTCAGTGTGGGAAAACCTAAGTAGCTGCTTTGTCCACCAAACAGCAGTTTACACCAGCAAGCTGTCGTGCAAGCTCCAGCTTAGGCGAAATCCTGTTGCCACGACTGGAAACAATCGTAAACCTTGAATGCAGTGTAAGATTTGGATTTATTACTTATCCAAACAGAATAAGAATCTAAGAATCAAATCACTGCCAGGACTCTCAGTCACAAATATTGACTGCCTGGACCAGTAACTTGATGGTCTATGTCTCCCTTCAACCTTTGACATGAGGACATACTCAACACAGAACCTTCCTGTTTGCTCCACTTAGTCTCTCTTCTCTACTCAAGCATAAGTGTACGTTACAGCACAGCGCGTACTACAAGCAAAGTCAGCATACTGTAATACAACCCATAGTGGTTTCCGTGGCCATGTGATGAGCTAAAACATAGCATGGAGGATTCTTTTTCCCAGCTCAAGTAGACTAACTGCTCCTTTTCTTTCCATTGACTCCAGCACCCACAGGGAGGCCTTTGATGCTAAATAGATGCCTCACATTGATGACACAGCTGATTTTCTGGAAACAAGCGAGCTGTTAGAAGCTTATCATGGCTCACTTCCCTCCCCTCCCCCCATCCAACTGGGGTCTGAACACCTGACTCACTCCTGTAGATACACCATCAGGCAAGTGTTGACTTACAATCGCTGGATTTTATGATTAAAAAATAAAGAAAAAGATGGCAAAAGTTGTCCTGTATCTGCGGAGATGGGAGTTCACACACTTTTGCCAAGGTTTGGGGAGGGCGATTTGTTTCACAGTCATCACCTGAGGCTTATGGTTGTCATGGTTGAGTCAGCTGGACGGGGAAAGAAAAGGAATGTATGAACACACTTTCAGCCACACTTACATTGTCAAACTAAGCCTCATTTCATAAACTGCTTCGTTCATAAAGGAGTACAAAAAAAGAGTAAAAAATAGGGAAGTGGCAATAAAGGACGTTTTGTGGACAAATTAGTGCCAGAATTTAAATTAAGGTTATCAGCAAGGGTGGAGATTCCCAGAACTGACATGTGCAGTTTGAGTACCGAAGAGTCAATAAAAAAGGAAAAGCAAATATATTTCCTTTGTTTGCATGTAATGATGATGTTTAAATTCTCAAGAAAATCCCTTTTGTCAATTTGCTTAAACAACGTGCAACACTAACATTAAGTTTTACAGTAAGAAGCAACATGTTGCTTGAATGATGTACTTTCAAAAAGAGTTTCAGTCATTCAAAGAGGGGTCTGATTGCTATAATACCAATAAAGATTTTACCATTAAATATTGAGATGGGTATAAACATTTTTTGACATGGCATTTTTTTATCAATTAAAACAGATCCATTATGTCTATATTTTCAATTCTGTTAAATGTGTTCATGTCTAATCTCAAAACTGTAGAAACCAATCTAAACATATGTGCGCCAATCAAAAAAACAACAACATTATGACCAGCACAACACCAATAATCTGCTCTTATGCATACACAAAAAACTGTAATGCACTGTAAATTCAATTTCCTTTTCAACAAGAACCAGCACGAACCTCTTAAGCAAATTGAAGTTTTAAAAACAAAATGATCACTTGCAGATAATATTACTGACAAGTGCCATGAATAAATATTACTATTCACTTCACTTGTCAGTCGTCACACTGTTAAGCCTAATTGATGTATCCTACACTACATTTGTATTACTGTCTGACATATTTATCTATTTGGAAGAGAACTTGCAAAAAACATCCATGCTTTCATTTTGCGTGAATTGTTAAATTGGGAAATCAGGAGAAATCCATTTCTATGTTACGGAAACTTTAACGTCATTAAATGTGCCGAAACAATGCAGGGAAAGCAGTTGAAAATAAACCTGGCAACACTGAATAAACAATAACTACATGTCCTTGGATACCAGCTGGTTTAATTTCCCATAAAGTCTGCCCCCTATAGGGCACATTCATGTTTGCAGATGATGTGAGCCATAGTTACCACGAATTTCTCAGAAACCGGTTACACAAAACAGCAGGAGTGAATCATTACTTCACTCTAAAGATAATAGGCAGAACCCAAACTAGAAGCAAAAAGAAAAACCCGAACAAAAGCTATATAAACACCTTTCATGTGTATTTCTTTAATTTACAAGGTTTTGAAATCTTAAATGATCTGTTATATGTATAAAAAGCCGAGTTTAGAATACTCTTAAGTAAATAGATTGCTGCTTGCAGCTCCTCCTAACGTATGAACAGGCAGGGGGAGGGCACTTCTCAGAGCTGGAATCCTAAAAGAGAAAAAAAAAGCTTCCTGTCAATCTGCCAAGAAGAGTTTACTGGAAGAGGAGGCGGAGCTTTACCATAGAGAAGGGTTTATAAATCCCTCTTCACCTTTCTGCTTCACTCAGCTCTTCGCTCTGTAGAACAAAAGCCAACTTACAGAAGCTGCCTGTTAGAGAGAGCGAGAGAAAGAAAAAAAACTTTAAAGAAGCTAATAAAGTACAAGAGAACTTCGAAGAGCATCCGCCAGATCTCTTGGATTACAAAATAACGACGTCTGGAGAACCAGTTTAAGGTGAGGATCGTTCTTTGTTATTAGGACTTCGGATCTGGATTTTCAAACAAACCTTATATCATGTCTTGGCTGTTTACCTGACCGGGTCTGAGTGTTTAGAGAAGCCGGCAGCGGCATGCAAATTGCGTAGTGGGGATTACATTGACTTTACTGGAACTGACCGAGATGGCTCGATCCTGAAGGCAGATCATTGCGAACAGATTACCCAAATGTTATTTAAATCTAAAGGTGGCTTTTTATGTCAGGTCAGGTTTGAAACATATCTTTTAATTGTTCATTAAGAAATAATTAAAATATAAATAATTAGACTTGCGGTTCCTACAAAGTTAGACATTTTATTGTTTTTGAAATTTAAAACAACTTTTCTGTCTTTTTTTTATATATAGGTTCTTCATTCCTCTACATACCTAATCCAGCAAACTTCTGGACCTCAGTTCACCTCACCTCCTTGTTCCACCCTCTGAGAGATGGTAACGTTCAGCAAGAACCCTGCTGTCAACGAAGACTGCTTTATGGTTGCCAATATGCAGAAGCAATACCACTACAAGACTTTTGTCTCAGAGGATCAGTTTCTGATGGTTCTGGAGACATTACGTGGACTCAGAGAGAGTGACTTTTACTGGAGCGCCATTACTGGGAAGGAGGCCGGTATTGTCCTGGCCAGGCAGGCGCCCGGTACCTTCCTGATCCGGGAGAGCTCCGACAGGCAGCACCTCTTCACCCTCAGCGTCAAGACAAAAACCGGCACCAAAAATCTGCGCATAGTCTGCGAGGAAGACTCCTTCCACTTGCAGACGGATCCTGGGAATGTGGAAAAAGCTCCCCGCTTTAACTGTGTGCTCAAGCTAGTCGATTTCTATATCCGACTAGGGACATCAGGTTTTGTCTACTACATCAACGCTGGAGGGGAGAGGATGCCTCTTATGCTCGTCAAACCACTCTACCTATCCATTTCACCTTTGAAGCACCTTTGCAGGAAGAAAATTAACAAAGACTTGGACATTTCAGGCATAAAAGAGAAGCTTCCTGGCAAAGTTAAAGAATACCTTGATAGATACCAGATTGCTCTCTAGACTGACGCCAATGAAAACGGGATGGTGCCAGTACAGCTATGGGAGGACACCCATGTATGATGTAGCAGAGATGATTGAATCGGGCCCAGAGGAGCAAATGAAAGTGCAGATTCTCTTCAGTTTGTCAGAAGACACAACGAGGAGAATGAGAAAAGCAGCGTTGTGATCTGGTGATATGAAAACGAGAGATAAGCCACGCCGTCCTCCTCTGCCTCACTGATGACGTACAACTCATTAAGAACTCAAGTGAAGTTCAGAGTCAGCTGTCTATTATGTGATGACACAAACTTTCCTGTGCTGCTGCTGATGCTAATCAGCACCCTGAGAGACTGACAAGTTCATAAACGAAAGCCTTAGAAGACGATCAATACAACCAAGGCTGGACTTGCTCTAAGCAAACCCATAGATCTGCAGCCGAATGTTCCCAGACATCGGAAGCCTAAGAGCTTAACAGATACTGTGGATGCTTGTGGTTTTTGTTTATGGGTCAGGATTAAACAAAATGTTAACAAAATGTTAACCTGTGTGTTGCTTCAGGGGGATGGGAGATTATGCCAAAAATTGCCAGAACAACATGGAAGCGTGTTGGAAAATGACTGACTCAGAATCCTACAAGAGAGTAGAGATGAACAACTCTGTTCTAAGAGATTTGGTTGTTTTGTGTGTGTGTGTGTGTGTGTTGTGGCACAGAGATCATATCCAGTGCCTGTAGATGAACTATAACATTGGTTATATCATGTTTTTATATAAGGGGAGTAGATCAAGTATTTACTTTTCTCTATACCATGTTTACATAATGAAATTGTATATTGTTTTTGTTTTATTTGTGGGTGTGTGTGATCTTTTTTTTTTAAAGATGTATTTTTGTCAGCCAAACTCTGGTTGTGGATGCTTGAAGATATCTGAGAAGTTTGACAAAGTAAGCAGATTAATACAACTTTGCACTTATTTATATTTGTCTAAACATATTAATTTATAATAAAGTCATATTTTTATTAAAACAAGTTCTTGTTGTTTATCTATATTTTGTGCTCTTATGAAAATGACCAAAAATATATAAATTAAAGGGATACTCTTGAGTGCAGACAATCTGCAGTTACAGGTTTCATGATAGAAATCTAAGGTTTTACATTTTTAAATCAGTAAAGTAAATATATTAAGTATTTGACTAGTTTTCCTGTGGTTAAATACTAAGTGAGATGGAAGAAAAAGCAATGTAGTGAATAGGTTATTTTTCCAGCAGCTTTCTCCTTCCCCTACCTGCTGCACTCTGCCAGTCATCTTTCTGAAAGAAGGCACTTTACCTTTATAATCCAATTTTGGCTGTAAGGACTGCATTTACTAAATCTAAGCAGGTGTTTTATTAGTTTTAGAAAATTTGTCAAGTGTATTTTTCTGTCATGAGTCTATGATGAGAGGAAAAATACAAATAAATACCACAGAACTGTAGCTCTGGCAGCAGGAGGAACAGTTTCACATCTTTGTATTTATTCTGTGGAACTGGGATATTTTTGACTAGAAGTTATTCTGCTATTGAAATCTCACACCAACGTCAACGTGTTTACGTCATTTTCAGCTGAACTTTTCTTGCAACAGAAACAAAGCCACAAGTTTGCTCTTCTGAGTTCGTGACTTCCCCCCTTATGTTAAATTAAGCAACACCTTGAACTCTTAAAGAATTAAAGAAAACCACAGCAATATGTTGCTGTATTTTCAGTGATGCTAGGCAAAAACCTCTCTCTTATCACAAACTGGATCAAGATATAAATTGTTCTCTTAGTTATAAATTTCTTTTTCGCTCTTGTCCCCCTTTGAATAAAATGGTGCTCCTCTTACTAAAGAAACTGATCTCTGTCAAAATACTCAAGAACTTTCAGGCTATGATCTAGTTTTCTAGAGAAGGGGAAGGCGCGTCCTTTGTTCTTATGTGACTCACTGGTTTCTTTGTAGGTGTTGCTGTGACTTGACATGCTAGTGCAAGCACAAGCATAGTGACACTACAGTCTGGGAAAAGTCTAAAATTATTATAGCAATACTCCAGTTCTGAGAATGTCCACTACCTTGCACACCATTTAGCAGACTTCAAAAATATGCAAACACGAACACGTCAGTTCGATGGAACTTAGACCCTCTGCGGGGTGTATTGTTTTCATGTTGTGTAACATAAGCAGGAGTGAAGCTGCAGAGCTGCTCGCTTCCATAGAACAATGTGTACTGTCACTAAAGACATTCTGCAACATTGTCTTTAGTGTACATGACAGCAACATATGCTGTCATGTACACCTGAGAAATGCAGCATCTTAAGGAAGTACAGAATGTGCTGTGCAAGCAGACTAAATAACTAACAAATAATTTAAGACAGTTTCCTTCATGCTGAGTTTTGCAATTAGCTTTCCCATTTTTAATGGTTTAATGGTTAAGTTTACTTTTGTTTTACTTAGGTACCCAGTGTTAGGTTCCCAGTGTGAGGCAGAGCAAGCTTAGGAGCTTGGTCTTTTCATATATTATTTGGCTCATATTATAATGTCAATACATAGTGCACTTTTAATAAACACATTTGTAAATACTTTTAATAAATACATATATAAATATAAATATAAATATATATATATATATATATATATATATATATATATATATATATATATATATATATATACCGTATATATATATATGGTAGAGGACCCGAGCTCAGAGGATAAGAACCACCAGCGGTGGGTGAGAAGGGAATTAATTTTATATATGTATATATATATATATATATATATATATATATATATATATAATTTTTTTTGTAAAAGTTACATACTACAGCATTAATGTTTTAATCTTAGAAATTGATAACAATCAGATAAACAGTTTTTCCCATCACAAGTTGTGATTCCCGTCTGTTTTTATTACTCAGGTGAACATCCATATATGCATTACATAAGACTGCACAAAGTAAAACATTAACTTTACTGTTAGTTGTTAAAATGATAAACAAGTTGAAACCATCACTGCCCCCTATATAAATAAATATTACAAAAAGCAAGGCTTAAGTTTTTTTCTCTTCAGTTAGACTGTTTTGTAAGTCATTTGGTTTCTCTTAACAGGAAATAGCCCATATAATGATTTCCTTGGAAAGGGTAAGGATTTAAAACAATTAGGCTTGTGGAATGTGTCCTTAGACTGTGATTATGGCTATGATCCGTGCAGGAACAACACAAAAGAGAACTAAGAGCAGTTACCATAAACAAAACAAAACATGACTGGTTCAGTTGTACGAAAGGCTTTTATAAGATTAGCGAAGAGTTCAATACTACAGCGTCTTGAAAATGTATTCAGACATCTTGAACTTTTCCACATTCTGACATATTACAACTACAAACAGGAATGTATATCCTCAAGGTCGTAGCAGAAGAAGCAGAAAGTAAGGCATATTTCTGGAATGGAGAGGAAAATATGCATTTTCACTTTTTTCCCAAATGGAAAAAAATAAATAGTGAAATGTTACAAATATGGACTAGTTACGACATTGGTCCCACTTGATTCAGTAGAATATATAGAGTTTTTTTTACAGCATTTGTTTCAGCTAAAAGTATTTTGGATGGAGGACATCAGTCAACATTTGTGTGAAACATACATATCCAGTGGATATGTATGTTTAGGGTTACTGTCCTCCTGGAGGTGAACATCTTCTCTACTCTCAAATCTTTTGTAGCCTCCACGTTTTCTCTTGGAACCAACATATTTAGCCCCATGTATCTTCCCATAAACTCTGACAAGCTTTCCTGTTCCTCTTGAAGAAAATCATTCCTACAACAAGATGCTGCCACCACCATGTTTCACAGTGACTGATGTGCATTGCTAGTGTCCATCACACATTGTTTATTAAACATAATTTGTGCAGATGTGGTCTCGTTGGACCAAACAAAATCAAGAACTTCCTAAGGTTTTTTTTATAACAGAGAAAAATGAACTGAAAGAAAAATGCATGCCACATTTTTCAGATATATGTAAAAAACATTAAAGCAAACAGTGTTTCCTGCTCCTTTCACTTCACAACTATGCACCACTTTGTGTTGGTCTGTCATATACAGTATGTACTGTATATTCCCAGTACAGCACATTGATGCTTGAGGTTGTGTTGTGGCAAAATGTACAGACTTCTGCAAACCACTGCATATATTCTTTTTGCATGTAACACAATATCACTTTCAGAGTTTTAAACCGGTCTGCTTTCTGTGGAAGAGCGATGTCTGCTGCTGACTTTGCTCGTTTATCAGGAGAAATTCTCTGGTAGAGTGTGATCTTGTAGTTCCATAGAAAAAGCCCAGAGGTCTATTGTGTCATATTACACAATTCACAAATATGTTATTGTTACACCCTCAGCCTTTGCAGGCATCTGAGGCGGCAATCTGAAACCATCACAGTTCCTATGTTTTTTCTCAGGAAGTACCCACAAGCCCTCTGCAGCTGCAGTCAAACATGCAACACAGTTGACCCACAACAAATACCAAATAAAGAATTCCTTTTTCATTACTGTCTTTCTTCCAAATAAGTTAGGTTAAAATAAAGCAGTTATCTGCAATTTACTCTTCCAGTTTGTTAAATTACTTGCAGGAGTGTTTCAGGGTAGAAACAGGCTCTAGTAATTGTTCAGTAATCTTGTTGATAGTCCGACACATTTAAAATCTTCTGATCTCACATACAGTATTTTTATTTTTATGTCATAATTTGACATGTTAAGAAATTAGGACTTTTTATAACCGAGAGAATTGATTGATGGTCCTAGAGTTCTGTCTGGCTTGTATTGACACAGAACAATGAGATTGTCACATTAAAAGAGATGGCAACTGTGAGCCTGAGGCTGGGAAAATCCATCCATAAGAGCGACTTAGTTGTAATTACATACTTAGAACCTTGATGTACTGGTTTAAACTGGTGCTCCCACAGAAGTACAAATAAAACCATTGAGGGCAAGTGGTGACGTGTTTGCTTTAATTTGTTTTTTCTTTCCTTAGAAGGCACAGCTGTGAAAGGTTCTGCATGTACAGATGATATCAGTTATTACAGGTAATTTAGGTCCAAGTTTGAGGCAAGTAAGATGAACAGGAATACAGAATAATATGCATGGTCATGCCACCAGCTCTCCAGCAGAAGTAATGAGATAAATACATGAGCTAATTGTAGTGTTATTATTAAACAAGTCTGTACAAAGAGGTTCAAGAGAAGTGCTAAAAAAGAAAAATGCCTCTTGGTGTTGACTGGGTGTGTGGAGGTTGGATTGTTTTTATGGTTTTCTTAGTTTCACAGTCAGCTCGAAGCCTATTTAGTCAAGTTCTAACAGAAACAAATCAGGTCGGTGTAAAAATAGGTCCAGCCACCTCAGGATTTTTATGTGAGCACAACTCCACAACACCTAGTGTTCCTCTGTGTGAGTCAGGGCAATAAATCAGAGTTGACCGTTCAAGGAAAAAAAACTCACTTTTCCTTTCACGAGTCATGTGATGTGGCTGCTTGGATTTATGATAAAAACAAAAGAGATCTTACTGTGAGAGAGCACCAAATATGGAGCTTTGAGTTTGCAAAAGAATGTTGCGATCATACTGCGCCAATTAAACTTAAGGCCTCCTCTTCCACAATGAATATCGGACTAGAATATTTTCCAGATTTCTCAACCTGAAAGTTTACACCAAACAAGTAGAAAATTATGCAGGTTTACATTATTCCTTGCATAAGTATTAATTCCCTATAGCTTTTTGTATATTTTATCATGTTACAACCATAACTTTTATTGTGATTTATTGTGATGGTCCATCATTTATTGTGATGGACATCACAATAAATGATAACCCAGTTTGCAAAATAGCTATTATTGCAAACTGAGTTAGAAAAAGAGTCGGACTGGCTCTGTGAAGTCAAATGATTCAACTATTGACTTCAAATTAGGGCTGCAGGGACTGACTTCTCAATTTCCTGGAAGTCAGAGATGGTGGTAGTGCATACTACCATGGTAAGCCAAAAATACTTTCGCTTAAATTACAACTTATTTTATTTATATCTATGTCATTATCACGTAAGTTATTGGATATTTGTTAATCTAATTGTTTCTTTGGCCATAATCTAATTAAATAAACTAGCTATTGACATTTGGATAGATTCTGGAGTAAAAGGTTTTTTTTTTTTTTTGATTGGCAGCGCAATGGTAGATCCGGAGGCAAGTAGAAGAGGACCAAACTATATTTCCTCTGGAGCACTCACACATTAGTTTGTAAGCTTTATTGTAACAAGCACTGAGATAACATAGTCCAAAGTGTCACACCATGCAGTCATCCTATTTATTTATATCTGTCTGTCAAAGAAATTTGACAAGATTACTATTCAGTGTCAGCCTCAGCATGACCAAATATCTTAAAAACAACAGGACATACTGTATGTACTAACTGGAAGTATGTAGCAACATCCATTTTTCCACATAAAAACAGCACCTCCCCAGTTCAGAGCGGCTTCCTGAACTTTAAATAGCAGGATTATTAAAAGTTCATTGTACAGGATCTTTTTTTATTTTAAAGGTTTTATTGGCTTTAGTGGCCTTTCTTCGAGAATTAGAGAGGGAGGAGACATGTGGTAGAAATCATCAGGCCTCTGACGGCCGTGTTGAGAACTATGGGTTGTGCTTTGCCCTTGCACCACCATAATGCATACAAAATGTTGAATTATGTCTAAGAATAGTGCTGTTTAATTTGGGTTATTCAACATCTCAAAAGAATGGAAACTACTTAGAAAAAATGTTGCCCCCCTGTAACTGCTATTGTTAGTTACAGTATTTCTGATTATTGAATTATTGAGTAGGAAGGGAAGGCTACCGTTAGACCTGCTCTATTTTTACCAATGCAAAGTAGGTTCCTGGAAAATGATAAAACCAGAACATATTGTTTGACTTTTGACTATTATTTTTGTTGAGCTCTAATTGTTCCTTGAATTTCCTGTTTTATATTTGCAGCTCTATGTCTTTTGTTCCTCATTCTCTTTAATTTTCCATATTTGTTTAATCACTTCTTGTTCTCAGCAGACATCTACAGAGAATTGGGCAAAAACGAAGACCACATGATTTTAGGGACTTTTTTTATTTGCATGTGGTCTGTTGCTGTAACCATCAGCCTGACTTTATAAAACCTTTATTAAACATAGATTAGAATCTTTGAAGATTTACAGTCTTTACTTTGAAGCGTTAGAAAATGCTGACTTACAATGGCATCTCATGTGTCAAAGACCACGTATGCATTCATGTGTTCAGCAGTCAAGTAAACGTGTACATTTGAGACCAGACACATACATTTTTATCACAGATGGTGGCAAGAGTATCAATGCAAGACAAGAACTTAAAAAGGCTTCATAAGCAGAGATTTATAGACAGTGCCTAGTTCTGAGCAGATGCAAAGACAGAAACTTTCTGTGGTTGTAGAGACAAAGAAGATCAACCAAACTCAAACCCATATGAAGAGTTGTATTTAAAAACTACTGCGTTCTGGATTTATTTGGTTATTTTTGAGTTTTAGTTGAACTAAAACTCAAAGTTGTTCTCTATTTGTGTACTGTTTATCTTTGTTATGTGTGTCAGTGTAAAAAATTTATTTTTTTTCTAAATGTAGTCAAATCAGTGTTGTTTTGCTGCTCATTTGGGATTTTACTGGTTGAACGTTTCTTTTGGTGGGCTTCTTTCTGTCTTCTGTCTAGTTATATCCCTCCTGTGGGACACCATCATTCTCTAACCCATAAAAGTAGACAGAAAGAAGAATCTGTAGTGCGTGATATGTCTGTTTTTGTTGTATATTCCCTCATTTGCTCTTTTTGACCTCAGCCCGTGCGAATGCTGTACACTGATTGCCCTTCCGGAGCCCTTGACTATGCTGCGGATAAACACTGAAAGTCTGGTTCCCGTTCGTCTTTCCAGTCTCTCAGTCTGTTTACAATTCCGCAACCGCTGGTTACCATGGAGCCTGTAGTCTATGAGCTCCAGATGCCAGATATCTGAGCCAACCAGGGAGAGGTTGTGAGTCATCGCAACCCGCAAATCCCTCCCTTTAAGCCTCTTCTCGCACACACTCGTCCTGTTCTTCTTATGGGTCTTCAAGTTTACAATTAATTCTCCTCTCCGTTCCTGGTCACTGTAACCCCATAAATATGTACTCTTGTATTTATGGTTTTCTTTGATGCTGAATCTTCGCTTACCTCAGCATCTTTCAGCCAAATGATATTGGAACTTAAAGCTTTAGACTGGGAATTATTGGTTTCCAAGAAGGGGAGATAAACAGATGAGAGAATGCTGCAAAAGTAGAAACTGCTTGTAAAGCATTGCCTGTGATGAGTGGAAAAGCTGTATGAACTGCTCCAAAAATGGGAGCAGCCTTTTCAATCTCATCACATCTTTCATAGGACACTTAAGTAAAGGATAAGCTCTGGTTGTATAGCTGGCTGAAGTGATGACTCACTGCAGAAAGCCTAAATTGGATCTCATTATTTCTATGCTTTCAATTGGTTCTGCAAATATTAATTTAACTGTTTTTTCATTGTGTTGTCCAAACTCTTTTCTGACTATTCTGTTTAAAGTATCATTCAATATTATTCAAACTGTATCATGGTTTAGATTGTATTTAACCTAGAAAAAAAATAGTCCCTTTTTACTGCGCTTTACTTTGTACAGAGTCTGAACCCTCGGCTATTGCCTGCAATGCAAACAAACTTTCCCAACTGTGTAGAGAGAGATGCAGAACTGAATGAGATGACTGTTAATGTTAGTTCAATATTTGGACGTATGGTCAACAGAAACCATCACTTCTACCACTGCCATTGCTAAACTAAAGCAACAATTCTAAAACAGCGCAGAAAATTTATGTCATCGTTCACAAATTCTTCCTCTGTTTGCTGATTGGTCTGATTAAAATTCAACTGGGGGAATCACTCAATGGAAGAAATTACAGATGAAGCACTGAAAAGAGATGGGAACTGAACAGATGGCAAAGACTTAGTTTTAAATGATATGGATTTACAATGTAAGGAATTTTCTTCTTTTTGGGTGTTTGTGTGTACAGCACTGTGTCAGCTGTGGTTGTTTTAAAGAGCTTTTATATATACCGAATGGTATGGCGTGGTATTGTGTGGTATCCAAATAATAAGGGCTGAATGCAAATAATTGCTGCCATTTTTCTTCACAATTGTGCAATACAATATTTTCACTTGCCTCATAAAAGTCCAACATATGGCATTGAATGTTGTGGTTGTAACATGATAAAACTTGAACAAATTCAAGGAGTGTACTTTTGATTCAAAGTACTACAGAGTAGTTTGTTAAATCCTTTGTAGCCACAGTTCAATAAGGTCTGTATAACATCAGAAAAAGTAAACATAAAGTGTCTAGCCAGTGATTGTTGGTTTGGTTCAGTGAAGCAGGATTTGGATTCAACAGATATGTAACATAACATGTTTTCATCAGGGGTAAAAAATCCTTTACTATAAAGGACACTTTGTTTCTTTTGGTTTCATTTCATAAAAGACACTAAGTTACTGGAACACATAAGCCTCTGAAATGTTTTCTTTCTCTTGCATATTTCCTCAAGGCAGATACTGGTTATTTGTAGCTGCCATCGAGCGCATGTAAACAACGTCAGCTGAAAAGAAATCCCTGCCACTCCTTTTGCTGGGAAACACCCTCTGAGTCACAGCTACACGAAGCAGAGTGAAATGACACAGCATTAGTAAAAGGGAACAACCGATACGTCAGTACGCTCTTCAGAAGTCTATTGCGTAATCTTTGTGAAAAGACTTATCAGAAAAAAGTATAGTTAGATTACCGAACTGCCTTGCATTTCCACTTTGATACTTTTAGCTTCAGTGAACAGCATTGTTAAATAGACAGTAAAAAGGATAAATGAACTCCATTGTACAAAGGTATCATTCAGGAGAAAAATACAAATTTCCACTGGTATCCTGCATTCAATTGGGGGGTCGGGGGGGAGTTGAAATTACAGGCATATTACAAAAGGTGGACATTTCTAGAAAACCAATAAAAAAGATTGTATTGGGGGGTCTGCTAAGAGGTCGATAGCAACAGTGAAGGACAACAGCAATGTTGTGTTTGATATGTGATGCCTATCTCCCATGATAGCTTTATGACCGGACTAAGGAGTAAAGTTGCAAGACAGAATTGCTTTCTGCCAAAGGAAACATCTAGCCTCAGTTAAAACATTTGGAGTGTTTTAACCAAAATCCAGAACTTACTTTTACAGATACGTTGTGGCTGTGAAAGGAGAGCTACCTTAACCCTCTGAGGGATTTGGAGAACTTTTACAAGATAATGTGGATAAATATTGTCAAGTCAGGATGTGGGATGACAATAGAACCCTAAAAAAACGGAACACTTAAATTGAATCAGAGACTGCTTTGAGAAAAGCCTTAGTTTAATAGTTTACACAATTATTATTACGTATTTTGTTTTTCCTCTTTCAGCTTGCTTGATGAATGGTACAGGATAAATTTCATTTTCTCTGTGGAAAAATGATTGATGTATTTTACCATCAAACATTTTTGATAGTGTTTACACTTTTTGCTACTGCATTATCATAATGATTTCTTTTGAAAATAAGATCAGAAAATTACTACTTTATTGCTTTTTGCTAAATAATTTAAGATAATTAAAGAAAAAAGACATCTACAGCCACCGACCTAAATAGATGTTTTCCACAAGCTGTTTGGGTCTTATGATATTGCCATATCTAATTTGACATTGGTTGTATAATAATTTTTCCCCATCATATGTGTTTTTACACATGAAAAAATTTCTTTCCCAGGATTGTTTTATGAAATGTCCCATATTCCACAGTTTCTTGCCAAAAGTGGGATATTTCAAGAATTACATGATGTTCCTGTGATTGTTTCATCTTGGAACAGGGCGTGACATTTTACGCGTCAGGATGTCAACATGTATAGTGGAGAACACTCCATCCATTTGGAGCTGACAGCATAAATCACCAGGTTCAACCCAGCATGTGCTAAGTCAAGTATGTGAGCTGCTCCTTACATTGGCAATTAATCTAAGTTTATTATCAACAGCTAATGTTTAAAGAAGTGAACTTTTTTTTATTTTTACCAAGCTGGTGGAGCAGTTTGAGGAGACTGAATGGTTTTCAAATGAAAAAAACATTTTTTTCCCCCAACAAGGCCAAGTACTTCTAATAATATCTCAAGTCAGTGCTCCGTATAATTAAGAGCAGGGCCCAATTAAGAGCTGTTTAACATTCAGCTCCACCACACAACCCACAAGCAAAAGGAAAACCCAAAACACCCAGTCTGTTTGGCAGCGGTGTACTATATCAAATAGAGAGCAACAGCTGGCAGACAGACAGTCATCACATGGGCCCTTGTTCCTCAAAAATTTCCTCTGAGTTTTCTCGACTCTTCATCAAGAGTCGAGGAAACTATTGATGAAGTTATGGCGCCTCTTATGTTATAAGAGGCGCCATAATATTGGTGCCTCTTATGTACCAATCCTCATGCTAAGCTAAGCAAACATCTCTGTTGTTGTAAAATAATGCACATATCTGCCGAGAAAGCCACCTAGCCAATGCATCCTGGCTTTCAATAAATCTTAGTCTTATCAAGGTGGCTGGACTGAACACCTGCTCTTTACTGGCACTTCAAGGCACCTTTATCTCTATATATGACATGTAGTAAAGTCATGTAAACATTCCAACTTCTTATCAGTAAAATTATCTTTCCTGTAACTTCCTTGTAACTGTAATGATAACACGGTAGTGCTGATGCAGATTTCCAGTATCAGAAAAGTATTCCCGCTAAAGCTGTCCGCTTATCAAGCTTCCCGAGACAAAGGAGTGCTTATTGAAAGGTCATACCCAATTTTGTCAAACAAAGGATGTGCTTGTGGAAGGAGTGAATAAATAAATCCACATCAAGAGAAGCACATGGAAAAATGGAACTCATTTAAGAAGCTTTTGAGAAGCATTAATTCTTGATGTTTTTTTAAAAAAAAGACTTCAAAGTGTCGGAGTAATAGGCAGCTTAATAATAGAGACTCAAAAGCTGAAAGCTGATCTCTGGAAGAAAATTAAATTACCTGAGATGAACCTGTGTAACCTGTCATGTGCTGCAGTGTTGTAATAGCAGAGTCCAATCGCTACCGGGACACTGACAAAAAAAAAAAAATAAAATAAGTGGTTGAGAACGTACAGTACCTCACAAAAGCAATCATATCCTTGTAATTTTTCATGTTTTTTCATGTAACAATCAGAAATTCCTGTGAATTTTAGCGGAACTTGATGTAAAATTAAATCTAAAGCTTAAACAAAGTGTGAGTAACTTTTTGCTGCAGTTAAAGTGACAAAGCTTTTACAGTGCCTCACTTTTAAGGAACTGAGCAGCAGGACCACTAGAAATACTGTGACAGTTGAGCTTTAGCATCGATGAGATTTAATGGGGGATATTAAAAAATTAAACTAATATTTGTTCATCATATAATATTTATATATGGTCATCTGCCATTTATGCCTTACTGGAAGATGTTTTTTTTTTTGCTGTGGGTGACTGTTGTGCAGAACATCAGTGTTGTTGACCAACAAATGTCTGTATCTTTATGGAAGTCCAACTGAAAAGTCTTTTGAGTCTTATAAACATGCATTGTCGGGTGTTCAGCTTTGTTTATCTTTCTTATAAATTATTACTATGTCGGTCCCGTTATTTTATTTTTTTTAGGGTAGGGCTGGGGTGTTCATGATTATGTGCGGAAAAACACATAATTTTTTCCCCCCCATCGGGCATTCTTTCAACAGCAGCACACTATGCTGTTTTGATTTTTATTTGTAAAACATTGTGAAAATAATGTATAATTTTCCCTTCACTCAAAAGAATGTGTCACTTTGTGGTGGCCCGCCACATAAAATATTATTAAAATATTTTAAAGGTTAAAGTCTAAATTGGCAAATTTGAGAGAGAGCGCGATTAATGATTTTGAAATGCACTGTAAAAGGTCAAGTAAACAAAGATAACCCGCAAAGACAGATGGCTCTGCCTTTGACATCAGAGACTGTCATCACAGAGCATGATCTATTGTGAGACTTTTCCACTAAAGCTTGTTTATCAAGAAAACTGAACAAAGCATGGAAACTCTGAGAGAACCAGGTGCCTGTAAATAAAAGCAGCACAGATCCTGTAGCAGAGGACTTTATGTTTTAATAGAATTTCATCTTTTTCTACTTTTGGTTGAGCTTTTTAATAACAGTTTTGTAAAAAACTGAACTGCAGTTACAAACCCTTTGTGTTCAAGTGTGCTGAGTTGGTGACAAAAAAATAGTCTATGATGAATATTTTTTTCTGTAGAAACTTCTGACCTGAAGTGATTTCAATGTGGTTAGGTTTTACCCTTAACTTTCCACTTCCAGACATGCAAGCCAATGTTCGTGTTTTTCTTTTTAAATTTTGCAACCTGGGTATTTTACCGAAAGAGCCATAGAAACATTCACCTCAGGCTAAGGCAAACATTTTTTTCTCTTTTTGCAACAAAAAAACCTCCTAAAATAATTCATCATGCTGTTAAAAAGAAAGTATCCCATGCAATGCAATTACTTTTGGCCAAACAACACAAATCCCAACAAACCTGCATAGATCACACTCTCCCTCCCCCACCCATTTTTTTCTTTTTCAGAAGGAAGCGATTAGTTGCACTGTCTCATATTTCTATCCTTCTTTAAACATGTCTAAGGAAGCAAAACATCAGAAAAGCTTTCCACTGTTTTCTGCAGAAAGGTATACTTGTAATAACAAACAGCTGCTAGGGAGATGTGTGCTGAGGACATTTAGATCTCTCAAAGGAAACCGCACAGTGCGGAGAATGCTTTGGAAACAGTTGCCACTTCCATGGAAATGCAGACATAGGAAGGAGGGAACAGTGAGACTTTGTGCAGTGCTTGCTGCGGCTCTACAGGCCACACGCAGCCCACATGCGAGTTGTGCATTTGCCCCAGTTTTCCGTGCTCTTTTGACTTGAATTCAAAATTTTATGTTGGTAAACCTTATCATGTACTTTGGGGGCATGAAAAAGAAAGTGAATTTCCCAGTTAGTTTCAAAGAAATGCTATTTGGAGAGGTTTGCCTTAGGGGTTTCTGCCAAAATGGCTTTTAGGTGAGATAAAGAATGATAAAGTCTATCATACAAATTTATTCAGTGCTGGACTGCGAATCCGAAGACTAGGGTTGAATTAACAGCTGAATCTGTTTTATTCTGTTTAGTTTTAGTTCTCCCCTGCTGACTGCTTAGTTTTCCCAAAAGTTGTTGCTTCTTTTAAGAATAAGACAAATTCACAGCACAAAGACACAATTTGGGACACATACATGGTTCAATACTCATTATACAAGAGCAGTAGGCATTTTTATTACCATTTTTGTTATTGTTTCCATTGTAATAAAAAAGGGTTCTGAAGAAAATAACTATGGATTTACAGTGAGATAACCACATGTTTTGTGCAAGAACAAAGCACTTTCATTTCTCTAAAGACGTCTCAGTCACAAGGTAAAGAAGAGCTTAGTTTCTATTTTAATCATGTTATTCACTCTACCTAATCCTCTTGGAAAAAATATGTATACCTGATCAACTCAACTAATTGAGTTGATCAGTTGATCTGTACCTTTGTACCAATATTCTTTAGATATTCAGCATTGCTTTTCTGTGTGCTCTTTAACAATAGAATATAAAACAGAGTTTTTATTATTTATTTACTACAATAGATCTGTGCATATTTATTAGTTTCCCCCCAACCCCCTGTAGTTTTCGGTCATTTGCAGAAAGATAAGTTATAGTTATAGGTCCAAACTAAAAGAGGAGAAATAAAAATCAATGTAAGATGATGTAAACACCTCAGATTTGATCTTATATCTACAATAATGGATTTTCTCAAATTTCCTGAACATGTTCTCATTGGCATGGAGGTCCAGTCAAAATAAGCTACTTTTCCACACAGATGGCACTCTGAGGTCTCATGATATGAGGCATATGTAACCTTATTAGTTGTTATTTTCAAAAAGTTTTTTTTTTCTTAATGCCTGTCAATACATGTCAAAGCCCTTGAAACTTTGAAAGCTTCAAAATAATCTATTATTTGTCAGATGTTTAAACATTGATTTTGATGCCTTCAAATCGGGACAACTTTTTTCAGCGGATAGTTTCATAAGAAAACAACTGTACTGTAAATCAGATATGCTTTTTGTTTTTACAGTGTGTAACATTTAGCTGTGATTAAAATTGTTTTTATTGCTTTTATATATGTGTTGCTGAAAGATGTTTTAAGTTCTCATTCCAAATAATTTATTTCCCCCTAAAGGGAAAAGTAGGCCTCACCAAAATGAAAAAGATAAAAAATAAACAATTCCACCTGACATTATGAAAAAAATGCAGACTGTGGCAGAAATTGTGAATGCATTTTTTTTTTATTGCGCAACACATGTAAAGACAGGAAAGAAGATATTTGGATGGGGGTCTTACTGTTACTTTTCACAAGTAGTAATGTGAATCACTGGAAACAGTAAGGTTCTGTGTCACAAAACACAAATAGCTCAAAAGTCCAAAAATTGAAGCAAATAAATGTCCTTATTGAATGCCAGTAAAATCATTGAAAAGCTTCAGTGTGCACTGCGCTGGGGGCTCTTTCCACTTGGTGTGTTTGCAAATTGAGCTCGCAGGTCATCAGAGGACATCAGCCAAGTCAGGAAATTAGAGTTTAAAAAACTGACTCACATGGTTAATTTAAGATTATTTGGAGGAGATAGAGAAAAACAGTTTGCCAAATTCCCCCTTCCTCTCTCTCTCTCTTTGCAAACAACTCATCTTCATCTCAGTTTATTTGGAGTTGTTATAATTTTATAGGTGTATCTTAAAATTCAACTTCTTTTCGATTAATGTGGGATAAACGTCCCACTTTTCTTTCAACAACGAAATACAAAAGTGTGGACCCCTCTAAGAGACTATTGTGAATTTTGACCTGAACACTAAATTGAATAACTTCCATATTTCCATCTGTTTGCATTTTAACAATGCAAAACGTTCAGCATCTGTGACACAGCAAGTCACAGATGCTGTGAAACCTTTAGGCTGATTCTGGGAATTTGTCAGATCACACAGTCATCGGTTTGTTGATGCATGTTGGTGCTGACGAGGTCTGCACCAACAAGACACAGCGCTATAGCAGCTGCAATTGCAACTCGTTATTGACACACAAAGGTTCTTGTTAGAATTTGGAATTATGCAATACAAAATTGTACACTCAGTTAAATGTAAAATGCAGTCATGACGATCATCAACCATAAAGCCTATTTTATTTTATGCACAACCTTATTTTTGAGCTAACTGGAAAAGAAGCACAACAAAAATATCGACCAAGCAAAACTGACAAAACTAAGTGTGTTACCTATAGCACTTTAAATGTAAATGCAATGACCTTTTTTTTTTTTTATAAATGTGGCTTTTTTATTTACAACAGTGTAGTATAAGAATTAGATTTTATATGTCTTTTAACTTGACAAAGCCCAAGCCAATTAACTTATCGGTGGTCATGGATGACCACAGATAACAGTTTCACTGTGTCAGGATAACAGTATTTGTTTAAAACAATCACAAGTCTGACCAGTACTATTGGGAATGGCTTTTTTGAGTAATATCTAAGATCATCCATTCGAACACGCACATACAAGTACAAAATTGTTCAGATGAATCATTTTTGTCAAGGCAGATCCTTGGTAATGAAATCCCAGATTCCTGTATTTATATACAGTACAAACCAAAAGTTTGGACACACCTTTTAATTCAATGAGTTTCCTTTATTTTCATGACTACTGACATTGTAGATTCACACTGAAGGCATCAAAACTATGAATAACACATGTGGAAATATGCACTAAACAAAAAAGTGTAAAACAACTGAAAATACCCCTTATATTCTAGTTTCTTCAAAGTAGCAACCTTTTGCTGTGATTACTGCTTTGCACACACTCTGCATTTTCTTGATGAGCTTCAAGAGGTAGTCACCTGAAATGGTTTTCACTTCATAGGTGTGCCCTGTCAGGTTAATAAGTGGAATTTCTTGCCTTATAAATAGTCATGAAAATAAAGAAAACCCATTGAATTAGAAAGGTGTGTCCAAACTTTTGGTCTGTACTGTATTTGAACCTGTATCATTTATTTATATCTGGAACTGTGCAGAGTAAATACACAAAAAATACAATACGGAAAACCCACAAATTTCCACAGTGAAAACAACAAGGTTTAGAGAAACAATCAAAAACTTCTAATTAACATGACATTCATGACCCTGAAAGTCATTATGTAGAATCCTGACCAGAACTGTTCATTGGAAGTGGAAAGTCTACGGTCTCTGACAACTCACAGTATCACTGTAGTTAAAAAAAAAATAGCCTCACTGACTTAATGTCAAAAGAGGAACTGTTTGAAAAGGGAAGCCCGGGTTTTACATAGTCTATTCTTCATACATACGATATGATGTTTGATTGTCTGCCTGTACGGTTGACGAACACTTCACTTCAGTCAAGTTCAGAGTCTGCCAAGCTGAACTGGTTCCAACTGTCTAAAAATTGGAGACAACATGTTGTGACTAAATTGGCTGTTAAAAGTATTTTTCTTTCACTGACCTTTGAGTGAGGGCTCTGAAGGTACAAAGGGTTTAACAAAACAGTCAGACCTCATAGTGTTACAGAGAAAACCTGAGTGGTTACTTCACTGGAAGTGGGCTCTTTAAAACAACCACGAA
The DNA here is from genome assembly GCF_001444195.1 of Xiphophorus couchianus. NCBI lineage: Eukaryota > Metazoa > Chordata > Actinopteri > Cyprinodontiformes > Poeciliidae > Xiphophorus > Xiphophorus couchianus. Next base: position 11,127,572 of record NC_040243.1, on the reverse strand, counting down.
GACAGGGTGCAGCAGTAATGTAACCTTGTGGTAAAATTACAGAAGCATGTTGCAGACATTTCACTAAAATTTGGGGAAACTGTGTCATTGTTTGAAAGAAAATAGGTGAAATATATCTTTGAAATCAGCCTTATCTTCCACTTTCATACTGTCGAAACCTCAAGCAAGCTTCCAAGAAGTCAGTGCTTACAGCAAAACGGTTTGATGAACCTGTCAAAAAATGTCCAGAATTTTACGTCTTTTTGTCTGTTAGGCAAATAAAAGGGATTAAACCATAAAAGCACTTTCTTAAAACACCTGCTTGAAAATGAGTTTCTTTTGACTTGCTTACTGCTGGTCAAAAAGAATTTGTGGCTATACAAAGCTAGAACAAGCTGTGATCAAAAAGCTTAACCAGCACAGCAAGATTCCTCATAAAACTTATAAATGACTAAAGGTACCTATTAGTGACTGTTGCTGAAGGTTGAGTCACAATGTACAGACTAGTAACTGTAAACTGGGATAGATCACTGTTCCCATCAACTCCTCACTCCCACCAACACGCACACCCCCGCACGCACACACACGCATACACACACACCCTCACACACACTTATAAATATTTATTAGATTCCCATATATATATATATAAATATATACAGTACAGACCAAAGGTTTGGACACACCTTCTCATTGAACTCAATGAGAAAGTGTGTCCAAACCTTTGGTCTGTACTGTATATATAAACTGTATATCCAAAGGAAGATTTTAAAGCTATCTCAGCTGGTCTTTCTCTCTTTAATCATTTTGTTTTTGGCTGGAATAAACTCCGAAAGAGCAGCAATACAAAGACCTGAACTGATGTGGCTGTTGCAACATTCAGTAATGAAAAAAAGAAAGAAACTTTTCCAGAAGACTGGTATGAACTTGCAAAATATTTTTTACCAAATATACATAGTTGCACAATCTAAATTTCAGAGGATTGTGCATATTAAAAGAATGAACTCGTCATGCTGATAGCGGTCAGAAATGAATCAACTCCGGGAATTTGATCACTGGCAGATTGGTCTCTGCTGCTGCTAATGATTATGCGTTTGTGGTTATTTGGCTGCTTTTTCTGAGCTTTTACACACTTACAAGGACAAGGGGTAGTTCTTCCAGTTTAAGTGATAAAAGAGAGTGGAAATATTCTGAAACTATCATGGTTTGATGGCTCATAGGACATAACTAGACACTGACAATTGTGATATGATCAAACTGCTTTGTACCACACATATTTTGAGGAAATGAAATGTGAAAATTTGGCCAAAGCTGGGCGTGCTCTAGCTTTTCTTGGAAATGAAAATGTTTCTGACTGTTTTTTTATTCCCATTGGAGCCTTTTATCAGATTTAACTTATCGTAAACAATACACTGTTGATCAGCTTTGACTATAACCATATGCGCATCCATAAATCATTTCTTTAAAGAAATAGAGCATAAATGCTCTCCTCCCATTAATTTGACCCCTTTTTCTCCTCTCTTTTTTGAAATTGAATTTTCTTATTCATTAAATCCATCATAACCACATACTCTCAGCATTTTATGCACTTGATGAAATTTTTTTTTCTAACTCCCACATCCATGAAGAAAATGGCTATTAATATTTTTATAACTTGTAGGTTTTTGGTAACTGGTTAAAATCAGAATGTGCAGGTCGGGACTCAGTAAAAAGATCAAACCACCAGGACGAGGGTGTGTGAAGTTGAAAGATCCAACAATGATTCCAGGAACATCACTGATGATGTGTCCAGATGCATCAGTGTATGTATTTACACAAAAGTTCCAGTCTGACATAATTTCTATCATGTATAGTAGCCCATAAGAGGAAAAGAACATGTATCCAAAACAAAATTGGTAATTGACATTGGCTCAAAAAAAAAAAAAGATTAGTAAATATCTAATGGTAATATGCTTCTTGGAACAGCCATCCCCTGCCAGAGCAGATCTTCTGATGAATGAGATTGACTCGTATGTATGTGAATGGGAAAATATCTGCCACAGACATAAAGATGGGAGGAGACGAGGCAAGGAGGGGGAGTCTAAGGGGTTTGCTCTCTTACTAACAATTCAAGGAATTGATTGTGGTCTCTGAGAAGTATGACTCACTCTACTGCGCATCAGGAAACCCTTCAGATGTTGTTCATAACCTTTGTGACTTGAGCAAATATGACCACAGCTTATGCAAAGCAGTCACACTCTTGCTAACCTTGCTTTTCCTCTTAAAGCTTACAGTGAGGGGGCATGGCTCCCCCACCCACCCTTCTTTTTTTTTTTTAAACCCGCACGCCTTCTGCTCTGTATCTCCCCACTGAGGTTTTAATTTACTATAAAAGTTCACGCCAGGTTGTTGTGATTCGAAGTGGGAACAAAGAAACAAACCTGCAAACGTGAAACGAGTCACCGTACGGTTAGAAAGGCTCACTTCCCCTAACAGATACACAAGCACCGGTGTTGTAGTCAGTCTGAATCATTGGCTGTAAATTAGTAAAATGTGACGTGTAACTGAAGAAGCAACTGAATGTTGTATTTCCCAACCTAAGAAAGTATTTGGGAAAATGTTGTGAATCATAACAGACAAGCCAGCATCCTAATCACTCCTCTGGAATCTCTTTACAAGCCCAGTTTTTAGCGCACTTCATGTCCTTGTTTGTGTGTTGCACATAATCTTAAAACATGTGGCTCTTTCTAATAGGTGATGTTACTGCAATGAGCAGGTCTCAATCTCTCTTTCATGGTGCGTGAGAACAAACACTCAACCCCCTCCTCTCCTGTCGCTTTTTTTTTTTTTTTTTACAGCACAACAGCAAAACCACTGGGACCCCTATGTTTCAGCTGCGGTTGTGATAACAACTCATCCGCCTCCTTGCCAGAGAATGAATTTCCTTTAAGCTCTTTTTTGGTCTTTCACCATCAAAGTATTGTGTTTACTCAGATGAAGAAAAATGGAGAACCTAGTCAGACTGAATTATTCCATTGCTTCTGTTTAAGGTGGGCAATCTCTGAGCTCAGTTTCCTGTAAAGTTGTAAAGATTTCACTGAGGTGCTACAGAGATGAAAATAGTCCGTCTTCAGAAGATTTGACTAATTTTGGATTTTTTTTTAAATCAATGATAGATTGTTTCCATAGCTTACTAGATCACTATATATAAACTGACACATGGTGACATGAAGTGAAAATAATTAATTTTGACTACAACCTTTTTTGGCATTTATTTAAACTTACTTCAGCTTTGCAGTTGATAATTTTGTTACACATGTAAACCATGAATTAATTCATACAAGAAACCACCCACTATAGTTCTAAAGATGTCATATTAATATTTGCATAATTTTTCATATATGCTGCCTTGCATATCTATTCATACTTTTTGAATTTTGAACTTTTCACGTTGTCACATTCCAACAACAAACACTATTGTATTTTATCATGTTTTTTTTAATGATAGTCCCCTACGCAGTGTGTGGTGAACTTCAAACAGGACTTGCTCTTGTCAATGTTCCATAAAGGCAGAGTAGTAGATTGTTGTTAAGTGGAAGTAAAATTTGTTTTCAGAAACCTTTATGTATGTATGAATTCAGACCCTCTGAGTTGATAAATTTTTAGAAACAACTTCTGATGCGATTCAAGCAGCAAGTCCACCAAGTTTACCTACTAAAACATTTTCCAAAATCTCAAGGTCAGTTAGACTTGATAGAGTCTATGTATATCAACTTTCAAGTCTTGACACAGATTCTCAGATGGATTTAGTTCTGGGCTTTGACTGGGCCATGATTAACTACAGATATGCTTTGACATAAATCATTCCAGTTTTGTTTTTCTTGTATGTTTGTTGTTAGTCTTTGCATTCCTCGAACTGGTTTTCTTTTAGGACTTCCCTGTATTTAGCGCTAGCAATCTTCCCATCAACCTTTACTTACTTCCCTGTTCCTGGCAGATGTGCCCCACAGCATAATTTTTCACAAGGAAGCTGGGGATGAATAGTGCTAGTTTTCCCTCACATCAAAGTTGAGTATCCACAACTTTGATACTCACTTGTTCTTTTTGTTTTTGTTTTTTTTCATTTTGCCCCATCATACCCATCTTGATAAATAACAATTTAATTTTTTGTCCAATGTAAAGAAATACAGTTACTTTGTTTCAATAAATAAAACCTTCTTGTAGAAGGTGGCTGGTTTAATTAGGGATCATGTGTCAACAGGCCCAAACGGTGATCAGAAAGCAATTCAACTTTTCAATTACTGATATTTGATAGACAAACTTTTTATGATCATGTATTTACAACCTTAGTCCAATTCACGACTTCAAAGAAATGCAAATTGAACCACAATGGATTATCGCTTTAGTTTCAAACAGCTGAAACAAAAGTAGGATGGCATTAAATGGCAGTAAATAGGTGAGGAGACAAGCGGTGACCTTGAAATGTTTATTGGTCTTCATGATCTTGATAATTCACTGTTGTCCAAACAAACCTTTGAGGCCTTAAAAGGGTGGTGTTATGTAAAATCAGCTTTTTTGAGCTTTACATCTTGTTATAACGTCATTCCCTGGAGTGTTGCCTTAATTCTTTCAAGCATGTTTGAGTAATCCTTTAATCTCCCATGGCAACCATTCAGCTGTGCAAAACGCCTATGTGGACGTGTACCGCCTGCAAGACACAGCTCCTCCTATGAGCTGCAGTTTCCAAGCTTTCAAGCTTCTGCCTCACATAGCATCCCTCACCTGCGATCCTCCCACTCAGCACCTTCAGACTAGCCGGCAGCAATTAGCAAACATCTGATGGAAGTGGGATTTCTGCTGAGCTCATTGTACAAGCTACTTCTCAGTGGTAAAAACATTGTGAAAGGGCTAATAGAGGAGCTATGTTGAGATGATTTCCTTAAGGCAGAGGAAAAAAAGAGCCCCAGTTTTTAAAGAGGCAGAAGCCCATTTCAAGGCATGAAATTAAGAAGTAAAATTTCTTCTAAGTCATTTTTGATATATAGCACTTTTATAACACATGATAGATAATAAGTGTTCTGAAGACCTCGAAATGCCAAAGAAAAAGTGTCATTTACTTTACAACATTGCCATTATAAAGTAAATGATAGATGCATGTATCTGAAATTTGAATTAAAGTAAGCAAAATTATAAAAAAATTCACCGGATATTAGTTATTTTTCAAACTCTGGTATTTAAAGAAAAACAACTGATACATTTGGTGATGTTTTTTGTTATCTTTGTCTGGTTTGTGTCTTCCTGTGTGAATCTGTGGTGGTGGTGGGGGTGGCAAAAAAGAAAAAAAAACACAGAGAAGAAGACAGAAAGGAAACAGTAGATGAGAGATACAGAGAGATAAACCGGCAGTCTCACAGCAAACTGTGGAACGTGAGAGTGAAACGCTTGAGGCTTTGGACATCAAAGACAGAAACTTTATATCTTTCATATTAATCTGACTCAGGTGAGTTCTGTCAAAGAGGGCCTTCTTGCAGCTTCCTGGAAAAGCCTGGCCACAAAATGTTGTTACTTTTGCATTTCAGATAACCAGAAAAAGAAAGATTCCCATAAGCTAAAGGCACAACACATTACAAAACCACTTACCTGTCAAGAAAAGATAAGGGAAGAAAACACTATTTCTTTGTTCTGGGAGAAGAGCTATCAAAACGTGTGACCTTCTTGGAATACAACATGTTAACCTCATTTGGCACCTAGTAAGATTGGGGCCATTCAAATGTCCATTTACTTCAGTATTCAGATATGACACAGGGAAATGCCTTGTTCCTTTCCACTAAGCATGACGATAAGGCCCCTGTATGCAACACTTCCTGTAGTTAGTTCTTATATTTGAAAATTTCCTACTGTTGGCACATGCTGAATCTATTCATTTTAGACTTCTGCTCATAAATAAACAAAAATGCCACAGTTGGTGGATTCAGTTTGTTTTTTTTACCTATCATCCAATGAGTTGGAAATATTATATCTCTTTTCACATTATCCCATTCGGTTTCATTTGCATTTACCACAGAGCTTCTCTGGAAATGGAACAAGTCTTGAAACAGGAGTGACAGGAATTACCCATAACATTGCTGGCACTATCAGCCCTTTTCCTATTAATCTCCTCCACAGTTCTAAAATACTTGCTTCCCCCCATGCTATAAACTGTCACAAAGCATCCAATTTTGTTTTCTCATAAGTGATTTATATACAGTGTCTTGTAAAAGTATTCCTATCCAAGAAACTTTTCCACATCATCACTTTTACATCCTCTAATTTCAATGTATTTTAGGGGAATGTACGTATATGATACTGCTTTCTCTACACAAAGAAGTAAATAAAAGTCTATATTGAAGGGCTTACTGTTTTTTAAAAAATAATAATTTCAAACTTTTATTCTCAGTTGACCTGAGTCAACTTTCTTTGTTTAACCAACTTTTGCATAAATTATAACTGCAAATACTTTCCTGTATTTACTTCCACCCACCTTCCAATGAAGTCGAACTAGCTTCCTTGTCGTTGCTGAAATAATATTCCCACAAGATGATTCTTCCACCACCATTATCCTTTAAGCTGAAGTAGGAGTAGTACTAATTGGTGAATAATAATAATAATAAAAGATCTGAAGTATAACTTTTTCAGGGTGATGTGAATGTGTAATGTTAGTTTTCCTCCACATGATATGCTTTGCATGTGGGGTAAATATTTAATTTTAGTCTTATCTCATCAGAGCACTTTCCACATGTGTTCTCGTATCCCTTACACAGTCTGTGGTGAACTTCAAACAGGACTTGCTCTTGTCAATTTCCCATAGAGGCAGATTTATGGAATAGATGACTGATAGGTTTCCTGTTAACATTTCCCCAATCTGATATAGGAATCGCTGCAGCTCCTCCAGAGTTGACTTAAGCCTCTTGGTCTCTTTTCTGTTTAGTACTTTTAAAGCTTTGAATGAATGCAGTACAACTCTGACCTGTGTGTTGTGTTCCTTGATCTTCATTATGCTGTTTCCTAACAAATGTTCTCTAACAAACATCTGAAGTCTACACAGAACAGCCGTGTCAAACCGACATTAAATCAAACATGCGTGGACTGTATTTACTAATTTGATGACTTATGAATGCAGTAGAGTATACAAATCTTTACAAGGATTAGAGCAAAGATACTAAATACAAATGCATGCCACACTATTTTGGATTTATATTTATTCAACATTGTAGTTCACAAGGTTTTTAATGGGCTTAATTGATAAGCAAACTTTCATTTTTACAAGTGCATTTGTTGGTCCTGTGGAGTTTAGTAAACAAGGGGTTTAGAAATAGATTGATCTGAACTTTAGGCATGAAACTCGGGTCTCAAAGAAGAACCTCTTTAAACAAAGGCAGTCTTTGTAATGTTTTACCAATTTATTACTAACAAACTTACTCCTCAAACTAGGTTATAAAATTCAGCTGCAATAAAAAAGCCTAATAAGTGAGGGAAATTGTGCTTACATGTAAATACAGCTCACTTGCTCAGCATTCCAATTCAAAATGATAATGAGCAACTTCTGGGGAACTTGAACAATAAAGAGATGGGAATTATTTGCATAAACTGTTTCATTATCATGAGGAAGCTGTGCTTTTCTAAGACATCATCCCTGTCACTAGTTCCTTTGGGATATTTGCTTAAGCTTACAATGCATTAACACCGTTACTAAATGATAAGGTAGGACATTAGAAATAGCTGTAAATTGTTTTACAAATGAAATATAGTCACAGTCGCAGGCTAACAGTCTTCAGTTTAAGTGAAATGAAGTTGTTGAAAGTTAAATATGAGTGTGCTTTCTTTTACCCATGAGTCACAAAGGATTAAACTGCCGAAGTGGATCATCCTCGATCGGGAAACACAAGCCTACACCTGTCAGGTCAAAAATGATCAAACAGCTACCAGGATACCAGCAAGGAGGAAAAGTTTTTTTGGAAAACCCCTACATTATAAAGGTAACAAGAAAAAAATGTTGGAGGAAAGGAAGAGAAAGCTGAAAGAAGATAAGCTGAACAAGCCAAACCCCAAGCAGTCCTTTGTTAGTGGGAATTTCTTTACAAGAAAAGAATTACTCTACCATTACTACAGCAGCATGTCATGTCAAAACCAGGTGATATGATATGCTGCTTATCAGGTGGACAAAAGGTTCATAAACATAGTACATAAACGATAGGATTCCAGCTTCTGAACTCAGCCAAAACAGATAAGCAACAACTAAACAAAGCAGAGCATTTGACTCAGGCACCTCCAGTCTAGTGAACAAGAATTCAGTCATGCACATGCATGTGTTTGCAGCTAAACAAACTAATCTCAGCACCTGGATGCACAGAAATAACTGAGAAAGGAGGAGTTAAACTTAAAGTTTAAACAAAAAAAGCTCAGATTTGTTTTCCTGCAGAGAACACTAATTTTCCATGTATAAAGTCAATCACATTTAATGTTCTACATCTAAAGGTGAATTATTGCAATAGATCTGTATGCTATTTGGCCATCCATAAAGGTTTTCTACATGGATTTTATTTGTATATATAAATCTCAGGAAAGCACTGTAAGAATCAAGGGGTTTTCAAACTCATTTGTCATTTGGGACATCCCATGGAAGCCCAATGAAAATTTGGACATGTGGACATCTAATCTGCCATTTTCTATAGCTACTTAATCCATACAGTACTGCATGGATTAAGCAGTTCTGGATCTCCATGAGTCATTGGATGAGAAAAAAGGGGTAGAAGAATGAGCTGAAGAATGAATGGTCCACAATCCTTCTGTTATACGCTCTAAAGCAACCTTAGCTCCTCTGGTGTGAGGTAATGCTGTGCTGTGCCGTGTGTAGTCAGACTGCAGAACTGGATCAGATGACAGAATGGAGATCAAGGAGAAGCACTTTCATTTTTTATCAGCTCACACACAAACACATGCACACAACACACACACTTCCTCCCTTCATCCCTCTCTTTCTGTGTTTGATGTTGCATGTTTTTTTTTTACCCACCAGACCTTAAAATAGACAATAAAGTCCCATAAAAACCACTTCCTGGATTTTATATCAAACACCTTTTTGTGTTAGTGTGGAAGTGAAATGTCAGAGAAATAAAAACTAAACATAGATTCTTAAAATGTGTAGCTGAAGTGCTTTGCAAAAGTATTCAAATCTTACTCTTTTTTTGTACACTTAGTGACTTTGCAATTACAAACACCAATGTACAGTATAGGGGTTGTATGCGGGAGACCTTCAAAGTAGTTGAAGGAAATTTTTTTATGTGATTTTCAATTTCTTTAGGCCCCAAAAATTCTGTCCTGGGTCATTCTTTCCAAATGGCACCTGGTGTAGTCCATCTTTTTTATATCTCCCTTGAGGTTTTTATTTATATACCTGAAAATAAAATTCAATCTAATGTAATTGAGCTCAGAAGTCAGAACGCTATGACTAGTTAATTTATGAGACTTGTGTCTCATAAATACAGTTGTTCAGTTCTGTAAAGGCTCAAGAAGTTTATTATTGAATAAAACTGAATACAGTAGTAGCTAAAAACACACCGGACAACAGTAAACTAGAATAAATGCTACAGAAAACAAATGCATGAAAAGTTTATTTTTATGTTAAATTACACACAGTCAGAATACTAATTGGGCTCATTTTAAATCTTTATAGCAGTACTTAATATACTGTTGTAAAATGTCACAATGTCACAATATGAAGTAAGACAAATGTAACCCCCATAAACTATGCTGATCTGTCTGCATGTTTAACGTGTTTGTTTGTTAGTTCTTAGAATGTCCTGTAGGGGGCACTAGACCCACATTTCTCCTGTGTCGGTACGAGAAGAAGAGTAAAGAAGAGGGAAGAAGAAAATAAATGGCAGCCTATGCAGACTAAGCACATTTCAGCAGAAGTAGAGAAGTTACTACGCATAAGTGCTGCTGTGATATGAAAGAAATCTGTTTATTCTGAACTGGATAATGTACATTCTGTTCTGAGAGTTCTCCGGTGAGTCTGTTGTTTTATTTTCAGCTGCTTACTTACGCAGAATGGCTAGCTAGCTGGAGCTAACGTTGCTCAGTTTTTTTTCGAACTGGAAAAAAAAACCAACCGGAGTATAAAGTGTTGCTCTGTAAGTAGCATAGCTCTGTGAAATGAGACTGTTTATGATGACGTGATGTTTATTAAATAATTTCTTTATTACTGAGCGTCTTTGGTTTATTTTGAACGCTAATTTGATTTTCACTGAGAAGTAATTGAAAGATTTCTATGATTTCCGTATACCTGCATGATCGGTTAACGCTCTGCATGCAGGTTGGTTGTTTTTCTTTTTTTTTTTTTTTTGGACGACCGATACCCGAACGAGCCAGTGGAGTTCCAGAAGCAGGACGGTTCCGCCGCCATCTTTGTGACTCGGACTGAAGCCTAGAAAGACGGAGGGCCTGGTGCTGCTGGAGCTGGATATTTTGCGTGGACAACAGATAAGCTTATTGAACATTTGGGCCCCCAAATCTTTTTTTTTATTCCACAAACTATTTGTTCATGAACATTTTCATAACGGACAACTTATGTGCACATTGACTGAACTGACTGACTGAACTGTTATATTGAAGGACTAACTGGAATATGTAATTTATTTTGTTGAAATAAGCTTTAAAGCTACTGTTTAAAAAAACTACCCTCAATTTTCTATATATTAATTTAATATTTTTATATAAGGGTGGACAATTTAAGTTTTATACCTTAATTTTATTAAGGTAATTAGTGTTACCTGGATTATTAATTTTTTTTGTGGGGAAAGAAAAATAAACTTGAGTTGTTAAAACTTGTATGCTTATCATCCTCCTGTGTGACCCTAGAACAAAAGTAACTTTCCTACTGAATTTATTGCTAATTAAATTAAGTAGTGGTTACACAAACATAAGAAAGCGAATCGGATATCATAATGACGACATTGTTTAAAGTGGAAAATGTGACATTTTCCCTGAATATGCGGAAGGGAAGAAAAACTGAAATGAGAGTTCAAGTGGGAGAACATGCGTTATGTATCAGCCATAAACTATTTCCTATTTCACCACCCACGATTTCAATGCAGTTTTACAGTTGCAAAGGCTGACGTCAGAATTTTGGCTAACATTTTGTCATTTGACAGAAATGAAAAATAACTAACGCATGACCATTTGTTCTCAGGAAACGTTAGGGAAACTTTTTCCAAATATTGATTTTCAAACCACACATTCCATAATTTTCATGAAATTTCAAAGTACATTGGGATCTTGTTGATGAATAAGGGAAAAATAGACTGGAAGATCAATAGGAAGACTTGTGCAGCATCTCCGGTGAAGCAGGCACTGTGTTAAATTTGCTCTCAGTTTTGAGACATTCACCTTTAAACGTGTTTAAATTAGCTCAATGTTTGTCTTGTCTGATCAGATTTCAGTTGGCTTTACCATGTGGCCAGCTGCAGCTTTCAAACAAGCTCAGTCTCCGCTATGGAAAAACTTGCCACTTTGCGGAAGTTGACACTTTTGTTACATCAATTTACGATTCATCGCAGTTATATGTATCACTGGGTTTGCTGTTATTCCTGAAATTCTTAACCAGTTTCCTACCATCGGGTGGTTGGAACTTGGACACAGTGTTCTAACGGTGTGATAATGATCCAAAACACGCAGTAAATGAATTTTGGTCTGGTTAAAGCAGGCTAATGTTAAACATCTGGAAGGGCCTTCCCAAAGCACTGACTCATTTTAAAAATGTACTATTCGTCTGTGGCAGGAAATCTTTGCACAATTGTTCCACCAGAATCGTACCAGAAACATGTTGATGTTTACAAAACCATTTATTGGTGGTATGTATTTATTTGAGCTTGTTTGTATAATTTTGCCTGTGTGGGAATAAAAAAGATAATCCAAAGTAAAATCAAACTTCTCAACACAATTTTTATTTTGGGATTATAATCCTTCCATTGAATAAGACAAATTTTAAACATTCCTAATAGAAATATGACAGTAATACCAGAGATGAGTGAAGGCAAATCTTTAGTGTATATTTAGATGGTATCATTCAACGAAATGTAACTGAGGTACATGAACAAAAAAAGTAGTTCTGTAATTCTGGTATTTAAAACCAAACAACATGAATGAAAATTTTATTAAAAGAGAATTTTATTTTCCTGACAGAAAACACTGAAGGTCATCTGTCACATATCTAAAGCTGAAGCAGAAAGTTGACATGCAATTTAATAAACAAGAGGAGATGTGAATGCCCAAGAACAGATATAATTAAAGTTTAACCAAGAGGAGACAGTCTGAGCCACAATGAAATAGAGTGACATGGCCTGAAAAGAACTTTTAATTCGTAAAAAAATAAATAAATAAATAAATGATGCCTTTTTAATAAAATACCTAAAGACTTAAGAAAGTCAAAAGTCCATTACCTTTAAGGCAGATGGCGATCCTCAGATTTGAGAATACATATATTTTTTATTCAAAGTGCCGTTGTTGCTGCTGGTGTGACATGAGTCTGAAAACTTAGAAGTTTATTTTTACCTGTGGTGTTTTAGTTATTGATGCGCCATTTTAGAATGCTTTGTAGCTTCTATTTTATTTTTTTATGTATATATATTTCTTCAGGCTGTCTTTCATAATGTTATATTTTTCTTGGTCTGATAGTTTGAAAAAGGTGAAATACTTATAAAATGACAGTGTTCGCTACCTCACAATTCTTCAGTTACTTTGTAGTGATACAGTTTGAAAATGACGAGCAAGAAATAAGTTAGAAAGAAAAACATTCATACACATAAGCTGATTTGTTGATAGAAGCTGACTTTACTGTAAGGGTTATGAGGAAAATATAAGCCTTAGTATTTCTGCAGTAACATTTTAAGGCCCCAGCGTCATTAGTTCACGGCTTTAAGAATGTCAGTTACTGATATAAAACTAATCAATAATTGTGATATGGCTATTGTAACAACATGCACTGCCATGCACAAATACTCTGAAAAAGATTTCATTGACGAATCCCTAACATCTTATGTTGTTTAAGAATTTCCGATTCTGACTGTATGCTAGAAATGTTAGAAATGATTAAATCAGTTGTTTACATTTTTATTTTAAAAAAAGAAATAGAAGGAACGGATAATATTTAAAGAAGAAAAAACAAATGTTTTTGTACTTAAGTGATATGGTTAATATTACTTCTATCAAAACTTCTTCATGCAATAGGTCTTATGCCCTGAGGCTTGGAATATATGTCAGTCATTACTCAAAAATGAATGCAACTCTATTCTATCTGATATGTGTCAAAAATAGAAATGGCTGCGCTTTCATACAAAGATTTCTTTTGAACGTTATTCAACTGGTAGCGCCTTCTCAACGGCATAACTCTTCAAGTCGAGACCATCTTGCCCATCCCAGATCTTTGTGTGCTTTCACAATCTGTTTGCAGTTTCATGTGAACCTTCCATGTTCGTTGTGGTGAAATTTAACCTGGAATTTCTTCTGTAACACAACAAGAATGATTGGCTTAACTGTTTCCTCTTTCTCAGTAAAAAGCTTCTCTGGTGTTTCACAGCAATGTACGTGTTCCCACTGTACAAGACCAACAGATGGTGAAGTTGATAATCATTAACTTTTATCTAATATGGCCTTTGTGATAATGTGTGCTTAGTGTAATTAGTGAGAAAAATGAAATATGAGTCAGAAGAGGATGGATCTGCAATGTGTGAAAATCCTGTGGACATTTAAAACGTTTTTATGGTAATCTCAAAATTTTCTCCTGTAAATTTGAAGTGTGGGTGGACTGATTGTGCCCCAAATAGAGCTTTTTTCCCCAGTAACCTCTTGTGTTGCTGACAAAGAAAATATTAATGGAGGTGAGACTGTGTTAAAGTGTAGGAGTGGACTGGATTGGAGAAGAAAAAGAATGAGAAAAGCTGAGAGAAAATGTTGGCTGGATGAATGGAAAAAGGCAATGAAAAAAGAAAAGGATAAATCTGTATTTTCAAAGCACCTGACTTCAGCATGAAGGCATGACATTTAGTGGAATTAAATTTGTGGCTACCTCATCAAACCCACTCCAAGCTGCAGGATGTTTTCATTGAAATATTGCAAATAGAGTGAGATTGAAGAGAGAAAGCAACTGCAACAGAAAGGTCTGGTGTATGGCGGCAGGAGAGTTGGCAGGGCTCCATCACTGACCTAATGTTGGTTCTTCCCATCTTGGCTTGACTTTAGCGTCATCTCTGTAGCGGAAGCAGTATGCTAGATTTATAGTCTTGTTGAACCATGCAGAGATGACCTTACGCACTTCGCTTGACACCACAGGTAAACCAGATTAGAATGCTAAAGGAAGTATGCACATTTTGTTCTGGTAGAAGTGCCAGTGAACACCTTCTGCACAAAGCCTTTGAGCCAAAGTGATAGTAGTAGATCTGATTTGGAACACAACAAAGACAGCAGTGAATAGCTAATGTCAGAGTAGATAGGAATAATGCATCTGTCTTTGTTGGCTTACTCTAACTGACTCACAGCAGCTTTATAAAGGAGAAATCTGTCCAGCCTATCCATAACAAAGGCACCACTGGGTTTCTTTTTGCTCTGCCATGAAATGATGAGATCCAAATCTAATCCAAATTTCTAAACATAGGAACATCCCAAATTTGAGACACCAGTTTGGGACCAGAGTCAAAGCTTAACTGGTTCATTATTTATTCTGTTTTATAAAGCAACAAATAAATCACACAATCCTAATGTTTTTTTTTGTTGTTTATTTATTATTATTTTTTTTTTTTATCAGGACTGGAATCCTTTACTTTAAAATTGGGATAATTAACTATGAAGTGCACCTGTATATATGTGGCACCCACAAATTTTGAAAAGGTAAGAAAAATGTAAATATGCTACGTATATAGACAAATACTTAACATATGAATGCTTTTTAGTGCCTGTAACAAGGCTGGTAAAAAAAATGTAGTAGCCTACCAGAAAACGTAATTGATCTTCATCTTCCTCCTTTGCTCTCAAACCACTAAAATCAAGGCCTTCTCAGGCCAGCCAAGAAACAATCACAATCACTCTTCATGGCTCTGCAGTTCAGCCTTTCAAAACCTGTTGGTAGAAAATAATATATTCCCCACATTGCAGTTTTCAAAGTGTGTGAAACAAATAACAGCTTATGGTCTGGAAATTATGGTACACAAAGCCACTCATCAGAATACCTTTTTGCTGTTTTGAAAGTTACTCTGGTTTTCTTTCTTCGATCATCAACACTGGTTAAAAGTGTGATATGGAAACTGGGATTAGTTTGTATTCTTACACTGAAGTTGTGACTTTTGCTGATATTAGCTTTAAACCAGAGCCAGTCCTTTTAATGTTAGCATTTATTTTGCACCAGTCATGTGTCACCTATGCATAGACACCGATAAGTTGAGTAGAATGGTGTGTATCAATGGAATCCAAGTTTGGTTATGCAGTTAATACATCCCAAAATCCCTTGTAAGATTTGCACTGTGAATTATGACTCATTAAGTGTATGAAAAGGCTCTACCTGGCCCACATCCATTGCAAGTAAGCCTTGATATTCTGATCCTCCTCTGTGCAAAGACTGAGGAGAGTTTAGAGAACATTTTCCTTGCACCAACATTTTGGTGCAACCTGCAATGTGTGAAAGCCTAAAAGTGTTCAAAAGTACAGAGATTTCAGATCTAATACATAAATGGCAAATATTTTCTTGACTTGCTTCCAAATAAAAGGGGAAAGTGCAAAAAATACTTACCACTGTTTGCACAAGGACTTCTGGTCAAACAGCAAGAAGTGTTTACATAACTTTAAAAGAAAGAGACTTTCTCCCCAGGTGTGGCTTGTGACCTGACTGTAAGTGAACATAATAGCAGGAAACTGTGCCAAAAAGTATGTCCTGCTGTGCCTTACTGGAAGGGCTGTGCTGTTTGAGTTTCCTCACATGACATGACAGACGCCACCTCATACCAGTCAGAATAGAGTAGTAATACATTCCTTCACAACATTGTGCAGTACGCATGATTGCATCCAAATATTTTGATGATTGTTTGTTTCTGTTTTTTCTTTTTTCCAAATCTTCTTTAACTCTTCAATGGAATAAAAATTTTTTTAACCAGTTGAGTTTACAAAATGCAAAAATATTTAGTTTATGTTTTAGATATTTACTATAAAAGGGCCACCTTTTGCAAAGTAATGCAAAGGCTGTTTATTTTTTAAACATCTGCAGCCTGAAGAAAATGGACCTAGATTGTAAATGGTAAAATGCTGACACCTAGTGGTCACTGAGATTGAGCAATTAATACATTATGAAGTGGGCTGGGGAAGAAAGGTCTGTTTGGAGACGTTCTAATATGGGGTATGATTAATGCTCTCCTAGTTACAAGAATCATTGAATCTGAGATAAAGAAAAAGCTATCCCTTATTCATAACATGCGAGTCACACACGAAACATTCAAGATAATTGTTTTAATATTTCAATAGGAGACTAGCACATTCTCTCGGCAAATCTAAAAGCAAAAGCTTTTTTAAAATCATGTTAATTTTTTTGGATTCTTATTTTTTTATTATTATGTTATTTTATTAGGGATTCATTGTGGATTAAATATAATGCATAGTGACTCAATAAACACATTCAGAAAGATTAGTCCAAATGTGATAGGAAGCTTAGCAAAGGCTAACAATGAAATGGTTAAAGCTTCCATAAAGGACTGGGGAAGTGGCAGTGTTCAAGCTGCCACATCAACAGAAATGTGTTGTTCAAGTTGGCATGTCCCTTAAACTCTGTAATAATGTAGCCTGTCTCAGCGCATTGCTGCTGTGGTGGTAACACCTGTGAGTTTATGGTTCCAATTCACACTTCCCACCAGTTCTCACTTTTCTACAAAGACCTTTTTTTCAAAGGGTTTTTATCTTTTTAAAAAACAGAAAAGACAGAAAAATTCCTGCTGTATATATATAATTGCATGATCAAACAGCAAAGAAGCTAATGGTATGCTAGAAAATGTAGTCACCAAAATATCTGATTCATCCCTCTGCAGCAAGTGTGGGGAAAACAAATGAGCAACTGCCGGACAGAATGTGTTTGGGTGCGAGAGAAACTGCAAAATCAATGATTGGGTAGCTTGTTTTGAATGGATATGTTCTCAGTCATTTGCCTGCCACACTCATTTACTCTCGCAGGTACATATTTCAATTGCTTGTTAATACAAGCAGCCAATCACTTGGCAGCTCTGTGCATGTAAACATTGAGACTTGGTGAAGACAACATGCTGAAATTCAGAAAACGGCATCAGAATACGGCAGGGAAATTTGTGTGACTTTGAACTTGACATGGTTGTTGCTGGAAGATAGGCTGCTCTGAGAATTTTACAAACTGCTGACCTTACACAACCATCTCAGTCTTACAGATAATGGCCCGACAGAGAGAAACTATCTAGTGAGCAGCAGTTGTGTGGAGGAAAATAAATTGCTGGTGTCAGAGGAGAATGGGCAGACTGGTGTGAGACGAAAGAAAGGACACAGTTACTCAAATAACCACTTGTTTCAACCAGTATGTGCAGAATGTTCTTTCTATATGTTGTCAAAAGTTAAAGAAGATTGACTAAAGCAACAGAAGACCACACTTGCAGTCACTCCTCTCAGCTAGCTGGAAACAGGGGCTAGAGTTCAAACAGGATCACTAAAATGGGACAATTACAAATTGGAGAAAAAAAAACATTGCCTGGTCTGATGAGTCTGAAAACTGAGAAGATCAGAGTCTGAATCATTTAGGCTCAGAATCTGGACAACCAAATACTAATGTAATAAAGAAAATACTTAATGAAGTCTATATGCATCATTACTGCAAAGTAAGTGCAATTATAGAACTTCTGAGGGTTTTATTTTGTTTTACTGTCGAGTTCAAAGAGGGATTCTTCTACATTTGGAAAGAATAAATATAGAAGAAGAATAGAGTGGATTTACAAACTTATAGATTCATCTGAAACATACAGTATCTACAGTTAATCACTTGCAGTGTTTTAATCTCCTGTTGCAATGCGATGCACAAATATTCTCTTATCTACAAAAATATGAAACAATTCGTGTAGGAATTCAAAACAGTCATGTTCAAAACTTAATTTCTTCAGCTGATAAAAGAAATATAATTAACAAAAAATGTTTTTTCTTTTGGCTTTGATTGAATAAGGATGTAATATCTGTGGGCAAAAAATGTTTTGTGAACAAAGACATGAAAGGAGAATGATAACAATAAACTAAAAACTTATGTTTTTAACTTCAAAATGACGTTTATTTATCTGAGAACAAAAGCGGAAATAAAAACCCTGAAAAAAATACTTGCATTTCAAAGAAAATGTTTCTAACATTTTAAAAAGACCACCATCTTGCTAATTGATATCTGAATGGACTTTTACTGGTTGTTGCTTTTATCAATGAAAACAGTTACACTTGAAAGAAATGTGCATATTATGAAATTCACAACTCTCTTCACTCTTATTTACATTTAAAGGAGCACAAAAGCCTTAAATCATGTTTTTGTTACGGAAACTTGGTCATCCAGTGATGGGATTTTTTTACTACTATTCTCCAGTGATATGTTGACAAGTTTTTGTCTTGTCGCCTTCCTCACAACTCTCCTCACTGTGTTTTTGTCATAGACCACTTGTTTTTAAATTTTGCTCTGACTGTAGTACGGACAATTTTCTTTTACAGTGTCCTGAATTTATGCATTGGGAAGAACTTGTTGTTAAGGAGACCACAAGGGAAAGATGCAAACCATGATTTTTAACATTTTTTACAGTTACAGGCTTACTTTTATTCCTCCAGAAAGGAATGCCTCTTTCTGTGCCCTCTGTTAGCAGTTCTGGACTGGGGTACATTCAATGTCAAATTAATTGTCTGTGGTCTGAGCAGCATAATAATAGTATTTGAGAAAAACGGTAAACAATAATTAATTTTAAATATACTTAAAATGTTTACGTAGCTGTGATGAACAGCAGCATTAATTGCTTTGACAGCCTTTTATTCTTGGAGCTGCCGGGAATAATTCCACCCACAACAGGCTGTCCAGAATGAAATGATCTTGCCTCGGTATCTTTATGTACATTAAGACAGAAAATTGCAAGAAAAAAAAAAGATTCAGGTGATCTTAAATCCATTTAGATGTTATGCATGTCATGGTTTATTAGGTTAGCCTGTGCCTGGAAGGAATAACTGCAACCACAGCTGCTGCAGACACGCTGCATGATATTTCCAGCAATCACTGAAAAAAGGCTTTTTCTCACACATAATTTACCTCATGCCCTCTACATAATTTGCTGCCTTCGTTTACCCTTATTAACCTCATGCGGATTGTGTTCACAAGCTGTTCTATTGTATGACGGAAGGACTGCACTGATAAGATAAGAATATGTTTTACTTCCATAGAAACAATACATCTTTGTAGGCCTGAAGCAAAAAAAAAAAAAAGTCAGCCAGGCAAGATTTATTACAGCAAGTAAAGGATGGGAGAGCTGTGAAGAAAAGAAAAAAAACCTATTTCTCTGTGCATTCGTGTCCTTTTTCTTATTTCATCCTTATTTAAGGCCAGCATGTGCAAGACGTCTTTCCTCCTTTGTGATGAACAGAGATTGTATGTCTTAACAATGAGAAAGTGGGACAAATTATGAGACATGGGTGTTATTTATAATGTTTCATAATAAATGTCTGAATGCAAGGAATAACAGCCTGAATATGGAAATGTAGTCTTCCATATATTCACACTTCCATTCCTTTCGTTTACATGGATTCGCATATGTTAGCAGATATGCTGACAATCATATCCAGCAAATTAGAAAATGTGCCTGATGATGCTTGCTAATTTGAATAAAATTACCTTTTAAAATAACAGTTAAACAAGTATTGAATATACTTTTTACAACGTCCACAGTATTTAAAATGCTTGTTCATAGTCTGATGTAATATTCCAATCTTAAATGTTATGCTTCCTTCAGCTGTAAGTAGAAAATCATAAATAACATAAGTAAAAGTTTGAAAACATCATTCTGAGTGAAATGAATCTATGTAATGCTTTACTTATAGTAAATTGAATTAACTTTATTATGCTAATTTACTGGTGGGGAGTGTCTGTATTATATTCTGACAAAACGACTCATGTATTCAGGTTTTCTCTTTTTAGATTTATTATTCTAGATTTATGTACTATTCAGCATGACATACAGTATTTTAACTCAAACATATAGTCTAGAGCAAGGGCCATCAAATCCTGAAATTGAGAGCCAATGTCCTGCAACTTTTATATGTCCCTGGTCCAACACACTTGAATCAAATGACTGAATTACTTCTTCAGTATGCAGTCTAGTTCTCCAGAGTCCTTTATTCGATTCATTATCTGATTCAGGTGTGTTGAACCACAGACACATTTAAAAGTTAGAGGCCCTCAAAAGGACGGGATTGGACAACCCCTAGTCTGCAAAAGCAATAGTTTTCCGTAGAGCTGCAAAAACAGGAATCAATATTGAAAAGATTTACAGCATAATCATAATACACTTATTACTAGTTTTAATGTATATCCACTGATGGTACAGAACACGCTACCTTTTTGTCATTCTGTTATTTACAGACTAACACAAGTGTAAAATGCTGATGTGAGCTGGGTAATTAGTCAGGCTATCAGCTTAGGTAGCCAGCCTGGACTTGAGCACTACAGATATTGTGTCTTGTCAGGTAAAGTTTTAAAACAAAAATGTCCTCAATATAAGTGAAGAGTGGTATTTTTTAGGTTTCCATGCTATGATTGCTAGCTATCACTGAACTTCTCTTCCTTGAAAGCCTTGGAATACTTGTGAGTATTTCACTGCACTGATCTTTCAGCCAGCTGACCAGCAGTGCACAGCAACGAGTGGGGGTCTGGCATCACTCAGCTACACAATGCTCCATACAGGCAAAAGGAATTTGAGTCACCCCCAGCATTGTCTCAAGCATCTCATTTATATCAGAGAAAATGTGACTTACAATTTAAGGGTTGATATATCACTCAATTAAAGATTCAGTGTGACATTTTCATTTCAAATCTAATAAAAATTAGCATATTACTACTTATTCACAGAGTTAGAAGATACAAGATAATTTCTGGCAGTAGAAAAGAACATAAGGGACAAAAGAACAGACTGTTAGAGAAAACAATCATTCACAACATTATAAGTTCATTAATATCACAACAAAGAAGCATTACACCTCTAAAGTTCCTCTGTCTCCCAACCCAATGACAAATAGCTCCACTGATCGATGATGCAATGTAAAGCTTGTTTGTCTTCTAACAAGCAACTCGTTTTTGGATGCCTGTGTACGATGATGTCAATGTTCAATGTCTTTTACCTCAGCAGTCCATTTACTGTACAAAAGAAAATTAAGAGGCCAAAAAAAAAAAACCAGAATGTAAAAGGTAAGAATAAAGAAATGTTTTATACAAAAGGATTAAAGAAATAGAAGAATCAAAATCTAATAAAATCTCACTTGGAAATGAAAAAGTATTACTTTAGAAGACAAATGTTTATTTTGTCTTCTTTAAGCTTGTTGAATGTCCTTGGACAGAAATCACTCTGTTATCATTCATTCATTTCAGATTGATGTATTGAAAGATATTGAGTGTGCACTGGAAGTTTTCATTCCAGTGCCAATTATTTTTTACTTAAACGTTTACTTTCAGGATCAGCCTGGATGTAACTCAATCCATCTTGACTTCAACTCTGACTGGTATCAATGTCACTCATGAGGAAGAGTTTACCCACCACATCCTACCATTGCCAGTTTAGGGTGAAAATTGGGATCTGGGTGATCTAGCATGTTAATTTATATCCACTGACTACAAACTACAAATAGGTCACTTACCTTTCTTCCAAGAACATATTTGTTCTTGTCCATCTTATATAAAGACCAGACACATGAAGGACATGAATATTACTTTCCCCTCTAATTTCTCAACTGCTCTGTAGCTCTCAGTGGCTCCTCCAGAGCAACAATGCCCCTCTGCTCTGCTTTTCCATTTGCTGCATGTCTTGTATAGTTTGGTCGATGACCATGCCAAGGCTGGTCTGCAGATGAGTCATACTCCATCTATTTTGGATGATGGATTGAACAGTCCACAGTAATGTCTGTGAATGTGATATGGATTATAACCTAACATGCTTTGAGCGTCTCTTTTTTTGCCTTTCTTGGTCACCAGTTCATAAACTGATTAAGAAAAAAACAGAGACTTACAGAGTAAATCAAACAGGTGTTGACTCACTTTACCAGCTCTTTGACTTCTAAAGTTATTTGTTATCACAGATTTTGTTTTGGGTTGTGAGATTAAAGGAGACTGAATAGACACTTCACTGTTTTAATTGTAAAAAATATATAAATGTAAAAACACTGAATCATTTTTATTTTATTTCACAGCTAAGCACTGTCTTGTTATGATTATTTACATAATATCTGAGCAAAATACATTGAAATTTGTCGTAAGACGGAAAAATTTGAGATGTTTCAAAGGGTAGGAACACTTTTGCAAGGCAATGAGTTACTGAGGAATAAGATGAACAAATTCATTGCAAATTCATCACAAGATGAGTTCAGGCATTTAACTGCTAATGTACACATTGAGGAAGTATATTATGCCAGACATGATTGCAGGCAATTGGATCCTAATTATAAGGAAAATAAATAGTAGCCTTGTTAATTCAATCTTAGTAAAACATATAAATATTAACCAAAGGGATCTGTTTGAAAAGTTTTAGATGGGAAAAAATGCATTTTTGTAAAGTACCTGGATCATGTCCAGTGTTAACTTGTTGGTAATTTTCCTCCTGCTTCATAATTTACCCACAGAAAGTGCATTTGTCATGGAGGGAAATAATGAAAATAAGATTCGGGGCATCTTAGTTTCCTGAGTGATGCTATTACCATTAGTGCTCAAGGATCGAGGCACAAGTCTAATTAACTTTTCAAGTGGTTCCTGGGAAAGAGAAACACAACTCATTCACTTCCCCCAGGGACCAGGTCCCTCCTTGGTTTATGAGACCACTCAATCCTGAGGTCTTCCAGCTCTGCACACTCCTCACTGGCAACACCGGAACGGAGCACTGTAGTGTGGAGCAGGTGTCGATTTTACTTTAAGTCAACCTAGAAGAAGGTTGTTCGAAATAAATGAGGAGACAAACTTGTGTGAAAACACGATTTAAAAAAGAGCAGATTATGTAAGTGAAATATTTTTTTTAGATATTCAGCCCATTTTCCAATAAAATGCAATTTAATTCGAGGGTTGAACTATGTAGGGTTATGTCAATATACCGCTGCATCTCATATTAGAATATGATTGAAAAGTTAAATTATTTCTGTCATTAAGTCCATGATGTGAAACTCATATTCTATTCACTAGACTTCTTACACTAAGGGGAATACATTTCAAGTGGTTAGCTCTGTTCATGTTAAAGAATATGGCCTGCAGCTGAATTCAGTTTTACTGAAAATGATAAATTATGAAAGCACCATTGTTAATTCAGAAATCTGTATTAAAATATAATATGATATATCACTATCATTTTAAAATATGTTATAGCCAACCTACACAGTCATGGGGAAAACTGTTTGATGGTTGTCAATGACAGTGAGTGCAGGTCCCAAAAGGCCATTGTTAAAAACGTGACTCTTAACAGAATGCTGCATGTTGTTAGGAAAGTTTTGTGGAAGAAAAAAAGTGTGGTTAAAAAGGGCCAAGAGGCAGCATGGACAACTGTAGCCTAGAGAATATTGTAAAAAATCTTTTTACAAATCAAAGCTGACCACGACATGGGTTGCAAATTTTGCATTTCAGTTGTTAAGCCGATCCTAAACCAGAGACGTTAGCTTAAAAGTGTTACAGTAGTTACTCATAAATTAGACCTGACCAGGTATTAAGTGAATATACTTTCAAAGATGTTGATATGAATTTAAAAAGGCTGGCATTTATAAATTAAAAATCATTTTTAATCTCTCGTATGTAGAATTCTAATTACCGTATCTGAAAAACTGATTTTTATGTTTTTATCAGTTGAGAAACATAATCAACAAGATTAACATAAACCAGTGTTTGGTTTATATCACTCTGTTTATAATGAATGTGGATTGTCTATTAGCTTCACCCTTTTGTGTTGAATTATTTAAATAAATTAAGCTTTCGATAATGAAGCATAAAAACTCAACTTTATCCGCAGGAAGGTGTCTGTAGCCCATCTCACAGCAGCCTCTTTATAGTGTCTCTTTCTAAATCTTATCCTAGTTTGAGAGTTTTGCTCTTTCTTCTCGTAACATCTGTCTCAACGTTGCGTTGATCTATTTTACATTAAGCGAGAGAGATTGTTGTCCTTTAGGGCAGGGTTGAGTACGCTTCCGAAAACCCCGGTGCCTTGTTCATTAAGATGATCGACAACAGAGAAAAAGCAACATCTGGTGGCTATGACTTGAGGTGCAGCACGTTCATTTTCTAGAGTACAGGACATCTATTACATCTATTTGATTCATGTTTAGTGGCTCATACGAGCGTCTGAAGAGCACTTTTCTTGTCAGCCTGAAGGATTTTTGAGATACAGACTCCAAGAGTTCAGTTAACTTTATGAGCTCTCTTACTGAGTGCAAGAATAAGTAATGATATTAGAGCATTTTGGGGTATTGAACACAACAGCCACTTTACTTTCTTTTGTTGATTACAAGGACAGCTGAAGGGCATTAAACATCACAAGTGACTGATTTATAAATGCTCTTATAGATGTTATATTTGAGTTTTGTAGATTCTGATCAGGAAAATTGGTTTTAGAGGAACCAAAATAAATTCTTAAAATGAGGCTAGAGGTTGTCTGAGTCAAATTTATTGCGCTCCGTCAAAGAGAGGGGCATACACTGCAGACTGATGGTTCCGAGCCAACTTGTACCCGAGCGGATTGAATTACTATGTTTCATAAAAGTTTAATGGGATTTCAGCAGGTCTAATTTATAAAGGTGGTCTGTGAGAGTAAGCTGTTGTGCTGAAGTCGGTTTTTTATCACCCTCTTCTTTCAGTACAATCTGAGAAGTGATTACCAACCCAGAAGCTGGGTGACACAAATAGCTGAGTGGACACAATGTCTCACAGTTTGGACTTTGCTTAACTCACTGAGCTTCATTAATTTGTGCTGCACACCAGATTGAAGCAAAACAAATATTATGATTGTATCACTTTTCTTTCTACCATGATTACTCAGCATATTTGGATTTTGAAAGTATTTGAAAGATTCTGTTGCATAACTAACATACAACAGAGATCTTCCCACTAATTCAGTCATCTGTGATGGCAATTCAACATTTTGTGTTTGTTCTCAAACTCAGCCTTCCAATTGCTCTCCTTCCCAGGTGTAACTCATCTCCTCATTTGCCCATATGTGCTCCCTTCCAGAGCTGCATTCATTTACCAATTAAGTGTTATGTAATTCCCACTTCCTCCTGTGTATGTTAACCTCCACAGTGTTAGTATTCTCTACTGGCTCCTCCATTGAACCCATTATTCCCATGTCCTCATCAATGCTAAGATAGTCCTTCCCCCTGGCTCTGATTGGTTTATTTATTTCTGATTTTTTACAAAACAATAAGCACCATACATAGACATTCAAGTCATACTTGAAACAGTACTTTGGAGAATAAGCACAAACTAATAAATGACAAAACAAGAACCAAAAATAAAACAAGACACACAAACAAAACCCAGCAATTATTTCCATAAATACGTGGATAAAAAGTAGATAACTAAAAAATAAACAAACAGAGGTAACAGAAAGTAAGTAAAATATAAATTAGATAGAAAACAACTAAAACGGGGCACTTAAAGGGCTTAATGTATTCTGTGCTATTAAAATTGTTATAAGACTTAGATAAAGGGTGTATTACAACTGGGAAGTAAGGGGAGCACCACTCATGGGGTCACATTGAGTGTGAAAGTCATAATATTGGTCCAGAAATGGTGACCAGATTCTTGAAAATGTGATTTCAGAGCTTTTGAGAGTGTGAGAAGGTTAACAAGATCGGAAACCTTTTTCAGGGCACCGTGTTATTGAGCCTAAAAATGTAATATATCCACCTCAGGACATATTTAAAATAAATAATTGTGAATATATGCCTGGATTGCTTTGCTTCTGTTTTTGTTTACTCCATTTCCCTCTGTTAATTTCAAGCAATTTTACAGGAAAACTATATTTCCTCATGTGACAGCTCTGTATGCTTATTAAAAGCGTGAGTGTCGTTCCACATTGCATTTTTAATTTTTAATGATCTCAGGATAAAGGGTGGAGAAAATTGCCCCAGTGCAATCATCCAGCTATAGAACATTTTTAACTTTAACAGCAAGTAACCAACATAAGTACTACAGATACTCAGAAAATATTCAACTTTTGCATCATCCAATACTATTTTTAAATGGGTTTTATTAATAGAGCTTACAGACAACAGTGCTGAAAGATACTAATAACACATCACCAAATTCTCCCTGGGCTGGCAGCAGCAATTCTTCACACACAGCAATATCTTTGCTTCCAGACTCCCAGTGTGCTTCATTTACATTCACAGGCTAACATTCAGACATTCAATATATCCAAAACAAAACAGACACATGAATGTAATCAACGTTGCGTAAGAACAGCTCATTGTAACCAGTATGCAGAACAAGCATAAAGTGCATAAATCAGACAATAACAGGGAGCTTCAGATCATCTGAAAGAGTCACATATGACGGCACTCTTTTGTACTCAACAGCTGGAATGATATTTCAAATGATTTATTTACTAAAACTCACAAAATGGTTGAGATTTATACAAGAGCACAAATATTACACAGTTCGTGCTGAGTGTTGTAAAGTTAGCAGCACTCTTTTTTTACTTGCTAGTTTTTTATTGCTAGGAGGAATAACATTTGCCTACTGGACAACTGACAGGCATATAGCACATGCATATGTTTTGTTCCACTAAAAAAAGCATCTTCATCAGAATACTTGTTGCATCCTCTGCTTTATTTTCAAATGTATTTCATCTACTGGTAGCCAAGCCGTATAGGTTTTTAATGGCAAGGCGTAACTATGCTTATCAGCTTCAACAGTGAATCCTTTCAACATTATAGAAGATGTTTCAAATGTGATGTCCAAGCTTCTGATAGTACATGTAAAAGCAATTTCGCAGTTGTTCTATTAGCAAACATCTGCGAGGATATAACTTCACATCCAGTAAGGGTCTCATACGCTAGGTGATGGTTTACTCCAGCAGAGTCAGCAATGTTTTCGCTCCAATAAAATACACTACAGCACCACTGCAGTCCATATATAAACAGGAAAACATGGTAGAGGAAACACCCCCCTCTTCATGGCTAACAGCCTGCATACATCAAAATAGAAGAAAAAAAAAAGTCATTCAGCCAAACTGCTCAGCCTACTTTCATATCACAGGGCTCAAACTTAAAGAAAGACAGCAGCAATTCATAAAGAGAAAACATATTTACACTGCAGGCAAACAAGTGTAATTCCCTTACATACTTCTTCTGTTTCTACTTTTTGCACTTAGATGTTGTAGATTGTAAAACAATTTTGTTTTATCAGACAAAAATGACCGAAGGAAATACAAAATGCTGTCTTCAAATAATGTTTTCATTAATTAAGGGGGAAAGAAACTATTCATGCCATCATTGCCCAATGTGAGAAAGTAGTTGTTACATTTGTTAAGTTATTAATTCATTGCTATTTTCCATGCTGGCTTATTTTTTAAAATTATTATTATTATTTTATTTTCTACATCTTGTTAGTGTCACAGTTTCAGAATCCAAATCAGGCAAGGTGAAATGGGCAAATAGGCATCTTAAAACTCAGAGCATCTTAAAGGGTTACGAAGCCGTTTCTAAGGCTTTGGGGCTCCATTAAACTACAGTGAAGCTGATTATCCACAATGGGAGAAAATATGGAACAGCAATGAATCTTTCAAGGAGTGGAAGATTTGAACAAACGGGGGAAAATAATGCCACTCTGCAATAATTAGCATGGCTAGGCTGTCTTTTCTATTTTACACAGCCATTCAAAACATTACTTTAGGCAAAGTCAGTTGACAGAAGGAAAATACAAGTGGCCAAAAAAAGTAATTTAATGTCAACTTTTTTGTGCATCTGCCAGAGCCAGCTTGCACTACATCTTCTGGTTTTGACTCTTAACCTGGTTGACCTCCTGAAACCTATATAACTCTTAAGAAAAAAACAACACTCATTTAAGTGGCAACCAGGCTGAAAGCTACAACATAAATACATTCAAGAACAAATATCCATCAGTTCACTTGATGAACTTCTTCTTGTTTTTATATACACAACAACAATGTAAAGCAGAGTCAGTATAGACACAATTTAGTTTTGAAAAGATGAAAGCAGTTCAGTAATGTGATTTAATGTCAGCTTCTGTGTGTGTGTGTGTGTCTATGAAAGTTACCTTCAGTACATTCTGTGGTTTTTGGCTATTAAAAGTTTGGTCTCTTACAAGCTGGCAAGCTATTAAGAAACAAAACAACTATAGCCAAAAAACTGCCCTAAAAAATATGAGTATATAGTTACACTACAACATAGCTATAGCAACACCAGAATCATAATGCCCTTTTATTTGAGTTATTCTGGCAGCTAGCAACAGCAGCAGACCTGTTGCTACCTCCAGGCTGTAGGAGAGCCATGCCAAGGCTAACGACCAGCCAAAGGAGACGTGCACAAAGACGAGATTTTCAGGGGGAACAATCCTTTGGAACTCCTCCATGGCCTGATTAGAGTACTTGATGTAGATACTGACCCCTGACAGCGTGAAAATACCTGTTTACATGCAAGACACAAAAGAAAAAACAAAGCTTCATTAAAAAAAAATTAAAAATTAAAAAAATCATATCCATTTTTAACACATTGCTTTGTTCCAGGAACAAAGAATTGCATGCACCCTGCTGATGTGAACAAAATTGTCTGGACAGACTATTCTTATGCTTCATCACTGCACACCGTAATCACAGTGATTTATTATATAAAACTGTCCATGCATCAATTTTCTATAGCCAATTTGGATGGAGTGCAGGCGATTCTAGCAGATAGGAGGTGAGAGCACACCGGTCCATCAAACAGCACAACACAGAGACAGGAGCTCACGTTCATGCCTACGGCCAATTAGTCCCTCTGTGGCTGTGGAAAAATGATTTTTGTTTTTACTCAAAGAAAAAATACAGAACAAATTGTTGTTTCATCGCAGCTGTCAAGAAATTACAACAGCAAAACAAAAATAAGTATTTTTGTATTTCTGTACATGTTCACATTGTGTCCTGTGTTCTGATATAAGATATTATCATAATACATTTTCTGACAAGTTTTTGAAAATAACAACCATTACGTAGGCATTAAACCTTCCTCTCACTAAACCTACATTTCTAAATTAAAAATGTTTTTTTTAATTAGTTTTATCCAATATTCTCATCTTAAATGTCATGTTTTCATTATCTTAGTTAGCATAAATATGCCAGTCTTTGTTTTATTAACCTGTGCAATGTCTCAGAGAATTAAGCTTATTGGGAAAGATGCAAAATGGCTTGGGTAATGTGCAAAACAAAAAGAAAGGTTACTAAGTGACAGACTGCTGGTGGAGGAATGGATTCAAATGTGTTCCTGTCAACTGACCCTTTCTCAAGACCAGCAGGTGGCTTAATTTCCTTATCTTCTTAATAAGTTTCAAACTGTGCTAAGAACCTGCACAGATGCTGAAAACTGCAGTTAAAAGTAAAAAAAATATATATAGAAGTCTAGGTGCTATGCAGGTATTCACCAAGTAAGACATTTCAAATTGTGTGGATCATAAAAAATACATTAACATTGACGTACTTTCCTGGAAGAGCAAGTTACGTTCTCACACATTTTTTTGAGAAACTTATTTTTTGTGTGTACAAAAATCTGTCTGCTTTTGAAATAGCATTCAAAAGCAAAGAAAGACATATAGTCATTTCAAAAATACTAAGACGTCTGAGTCTCACATAGCAGAAATTAAAAATAAAGGAAAAAAGCATGGAGTTCTCTGCCCTCTTCCAACTTAAACGTGCTGTCTATGTGTTTACGGGTGTGTGCATCTGTGAAGATTTGAAGCATGTTCAACAGAGCACAACCCTCTGCAGCTAAAAGTACCTTTGAGACCTCTGACAGGTGTTAATATATCTCTGGTTTTTGGGGGGGCCATGAGGTCAGCAGGCGGAAAAAATTCACAACCACACAGAATAGGGGACTATCAATGACTCGCAAAAATATTCATACCATTTAAGCTTTTTCACATTTTTGTCACATTTCATAACATAAAATCTTAGAATATTTTCAAGACATTTTATATAGTAGCCATCTTCCAGCCATGCCACAGAAAGCCCTTTTCACAGCATGATGAGAAGGGCTCATGGTGTTGTAATGAAACACCACCATGTTGAATTATAAAAGTGTTTTTTTTCCCAGCCCAATGTGCAGTAAGCAAAACAAAAAACCCAGTCTTGGTCATAGTTGACCAGAGCACAGTCTTCCACATTTAGTTTGTGCCCAATGGGGCTTGTGACAAGATGGAAACAAAGCTTCTGATGGCTTTCTTTTAATTCTTGGCTTCTTGCCTTCTTACCAACAAGTGTGCCAAATACTAGTTCTTTAGCACTAGCTCCCACCTGAGCTGCTGATCTCTGCAGCTCCCCTGCAGTGATTAATGATCCCATTCTCAGCCTGTTTAGGTGGACAGCTATGTCTGGGTTTGCATTTATAGAAAAGAATAGAAATATTTTATTGTCCCAGAGTCTGGAAATATATGTTAAGGACTTGGGATAAATTAAACCTGCTTTAAATGTTTAAAGCAACGTTACGTGGTATCTTCCCAAGACAGCTGTATTTTTATTGTATTTTAGGATTATTTAAGAATATGCAATCAACAAAAAGCAAAAACATTTTGTTTTTAAATATTTTTAAAATTTAAATTTGTATAATAAAAAATAGTATGTCTCTTCAGAAATGCCTATTTATGACTTTCATTTTGTTTGAAGAGGCTGAATGAACAGTTTATCATGCTTAGTAATTATCTAGTGGCTCTGGGTACAAAACTAATTACTAACTGTAAAAAAAGAGCAATCCTGTTGGAAAGAGATGTTCTTCTAGAAATAAATTACAATTGTAAGACAATGCAGGTTTTCAATTTCTTTGAAAATGAGAAATCACTTCCCATTATTCTCAAGTTAAATTTTACTTTAGCTTTGTACAAATTACCCAACTTTGTCAAAAACGATAAATGTCAGTGGGAATTTAAACTGTACTGAAGTTGTGCTGTTTTTTTAACCAATTATAGACTTTTGTTTTTTATTTTCTCACAAAAACCCAAGATGCTCATCTTCTGAAAAATTAGAACTAGCAAAGAAAAAAATGTGAAAGGTAAGCTATATGTAGTGTTTATATTGCTTAAAATTCCGGGTAATTTCAGGTAAAATGTTTTGACAAAGAGTAAACAACACAACACAAACACACACATACACAAATCTTCATGCTGTGATGTAACGTTGGCCACTGCAATTACAGAACAGCAGAGCAGCTTTTGTGAATTTATTCCCCAGTCATATGCAAATTATCCCAGTATGCTGCCTCCAAAAATATAATCTGATCATTGATTCCACAGAAGGGAGCAGTGCTGTAAAACTGCCCATTGAATGGCATCTGGA
Organism: Xiphophorus couchianus; assembly: GCF_001444195.1. Taxonomy (NCBI): domain Eukaryota; kingdom Metazoa; phylum Chordata; class Actinopteri; order Cyprinodontiformes; family Poeciliidae; genus Xiphophorus; species Xiphophorus couchianus. The sequence goes on along the minus strand of NC_040243.1, from coordinate 11,095,797 downwards.
TGTTCTATAATGTATCATGAATCATTTGTTTCTTCTTTTCTTTCCTTTCTCTTTTTGTCTGTTCTTTTCTGTATTCCTTGTGTTTTGCAATGGATGGAGGAATTGTCTTGGTTGACAGTTACCCCAGAGGTGAGCTGGAAAGAAAACCATTCTTAAATGTCCAGAGCAAAACATCTAAAGTATTCAGCCATTAAATGAGCGATTCCATCTGACATTTAGGAGGACATGCTGGAAGAAAACACTCTGCTTCCACCATCTTGAGCTGTATTTACTCTTGGCAATTACTAATATTTAAATTCACAGCTGCTTGGTTGTTTTTTTTACTCACAGTGTAGTAAAATCTACATCCAGTGACACAACAGCGAGATCAAATGAAGAGAGGAAGAAACATTTATAAATTAAGCTAAAACAACAAATGTATAAAAGGATACAATCCAAAGATATTACAGCACTACTCTGCACTAATTAAACAATTTATTATTATACAGGTTTGCACAGTGCCTAGATTGCACTATGCAGCACAGGAAATAAATAAATAAAGGTCTGTTCTTTCAACACTCATGGTCACCGATGCCTCTCTAAAATCTAGAGATATTTTCCAGAGGATGATGGCAGTGATAAAAGAGAGATCACAAACTGACACAAAACCCCCAAATATCAGATACCAAAATATCAAAACGTGATAATGCATTTAGAAAGGACTGATGAGAGAGGCACAAAATCCTAAAACCCATTACCTCACTCTTTACTTTTGTGTGTGTTTACTCTGGTTTTGAAGGTGGAAGAGCGCAGCAATAGCAGATCTTTTAATGTGGAAAGAACATGACTAAGACTTGGTATTTTAGCAGAGGGTGCAGTCATAATAAAACCTAATAATGTTTTATAAACAATGGTGGTAAAGAATCTAGAGAAATACCTACTGGTTTGCTCAAGGTCCTTCAATGCTTCCATCTCTTTCCTTTTCTTGTAAGACAGTGGCTGCTTTTTCACACGGCTGTACTTTACAATTTGGACATCTCTCTGTGCAGTGTCCTGGGTGGACACTTGGAACTTAGACTCAGTCTGTTTGTACCCTAATATCATATTTACTCCAACTGTTATATATAATGTTAGATATATTATTGTATCTCTCCCGAAAGAGAGAATCTAATCAGAAAGGTTAATGGAGCGATGTCATTCTGCACTCTCAAAAACTGGTAGAATAAGTGTCCTTACTGTCTAAAAATACATTTCTGTTCAGAGAAATGTTTTAAAGGTGCTTCTGTCATGTTTGGCTTGTGTTGAGGAGGACCCAAATTGAAACAGGGCAGAGGCATGTGCATGATGGAGAGCCTATCTAATGGTGAAAGTGAATACTCACAGAACATGTGGGAAACACACACAATCCAGGATTGTGTCAAAAGAAGGATCCAGCAGTGAGAAAAAGAAACCAAGGAGCTCAAATACTGTGGAGATGTAATTTTTTTCATGTGAACTAGGTAAGTACAATCAACAGAATGAATGGCAGCTGAGTGGGGAGCAAGTGTAAGGAGCTGAGGAGATTAGACTAACAAGATCACTGAAACTGCAAATACTACTAGAAGACTAATAAATACTATTGAAGCAGAGATTAATATAGAAAATACATAAATAACTCAAAATGCAAGATCCAAATTATAGAACTTAAACAAAAGCAAATCAAAAAGCCCACGTGATCATGACAGCTTTAATTTGTCATTCAAGTGACATCAATCATAACAAACAAAGGCATTAATGAACTCTACATTTGAATTTAACCACAATTTTTATTAGGGAGATAATAATGTCATGTCAAAAATAGGCATTTTGAGCCAGAGGAGGAGAGTGTGTGTGGATGTAGGGTCTTTTACTCCACACCAATCTTTTCTGAGATTTCAGACAGCTTCTTGTGAAGTATTACTGTGAAAGTGCTGTCATCAACACAGTCAATTAAGCCATTATCCATGCTGAGGTGGTTTGGTGGTAATGGGTGTTTAAGTAATTGGTCAACATCAAGAAGGAACATCTTACTATCCTCTTGTGTTATACCCACCTATTTCCAAAAATAAGACAAAATTGATCCTTATTCAACTTTTGCATTGATTTCAGGAACTGGCAAGTAATTTTATGACACATTTTCACACACATAAAGAGGTTTTGAGTTGAGTCCACTAGGCCAGGAAGACACATCCACATATGTAAGACAAGTTCTGAGGAACCACAATTTAAAGACATCAAAATGTGAAGTCAAACTTCTTCTAAGTTATGTATGTTTGAAAAATGCAGCATTTTTTATAACAACTGAAGGTTACATAATTTGCTAGACTGCTATTAAATCGTGCTCTGTGCCTCAGAAATACATAATAACTCCCTTTTAAAACTGTGGAAGCAATAATGTCAATACAGTATATTATTCACACTAAAACGTGTCATGCTTGTCATAGTGCATACATTTCTCTAAGTTATATAGGTTTGTGAGCTTCAAATTAATTGTAAACAAAGCAGTTCATGACATTCCACTGCAATTTTAGCATCTATATTTCCACATTTACATTGTGGTTTCAACATAATATTCTGATATCCAGTTAACACAGACACACCCCTGACATATTCTTTTCACTTCGGAAATGTAATTGCCAACTAAACTCGATGTGCAAATGCAGCAAGAAATATGTCAGTTTTGCAAACTATTCATGTTTTACACTTCTCATGACGCTACATCATCTTAACTAAGGTTAGATAACATTGCATACTCACAAAATCTGTCGCTGGACTCAAGCCAGGGTTTTGTTTTGCTCATTAAATTCTTATTTTCCTTTTAATAACTTATCATCATCACCCACTGAAATAACACTTTGGGCAAAAACAAACACATCACAATGAGATACCATTTCCTTTTTGTGCAAATTACCCATGTTTTTTTGGAAACATTTGCCCCCAAACTACTTTAACACATACCACACTAACACCAATAAAACAGATTTTTTTTTCATGGCAGTCACTCCACTCAAGTGTACTTCCCATCCCACAAAATCTGAAAGTAGTGGTTTTACTCAGAGATTAATCAGATGCAAGAGCAGCTGAAACTCATTTTTCAAGGCTTCCTCTCACACGTAAACGTACGTCTTTGTGTTGTGTTGTACATACATCACAACGCAGCACATTTGTTGTTTTTTTTATCTGTTTTGATTATAACCTTCATGCAAGGCACATATTCTGCATTCAAGCACAGCAATGCATCAAGACATGTAAATGAACTTACTGCAGAGGAAAACATAGGAAGCCGATGCAGCCAGCAGCCTAGGACTGCAGGCCAATGAGCTGACCAGTCCCAAGATCCATCCGAACACCAGCAGCACCAGGCTGAGAGGCAGCAAGATGACCACTACCTTGTGCAAGCCTGCAAAAACGCACATTTCCAATACAAAGAAATGTGCAGCATTTTGTTAGGGGTTTGTTAGAGGGTCTGAACTACAGCTGTGTTGTATTTCACTGTAATGCTGTGTGCAATCATGTGGAAAAGCTTCGAAGATTTCCAAATTGATTTTAGCTATCTGGGGAGCCTTTGGGGCTTTTATTTCTACTGTCAGTAGAGGATAATCAACTTGCAGACATGATGAAGGTACCCCTTTTCTCAGCAAGTGATTTAACTCCATTTGTTGCGAGGTTGTAAACAAGGGCTCTTTGAAACCCCCATGGATGCTGATCTAATCTGAGGCCTCTGTGAAACACTGTTCCTCCACAAAATGTCCAAGTAGGCTTATTGTTAGTCTGGTGAACATGTGGTTCCAGGTTCATCTCAGCAAGTAAGAACATTATTAAAGTAATATTAATCTAAACTGAAAAGGAATCATTAAACAGAAAATAATGCAGTTCCGAGATAAACTTTTAAAAATGGCTTATAGCTAATTAAAACCAAAAATGATGCTTCTTGTAAAGTTGGACTATTACCAGACTAAGAAACACAAATGTTATGTGTCCTCACAAGCATTGGGCAGAATGCTGAATTTTTTTGACCAGCAACTGATCAGTCCCAAAAGGCTTCTGCTTTGGAAGCTGCAGGCTCACGGAAGGCCATTAACTAATGGAAAATTAATTGAAAGGAAGAAGTGTAAAGAAAAAAAAGTGTACAAGCAACAGGATTAACCACATCGCGACCTACAACCATATTTTTATTGCACTAAGTTGTGAACATGAAGCATCCTAGGTAGACTAAGGAGAAAAAGTACTGGACTGTGGCAACGTGGTCCATTTCATGTGGAAATGAAGGTCGCTCAGTCTGCAGGAAGAAAATAGAGGCACATAATTCATATTACTTGAGATCCAGGGTGACAGCTGCACATTCAGTGAGGACTTTGGGAAGCCAAGTGATCTGCAGGTACTGTTCCAATGTGTTTTAGTGAGTCTAAGGTCAGCATGGTCATCTATCTAAATGTTTTAGAGCCCTTCATGTTTCCTGCTGCTGACAAGCTTTATGGAGAGGTTGAGTTCATTTTCCAGCAGGACTTAGCACCTACTCATACAGTCAAGTGCACCAATAATTACTTTACTAAACATGGAATCGCTGTGCTCACCTGAAACAAACCTCTTAGAGAATCTACCACATACAGTTACCACATGTAGTTATTCGTGCACAAAGAAGCACCGAGTGAATATATTTTACATACTTTCAGTATGTCAATATTTTTGCATTAAAACTCATTTTTTTCTCGCTCTTACATAAAATTTAAATTTGTTGGAAAAACCTCCATTTGTGGGTCTTTAGCTGTGAGTTACATGCATCAAAATTAACATGGGTATATGACTGAATAACAATACCAGAAATTAATTTGCTTTTTGATTATATTGCACCCATGTGTGACAACCATCCATCCATCCATCCAATTTCCGTTCACCCTTGTCCCTAATGGGGTCGGGAGGGTTGCTGGTGCCTATCTCCAGCTACATTCCGGGCGAGAGGCGGGGTACACCCCGGACAGGTCGCCAGTCTGTCGCAGGTGTGACAACCACTTGAATTCTATTAAATTCTTATGTCTGTTGTTAAAAAAAAGGACACTCACCGAGAAGGTGCCTTTCGGTCTCTGACAGGCTGGACATATTTGCTGTAAAAGAGGGGATGACTGAGCTCCTATTTGCACCTGAAAATGTCAGAGGGAAAGGTTACAAGTGACAGACTAAAAAAATAAAAAAATAAACATTTTCAAAAGCAAAGTATCTGCCTTCCATTTCCTTTTTAAAATGCTCCAGTGTGCATGTTGTGCACTGAGAATTCCTCTCACTGGATGTTCAGTTATTGATTGGATGAAGGCTTCATGTTGTTGCATTACTTCACAATTATTGTAAGAACTGTGGGTGCAACCTGCAACCAAATAAACACATTAAGGACCTCAAGCTGTGTAGACTAAGAGCAGAACACTTAACAGCACTCACAAGACATCCTCAACAAGCTCCTTTGTGCACACCGATTTTTGCGCAGAAGAGGTTCATAGCACTCACATTATTTCAGATAAATGCCATTTAAATTCTGTCAGTATTTCACATATATAGATTTACTTCGGCCAGATTAAAAAAAAACTCACTATGGTGATCTGACATTCGCGTCAGGTTGCTTCAGCACCTGGGTTCTGCACAACCAACGGATGAGGGTTTAATCGGAAGCTGATGATGATTACAGCAGTAATGCAGCATCAGCACACAAATAAACAGATTGCATATAAAGAATATTCGATGCATTCGTGTATTTGCATTGTTTTAGAAAAATATTTTCTTGAATAGAAAGGTTGAATCAGAAATAATTAACTACCCGAGTATTTCCGCCTGAAATTTAAAATTGTATAACTAAGTTGCAATAACTGAGTAGATTTAACATGTGGATGATACAGAAGCGGATACATTTACGATTTATTAATAAGTGAATATGAAATCCCCAAACCTTCAATGATTCTCCACAATCCGGAGTGTGAACTCAGGTCATTTGGCCCCGTGTGGTTGGGCTTATTTACATCGATAATGTACCAGTAATCAGTTCCGATGGCCACAGCAAGGAATGTGAAGCTGAGTAAACCAGTAAAGCCAGCTGAGAGCACAACCAGTCCGTACTTCATTGTTCACTCCTCAGATCAGAGACCGCTTAATTTTTCTGTATCTGAGGAGACGCTCCGAGAAATGCGCCGCGTAAAAGCTCTCCAGCTGGATCCATCCCTGTAAAGTGATGTTTCTCCGCTCTAAAATCCAGTTGCGAATAAAAAAGACATTTTAAAAGAGAAAGAAAACTAAAAAGAAAGAAACAACAAGATATTCCACCGGTTATATCCACCTGATAAATGTTAAAGAAAAAGGAAAAAGCATCTACATAAACAAAATGTGAGCAGCCTTGATTTTTTGTCATCCCTCATCACTGCGAGGCGACGACTGCTGTTTGATTTCTGTGGCGCTCCTGGATTAATCCATATTATCAAGTTAAGTGAATACAATGCTATGCTTCTGGCCCGTAATTTCAAAATAAAACACATCTCAGGAAATAGTTGTGACTGTTCTTTTAACAAAATAAAACACACCCACCTGTCACTGACCGCAGTAGAGTAGTTCCAGTCCAAATTTACCAGGTTGGAGCTGTGGGGGCAGTGTTTTTTTGTGTGTTTTTTTTTTTTACATGGGGACACACAATAAAAGAATGAAACGAAAATGAAGGGCGGATATTTCAACCTTTTAATAATAAGTGAGTCAAAGAGCCGATGCAGCTCCAGGGCTGCAGATTGCGGATCTGTGGTGTAGCAGTTATAAACTGTGATTCTATCTCAATAATGGCTGACGCTAAAAGTGTGAAACCTTCATTTTTAATTAATTGTTAAAGGGAAAGGATAAGGGTAACAAGTGAAACTAGTCCAATGGCTAGTTAGTTATGGTTTCTGTACCAGTACATATCACAATAAGAAATGTATTTACCGTATTTTTCGGATTATAAGCCGCTACTTTTTTGCCAGGCTTTGAACCATGCGGTTTATAGCCCGGTGCGGCTTTTCTGTGGATTTTTCTTCAACCTCAAGGAGATTCTTTAGCAGGAGATGAATCATTGGAAGTCAAAATTGGAAATCAAAGAAGAAAGTGCTGATTTTCATTTAGAACAAGCACATGCTAGCAGCAGGCACGACGGAGAAATTTCTTCAAACATATCCCCTCATCATGGAAAACACACAGAGAAGTTTATATGATGCCGCTTTTAAGTTGAGGGCTATCGATCTGGTAGTACAGGAGGTAAATGGAGCCGCTGCATGTAAACTTGGCGAGAACGAATCCATGGTTCGGCGTTGAAGACTGAGGGCTGCGCCTTAATAGCAGATTTATTAAGTGGAAAACCGAGAGCGGCGAAGAAACCAGCGGGTTATAGCCCGGTGCGGCTTACATATGTACGTTTCCAATTTAAAATTTTTTTTTATTTTTGAACTTTGTGGGTGCGGCTTATAGTGAAGTGCACTCTGTAGTACGGAAAATACGACAGTATTGTATTAAATAAGATCAAAAAATTGTTGACTAAAAATTATTTCGGTTTGGTTGAAACATTCTAGATGCATCCCAAAGAAAGATAAAAACAAATATCAAACAACATCATAAACATTCATCGTAAAGAACTTAAAAAGAAAACCAATATGTAATCTGCAACAATGCATTCACTTTTTCTTCCTGTAGCTGATTCCATAGAGATCTTGTCTGTTAGTCCCACAGCGTGTTTTCTTGCACAGCTCTGTGAATTTGTTTTCCAGTGAACGACCCACGATTTGGGAGCAGTAGATGTTGAGGGGCTTCAGTAGCACTCTGAATGGTAGCTAAGTAGAAATGGTCCAGGAGAGGGGTGCCAGAAGAGGGCGCTGTCCACTAATGCTCCTAGATATTTGAGTGTCTTCAGTACAGGAGCAGTTCTACAGAGGTAATGGCACCTGTTGGCCCATATCTAGAATTGGCCATGGACTACAGAACAACATCTTACAATTACAATTAAACTTAATATAAGTTTAATTGTAAGTGTAATTGTTACAGGGGGAAACAAAACAAAACAAAACTGTGATCTCAAATTCTACATTCTGATTTACTACTTTTGTGGGAAAATCTGAGTTCAAAATTTCACTTAGGTATTTTTAAGCATTTCTGTCATTGCTCCCTAATAAGAACAGGGCTGTGGACATCTTTTGGAGGGGGATGAATGGGAGGAGAAGAAAATAAAAGGCTGTCATGACATAATGATAATCAAAGCTTTAAAGATTTATAATGCTGAGACAGTGTAATGAGATAACCTCTTGTTTTGGCAGAACAAGTGTTTAATTAACGAGGTTCAGTCTGAAAACTACGTCACTCTTTTTGGAGTACATTTTTTATGATGTTAAGAAACTGAGATCATGATAAATGATTTCAAAACCGTTATCACCTTTAATGTTTAATATGCACTACAGTTAAATTGTAAAACAAACACATCTGTTCTTGGTAATTATCAAAGGATACAACATTTGGAATAATCTAGATTGATATGTGTGTAAGAATTTTGATTAATCTCAAGCATCAGCTTTTTGTGTTGATTTGTGCCACCAGACTGTAAATAAACTTCAGCTGTCCTTGGTGGATTGTTCTAGACTTTCTTATCTGCAGTATCTAACTAAAGACATAGTTTGCAAATGGGGTTTCAAAGCAGGAACAGGACTTTATTCATTTTGATCATCTTTTATCACAAATATATCAGTCAGAGGAAGAACAGAAAACTACTGCATTTACATATAGATATATAACAACCTCAGTTAAACTACACATTTTATTAAAATAGGTTGAGTCTTTCTTTTTTGAGATGAATAAACAATAATTAATAAAATATTGCACCATTTGAGCACTTACTTTGAAATAACTGAATATTTAATGGGGTGTTATAATTTCTTCAGCGTACGGTAGATGAAACTTAATACACTTAATTATAGAAGAGAATAAATGATTGGGAAAAAATGTGGGATAATGTAGTTGTTCAAAAAACTTGACACTTCTTCAAAAATGATGTTAAACCAAGACAGAAACTGTTCAGAGATGCTGTTAAGACGTTGACAGCAACACTGCAGTGTAAAACTGCAAAAAATTCCAACAATCACTAATCAGATGCCAGCAGTTTCCTATTTTTACTATATGCCTAAGGAATAGAGTTGCGAGACACAAGCCTGTTCTTCCTAGGAATCATCCAACCCTGCCTAATATCTTCCCAAAACTTGTAGGAGGATGAGTTATGGTATGAAACAGAAAATTCCTCTGTGGTTCCAGAACAAAATCCTCCACAATGAAGCATGCTGGTGGCAACATCATCTTCAGGGATGACCTCAGATCCAGCTGGGTTTATATCAAATTGACAAATTTTTAAACACTTCCAATTATCTGTCAGTTTTCACCGAAAGCCTTCAGTTATCTAGAAATTTGGAAATGAAGGCCATTCATTTTGAGCTTCACAACATACTTTCAAATCAACAACAGAATTGGTTAGTAGAAGTAAAATTCAAGTTCTTAAATGGACTAGCCTGAATTCATACCTAAATGTGAAAGATTTCCAGAGAATGGTGTCCTTGTAGTCTGACTGATGTAAAACGAAACCATAAACACAAATTAAATCATAGCTGAGTATTAATTAGCCAAAGGGTGTGGATGCTAATGTCACTAGGTTATTGCTCCTTAACCTTGTTGTAGCTTTATAGACCAACATTTTTCCATTGTAATTAAGTCATCCTACTACAAAACAGATCTACAAAAACATAACCTCATGTCAACTTCAACAATCCTCTTCATGTTTTCACACATCAGAGACAACATCAATATCTCGAAGTTGTCTTCAGGTCACCGCAGGTCAGTCAGTAAGGCTCATGTGGAGACATTTACCAGTTTCTCTTGTTTAAAATGGTCTGCTGTGTTGCACAGGGATGGTGAGTGAAAGGCAATTTTCAAGCCTGCCACAAATTTTGATTTAGTCTGAGCTTTGGAATACTCTCTCCAGGACATTTTGAGTTCATTCTTTTGTAGCCTTGTGGCCTGACAGCAGTGGATGTTGCCTTAGTCTTGCAGGAAATAAATCTTTAACTAAGTTCTTCTGCACTCTGCAGAAAACTTTTCTCTCTTTTGTTTCTTTCATGCATTTGCTAGAAAAATACATATATATCTTACAAGGTTTTTTTTTTATGTACGTCGTCCTTGAACCAGAGTTTCCTCATACAGTCACGTTTTGTAGACACAAGGTGACTAATAAGTGAAGTAAATGTCTTAGGAAATAGATGTGAATAATTATGGAACACATAGGAACCAACAAGAGTCTTCATAACAGAGCATGCTTCTATCATTCCCAGATTAGGATTAGTATTGTTCCACTAACATAGCTGAGTTCTTGAGCCTGTCTCCTCAAGAACTCAGGAGATATGGTCAAATCCAGCTGCCAAAATAAATTATTTAGTGAAGTTCTAGGGAAGATTTTTAAGTTAGACTGTCTATAATGATAAGTCTGTGAAGAAAATGTCTTTGACCTTAAAAGCAAATGTTCTTCAGCAGAGGAAAGAAAATTGAGGCGTGATGTAATCCCCGCCTATTGTTTGACTGGCATCTTGCATCATTGTTCCCTCGACTCTCTTGACTCTTGGCTGCTTAGAAATCTTTCACCCACTCGCAACTTCTTTCGCAAGTTTTATTTAGTGATTTGACTTGGCCATACTGCTAGGTCTTTTCTCTCTGACTAGTTGTTTTCTGTACTCGCTGTCATGCTTAGGGTGTTTTAATCTGCTAAAACAACACAAAACAATGCTCAGCTTCACCCATGCCTCACAATTGCCTCATATTATTCTGTAACACATTTGTATGATGCAGAATTTAGAGCTGAATCAATAACCTCTAATCAGATAGAAACAAATAACCAGAACTTTGAAAGCAAGAGGCTTGGATAGTTCAGTTTAATTTTATGTAGAGTGATTTTACATGCTTGTTTGCTTTCATAGTGATTAAAACAACCTGACAGCATGTTGTTACAATTGGATAAAATTGCTAAATTATGCAGGGATTATGTTGTTTTCCTGCAACATATTCAATGCAGGGTAAATTTCTTCTTTGGCCTTTTTAATAAAAGTAATTACAAGTCTACAAATCCTATAATTAAATATTGGCAAATTTTCCACTCTGTTCTAAATTTGTAGATGAAACCACTTATAGATGCTTTTTTTTGTATCTCAGTGATTTATCTTTAACAGGTGTCTTTTCATATCTTTAAATATCCCTTGCCAGGCTGAAAAGAATGCTCAGCCTTCTGAATCCCTGAGAAAGCCTTTTGATTTTCTTCTAACAATGGTGTTCAATAGGAAAGAGAATGAGAGAGTTTTGAAAAAAAAAAAAAGTTTCTACAGCTTCTTTTTGAACATTTGCTTCAATCATTTCCGTCAGATTTGGACTCTCTGATTCTAATTGGATTGATTGGAGAGCCTGAAAAATTATGTTGTTATGTTATGTCACACAATCAGAGGGAGGTACAAAACAGTTTAGTGATGCATCGAAAGAAAATCAGCCTGATGTACCCATGTGTGAAAGCGAATACTGCTGTCTCTATTTATTGTTACTGACCATGACGTGTTATTTCTATCTTTAAAAGGCTTTGTGCTCATTAAAACTGTTGAGCGTGGAGTCTTGTAATAGGGACCTATTTTTTGCTACTATTAAGGAATGAATTTAAAATAATAATGATAATAACAATCCCAATTGTGGCTATCTCACTAGACAACATGCTTCAATTGCAGTCAATTGAAATAGTGCTCTTTAATACAAGCAGGGATCCCGATTATGAAATTGTTTTTGTTACAAAACCTCTAAAGAAACACACACAATTTTCTTCTCATATGCACAGCTGCTCAAATAATTTATTTAATGTACAGCACATTATCTGCTAATGTAATATACAATGTTTTTTTGACAGAGACAGATTTTGAAGAATTGATTAATGCTCAGTTTATCTGTTAAATTTCAGGCATGTTTCCAACACAATCTTAGGTACACCTACTGCTTTTTTTATATAGATATGGGAGGTTGTATTTCAAAAAGAAAATATCTTCCAAGCTTTGTGATTTTACTGCACATGTAACCTAAACATGCAGGGTTTTTTAGGTTTATTTTATTTTAATTATGCAAATATCATCTGAGTTTGAAAGCTGTCATTTGGTTGAAACACTTTGAAGCATAAGAAATGTTTACAGTAAACATAAAGATTTTCTTGTGGCATCAAAACGAGCCAAAATCTCCTGTGTTCCTTCATGGTGCATAAAAGTTGATATCGGTGTATGAGAGTTTATATTGACATGATAACACATTGTAGTCAAAACACTTTACTTTTGTCTAATTTGTCTAAAGAACATTTTTATAGTCCATTGTTCCAGATTTAACCAAGTCTTGAGATTCAAGCAGATGCAGTTTTGGAATCATACATCCTGGTAATCCTTCTAAACAAGCCATACTTACCAAATGTTGTTTTCTGTTTTACTTTTTGACATTGTTCGACAAAAATAGAAACCAGACATTGAAAACCATCCAAATGGTTGAGCTGATTAGTGTCTGAATTCATTTGTTAAACTCCAACCATATTTTAGATACAATTTAAGCAAGTCTTTTATAAACGATATGTGAGGCTGTTAAAAAAATCTTCCAATCAAAGAACATATCATTGGAAATTGTGCAGGATTTGGACCCTCATTAATGCAAGTAATGCATGAGATTCATATTTATTTTATGAGACTAATACAGACACCAGCTTAATGTGAAAGCAATGATGAAAATTGTTGGCCTCACATTTAATTCAAGAGTAACTTAGTAGAAAGAGAATTTAATGATTGTTTCAATGACTTTGAGGTCAAAAGAGAAGCACAAATCATCAACCTTCCACCATCTCGCTTGACTTTGGTTATGAGGAGTTTACAATAGTACGTTAGGTTTGGTTTTCATAAAACGTTGATCTGTCCACCATGACAAAACATTCTTCTGTTGGCACAAAGGACTCTGTTGTGCTGTGACATTATTTCTGAAAAATACGATTTCCTCCCAGCAACTCTTACAAAAAAAAGTTATATACGTTCAAAATGTTTTTTTTATGATTGCACTAAGCTGATTTTTGATGTCAAAAATAGACATAAGTCTTTTGAAATAGCAGATCTGATCACTTCCAATCAAATAACATACAACTGATATCACTCACCCTCTCCTAACTCCAAAATAAGAGCATTTAGATTGTTTTTTTGGTCAAATAACATAAATACCACCTTGGTTTTAAAGCAGTGATGAAATGAGGCTGTTTTTTGTCAGCCAACCAAAGCATCATATTCAGGGTGGTGTCTGTCAACCCTTTGGAGATTTACATTGTTTACTTTTCACAATTAATCTTAAAGGTTCTCTAACCTTTAATTAGAATCTATTGTCAACACGTTTTAATTAGAAAAGAAAAAACCCCAGAGCAATACTTTTCATTTTCACAAAAGGTGAATTCCTTTTCTGTCTTATGTTGGAAATGTCTGGTTGTAATTTACCAGCAATATCATTTAATTTTCAGCTTATTGTTATCATTTCCAAGAGATTTTCTCCTTCCCTTCAGTCTTAATCATGCATCAGCGCATACACAACAATATACTCAGAACAAGTAAAGAAATCTCTCTGTTTGTTTTCCACAGTTCACAGGTTTTGCTGAAGAAGCTCTGCAAAGAGACATCAATACAACGCTTAACAGAAAATATCAACTTTGTAATCAACTGATTTTCAGTCATTTCGGATTAATTTAATGTTGAGTAATCCGAACATATTCAGAGTAAGGACGATGGTGAAAAGATGGAAGAGCCATGTGATTCACCAAGAGACTCATGGAAAGGAAAGGAAAGCAGACAACAAAAAGGACCTGTTATTTGTTCCCGATAGCAGAAGTACATTTTTCTCCATCTGCTGTGTTTTTGCTACTCTGGAAATCAACATGCCTGCCTATTTTCTTTCACCGGCTCTGTCTCAGATTGTCTGGCTGTGTGAGAAGAGATTCTGTTTACTACTCTAAATTCCCAGCTTTTTATCATGCATATTTACTTGCTTTCTTATTCATTGAATCCCAGTGATGTTAAACTTAGCTTTAGCTGTCTCGAGCTAAAACACTGATTGTAACTTGGATGTTTCTTCTTTTTTATTTTCTGGGTCTATTGAAAGTGAGGTTATGCTATAAATACCCTTTACTGTTCACTTAAAATTTATTGTTTTGGTCTTTTTAGCTAATCTGTATGTATCTTATGCTCATTTTGGAACTAACTGACAGAAGGAGGGAAGAAAGATAATTATTATCTGTAATTTGTGTTATTTTTTTTTGCATAGCACACAAATAAACACAAATGTTTGTGTTTGCAATGTAACAAAATTGAAATAATTTAGGAGCCATTAACGTCCCTAAATTGTTTCAGTCTCTCACAAGGCCCTGAATCAAGAATGCAACTTTTGTCTTTTGCTTCAGTATCTTATTTTAACAAAATATCACTTTTAATGTTACTTGTCCATACCAACACTGCCTTTAGGCTGAATCTGTTAGAATGAAAGTACAGCACACTGAGCTGTAAAACAATGGCTCTGACATTTATGGAGTCTCACTCTATGCTTTGGTTTACAAAGCCTAATTGAAACGGATTCTTTTACACAATGTCAGTGTGCATGAGGACCTTTCTTGTAAATTCATAGAATTCATTTTCCTGCAACCACTCTTCTGTCACTTTGTTTTGTAAAACCCAGAGTAACGTTTAAAGGTAGCAAGTTTGTTGAGAGAAAAGTGGGTAATAACTCAGGTTATGGCAGCAAAAAGTGCTATCCAAGCCACCAATAGGAATGAAAGGGATGTATTTAGTTTGCTCCATTGAATGTATTAATCATGACTGTTATTCAGCGTTTTTAAGAGTTTTATGGAGAGGGTTTTTCTGTTAACTGCACTAGGTGGAAATGTGAACCTCTCTTGGTTTAGTGTGTTACAATGTAGGAACTGTGAAACTCTCATGTCCTGCTTCAGTGATCACCATGGTTTCAACATGGAAACTATACCAAACTATTAAATCTGTATGCTGTGAGAGATTTCCTAACAACTATAATATTTTACATTTTAAGTTATTTCATGACTTAGCAGCCATTTACAGAATATAATTATGTATGTTACTGAGAAAATGCAGGAAAGCATTATAAGCAGAGTCATAAGCAGACTCACAAGCAGAGTCTGAGGTTGCTTTGATACCAGACTCATACACTGTAAATGTGATGGTTTGTTACCAACAGTACCTTGTTTTCTCAAAGATTCAGCTTTCTTTATTACAAACAAAAAGCTGCATCATCGGTCCAACAACTCCATTTGTGTAATGATGCTTTTATATTCTGTTATCACATATATTAAATTCCTTCTTTTTTTGAGAATCAAAGCCATCATATTTCCTGTTCCCTAACCTGATATAATTATTTGTGTACTATGAATTTTTTGATCGTTTATAACAATGCGGATGTGGTTTTGTTCACTCTTTGCTGCTGTTCATTGAAAGTTACAGAAAAAGTGTTTATACACAGTTTTCTGTTAATGTTACACCACACCATTTCAATTGGGTTGAGGTCTGTCCTTTGACTATGTCAACTTGCTCTTATGTGAACCAATTCTGCTATATTTGATGCTGATCTTGGTAACATTGTACTGTTGACAATCGTTTCACCAAAGGTTTGGCTGTCTGACAAATGGTCTCATATTTAACTGAGAGCAAAACAGTTAACCGCTTTACTACTCTGCTTGAGAATTGGTATGAGGTGCTGGATTTTTTATGCTGTTTGGTTTGTGTAATGTGGCAAAAAAGATATTCATCTATATTTCTTGATGGTTGAAAAGATGAGGCTTTGTAAACTTAAACAAAGCTGCCATATTTTTTTTTATTTATATAAAATGTGTCCTCACTCACTAAACCATGCATATTTAATCTAACTCTACTTTCAAACTGTCATGAACTTTAAGATTTAACATGCAAATTGAGGGCTGCAGAGTCTGCAATGAAGCTCTTGGACTTTGCAGTTTCTCGGAGTGATGTGACATTAGGGCAAATTAGTCAGAGTACTCTGTGGAAGATTGACAAATGTCTGATTTGTTTTCCATTTATATTAATCTTTCCCACTGTGAACTGATTTACTTTAAATTGCCTGGGAATGACTTTGCAGTGCCATGCAAAAGTAAGTCTTCTTCAACTCTTTTAGATTTCTTCAGGTAAAAACTATGAAGGTTTATTAGATTTTATTTAGACTTTTTGGAATAAACCAACACAAAATACTTTATAAAAGTAAAGCAGGGTTTTTGATACAAAATATTCTTAAACTTCTCAAAGAGCTCTGGCAAATCCGTCATTTAAAATCACCTTATTTGTGCAGCATGAAAGGAGATTAATGTTGTGTCATTAAGTGAATCTTACCAAGCTGGTGGTGTAACCAATAACCTTGTTGATCAACCTTTTCTCTGATTAAGTTTAACAAGTCTCACATTTATTTTACAAGTTTTATTGTCAACATCATTTTGAAAAGCATATCATAAAACAAAGACAGTAAATAGCAAGTACCCATGGACATATTAAATGCTTTCTAATATAAGACAATAAGTTTCCTGTGGAGCTAATACAAGTTATATGATTAACCAACCAATTCAGAGCTTACTACCATAAATTGCTTATTAATCGCAAATTACACACATACAAAACACTGTGAACTCATTATTATTCAGGAGAAAACTGTCAAACATTTTTGCACAGCTTCAGGTTGTCCTGTGTGTTTCACATTGAATTCTAGTTTGTAACCCTTGCAATGTGTTTAGCACTCACTATAATGAGCTCAGTTCATTCTAAGTTGGAACACAAGGCCTTTTCTGACATGGGTCAACAGGAAGCGATTTATCATGTTTTCAAAGGGAGCGTTTGTTTGTAGAGCTGCTGAGAAGATAAGAATGATTGATATTATTTGGATGCTCTTGACTTGGACACCCCTAAACTCCATCAACAGGGTTTTCAAGCATCTTTAAAGGTACATGAAGCAGAGTTTTGAAACTCATTGTGGTTCTGGGCAAACTGAGAGAAATATGTTTTCAACCTGTCATCTAAAATGTTGTCAAATTTTACAATTTTCCTTTCCTTTAAAATTTCCTTTAGTGATGCTTTCCGAAGCCTTTTTGCAGTGTTTTTTAAACATAAAAAAATCTGCTATCACAGACCATTATTTGTAACTACACTACATATGACGAGTGTATTGTGGATTAAGGCCGAACACCAGAGAAGCACTTTCTGAGTTCTCAACAGGACAAAAAAAAAAATGCTCCTCTTTGTGGTTTCTTATTTGTTTCTGATGTGTCTATGTGATATTTCATGACCTTTATGTTGTTTCCTCAAACGTGCAATATGTTATTCTTGAAACATATTAATGTGTAGATTTATTACACTCAGCACTGTCGGGGTCCTCTGAGTAATTTCTTTCATCTCTGCTTCATCCACTCTTTATTAGTCTTTTATGTAAGCTATAAATGATCCATTAAGACAAATCACAGCACCATTGATGCATCCCTTTGCCCTTCTTAGAACAAATAAAACCAGATAAATATACCACATAAAAGTCTAGCTTTTTACATAAATAAAAAAATTACGTCGGTTTTGGTTAACACTAATCAGAATTGTTCCCTCTCTGCTTTGGATTTGGTCTTTACTTTCTGATACCCTTTAAAATAACCATTGTTTTTAGATAGTGGAAGGTAGCAATAATAGAAATAGTGATTTTTGCTTATTTTTTACATTCATTTGTCTGCATTCTGAACAGCTTGATGAGAAATTTTGTTAAATTTTCAACCTCTGGATTAATTGAACAGAAACTCTTTTTATGCCTGAAAATCATTCAACAAAAAATGCTTGTACTTTAATCTGCATAAGAAATAAATGTGGACAGAAATAAAAATTGGGAAATTTACTCAACTAAACCTTGGTTATCAAATTACACATTTCAACACAGCATGTTACATTTGATGTTGGCATTTGTAGTCCTTTCAAGATTAAAACATCTAAAATTCTCAAGAAAAAAAGACCCACAGAGCTTTCCTAATGTATTCACCTCTTTCCAATTACAAAAAAAAAACATCAAAACATGGGATGGTACCTAGTATAAAAATAGGCAAGTTATGATGTCAGTCCACGTCATTCGACTTGGTAAAAGTGGGTCTTGCACCTGAAACATGGGTCCTGTGTGTGGACCTGTTGTGAATAGATCAGTATTCCCAAAGACAAGATGCATCAACAGATGCACCGTCACACATGAGCGTGCCTCCCTGGTCCCCACGGAGGTACTTGCCATTGGATCCCTTGATGGCAACTCGTCCGTGTTCTGGAAACTCAAGAAAAAAGTCCTCCGCCTTTTCTCCATCTGAACAGACGAGGCCACTGCTTGAGACAAACCAGAACTTTCCATTCACGCCTGTGTGAAGAATAACAAAAACTGTCATTTTATTAAAAAAAAACAAAAACAGCAGAAAGCTGTTGGAGAAGAGGTGAGTCTTAGAGTCATCTGACCAAGTTTCAGTGAACTTATTAACTGCTTCACATTGGGTGGTGGCAAAATGTGTCTTTTGTTCCACATGACCATAAGGAGAGATTACTAATTAAGAGTACCTAGATGCTTTGGTCATATTTTAAAATTACATTAAAATGGGGGGAAAATCATCAGTTGCATTTATTTTGTAGGACCAATAAATAATTTGATTGATTCGTAGTCACATTATATAATTTACTGTATTAGGGCAGATGTCCTCAAATCCAGGTCGTGAGGTCTTGTGTCCTGCAACATTTAGATGTTTCCTTGATCCAACACACCTGGATCAAATGGCTGAATCACCTCAGTGCATTCATGTTTTCCAAAGTCCTACTAATGACCGCATTATGTGATTTATTTGAAACACAGGAGCAGCAGTTCTCAGATGAAAGAGGCAAGAGGTATCCTTACAGCAAATGCGTCTTGCTTTTATAGGGCTCAACATGCTGAGCAGCAGACAAGAACTGTACATAAAGAGCACCTGTAAAAATTCCCCCATAGACCTGGTCATCAGTAACTCTGAACACTATGTAGATGCAAAAGGCTCCATACCAATGTTCTTGTGGTATGGAGAATTAACATTGGAGCATGATATCTCCAATGTCATGCTCTTGTTGATGATGACTAGCCATCATCAACAAGTTGAAAGATCAAGATATCTTTGCTCTCACTAAATTTTTAGAATTAGAAGTAGAAGAAGAAAGAGAAGAAGAAGAATTATGTCTAAGTCTGTAAGGCAACTATGTTAAAAGTTTGGGGGAGTACAGTCAAGAATAGTATGAGTTATTTGGAAGGATTGTCAGAATGTTTTTTGATTGACTAAAGAACATAATTTTGTTTGCAAAGTGTGTTGCTGGATAAGGTTAAGAACATTTTGATTGATCTCCATTTGGACATAACAAATGCATTCAAACATTGTGGTAGAAGAGTTATTATTTAATATTGTTTTATTCCTACAGAATCTGGGCACCATAGCATATCAACAATTCCTTAACAGAATGTATCCTAGACTTAAGTGTGAGAGAATTTCACTGACAACTGAAACTTGACTAAAACTGGGTCAAGCAGCAGGAAAATTATGCTAAGCACAGCAAAAAATCTGTAACAGATGGATTGAAAATGCAAGGAGATTAATGACCCAATCAATATCCAGACCTCAGCCCAAATGAAAGGCTGTGGAGGGACTTTCAAAATGTTGAATGGAAGAAAATACAAACAAACCCCTACAAAATAAAGAAAAATAAAGAACAGTGGAAACAAATATTTTAATAATGTAAGCTTCTAAGTTCATAAGAAATATCATCAATTTATTGTCTAGTAATGTTAGTTATTCCATGCCATACATTGGTGTATTGACTTTTTTGCTGGCAAAAATAATCACTAGATGCACAGTGAAGTTTTTATTTTTCAATTTTGAGACTGTTGTTGCTTTGTACCAATGCTGTAAGAGTTTAAGAAGACAATTAGTGTGATATGAAAACACTGACTTTTAATGTGGTAGGCGCCATTGTCGAATAGCAATGAGAAGATGTCGTAGACTGATCGATTGGCATCAAGAGTGTTGGAGTTTTTGTGGTGACACACAAAGCCGTTCTCTCCGTGAAGGATCAGCATTGGGCGGTTGATGAGTTTCATCAGAAGTAATTCATCATCACCTGTAATGAACGATATATTTTGTTCATCTGGTGCGTCTCCGCTGCTTGTGGCGGGTATTTCAGACAAACATAATGTGAAAATTCAAATAAGTAGCCTAAAAGCACTTACCCACTGTATCGCTGACCGCTGAGAGCTGCCCATTTTTCTTTGTGCACACGTACTTTCCATTACTCGCCTTGAGTGCTACCCTGTGTCCTCGCCACTCAATGTCAAACCTTGTGTTGACCTCTCTGGAAGGAAAAAAGATGGATATTTCGGTGGAACTGTACAAGTGAGATTGACAAAAACATCTAAGTTAAAGGTTAAATTAAATCGCGTAATAGATAAACTATGGAAAAAGTTAAGTATACCAAGAACTTTGTACAAATTGAGTTAGTATGTACTTGAGCTACAGGGGGTCACTGGTGCAGCACCATTCCAAAGTAGTTAAAAACTTATTATAAAGCTTCCTTTTCAATGGTTTAATATCTACTTACACCTCTGTGGCAGTGGACTGGATCTCTCCATGAGTCACTAGAGTCCAGTAGGACCCTCCATTGGTCCTGAACATTGGCTTTTTGCTCTCCTTATCTATCTCCATCTGGAAAGTCTCCATGTCAGTTTCCACATCCTGATTGGCTGAAATACTCACTCCTGGCAACACAGAAGACACCCATAGCAATTTAACTTTTTTTCTAGGATAGGGTTTTTAACTACAGCATCATCCTGAATGTCTTTTTCATCTCATCCGAAATTCCAGTAAAGGTAAGTACAAATAGAAACCACATTCAAAACGCCAAGATTGTTTCATTACTTCAGCTCATGAAGATGTATTATTATGCTGACTCAGTAAATGCTTTGAGCAGAAGGGGCTCACATTTTCTATCTTCTTAAACATTTAAGTCATGGCAGCACAAATTAAATTATGATTACCCAAATTTTAGAATTTCTTTCAATTGGCCTTGCAAGACCTAGCAAACTACCAAATGTACCCCATATATACCTTCTGTGCCCTAATAAAACTTTCAATCAAATTTCAGTAAAATGTTTGAACTATTAAACAAGAAAGTGCATAAAGTATCGCACGTATACAAGACAGTTCAAGTGCTTAGAAGGAAATATGAGTGACAGAATTGTGGCACAGTAGCCAAATGCTTTCACAAATTAGATTTTCTTGTGAGTCCAATTTTATTTAAAGATATTTTGAGAACTAATCCAATAATATAAGAACTGTTGCATTCAACGTTCCTAATGTGCAGGTTATGAGGTAGCCTAAAAGGCTACCTCATAGGCTGCCTCATAGCCTAAAAGGCTATTTGAACAGCATTTTAGTGGGATCCTTTTCATGAACAGGGACAGCAATTCAGGTCAGACATGATGTAAAGATATTTTGTTTAATTATATTTGGATCTTGTCCCCTTATAGGACCTTTGTGAATAACTTTTAGTGAAATTGTCAAATAATTTACAGTCTGGGATATGGATATGGATATGGATATATCCACTCGTCGTGTCCTTGCATCCTTCTTCTCCACTTTTTACCATCCATTTTTTTCTTTCATCAACAACTGGGAGATCCAGGTTTGCCTAGTTTACATGGACAGTATCCTTGAATTTCAGCAATATTTAAATCCCTTTTTTTATGTATGTTGGTTTCCTTAGAGGTCTGCATTTTCAGCAATCTATAATTATTTTTTTTTGTGGAGTTTGGTGACATCTAGTGGCTCAAATTGCTAAATTTGAGCCACAGAGCTCAAATTGCTATACTTGAGCTTCATCTTGAATAATTGGACATTACAGGCTCATTCTAGTATGAGGTAAGTAGCATAATTGTATACAGTGTAACATAGTGCTTAACATTATACAAAAGCATAAAGTGTTGCACACTATAAGTATGAAGCTCTCATGCCTGTGTGATGGAAGAGCTCATAAGTAATAATCTTGTTTGTGTTATAATAGAAAAGATAGATGACGTTAATTTTGGAAAGAGGATTTTTTGTGGCTTTGTTTTGATCTTTGGATGTTTTTATCTTTTATATACAACCATAGAAACATAATATTATAAGTGTCTTTTCTAATTTCAAATTGTAGATTCATTAGGAACAAATGACTTGTAACCAATTGCACACCACCTTTGTCATGTTTTCTGAAGTGTAGCACATCGGCAAATTTTATGTTATCAACTCATGATCTGTTTTGTATGCGAAACCAATTATGCAAGAAAGATAAATCAAATTCACACATATCTTTCCATTCAGTTACTCCCCAATTTTTTTTACACACCAATGCTTCACTTGCAGTCAGCCTAGTGTCACCTACCTAATCTACATGTATAAACTCTGGCTGCTGGGGTGTGTCAGGTCTTGTGAATGCACAGACACATAGCCTGTAATTGAACTGTGTCTGCTGTAGTATAAATTAGGTGCCACATAAATATCCTTCAACCTTTCTCTTAATCCCGTTAGAACACTAATCCCCTTCAGTCAACCCTCCACCCCTTCCTGTTCAGTCGCATGCTGTAATTCCCTGAGTGGCAAAATGCAAATCTGCACGGTAGGGCCCACTAAGCAGCTTTCGGTGCCTAGTTCCTTACAAAACACGACACTACCACAAGACCAAACACTTCAGTTCAAAACTGTGGTTTTTTGTTCTGTTTAATGAAGTTTGCTAAATTGTTACCTTGTTAGTTTTTTTTCTCTTTTTTTTGGCGAGCATTTTATTCATAGGCATAATAATGCCTGCATAAGAAGGTTAGTGTAGTCTATTCCTTTGGAGCACATGCATAGTTGGGCAACTTTACAAATCCAAACGTGAAGCTGTTTTTTATAACATTCGTAGAGGCTGATGCTTTCACTGAATCCCAAAGGCTCCAATTAAAGAAAATACAGTTGTTGCTTTTTAAAAAAAACAAACTTAAAATAATGAATAAATAAAATGATGCAGGCTTGAAACTCAAGCAATTGACATGGCATGTATATCTAGTGTGTCTGTCACCATTTTTTAAATGCATTTGCATTCTTTAGATTAATTCTTTCAAGAAATTTACATTCAGTGCCTCCAGACGACATGTGTGAACTGAACTGAACTGAACTGATAGCAAAGAAGCAAGTGACTACAAGGTTTAGAACCCATTGCTAGTAACTGACACCCCTGTTGCCTAGATTGGTCTTGGAGTCATTTGCACACCAGCTAATCTTCATGGGACACACAGTGAAAATGACAAAGCCCATTACCACAGTGACCTCCACAATATGGCCACCAACACTCTAGATCCAAAATGTACAAAATGCCATGTTAGCTTTCTGCTAACAAATTAACTTGTTTTGATGCTTTGGTTGCTGCAATTACAAATGTCAACTAACCATAATACTATACTGACTTGAACTTGTTTAATACATGGGTCAACAAAGTCTGTAAAAGCTAACATTCAGTTAACAGAAAATCAGAAAACCCAGAACATAACACATTGAGAACAGTTGATATAATTTCTCTTTCAGCCTAACCTTTATTTAGAATTTAAAGACTTCAAAACACAGTTAATAGATTTTTTTTTTATTGCAAAACAGCTGCTGGTATTAGACCAACGGTAGTATGTCATTTTGAAATAGTCATGGTGATGATGATTATGATTACTATTAATTAAATTAGCTGCTAACGTTTACTCCAATTTTTTTTAAGTCGGCCTATTGTCAGGGTTATTCTTTCAATATTTTCTAGACTTGCCATCTAGAAAACATTTGAACACTTGAAAAGATTAATATTAAGTAGAATTAAAATTCTTGTGCTGCTGTTATTACATTAAGCTTAATTATGATTGGAAAAAAAGCAACTGCTTTCATCCAATCAAAAGAAGTTGATTACCTTGCTTGACTGAAACAAATCTTTTATTGGCAGCTTGGAAGACTACTTGTGGATGACTCTCCTCCAAATCAAAGAGCTCATCTTTTCCGGGTTTGGAGCATCGGCCAGATCGCAGGGTTCCTGTGGGGCCCACTGGGGCCAGATATTTCCCATCGCAGTCCTTAAAGGCCAGCTTCCCAGACTTCAACTCCAGCGTGAAGCTGGTTGTGTTGGAGTTCTCCTTCACTAGCTTGCCATCATTGCTGAGAAAGCGGCTGTCACAGGTCTTCAGACTGTACTTTCCATCCAGGTATACCAAGGTGACCAGAGAGTCCACTCCCCAGGGAATGTTGCTGTCTACTGAGATTTCTCCATCGGAAGCAGAAAGGTGGGCATAACGCTTTCGTGCCACACTGAGAAGGCTCGCCTGTGGGTGTAAAGCCAGATGAACAGCCCATAGCTCTTGTTCCCCAATGGCTTGGGCAAAGCAGGACAGATAGTCCGCTGAGCCTCCAAAGTAACGCTGATAAGGTTCTGATTGCAGTGCCCAACGACCATCAGACTGGGGCACTATAAGGAAACGACACTCAGGGTCTGGCTTCTCTGCCCCACATATGACCTTTCCAGCTTTATCAGAAGCAAGGTAGCGTCCTAAGTGGCTTCGGAGGAACACAACTTGCCCATCTTGCTCATCCTGTTCTAAAGTCCAGATTTGTTTCTTCTTCAGGCTGATGCCTGAGGCATTCACCTTGAAGCCGAAGGCCTCAGCGGTCAGGTAGCGGTTCTCGTAGTTAATCAGACCAAATTGCAGCTTTAGAGCCTTGTTAATCCCGTTGGTGGGCATGCTTGAACAAGCCACACGTTAAAACTGCAAGCACAGAGGTTTAAAACAAACAAGGGAACTGTTAACAAATGAAAGTAATCATGAGACTGAAAATCAAAATATTTGATTTCTTCCTTCTTCAGTTTCTCAGGGTGTGCAGTAACTCCACTTATCTCCTTTTGCCGACTTATTCAGAGTTTCTTCTCAGATCACTTTCTCTGCTTTTTCCTGAGAGCGTGCCCAGGTACTTGCTCTCAGTTCCTTAATGAGTTAGGATTAAAATCAGCAGGACACGGCACCTCAATCCAACAAGCTGCTGACGTCACATTCCAGTGCACCAACCAAAGACCTCCCGCCTCACTCTCCTTCGCTATGGAAACAGCACAGCTTCCTCTATCCCAACTTGTACATCTTTCTTCTTTTGTCACCTCTTTTGTTTCTCCTTCTACTCCTCCCCCTTCTTTTAGACATCTGACACACTCATTGTTCAGCTGGTATGCAGTTGAGTCTCACGCATAGTGAGGTCATCATCCTAGCGGCCAGGCTATCCAGAGCAAGGATAATCCTCACTTTGATCTGCTGGTGCACCACAGTCTTAATGGAGAATGTCTCCTAAATGAAGGAGCTGTTTCTTGGATGCTGCATGCTTTTCATCTTTCAAGAGATCTTAACATATATTTATGTTTCTATGAGGGAAATGCTAATGGTATATACACTTTTAGTTCTGCATCACTATGCTTTGATCTGTGGCTAAGGGCTGTTTAAGGGATAAAAACTGTATCCCTAATGTACCTCTTTCATATAGAACTGAAATTATTTGTACATGGATGACGGATTCAGATGTATCTAAAAGCTATATTAATGTTTCTATACCAGGAGTTTTCATGTTACTAGGAACTCTCTGTAGGAGCGTGACATTTGCTTCAAGTTCTTGGGCATATTTAAATCAAAGGTGAAGTCTGTGAGCTTAGCCAAAGATTTGAATAGAACAAATTTGAATGGGCATTAATTTGCATTTTCTTCACTTTCATCTTCTTTGGTTCTCACTCTTCTTCTTTCTAATCTGTCTAAACCTTTGTGTTTTATTCTTGTAGTTGGGTAAGAAAGGAAGATGCAACTCTAAGGCCCCACTATGACCTTTGTCACACCACACGCCATGATCAAGCCTCGTAAGAGCATTACTGTCTTCTTTTACAGCTTCCTAAAGATGGTAAAGCTAAAGCCCAGGAGAAGTGTATACTGTAAATACAAGTTAGACAAATGAGGCAGGATTCACCCTGCAAGAATTCTGGATTATCTAAATAGTTGTCTCAGACCCATTGCTGACACTTCAGTAATAGATTGTAGACAATTGTATTATTGTTCAATAATTTAAGGAATGTGAATTTATATTGAAAGAGTCAGATAAAATTGAACAGCTTTCTCATTCTCAATAAAGAAACATAACAATGTTTGACCTATGTTTCGTGTTAAAATTCATACATTTAGGGGAGGCCCCTGAAGGTTTAGGATCCCAAAATAAAGCTTAGTTCGCTTGTCCCTTGGGTGATTCTAGTCACTTGGGTAGTTTGCTGAAAGTCCTCCAGCTAAACTAGAGTAACAGAATAAGGTACACAGGCCACTCACATTGCCTGCACACAGTGTTTCAATTCGGCCCATCAATTTCCTATAGGACTGAGATTAGGGCTTTCTGATGGCCATTCTAAAACATTGACTCAGTTACACTTGAGCTATTTGTAGATAATTTGGGTCTATCCTCTTAGTGATTGTGCATTTGGAAGACATATTTTGCATCAGCTTTAATTTTCTGGCTGATGTCTGAATGTTGCTTTAATAGTCTCACGTAGTAGGGTTTCCTCATGACGTCATCTTTTTTGAAGCTGTACTAGTCCCTCCTGTAACAAGATGTCTCCACTCTTACATTTTACAGTTGGAGGGGTGCTCCTAGGCTTGCAAGCTTCCCCTTTTGCTCATCTTGCACACTTGCTGTACATATATTTACATATACATATCTGCATTTTTTTTTTAATCTTTGCAAGGACTGCTCTTAAGTTGCTTTTTATATTAACAGCATTTCATATTTTTACAATTTATAGCATTTTATATTTTATTTTTTATTTTTATTTTATCTACCACTACTACTCAGTGGTAGTTGTTATTGTGTCTTGTCTCTATGCTGTAACTGCGAAGTAATTTCCCTGCTGGGATGAATAAAGTACTTCTATTCTATTCTATTCTATTCTAAAAGTGAAGCTCAATATAGCTAAACACTTTGATATTAATGCCATAGGACATCTCTCATAAAATCAAGGTCTTTGTCTCTAAGTGCATTTGCAAGCTGTGTCTTGCTGTTTTATGTTGCTTTTGGAGTAATAGAGCTATAATGTCTTGCATACTGGAGAAGAAGCTTTAATCTCTTTACAGGCCTTGTTTTCCTGTGGATAACAACGCTCTCTTAGTTTCAGACAGAATCTTCACAAGGTCATTTGTTTTGTTAATGGTAGTTGATAAGTTCATTTTTCAACAGGTTCACTCTGGGATACAGATATTTACGACCCTTGTTAAAGTTTACTAATTTTAAAACAACAAAAATGGTCTGATTATCAAGAAAAATTATTAAATCAACAGGTAAAAACATTAAATAAAAATACAAAGCACAAAAATAAAATAAATCAAATAAGCATTGTAATGTAAAGTAGCTTGCACAGAGGTGCAGTTGGTAGTACTGCTGCCTTCCCTTGTGTTTAACTTTTTGCAACTGCAGAACCTGCGTTGTGTCAAAACACTTTTCATAGCAGCTCTATAGAGTGCTGCTAGTTAGAAATGATTCTTGCATGGACAATTCATTCTAGTTCAGCTGAGGAGATCACATCTCTGTTCCTTGATAGAAACAGGAATGAGATTTTACATTTCAGTCAGAACCCAGAGAACAATTCAAAATCACATCAAGACTCCAAATGCCGATTTTAGGAGTTTAAAAAAAAAAACAAGAGCCGGATTGATTTTTGTCTGTAGTTCAGGAGGATCTATAGTCATAGCCTCCATCTGTTTGGTGTTTAAAACAAGTTATCCCATCTAGAAAGTCAAGCACTAATCTGAGGTAAAGAGTGGACTACATTGAATGGTCTATCTAGCTGGTGAGGCATGGAAACCATTTACAGCTAAATATCACCAGCATAAAAGTGACAAGAAATGTTATTTAAAGATTGAATAATGTATTAAAGGGAGCGAATAAATAGCAAATAACAATGGACAGAGAACCGACCTCTGTGGAACTCCACAATATAAAGAGGCAAGTACCACAGTCAGGGTGGATATATCATCCTCCACGCAATGGTTTGCTAAACTAGTATATATTCATGATGGCCAAAAAGGATAGCAGTCAAAAAGCCTCACCAAAATGTATTATTACAGCGATAAATGTGGGATATCTGGAGACAATGAATTGACAGACGGAGACATTAAGGATATCAACCTTTGAACACAAGACCTGTTAAGACTCTTTCCTAGGAAGATCAATGGTGTAACTATTAAAAAATTATATATATAAGTATATATATATATACTGTATATACATATATATACTGTATATACATATATATACATACATACTTTGAGTTGTTTTTAAAATGAAATAAAATATGATAGGTGGATACAGTCTTTCAAGGATGCATTTTAAAACACCAAAAATCAACAGACCTTGACAGAGAAATCAAAATCCTACCTTACACATTTCTGATTGTTGGCGTGTCAGGTATGGGAAGCTACAAAAACAGCTAGACACAGCTGAGTGATTCCACAGCTTTCCAGCTTTGGAAGTACACCGTCTCAGTTGCTACTCAAGCATCAACTGAGCACCTCACTGGAAGTTTACTGACAGCTTTCCTCAGGAGATTTAAAATCCCTCTGTAATTGCTAGGCTCTTCCACCTTGACCAAGAAGCTTTAAAACATCAAAAAATGGATTAGGAAAACACAACAACAACAGAACTAAGCTAACAACAATAAAAAAAACAGTCAACATCACAGCAACTTTGTAACCATGTTTCAGTGTGAAAAAATCTTACTGTTATTGCTTAAAGTTGTTTTCCTTAGTTTTACATGGTTAAAAAATTGTAGTTTGCAGAAATATCCTGTTGTTTACAGCCTGTCCCCTATCATACATTCTCTTTAAATTAGACTTTTTTTTCTCTGAGGGATAATTCTAGGTTTTAACTAAAGTATTTCAGTAAAATATTTTAACAAAAATACTTCATCATCTGAACACACAACACTCTTTCAGGAAACACATTTATTTTGATTTGTATTATCTTTACTTCTGTTCATGCAGTTACCCATCAACTGTATAAACAAATACTTAGACTTTTGTGCTGCCTTTCAGTTAAAAAAAGAAATGTGTGAGCTGGAAATTGTCATTTAAAATAAATGTGTTCTGTAAGCTTGATTCTGCTAAACAAAAGCACAATGTCATAATTATTCAGTAAATAAAAACAAAATAAAAAAATAGAAAATTCACAATCACATCAAACACAGAAGTGGTTCTGTGTTTTCATCCTCTGCTCACAGGGTGGCAGCATTGTTTTTTTCAAAGAATAACAGTAGTTTGAGTAAATTTTAAAAATTCTGAGACGAAATTCAGAAATGACAGCTGTTCTCTTAATGATGCTTGTTTTCAGAATCTAAAGAATAAAAAGAACTGCATGGACTGCATCCGTCTACTGAAATGGTTCTTTTTTTAATCACTAACAGGAACATGTATAGAATGCCACAGACAAAATCTAAATTAATTACACAAAAACTATAAACCATAACATGTTTGACATTTTGTTTAGTTTTTTATTGATCACTAAAATTGTTATTTTTTTTTACCTTTGATTTAAACGTATTAGTTTTGAAGCAAACATAAAATAATATTTTTGTCAATTTACAATTTAGACACATTAAATGGATGTTGTTAAAATGTATTCCTGGCCAGCAGAGGACAGCATTGTCTGTAAATTTGAAACAGCCTTTTCTTAAAGTTGTGTATGTTTAATGTTGGGTTTGCTGCTCGGAAAAAAGGGATCAAACAAAAAAATTAAGAATTTGTTACATTTAATTCATCTCACCTATATTGTGGGAAATTATAGCAGAGGTTTCGTAAATGCACTTTTTTTATTTTTTGTTATTCTTTTTCCAAATGCATTTAAGAACAGATCTGATTCATATCCAATTTCAGTTCAGAATCACTTAGATGATGACAATACAGCATAGTTACATTTAGATTCCAATTAAATACAGTGCAGTTCAATCCTTAATGTAATTGTAATGTAATTATAATTACATTACAAATAATTGTAATTACATTGTAATATGTCATGACAAATATGACATATTTGTCATATTTAACAGACAAATATGTCTGTTAAAGACATAAATATTAAATAAATAAATAAATAAATATTCTAAGCAATAGCTGGATGCCATTTAAATGTTGCTTTTTGTGTTTATTTAGTATTTAATTTATGACTGTCTTAGACCTTTTTAGATTAGACCATTTTTCACGTTGGTATCCATTAGCACCTATAAACTCCATCTCCCTGCCTCTATTATAGCTAAAGGGCCAGCACTTGCTCTGTTTAGGTTTCATCAAAAAGCACTTTTGTCAAGTAGTCAAGGGTTGTGTTGTGGCACATTGCACATAGCCATCTTAAAAAATCTGAGATGACATTTTTCTATTATGTTTCATATTTTGTAGGGGTTTTTTTCTCCAATATGTTTAGCATAAACCACTCACTTCTGTCCTTGAAGCAGATGTGTGGTCATAACACCAGAATAGTATAAAAAGCAGCCAGTTCAAGCCCATCCTACATAAGGTACAGGAATCCAAAAATGTCCTTTCTGTGCTCTCCTGTTCCCATTGGACCTTTCAGCTGCCCCCTCTAAAACCAGCAGAGGAAAACGAACAAACTATGGGACAACCAGTAAAAAGTAGAATGTAAAATGACTTGCTTGGCTGTGATTCTCCTTCCTCAGCAGCTTGGTGCTCACTGACCCCATCAAACCAGCTGTTCATTCATCTACAGTACGAACACCCCCAAAGGCAGCTAAAGACAAACCCTGGTGTATTTCCTTAGAGGCAGGCTATTCTCTACCCAGGAGTGTTTGGTTTATAGTGCCTGCAAAATTATTAATTCCCCTATTTCCTTTATTTCTTCTGTAATTTTTTTTGTTGTTTTTACCTGAACAAACAGACCAATGAAGACCAATGGACTTGACAAACAGATCATAAAGTCATGGAGGAGTTTAAAGCAGGATTAAATTGCAAAAGAGCAACCCATGTTTTGAACAAAGCATGGATCAATCCATCATCTGAAAAAGGGCAGATTAAGACAGTACTGCAAACCTCCAAAATGAATTGTCATCTACATAATTGGGCGAGATCATAACTCAGAGAAACACTCAAGAGGCCGAAGGCAACTCAAGAGCTGTATAGATCTACTTCTCAGGTGGGAGAATCATTTTGACAGAACAACTACAGTAGTAGAAGCAGATGGCACAAACCTGGATCTGACATTTCAAAAATAAACTTCTGGTTAAAATGAAACCATTTGAAGTTTGCAGTTTCCCACAAGTCATGTAGGGATCCATAGCAAACATGTGGAAGAAGGCGCTCTGGTCAGATGAAATCAAAAAGCAACTTTTGGCTCTGCTGCGGCGTCATCCTCATGTCCAATGGGAACATGGGGAAGACATGTGCAGGTGGGAGTATCATGATGTGGGGTTCATTTTATTTCTTATTCATATATATATATATATTAAATTGTTTAGAAACAATGTGTTTTATGCTCTTCCAAAGACTGAATTACCTCCTCTACATGTCATCAAGTTTTATAGGCCTTATAATGAATTATCATTTGCTTCAGGTGTTTTGGAACAGGTATGCATCTTAAAGTTACCAGACAGAAGCCTAAAGGACTGGAAGCCCCTTGTTTTTATATAATAAAAAACACAATAAAATGCATTGATGTTTGTCGCTATAATGTGGTAAAATGTGAAAAAAGGGTGTGAGCACTTCTGTAACGCACCGTACAGCATCATAACTGAGACTTTCAATAAGTCCAATTTGAGAAGTCACATATTAGTGCAGCACTGCTAAATTTCAAGCTTTTTAAGGGCTGGTTGTATTTCCACATTTGTTTTAAAGAGTGACCCAAACTTGTCTCAGAGGAGCAGACACAGAAGGCTGCTCATGCGGCAGGAGACAGTGGTGTAACTCAACTCGAGGTTATTGCTGTCAGTGCAATACATTATCGACAAAGAGAATCCGTCTCTCAGGTGAAGCAGCCTGTAAATAGGCAAGCAGTAAAAATGGCAGAGTTTCTTATTGATGAAGCTGCAAACTAGAGAATGGAGCTCAGCTGCACAGGCTGGCCTCTTGCTATGAGGTAGACATGGCAAGCTTTGAGGGACAGGAGTTCTCACATCAGTGTCATTCTTGGTTCACCGACCCTGACATCAGGTCTAATATGTGGCCTCAGCTGTTGCCATCCTGACAATTCAATGTGTCTTTCATTTAAAGAGAGCGATCATGTGATTTAAAGTGGCATGTAAGAAATGCACTTGCTCTGTGGGGGAGCTGCATTCAAAACTCCCATGTTCTTTGTATATTCCTGGGAGTACATGCACATGCATGCGTGGTCATTTTTGTGCAAACGCTTGTCTTTTGCCCACATGTAGGTCTGCTCTGTCAGAGGTTCATATACAAAGCACTGTCTTTCCAAACAGCCAGACATGCATCAAGCTCCTAATTTCTCCCCTCTGAATTTGTTCTGCATTCCCACACACAGAGACAGTAAAATATGGCGCTCTGAAAACAAGGGAGAA